>NC_062566.1:3650000-4297500 GCF_022837055.1 Prionailurus viverrinus
GTCATATGCATGGCCTTCTCCCTTGTCCCTCAATCTGTATGTGTCTTGTCCTTTCTTTTAAGGATGCCAATCCTTATTAAGTTGGGAACCTCATCTTGACTCCATCTGCAAAGACCCTATTTCCAGATAAAGTCACATTCACAGGTAGTGGGAGTTAGGATGCCAACATATCTTTTCGGAAGATACAATTCAATGCACAAAGCAGTTGTCTAAGAATTGTTAGCACTTTTCTACCTACATATTTTAGCCTGATGCACCTTTCACCTTAGCCATCCATTTAGAAGTGTTTTTGTGCTGTTCAAGAGTTTAATTCAGAATCATACTATCTAGCTTCATCTCTGGACAGAATTTCAGGTCTGTTCCTACAGAGTTGAAGAAAATGTTAACAGTTTCTCTTAAATAAACAGATTTTACCCCTCATATCCACCCCAAACAGAGCAATATTGACCTGAGCCTCTTGTCTTTCCCAGTGAACACATCTTAAGTCATCTGGCTTCAGGGAAGCTGGGAATGGAAAGAGAAAATTGGAAATTCACACTCAGCTCCATAAATCTTAGAGAATGTTTCATTTGATGGTATTTACCTGTTAATTAGGATCAAAGGAGAAAAATCATATAATAAAGCTCATAAAAGCATACTGGCTGAATATTAATGAATTCTGTGATGGGCTTCTGTTTCCAGGCAACTGAATATCCCCCAAGAGTATTAATGTTGGTTGTGAAACAACAACAACAGCTCAGGCAGCAGCACTTGTGGCTCTGTTGAATAAAGGCTGTGAATCCTCCCGGCCACGTTGCCACTCTTCCTGGGTTGCAGATTGCCTTGGTGGTTTCAAGACCATTGCTCTCATTGCTTCTATCATGTCTGTTGCCAACATGAACTACACACGCAAAATTCATTGGGATCTGGTTATGAATAGAGTTTGGCAATCATGGGAGGAATAGTGAACTGAATGATTGTCCACAAGGTCTAGGGACATGAAGCAAGGCATTTGTATTTTAATCCTCACTCTATCGCTAGTAGATTGATGCCTATAATTTTCATTTCTTCATTGTCCACAAAAGGAAAGAAAGAGAGAAATAGAGGGAGAGAGAGAGAAGGAGGAAGGAAGGCATGAACGAATAAGGAGGGAAGGAGGAGAGATGGAGGGATGGAGGGAGGAAGGAAGGAAGGTAGGAAGGAAGAAAGTAGGGAAGGAAGGAAGGAAGAGGGAGGGAGAGAGGAAGGGAGGGAAGAAGGAAAGGAGACAGAAAGTTATTAAACTAGCTGAAGTACAAAATCATCTGAGGTTTTACTAGTCTGATATTTCCTGTTAGTCATGATTAAAAGAATGAAAAATACTAGTCAAATGTTAAACGAAGAAGCTAGTAGACATATCAGTAATAAACCAGTGTTCTGGGAAGACGCTTGGAGGTCCGAAGTCAAAATTAGATAAACCATAGGTCCAGTCTCAGAGAAAGCAACTAGTGGTCCTTGTGATGCACAGACTATCTAATTGACTTCACCTCGCATTTAGCCTCAAGTCTTAACCCCTCCCCACCCCATGCCACAGTCACAGCCACCAGTCACAGCTGCCCCTAATCGCTCTCCTGATGGAGTCAGAATGCACAAGTGACATGGAGGTCTACTCGTGTTCTCACCAGCATTAGCATGCTCATCAAATCTACCCAATGCGGCAGTCGAGAATGATGGGCTAGCCCACAGCCAGTAGACATAACTGTCATTCTCTCCCGAGCCCACTGTCAGTGTCTGATTAGCCTAGGCAATCAGCCATCTGTCAACACAGACATGGCCCCCTGTGGTGAGACCTCACATGGGTCCTATGCATCTAGACCCCAGGGAGGATTTACTACTTTGCTGTCCCCTAAGAGCGGATTCCAGCCAATGAGAAGGTTGTTTCCATCCTATATTGCTAGGCTTCATGAAATTCATGCATTCGTAGGAGCAGCTCTTCGTTTGCAACACTATTTCAGGCAGCCACCAGCTTGTCATTTATTCCCACTTTGTATCTCACACTGCTCCCTTCTCATTAACAACATAGTTCATATTTTACAGCTGAAACTGGAAAAACTATCTATTTCCCTGAATCTAACCTAGTCATTGGCAGGATTTCCCAGAAGGGACACTCACTAAGGAAAGGGAAAATGGCATGATGGTATGGACACAGGCTTTCAAATCAGGAAGACCTCTGGTCCACTGGCAGGTCTCTCTTTCAGCATCTGTGAATCCAGGGCAAGTCACCTGGCCTTTCTGGACTTCTGTTTCTTCATCTTCAAGATATGCATAGAATGACCTATGACACAGGGTTGTTGTGGGAATTAAATTAGAGAGTGTATTTTAAACATCTTGTACTGGGTGTAGCAATTTCAACACTCAATAAATGGTAGCTATTATCATTGTTATGGTGGTGATCATTATGATGATGATAATGGTGATGATGATGGAAAAATGCAAAGAGCCAACATCCTCAAGTTGAGATGGTTAGAGCTAGTTCACACACACACACACTATGTATATATATATATATATATATATATATATATATATATATATATACACAAGTGACATATATATATGTAGGTATATATATATATGTGTGTATATATATATATATATATATATATATATATATATATATACATATATATATAGTGAAAATTGGCTGTTGAAAATTGGCCATTGATGTTATGGAAAAAGGACAGGATTTGGAGGAAAAAAAATATAGATTTTCTTCTGCATTCTGAAACTCTAGTAATTGCTTTCCTGGAGGGGTGAGGACCAGGATACATCATTTAGAATGTCTGATTCCTCCTATCCTCCCATGTAAATAGGGGATAGTGTGGCTGTGTTGGGTTACTGGTGCTGGGAGGTATAAGTTACATGTCATAAGATGATTATGCCTTTGACTACTGTGCTCTTTTGGCCCCCCTTTTTCCTGCATTGATCTCCTCTACCATACTACTACACTAGCTGCTCTGGAGACTCAAGCCCATTCACCCCACTCCCATTGCAATACCTGGTCACTGGAGTTCTGGGTCCTCTCACCTTCCTGTGGAAATTATAGTTAAAGGTGCTCCATCGATTGCTAGGCACCTGAAACCAGTCAAACTGGGTCTTTCAATTCCAAATGTCTTTCAAATAAAATATGAATTTCTGCAGGCAGTGACTTAAGAAGTGTTGCCCATGGTGGTCTTGGAGGTTTATGGGCATGGAAGTGTCTTGGGAGAAGTTTTTGAAGTGTATTTATTTATTTTGAGAGACAGTGCCAGCAGGGGAGGGAGAGACAGAGAATCCCAAGCAGGCTTCACACTGTCAGTACACAGCCCAAATCAGGGCTTGAACTCACAAACCCTGAGATCATAACCTGAGCTGAAACTGAGAGTCAGATGCTTAACTGACTGAGCCACCCACGTGCCCCTCTTGGGACAATGTTGTTAAGTGCATATTCCTGGATCTTTCATTCTAATGAAATAGGGTCCAAGTATCATAATTTTTAACAAACTTTCCAGATGATTGTGGGAAATACTTTAAGTCGGAATGTCAGTATCAAGACTGAAGCAGGCTCTGTGTGGAGGAGGGGAAGAACACTTTAATATCACAACCTAGGAAGTTGCCTAATTTCCCAATATAAACCTATACATCTTTCTGCGTTATACTGGTATAAAGGTGTCTCTCCAATCTCCTCTCTACACAGCCGCAAAACACATAATTTTGATGCGGTTGTTTTTTGGTGAAACTTTTCTAAAACAAAATTTGGGTCTATGTCAGTTGGTCTACTTGAGCAACCTGTCTCCCCCTCACCCAATTCTTTTTTTTTTTTAAGTTTATTTATTCATTTTGAGAGACAGGAGCAGAGAGAGGGGGAGGAAGAGAGAATCCCAAGCAGACTCTGTGCTCTCAGTGCAGAGCCTGATGTGGGGCTCAATTCCACAAAATGCGAGATCATAACCGGAGCTGAGATCAAGAGTCAGGTCCTTAATGGGCTGAGCTACCCAGGTGCCCCTCACCCAATTCTTTGTAGCTTGAAAAATACCTCTGTACTGGGTATTGTACCTTTTTTGCTTTGTTCTTGCTAGTCTTTCTCACACCTTTCTCCCCTGTCTCACCTGGCCATTTTTTTTTTAAGGGATGGATAGAGAGAGAGGGAGAGAAAGAGAGAGAACACGTATGAGCAGGGAGGGGAAGAGGAAGAGGGAAAAGTAGGCTCTCTGCCCAGCACAGAGCCCGAGATAGGGCTCAATCTCACTATCATAAGATCCCGACCTGAGCCGAAATCAAGAGTCAGATACTTAACCGACTGAGCCACCCAGGTGCCCTACCTACCTGACCGAGCCACCCAGATATCCTACCTGGCCAACTTTTAATATCTGGTTTAGGCATCATCTCTGCCAGGAAATCTATCCCGAGACCCTCCAGGAAAAGCTAAGACCTTTCTCTGGCATCTCATAGCACTTGCAGAAGTGAGTTGAGATCATTGGTTTGCATATTTTTTCCTTCCATTAGACTGTGAATTCCTGGAAGATATTGATGATGTTTGATTCATTTCTGTATCCCCAGAGCCTCACACAGATATATAAATATATGACATTCTATCTAAGGTGTCCTTTGCTCACCACCTTATCTCTCTTTCCTCAGTGGACACACACAAAAAGTTGATCTCCGCCACCTTTTTTCTCTTCTACCTCTTTTTTCTATTCCTCACCCACCCCCGTCCCTTCTTATCCTGGAGTACACTGTGACCCTGGAGGTAAAAATCAAAGCTGGGAATATTGGGACTGTGGATAAAAACATAGGAGTGGCTGTGTTCAGAAGATGTTTTATTACTATTCACTAGGGTGGCTGGGAAGAATAAGAGGGCTGAAGTTTTCTTTTTAGAGGATTAACATTTCTGCCAGCACCAAGGAGCTTATAAAAATTAAAACACAGGAGATCACGGATGTCAAATACGGATCCTGTCTGAAGGAAAATGGAAGAAAGAAGTTCATTTTCTTTCTGGGTGACAATGGCAGTCACCTTTAAATGAATTAGTAATCAGTTCCAGAGGAAGTCTCTACCCCCGTCTTAGTGATATTTATTCATGTGTTGGTAGGCCAACCTCTTTCCCTGTCCTCTTTGCCTAAGGGAACCCCAAATCTCTGCTTAGTATCATGTTATGACTACTGGCAAAATACTGCAATTGGTGTCTCCTTGAATGTAAATAGATAATTTCAGGACCTCGGGGAAAGATTTGTGGCTATGATTTAATGGTGGTAATGAGGCAAGACAGTATTCTCCCATAGGTGAGAGAGAAGGTGAAACACAGGTCCAATTCTGTGCTTGCCTTTTTCTTTTAGATACACTGTAAAGGAGAGAGACTTACTTTCAAATCCATTTGTCACAAGACTCCATGCTGAAAGATGGGTGCCTGGCCTATAATTCTGGTCTCACTCCCCCCCCACGCCGCCCCCCGAAATAGAAAGAACAAGAATCACTCTGGATTCCTGGCTTGAGTTTGATGGACCAAATGCACATTCCATGCTTGTCCACAGAAAGGAAGTCAACACTTATTTATTAATGATGGACATTAGGTGCCAAGGCATTTTCTTACAACAACTTAGTATGTGCCTTTTATCCATGCTTGTTTATAATATAATGAGCATGGATGGATGCATCTCAGGAACTTCAGAAATGTGGCTTGGACCTGAACCCAGATGGCCAGATGCTTATCAAAAGGTTTTGTGAATGATCCAAGCTTCTTGTGGGTCAGGAGTCAAAGGGAATCTCTTTCCTTATGTACCTTCAGGCATTTCCGGTAAGACCCTGGCTAATGCAAGAGCAGGCTTTTCTCAAGGTTTTGGGTCTTCACCAAAACTTTACAGCACCTTCCTGTGAAGATGCCTGTCGTAAGCCTGTGTGCAATTTATCTCCCTGGGCCTTTTGAAAGGCTGAGTGGAGAATCTCCATGTTCAGGTCAACATACTGACCATATGATGAAAGACAGACACGTTATCTGTAGTGTTGTTAACGAACGAGGCCATGTCTTCTTTCTGTGTCTTTCTTAAGTGTGTCATTGTTGGTAAATACAGATTCTACACTTTAAACTTTAGTTGTAAAACGAAATAAATATTATTTTTCATTTTTCGCTCATTTTAAAAAATTAAATGCATAATTCATAATTATGAATCATAATTTTTTTTGCCTCCTAATGGTTGGAACTTATTTATTCCTTTATGCATACCGAAAATTTAGTTAGCTTTGGCCAAGTGAATAGTTGTACCCAATTAAGTGACAAGATTCTTCAATAATAGGGACACATGGCATGCATGTAATGGGTATACTAGAATCACTGGATGAATAACTATGTGAAAGTGTGTAAATTTCCTTTTAAAACTCAATTTTCAAGTTTGTTGTATCCTTTGTTTTTAACTTGAGGAAAAGAAGGTTCAGAAACTACTCCTAGGTAGTTACCAAAATGAAAGCCATTGGTAAAAATCATTTTTTTATTTCACGGTGACAGTATTAAATTCAGTCTTCTAGATTCATGCTTATTCATTCTTTTCTTTTGTCAGAAATTTTTCTTTCATTTAAAATTTTTTACATAAACTTTGTACTTTAGGACAGTTTTAGACTTAACAGTATTATTGCAAAGGTAGTAGTTCCCATATACCCACACCCCGTTTTTCTTATTATTACCGTCTTACATTAGTATGGTATATTTGTTATAATTAATAAACCAATAATGATATATGATTATTAATTGATGTCTATGCTTTATTTAGATTTACTTATTTCTTTTTTACCTAATGTCCTTTTTTTTTCTGTTCTAAGATCTCATTCACGATATCACATTACATTTGTAGTTATGTCTTCTTAGGTTGTTCTTAACTGTGACTTATTTATGTTGACAAATATTCACCATACTTGTGGTTGTGCTAGGCATTGCACTGGTAAGAGTTGGAAATTAGGTTTTATTGCATTTTCCAATTTAGATTGATTGGAGAGGAGCGTTGAGGGCTGTTCTGAGAATAACTGCATCTGGTTTAATAGGAATGTGTATCAAGAATGATGTTAGCCAGATGAAACAGGGACCGAATGGTAGCATGTGGGCTTGAGTTGGCTTTACCCAAGCTCTTTAAAATATAAATGAAATATGGGGCCCCTGGGTGGCTCAGTCAGTTGAGCGTCCAACTTGGGCTCAGGTCATGATCTCACAGCTCATGAGTTCGAGCCCCATGTCAGGCTCTGTGCTGACAGCTCAGAGACTGAAGCTTTTGTCGAATTCTGTGTCTCCCTCTCTCTCTCTTCCCCTTCCCCACTCACACTCTGTCTCTCTCTGTCTCTCTCAAAAATAAATACACATTAAAAAATTTTAAATAGAAATGAAATAGAAATAATTACTATTTGCATTTATAAGTTTACAATACATTTCTGAGGCTCTAACTCTGTAAGCATGAGCTATCACCAGTAATGTATGTCATCTCTCATTCATCTGAAATTCATTGAACAGACATTGTGTGCTGTCTGGACATGGTCCCTGTACTTACTAACTTGGTGTCAACATAGGAACTCTGAATAGTATTATTTATAGGAAAGGACCTTTTATAGAAAAGGTGATCCTTGTGGAACTGATCAGAGGAAAGGTGTGTGTGTGTGTGTGTGTGTGTGTGTGTGTGTGTGTGTGTGTGTGTTAAAGTAGGACTGGAATTAATTGTCCAGATAGGCAGGAAAAAAAATAAAGTATTGTTTTAAGCTACTAAGTTTGTGGTAATTTCTTAGGACAGCCATGGAAAAATAATGCAGGAGTCCATGGCACTGACCAAAGTGGGACATGTGATAGTGTAGGGACACCTTACTGACTCTGTGGACCCTGAAATAAAGGAGTAGTGAGGACATCATCTAAGGGCAAAAGCCAGTATGAGCCCTTGGAAACCCTTGGTAGCAGAGTCTAGACCAAGCTTCAGATCCAAAGGAGACCGGACTGAACGTGAAGACAGTCTGAAGGAGAAGGGAACAGAAATCAGAGCCAAGAGGGGGTCCCAGATTCTCAACATAGGAACTTTTGAAACAGGAAGAGGAAACCTTGAAAAAGCAGGGCTGGTTTCTGTATGAACATCGCCTCCCTCACTGCAGCCAGCCAGACCTGGTTCACCACAGACCAATCGGATATTTCAACAGTGAGTAGCCCTGCATTGGCTGACTGTACTCACAGACTGCTTTACCCCATCGAGGGTGTAATTGGGCACTTTGCTCTATGGCTGAGAAGAAACAAACCCAATTTCTCTTTCACAGATGTAAGAATAGTCTTTGGAGACACACATCACTATGGGAAAATAAAGCACTCAGTCTGTGCTAGTGATGGATTCCTTATTAGAGGAAGGATGACGTATGGTCATTACTGGATAACCTGGGGGAACAAAGAGGTAGACCTCAAAGGGAAAAGCCGTCTCCCCATTATCGGCCATTTCTGCTCATTTTCTAAGTTCCATTCTGTCCAGCATTCACCATAATCCTACCTCAATGCCCAGACTGGATTAACCTCCTGCCTCCCTCATGATGGTGCTTCCCTACATCAGAGAGCTTACCATGCTTAAATATTTCTACACTCTACTTAGTGATTTTATTATTTTATTTTATTTCATTTTATTTTTATTAGAAACATTTATTTTTAACAAAAACTTTTATTTATTTGTTGTTGAGAGAGAGAGAGAGAGAGAGAGAGAGAGAGAGAGAGAGAGCAAGGGACGGGCAGAGAGAGAAAGAGACAGAGAATCTCAAGCAGGCTCTGCGCTGTCCGTGCAGAGCCCGATGCGGGGCTCAAACTCACAAAATGTGAGATCATGACGTGGGATGAAATAAAAACTCAGATGCTCAATAGACTAAGCTACCCAGGTGCCCCTCTATTAAGTGACTTTAGAGTGGCTATTGACTACTATGCTGTCCTCAGTCCCTCAGAGGCAATGCCCAGATGATAGCAAGCTCTCATAGTTATTTTGTGGAGAAGCTAATATTACCTTGCCTTTCTCTTTCTTTAGGCTGTGCTCTTGACCATGAGATTGGCTAGTACCTCATAATAATAGATTCTCAGTGAAGCCACTGCACAAATATCCCAGGACAGCTTATGTCGGGTTTAACTTTCAGGGGCTATGCTGTTTAGGCAAGCTTTTGATACTTCTACTTTACATGTTCATGGGCATGGGCTAGCTTCCAATCGGGGTGAATATCACTTCCATTGGATAACATGGAATCTAACCTGTTACATTGATCATTATGCAAAAACAATCAGTCAAAACACACGTTTATCGTGCTAATGCCAGCCCATGTGATACATACCCACAATTTACATGCTACCTGCTTCTGTGTGTGAAGCGTGTAGAGGTCTACCAGCCTTAATGGCAGAGAAACCCTGAGAAGCACCTTCAACTCCTAGCTCCGGCTCATATGTCACTTTTCTGGCGACAATGCGCTCAAGGCCTTAAATGTTAGATCTGCCACCAAAAATCTACCAGCCTTCTTGGAAGCGGCACACGTCTGTCTCCCTGGCACTGTTGCCAGCTATGCGTTAATTGTTCCCTCTGAATAGAGACCATATGGACTTTAAATGCCAAGGTTGGAAATATTTTTTTCTTGCATTTTGAAAGGCTTTTACTTGAAATGTGAAAGGTTCTAAACACTGCTTCATTTCTTAAAGGAAAGAAAAAGGGAAGGAAAAAGTCTTCCCCAAAATGCCATGAAAATGAAACAAACAAAAAAAGTACACAAAACTTTCCCGATGTTTTGTTTTAACTATCTACTCATTTATAGGCACAATTAGCAAGGAGCTGGCTCTAATGGGCACAAAAGAAAAATAGATTTCAGCTTATTTTACAAACTGGGGGAAAATCCATCTTCCCAGTGGCTGTAGCGGAGAAATGGACCAATTAGTTGAGGCAAAAAGAGGAAAGTGGCAAAGAAATATTCATTGTTTTCTCTTTCAAAGCCCCAGCTTGACAATATGTGTTTTTCTTAACTGGCTCTGGGATGGTAATTAGCATCACTCAGGGCCGAGCTTGGCGCTGAGATACTGGGGCTTGTCTCCCTGTGTCTACAATGCTCACATAGGCAAGAGAGAAGCACAAAGGGAGGTCACCTCGGGCTCCCCGTCAGGTTAAAGCCCTAATGGATACAAATGAGCCCTGCAGTTATTTACCACCGCAACACGTTGCACAAAACCCCTCGCATACCAATGGCAACTATCTGGCATATAGGCAGAGCTTCCTTTTCCTGGGACAAATGGCTTGGGACTACCCCCTTCTCCATTTGTGTACTTAGGAGGAGCATCACAGTTAAAGATGGGTAAGGAAATCCACGAAGAGCATCTTTGCTTGGCTGTATCAACTCCCATGCAGCCTCTGGATCAGGTACAGTCACCTGGACACGCTGAGCTGAGCCATTGACTTTTGTGCCAAAATCCTGAAAAACTCACCCAGAAGCCTTGCGTGCCAAAAGCCAACGTGCTGTTTATGCAATATTCGTCCAGAGTTCCATTCTTAGGGAACTCTCGTCTCTTTAATGTAAAGAAACCAGGTGAAATCAAAGGCTTGTGGAAGTTTCCTCTAAGGTTGGTCTCCTGCTCTTCGACTGTCTTCCAATGCTTCAGAGTCAAGAATTCTCTTCTTTTTTTGAAATAATTTATTGTCACGTTAGCTAACATACAGTGTAGACAGTGTAGCCTTGGCTTCAGTGGTAGATTCCCATGATTCATCACTTACATACAACACCCAGTGCTCATCCCAACAAGTGCCCTCCTCAATGCCCATCACCCATTTTCCCATCTACCCTGCCCCACCCCCCATCAACCCTCAGTTTGTTCTCTGTACTTAAGAGTCTCTTATGGTTTGTTTCCCGGATCCCTCTCTCTCAGCTCCATCTGGCCAAGTCCAGCCCATTTCAGATGCCGTTTCTCTTACGGACAGTTTCCTGATCAGTTTCCAACCCAGCAAAATGACTTTCTCAACTTATTCCCTGTAATGCTTTATATCTTTTCTCTGGTGTTTGCTCTCCATTTCACATGCTAATGATTTGTATACTTCTCCTATTCCCTAATAAATTTGAACTTTCCCGAAACAACAGGCTTTTGTCACACTCCTTTGTATCCATATGGCACCCAGGACTGTGTTTGATACTTAAACTTGTCACTAACCAATCATCTTTTCCCTGTTCTTCATGTAACCTTGGATGTTAGCCTATACCTTCTGGCTTCATTTTGGTTAGGGTTTCGTTTTTCATTATAACAGAGAAACAATCCACATATGGGTTTCAACTCTTGCCCTTCAGACGAGTCAGGCATATGATCCTCTACCGAAAACACAAAATCCCAGATGCTTCTCTGGGTTTTCCAGGTTTCTGTCTATATTCAATGGCGATCTCTTGTCCCAAGTTTTCGACTGCCTTGGGTTTCTCAGACTTGGGTACACACTCAGGACATGTGGCAGCTCACATCCCCATGACATGGCCCTACTTTAGACATGTCCTTCTGGCTTCATCTTTGGTATACTCTCTTATGATCCTAGGATCCTACTCCCCACACTAGAGTTCTCTCCCCACAAAAGACATTCTGACCCCAGTCTTTCAGGATTGCTACCAACTGGGCTACCCACACCTAGTGGTTCTGCAAATACCATTATAGAGCTTTATCATGCTTTGTAGTTTATAAAGGTCCTCCACAGATACCCTCTGTGTTTGGCATATTCTTATCCTCATTTTTTTGTTTCTATCAACAAATAAAGTTTCTAAAATGTATGTGACTTGCCAATGATCACAGAACTACCAGCTAGTGGAATGAGGAGTTATTTCCATAGTCTCTGACCCCAAGTCCAGTGCTCTTTCTCCGTAATATAACTATAGTTACTTGACCTTAAAATCCTCACACTGACATGGCCAAGTTTGCTTTGGGGACATTGCCTTGTCTGCATACTAGGTATCAGCCTGTCAGAATAACTGGCCCAGAATCAGACATTTTTTTTTAAAAATGCTTATTTATTTATTTATTTATTTATTTATTTATTTATTTTGAGAGAGATAGAGAGAGAGGAAAGAAGGAAAGAAAGAAAGAAAGAAAGAAAGAAAGAAAGAAAGAACAATCAGGGGGAAGGGCAGAGAGTAGAGAGATAATTCTAAGTTGGCTCTGCACTGTCAGTGCAGTGGAACTAGATTTCACATACTCTGAGTTCATGACCTGAACTGAAATCAAGAGGTGTATACTCAACCGATTGAGCCACCCAAGCACCCCCCAGAATCAGACATTTTAATAGTCTTCTGTTGCCATTCATCACTGGTAAGTAAGGAAGCAGAGGCAAGCCTAAGCCAGGCACATAATAAACCAAGGTCTCACTGAAGCCAGGTTACGACAGGAGTGGAGAGGCATATCCCACAGCTTATGCTGCTCACTGGGTGACTTGGCTGGCTGGAAGAATCAGGAACCAGGGCAAGATGTGGAGCAGACATTCCCACAGCCTTATAGCCTAAAAGTCATGTGACACCGTTAATAGCACTTTCCTCACAAACTGAGGTTTTCAGTGTTCCTGGGTGGCTCAGTCGATTGAGTGTCGGACTCTAGATTTTGACTCAGGTCATGATCCCAGGGTGATGGGATCGAGCCCCACGTCAGGCTCTGTGTGGAGCCTGCATAAAGATTTTCTCTCTCTCCCTCCCTCTGCCCCTCTACTCCGTCCATGCTCTCTTTCTCTATCTAAAATAATAATAATAACAATAATAATAATAATAATAATAATAATAATAAAACTGAGGTTTTCTGCTCAGGCCTAGCTCCTCAAACCCACCCTGCTTTGTCTGGTCAGCAACTTGGAATAGAAGTCTTTTATTCATCTACAGTTCTTTCTGTATTTGCCAATCTCAGGGCAGACTAGGATGTCATCCATGAGGTCTGTGTATCAGACACTAGGCACTATATCTCCTTATCAGAAACACTGGCACCTGCCAGGTTCAGATCTGGCACCCTGAATTCACAGTGGGGATAAAGATACTGGAAAGCTCAAAGACTGGATACTGGTGGGTATAAGTGGGGTCGTTCAGATCTTGTTTTAAATCCCAGGCTTCACATTTGACAGCTATAGACTATCTTCACTGTAAAGTGAGGGTAACAATACCCATTTCTTTACTGAGATGTTGAACATATTAGGTGAGATGCTTTATATAAAGTAATTAGACTAATATTTGGCACCTGTAAGGTACCTGGCAAGTACTTGTTTCCTCATATACTTTCCCCATTCCTTTGTAAGTAGACTGAGTGTTCTTAAAACTAGTTTGAATTCCTTGGAGAATGCACATCAGAAAGTGCCAGAACTACAATTGATCAGAAAGCCAGGCATTTTCTGGCCTGGAGGCAATGTCTGCGCTCCTCAGGAATTAGAGGTTCCCTTGGGTCTTGAACCGGCAAACTATAACGTCAAAAAGAACAACATCTGGCCAGTGGCAGAGAAAACTCCCTTTCCTCTCTCATGTTCTGTGAATGTCTGTGTTCTACTTCTGTGTCCAGGACTCTGAGATGCAGAGACAGAATAGATAATCTGGTGAGTCTTTAGTCCAATGGGGAAGTGACTCACAGGCTTTCCATGGATCATTATCCTTTGGAGCTGCATAAGCCGTATGCTTCGAGAAAAGGTGACAGCCTAGGAACAGCAGTTTTCCCTCCCCACACAGATGATGTGCACACAAATGCTCCTATTCTCCTGCCACACCCTCTAGACTGCACAGGCCCCAGCAGAGCATTGTTCTCATTAGTTACTCTCCTACAAGTGGCTTTTAGTACAAATGCAAAACACGAAGTCCTTCCCAAGGGGCTGATCCTAATAAGCTAACAATGTAGGAATAGGCATTGTACTGAAAATACTTGGAGAAAAAAAGTGTGGTTTATGGCATGTTTATTTTTTCTCTAATATCTAATTTTCTTTCTTTTCTTTCTTTCTTTCTTTCTTTCTTTCTTTCTTTCTTTCTTTTTTTCTTTCTTTCTTTTTCTCTTTCTCTCTTTTTTAAGAGAGAGAGAGAGAGAGCATGAGAGCAAGGGAGAGGGGCAGAGGGAGAGAGAGAGCAAGAGAGAGAATCCTAAGCAGTCTCCACGTTCAGCCCAGAGCCTGTTGTGGGGTTTGATCCCACAATCCTGGGATCATGACCTGAGCAGAAATCAAGATTGGACGTTCAACCAACTGAGACACCCAGGCACCCCCAATAATACCATCTAATTTCAAACTAAAGCATGAGTAGAGATAACACAGGATAGATAAGGATGGGTCAGAATAAAGGAATCCACTAGGGAGGCAGGGCCTGGACCTTTACTCTGCACCTGGAGGGCAGCAGATGCATATGGCCGAGGCAGAGTTGGAATCCCGGTGACCTGAGTGGGCAGGGAGGATGGAGACCTGTCCCAGGGGTAGAAATCCTTTGAGATTTTTAGAGTTCTTAAGGCCTGGATCTAAATCATCAGAGCCAGGTGAATTCTGACCCTGGATGAATCATTGTTTCACACACTCTAGGTATTATTTCCAACTCACAAACGAGTCCCCATTTACATTTCAAAGAAGGAAGTCCCCCCATTCCCCGTGTGTGTATCTGTATACACACACATATGTAAATTTGGATTGGTCTAGAGAATAAAATAAGTAAATATTAATAACAGGTAAATATTAAAGATAAGCAGATATGCTTAAGGTACTTCATATTACATATCTTATTTAACAAATAGAAATTTAGTTCTCTTTCATGTAGAATGGTTCTGGAGGTGGGAAGCCATGGCCCATCATGGAGCCTCATTGGTCATCAGGGCTCCAGCTCTTCTACTTCTCAGCCCTTCATGACATAGATGAGGCCCTCGTTCTCATGGCCCAAAATGACTCCAGAGTCCTGCTGACATTCTGCTTACATTTTGGTTTTAACCCGTTACCCCAGAGTCAGACCCTGAGACAAGGGGTCTTCAAGTACTGCTAGTAGTTTATTTGGAAGTGTAGGGGGGACCAGGAGAAAAATGAAGAATGATCTAGGAAACAGGAGGCAGTCAAAGATGATTTACTATTATACCAGCCATCAAAGCAGACAACTGGAGCGCAAATTGGCAAATCAGTTCCAGGGAATTGTATAAAATACACAACTTTAGGTTTTTTTCCCACCCAAAGGATGAGAAAGCTGGAGTACTTATATACCAATTCTAGGAAGCATTGACTGAGTACTATTCTTGACTGTGTCAGCTTGCACTTCTGCTATGCCACACGCAGGCACTGGCTCTTTACAGTGCTGGGCAAACACATTAAAGATGTCCCAGGCACTGGGGCTCAGGCTGTTGACTGTTGGAGCACACTGCAGAGTTGGGGTGAATATAGGTAGGTCACTAATTGTCTTGGCTGTGACCTCGTTGGCCAGATCTTAGTCACGTGGCCAAACCTCAATGTGAGCAGTTGGAAAATGTGGTCCTTTATCTGGGTTCATTTGGGGCATCTCATTGATAGGGTCTGTAGGTGAACAGGAAAAAATTGATTTGCGTTAGGCAACTTTCAGTCTCTATCAGGTTCGCTTAGCAAATGGTGTCTCAATTATACTCCCTAAAGACAATTAATGAATGAATTAGATTTGCATTTCAAAGTGGGTTGATTTGTCAAGATATACTTCTTATATCCAGGGCTAAAATCATTCTGCCTTTCCTACAGAAACACTTCTGCTCAAGGAACACACTAGTTATTCCTTCAATAAATACTAAACTTCTGAGTTGAAGTTTAACACTTAAATACTTTGTTGGGGCGCCTGGGTGGCGCAGTCGGTTAAGCGTCCGACTTAAGCCAGGTCACGATCTCGTGGTCCGTGAGTTCGAGCCCCGCGTCAGGCTCTGGGCTGATGGCTCAGAGCCTGGAGCCTGTTTCCGATTCTGTGTCTCCCTCTCTCTCTGCCCCTCCCCCGTTCATGCTCTGTCTCTCTCTGTCCCAAAAATAAATAAACGTTGAAAAAAAAAATTTAAATACTTTGTTAACATTCAAGCCAAACCTAAACTATATTGTGGAGGCATAATTATGTTATAATGATGATTTTTGAATTCTTGACATATCAGATAAATCTGGGTCCAGGACCCATGTTCACACCTATTTGGGAAGAAGTTAGAGGATACATTTTTTAAAAAGAGTATCAAGATGAAGAGTCAAGAATGATCTTTTCTCGCTCTGGTCATTGAACTACTCCAGGGAGTAATCTCAAACGTCCAGTGTAATCAGATGCAAATTGACTCAAGCAGATTTAGACCATATCACATAGCGAGGAAGTAAGAACAATCTAACAGTAGCCTGTGGGATAAGGGCATGAGGGTGCGAAACTAGCCGGAATAGAGCAAAGTACAGATGCTCAAATCAACCTGTCTCTGGGGGTACAGTTATGAATTCTATTATAATGTAAGCCACAAATGAAACCCGAGAGCTTTTTTCTGGAGACACAAGGCGGCTTGTAATAATGGGATAATTATAGATCCAGAAGGATCATGGGCTTACTAAGGTGACACATACACCTTGATACCACGGTGACTTCCACAGGACTTAGTACAGAAATCAGTAACTATCAGCTGAAAAAAAAAATGAATGAATTAATGAAAAATGAATTTCCAGGTTTCTCATGTGATTCTAAGACTGAGCAAGTTTGCTTGGAAAGTGGCCAATGAAGGTAGCCAGAAACTATGTTATTTACTGGCATTTTTCTTTTCTTATACTTGCTAATTCTAAAAAAAAAAAAATCAAACATAAAACTAGAAATTTGAAATGTGCTTTGAAGTTTTTCCCCTTGAAATAGTCATTAGTTTCATTTCAGCAAACATTTCTAGCTCCACTTGCCAGGCTCACTGGGGTCAGGATGTATCGTGTGGGTGGTTCTAGCCAATGAGTTGTGAAGAGAAGGATTGTGTGACTTCTGGGCTGAAACTCTGGCCTTCCAGAGATTTCTATTCCCTTTGCCAAAGCTGCCCACAGAGTTCAAGAGTGACTGTGTTGTCAGCCTCGGTCTTTAGTTAGGATGATGCAGAGCAGAGCCCCAGCCAATGCAGGACATGGAATCAATGTTGTTATTTGAAGCCACCTTTTGGAGTTGTTTGTTACCACAGCATAATCTAACCTATCCTGACTGATTCCACTCTGGGAATAGTTTATCATACTTTCAACACATGCTCTCTGTCATGTGCTGGAAATTCTATTTATTTTTCTCACGGACCTTTCTTTCTTTTACTTCTCTTTTAAGGGGGGAAGGGCTTCATTTACTTTCCTAAGGAGACCCTTTATTTGGATATGAAAACTTTTGCTTTTTTCTGCCAATGCCACCAGAAGAAAGCCTTCCTGGAGAAACTGATCCTCTTTCTTTACAAGTTCCTGGGTTTGGAGCAAAGGAATCATGTTTCAGAGAGAGATCAAAGTGCCTATGTGTTGTTTTCCTGCTACTCTTCCTGACCACTGATTGCTGGATTGATTGAAGCCAGGCAGGAGTTTCATCTGAACACTAAACCTATTCCTGCCCGCATGTGCGGATCACACACACTCCCATCCCCAGGGATCCACAAAATTATCTGTTACAGTGCTTTGAATGGCCCGAAGACCACTTTCCTTGCCCCCAAAGGGTTCATAACACAGTGGGATTGATGCTTACAGATGCAGCAGGGGAACATCACTCAGAAAATGTTCGACTGACCAAAGTCGAGTTGGGATCCAGAAGATGAGAGATGATTCTTCTCAGAGCCAAGGCCCTGGAGGAGAAATGGGCATTTCTTACAATTAGTACTGGCTAAAGTTAAAGTGGTAATAGAAATGTAACTGTGTGGGAAAAGACAGATGGACACTGCCCATGCCACTTCAAATCCTGACTTTCACCATAAGATCCTGATGCTCTGATATGCCAGTTGTCATAAAGGGCTGTGAGTGATAGAAGGACAGGGATTCCTGCCTTTCCAGCAGAACCTTCCAAAATTGCTTCCTGAGCACTTGGCACTGCTCCCAGCCCTGCTCTGAACACTGCAAGAGACAGCTTTTCCTAGTGGAAACCTCATTTACAGCTTTAGCTTAATTCTATTTCAATGCCGGCAACCTTATGCTTATCAGAGAAGAAAAGAGAAGCAAGGAGAAGAAGCTGGCTGTCCCCAAACTATTGTGCTGTCTTTGCTTTGGGGGGCTGGCTTTTCCCTGCCTCCATCCTTTTATCCTCTTTTATAATATTATTTGTTATGTTAAATCTTCATTAACACCCTGAACCCAATATTACCAGGGAGTGTTTTCTTCTCTCAATCTTATTATACTCAGGATGTTGTTGGGATTATATTGATTTTATTTTTGCACGTTGATATTTTCCTAGTTTCATTTTTGAGAGTTTTCTTGTTTTTTTTTTTTTTTTTTTAACTTCAATGCGGTCCCTGGGACAGAATGAAATGGCATCACCAGAAAAAAAATTGATGGGTTTGAGGAGTAGGTTGCCATAGAAACGTCTTAGGTTTTGATGATGGCAGATGATGGCACATCTTCTGGAAAGAACTTAAAACTATAAGGGTACTTGAGCCTTTTTATGTCACAGATAGCAAAGGACCTGGGATCGAGCTTCTAAACAGTACAGCCTTTGCATTTCTCTTTTACAACACACACACACACACACACACACACACACACACACACACACACACCCTTTTTAACAATAAACAATGACTCTCCATTCTTTATGACATAGGAGTCTAGTGCTTGGCAACATGGTAGGGGTACACAGAAATGAAGTATTTCTGAGCATGTTTTCTTGAGAGGAAGACTTGATTTGCATTAGGGGTCAAGAATGAGGTTGTAAATCATGTCACACAAGAGATGTCTGGTTGTCTTAGTTTCCTCATTCTCTCGGCCCCTGTTACATTGTCCACTGAAAGGAGGCATCTGGCTTCTTGTTCAGGTGGAATTGAAGAAGGAAATAATGATTGAAGAAATGAGGGGATTAATTGGAATGATGGAATTAATTAATCTTAAGACATTGTCATGAAAACAGTGTGAGACCTTCGGGCTTTCTTTTGGCTGATGTGGAGCACAACTTAAAAATAAAGAGGGGGTTGTTCATGCGAAAAAAGCATGAGGTTTTATAAAATTTGCAAATTAGATATGGCCACCACACACTGCAAGTTGGTAGAGAGCCTAAGTTACTTCCTTTGCTCTCACACTAAGTTGCGCTTTGATCTTGGACAAAGCACACTGTTTGCTGGACTTCAAGTGACCCCATGAAGGGGTTGGACTAAAGTCAAGGGCACTTTCCAAATTATAGAGATTATAAAATAAACTTGAGCTTTGCCATTTCTGCTTATAGTTAGTGTGTATTTTTCTCATGAAACTATATTCTTGGGTAATTTTTTCCTTCTAGAGTTGCCCATGACAGGGCAGCAGTATCTGGTGATTTTTTCCCAAGGACTGGCTTCCTTTGGACTCTGCACAGGCAACCATGCAGAGAAACAATCAATGAGAAACACTAATTGTTGGAGGGCTAGAAACACACCCAAGTGAAACTGTGTTTAAAAGATTTACAAAGAGATTTATAACAGCCAGGCCACTGCAAAATGAGAAATTGACTCCTAGGGCTGAAGTATGGATCCCAAAGACGGTTTAGTTTCATACTGTCTGCCCCCTAAGAAAGTGAGACATACTGATTAATTATTTTGCTGTTGCTGACTTTGAGGAAGCCTGCTGCTACACTTGACCTGTTGAGTTGTCTGTGGCTACATATCTTCATGTTTAGATTGCCGTTAACTTCCCCAAACTACAATAGCCCGGCTGGCCTGGTTGTCAGGAAGATTGACAAATGTCTAGCATGAGCAGTCACCCAGCCAGTGTTACGGTTTTCCATCGCCATTATTTCTATGTTGAGTCACTTATTTTGAAAATGTGAATTTAATATAATTGATATATTAATGAAGAATTTGATCAAAATGCACATTTTATATTTGCTCATGCATGGTTTTGGTCACAGCCACGGGAAACACTAGATGAACATAGAAAACCGCATTGAGTCATGTAAGAACATAGAAAACGCAAACACACACACACACCTTAAACATCTACCAGGAAACTCAGTTCGTCATGTGTTGTGAGCCACGCCTGTCCACATCTGGTATTAAAGTTTCTGTCCAATTTCAGATAACCCTCCCTCCACCATTTCACAAGAATGCATGAGCTACGATTCTTCTGACGCCCGATTCCAGAAGCGAACTTCGGGTCTTAGTTAAGGTAAAGTGACATCTTTATTGTAGTACTTACATATTTGTTAACCATTTCACATATGTAAAACTATGCTACCATTTTTATTAGATGCCTACCTTATTTTTTTTTAATTTTGGCATATATTTCTGTCAAGCTTTTGAGTGTTTTGTCCTTTATCTTTGTGATTTTTATTGCACATTTTCTTTTTCATAGCATGGTGTACTGGTTTTCGATTGCTGCTGTAATAAATGACCTCAAACATGGTGGTTAAAAACAATACAAATTTATTACCTCGCAGTTTCTATGTGTCCAATGTCCAGGCATCGTGTAGATCAGGCAGGTTCTCTGTTTAGAGTGCCACAAAGCCAAAATCAAGCTGGGCTCTTAAAGGAAGCTCCTGGGGAGAATCCACTTCTTGGCTCATTCAAGTTGTTGGAAGAATTCAGTTTGGGATGGTTGTCGGGCTGAGATCTCATTTCCTTAATGGCTATTGGCCAGGGGCTATTCTCAGCTTCTAAAGCCTGCCTGCATGCCTCAACCCAAGCATGGACCCTTCTATCTTCAAAGCAAGCAACAGTGCGTGAAATCTTTTTGCATGAATTCTTTTGCTTCAAATCTCTCTGCCTTCCCTTTCTGCTTTATCTCCTAATTTCCAATTCTGTCCTCAGCTACAAGAAAAACACGGCATGAAGGGATATATAAATACATTCAATCTCCCTATTTTAGGGCTAACTGATTAGTAACTTTTATCACACCTGTGAAGTATTTTTTTTTTTTTACCACGTAACATGATATATTCAAACCAGGGTGTGAGGTCCTGGAGGCCAAGTTTCTGCCTCCCCTTTAGTGACTTTTAGGAATATCTGTGTCCCACAATAACAGAACGGACTGTCTTTAGGAACCATCTTTTTGTCTTCATGCCTTTTCTGTTCTTTTTCTTGCCTCCATACTGTAGACAGCTCTCAATATTCCCTCTTCACTGTTCTTTCTTGCACTCTCGGGAACCAGTGCTTTTCTCTGAGTGACAGCCTTTGGAGAATAAAATAAAAACTGGTCCATCTCTTCTGGAAAATGCAAACGCGTATCAGATTTCACTGCCCACCCCCCCAAAGCCTGTCCATGGAACCCTCACAATGTAAAACCCCCATTTCCATCTCATGAAGGACAACTTTAAGGTAACCGGTTCTTTCTATGTGGCAGTTAAGATGTAGTGTATTTTCTGCTTATTGCCTTTTTTAATTTTTAAAAATGTTTTATTTGCTTTTGAGAGAGAGAGACAGAGATAAGAGAGTGTGAGTGGGGTAGGGGCAGAAAGAGAGAGAGAGAGAGAGAGAGAGAGAGAGAGAGAGAGAGAATACCAAGCAGGATCTGAGCTGTCAGCACAGAGTCCAATGCGGGGCTCAAACCTGCCAACCGCGAGCTCATGACCTGAGCTGAAGTCGGACACTTACCCAATGTTAAACAGGCGCCCCTGTTTATTGCCTTTAAAAAAAAATCCTCACAGCAAAACCATGAGGATGGTATTATCAGTCTTTTTTAACCTGAGGCTTTAAAACAGATTAGTATTTTATCAAGTAACGTGTCTGGTAGGTGATAGACCAGCATTCAATTACAAGTTTGTCTAGCTCAGAAACTATGAGGAAAACCACCTGGCTTGAACCATTGTATGAATACAGGTCAGGCCAAATGTCCATGTTTAGTCCCGATATCTTTCCTGATGTCCAGCTGAATTCACACCCACACCCTGGGTGAGGCACCGACTCTCCTTGTCATTTCACTCACTGTCTTGCTTAGCTTTCTTACTGTCACCCCTGCCTTATCCCCACACATGAAGAAAACCATAAAAACTTGTTTTTATTTTTCTCCTCTTTGCTGCAATATCTTACTAATTACCAAAATCCTGCTAACATCCATCCCCAAGTCCCATGGCAAACTTCTACTTATTCTTAGAGAAACAAAACATCGCACTACCTCGGGGAGTTTCTCTGACTCTGCCACAGAGAAGCATTACACACTTCCATATTCTAAAAATACCCCTAGTAAATTATTATTAAACTACTTCGATGATGGCACTTACCTCACTATGTAGTAATTAGTTGTATCTGCCACAAACTGGACGTGAAGTGAATATTCCCACAAGTAACAAATCAATCTCTTTATTATCATCGTACCATTAGTTTTTTAGCCCATTGTCTGGAATACAGCACGAGCTTAGCAAATACAGTAAAACTTTCAATTGCGAGTAACTTGTTCTGCAAGTGTTCTGTAAGACAAGCAAGCATTTCTAATAAGTTTTAACTTGATAAACAAGTGACATCTGGCAATAAAGTAGTACATGACACCAAACATCACATGATCACAATTGAGCCAATGGTTCTTCTCTCTCTGTCTCTCTTTGTCTCTGTCTCTGTCTCTCTCCCTCCGCAGGACTGTGGGTGATTGTCTCCCATGCTTGGAAGCTAGGTTTCAGGCCTTGGTGTTTGGCAGAAGTCAGTGATTTTTCAAAACATTGGAAGGTGCCCACAACTGGCACTAGTGTATTTTTTTGTCCCTTCAAAGCACCTGAGGACAGTCCTTTGTTTTTCTGTACAAGAGCGAGCTTAGGAATGCTTTGCTTCATTCTAGGTCAGGCTGCCTGCGGATATAGACCCTTTCCTCTGCTGCCTGATTGCCAGTTACATTAAATACAGTCTATGACAAGAGTTTATTAATACTTTACTGTAGTCAACATCCATGAGAGGGTATACAATGGTCCCCATGCAGAAAAAGATTCCATTGGGCCAGTAGATCGCAGTGATTCTGTTAGTGGTAGTGAAAGTCAACCTGTACAACAACCCTCCTCTCTCTTGTCTCCCTCACACCAGCTACGAAGGTTTTCAAAGGTAAGTGCAGGTTAATTTGTTTAGTTTTCTTTATATTTTCTATTTTCTTTATTATTTTGTATTATGTTACACTATTATAATCATTTTTATATGAATATCTTTGGGTGGTGGAACAAATCATCTGAGTTTCCATTACTTCCTATGGAGAAATGCACTTTGATACGCAAGTGCTTTAGATTATAAGCATGTTTCCGGAACAAGCAGTGCTCGCAAACCAAGGTTTTATTGTATTTGTTGAGGGGAACTGACTTGAATTAAATTCAGGTAGAAAGAGCGAAGATACAAAGTTTGAGTGAGAACAGTCTGATTTTGTCAGGACATATATCTTAAGGTATCTTCCCAATGAAAGAATGGGACAAAAAGACAAAATGTTTGGTAGACTTAATTCACTTTGGGGAGGTTTTGTCCCCAATGAAGAGTTTTCTAACTAAATAGCTTACTATTTGGGGCCATCCTCAGAGAGACGTTTCCTCATAAAGAATCCTCTGGTGCTCCTTGCCTATTTCTGGGAGCTAGCCTCCTTTTTCTTTACTGATACTCCACAAACACTAGTGTTCAGTAATATAAATACATAGAATTAGTGGACTGAACAGCAAACTGCCAGGGACTCTATCTTATCACCATTGTAAATGGACCTAATCCTGTATGTGCCAGCCAACGTGGTATCCTTGCTGGGTTTGAGAGAGGCTCTACCGTCTCTTAACCTCATCTCATGACACTGAGTCAAGTTGAAACTTTGAATCAGGCCCTCCCAAGTCTGTCTTCCCACCCTTTACAAGTAGCAAGTTTTGAATGCCAGTACAATATGACAGTGGGTTATAGGATATTGGTCATGAACAGGCTCAGAGAGTGAGTCAAGCCCAGCATGCCCCTAAGACCAATGAATGTGTGTAACATAACTCCAGGATCAAAGGTTGTCTGAATGTCTCTCTACACTCAGCCCAGTAGTCGACACTTTCATTTTACCATGCTTATTTTTCAGAACAATACAAATAAGAGTAGATTGTCTTATATTCCATGTTCTAGAGGAGAAAAGTAAGCTGACAGTGATTAAGTAACTTGCCTAAGTTCCCACCACTAGAAAATTCGAACTTAGGTCAACTTTGTGCTAACTTCATTTGTATTTGAGGCTAACTAAGATAAGATGTTAGAATTCTGCTTTACATGTTTATTTATTTATTTGGGAGACGAATAGTGCAGATCCTAATGTGGGGCTGTCAATCTCACCGTTCGTGAGATCATGACCTGAGCCAAAATCAAGTGTTGGATGTTTAACCAACTGAACTGCTCAGGTGCCCCAAAATGTTAGAATTATTAAGCAGGAAAGTGTGCTGGTGGGTCCAGGGGTCCTTCTGATCCGTGTCTCCTGTAGCATCTCTGGAAGCAGCCTTGCATCTGAGTGTCAAATGATCCATCTGGGATCTGGACAAGGGATCCTTTAATCTTCCCCAGTGAACTGAGTGAGGCTTGAGCAGATGGCAATTTCTCTGCCTCTGTCATAGGTGATTGCACTGACAAAGCTCCACCACAGAGCCTTGCCAAGTCAGATGCCAGGCCTTGCCAGATGCAGACCTCCAGCCCTTTAGCTCTGTGCTCATTAACTTCTCTAAAGAGCCATTTGGAGGACAAGCAAGTGGAAGGACATGGAACCCTGGCTGAATGCA
This sequence comes from Prionailurus viverrinus, assembly GCF_022837055.1. Lineage (NCBI taxonomy): Eukaryota > Metazoa > Chordata > Mammalia > Carnivora > Felidae > Prionailurus > Prionailurus viverrinus. The sequence goes on from NC_062566.1 coordinate 3,674,748, forward strand.
CCCCAGTTACAGGTCTGTTTTCCACCTGTCAGTTTGCATTCAGACAAGGAGATAATCGGATTAGGTAAATGAGAATGATCAAGATTCACTCACTCTACATGTTTCCACATAACAGGCAGATCTAGAGATTGCTGGTAACCAGTGAAGCACATGTAGAGTGGCCGATTAAATTCCCCAGGCTGCAGTTGACTTCTCAAATTGAAAATCTAATCCTCAATTTCTCCTTACTGGTGAAATCAGCATAAATCTTTCTTGGCATGCGACCTACTTTGACCTAGGGAAAAGCTCCTTCAAATCCCCTATTATTCACATTGATCTTGTATTATCCAAGGTCTTTCATTAATTTTCGGTGTTTCAGATGTAAGTCACTCAGTTCCTAAGAGCACAATCCAGGGTCTGGAAGGAAAATAAGAGCTTCTCGGGGATATTTAAACAAGAAAACCTAGTCTCTTGAGGTTGAAAAGAGGGAAAGTCTCTTGCTTTTCTAAAAATGACTCTTAGGGCTGCTGTCAAAGCCAAACATGATGCACTCTTTGATTTGACCTAGCAATGACAATCCATCCATTATGATTGTATGAAAGTCAAAGATTATTGCATAAATGTTTAAGCAGTCCTACTGGCCACTCAGTGGAAACCATCAGGGCATCACAGATGTCGACATTCACAGTGTCATTGCTCAGGGTTTCTCCTGAGTTCTTAGAAGAGGTAGAGCACAAATGGTGCTCCTGGTTTCTGTTGTGTCAGTATGGCCCAAGAACTGTAAATAAGGAGCTCTACGATTTCCCAGAGTCTCAAACCAAATGTTGTATCAGTAGAGATAAATTTTTAATGAATTAGAAGCTTCAGGGTCCCACCTTTGCATGAGTTTCTTGCAAGACTCTGAGAGGAGACTTGCAATGTTTTAACATGGTTATTTATTTTTGTAATATTTGTAGGAGCGAGCTATTCTAACCACACTCCATTAAGGTCTTCATCTTGTTCCACTCCAACACCCCCCCACCCCAAACTTTCATTTCTTCCTGTTGGATAGCACTGGAGTGGCTACTGACCTTGTTGATATTTGGACTGTATTTAGTGAGATATTTTTATGTGGTTTATAGTCATGTCTGTAGTTAGGTGATTGGTAGCCTGCTTGGTATAGGGTTGGCTGCCAGGATCCCCCTGTTCACTGGTCCACTTGCCCAGTATTGTGGCACAAAGTTGTGGATTCAAGGCTTAAACTGTAATACAGTTGAAGGTGTTCAACACTAACATGGGTGTTAGAGAAGGAGGAACCACGTCTGATATAAATAGGGCCAGATGCTAGGCTGTGAACAATTCTCATCAATAGATACATAAAGCTGTAAGTGGAAGATGAAGTTCTGTTGTACACTCAGTCAAAACAAAAGTTCTCCCTTGTCAAGAGTCAAGAATATACCCTATGATATAGCATATACATTTTAAACTCATCAAAAATGGGTCCTAGAATTCTTTGATAATCCACTTAATGGAGAGAAATGAATCGTTTGAACAGACTGGAAAATAATGAAACACAATACTGTTGTTAATATTACATGAAATATTGGCATGGGCAAAGGTAACATACAGCTCAGATTATGCCATTGTAACAAGGAGATGGACAATAATGAGGATGGAATGGAAAGCAAATGGCAGCAATTCAAAGAATATTCAAGAGAAGTCACTATACAAGAAAACCTTAAATTCTCTAAAATCCTACAACTCCTATGTAAAACAATCCTGATAGAGGTTAGCCAAAAAATTATGATAATTCACATTTTGGTAATAATATCTTTACCAATAATTTCCTGTATGTCTGAAAAAAATCTGAACTATTAAAATTTTAAAACAAAAATAACTTTTGATCAACCAGCAGAGGAAATGTAAATTTTATACTGTCTTTAGAAAAATGATGCCAACAATAGTTGTGTCATAACAAGGCAAATAAAGAGAGCATATAGTAAAAAAAAAAAGTTAATTAAAAGAATTCTATAAATAGTTAATAAAAAGTATTGTTTATTTTTGGTTTTTGTAAAGTTTGTGATACTTGTGAGTCCTTTAAAATTTGTGTTTGCCATGATTTCTTTTAAAATTCTCATTAAATAATTGTTTTACATCATCTTTTCTTTTTATAGCATTGTACTCTTTTCTTAAAGAGGGCCCACAAATTGTATAATTTTTAGGTGAAAGGAAACTTGGATCTACCCTGTGTGTCAGTCAGTATCTATTAGTTGAAAATGACAGAAACTCAATTCAGACAAAAATAATAAAGTGTGAAAAATCAAGTATGGCTGGACCCAAAGTCTCAAACTATACTATCAGGACCCAGTCTTATCCTTCCCATCCCTTAGATTTTTTTTTTTTCTTCTTTTTCGATTGCCTTCTATGCTAATTCCATTCTCAGTCCGGCCTCATCTTGTAGTAGCAAGATGGCTGCCAACTGTGACAGACTTCTGCCTTATCCCCACAACAGTTCCAACACTTCTGACAAAAGTCCTATATTGAATCTCTTTGGCTTGGACTAGCTAGTGAGCTCATGCGTAAACCAAGCCAGAGAACTATGTCTCCAGTTGGCGAGACTGTATTATGTGCCAATCTCTGGTCCGTGACATGAACAACTTGGGATGAGAGAGTTAAGTTGATTATTCAAATATAAAACTGATATTAAACAAATAGAAAACTGACATAAAATATGAAATATAAAATATGAAGACATATACACAATTAAACAAATGTAATCAGATATTAACGAGTGAGAAATGGATACCAGTTTGACAAAAAGAGAAGAGCTCCAGACACATACATATTTTCTTCTTAGTTTCTGTTTAGGACCTAGTTGAGTCCAGGTTGTCAAGGACCATAAATAGAGCCATATACCTGGACAAACACTGGGAATTAGAAGGGAAAAACCGTGGATTTCTCATCAGAATGTGTCTCTATAATTAATCAACCAAATTTTTAAATCGTAATCTAAATACAGCTCTTGTATTTATATATCTAGAAGATATACAAGAAGGCCAAGATCCAGCTCATGGAAGATGTTGTTTAGCATGCGAAAGAATTCCAGTTTCATTTAGTCTTCACATGAGCTCCCGCTATTCTGCATCTGACTTGCGCAGGCCAAGTCAATGGTGTAGATGATTGGCAAATGCATTTCTAATCTTCATAGTCACTAGGAATGTGCTTTTATGCATACTGTAAGGGTGAAGAATGTGAGATTAACAGATTAACTAAGTCACCCAAGAATATTCAGTTCATATGTAGAATAGCCAGTATTCAAACTTCCATGTCGGTGTTTTACATCTTACGCTACCTCTAAAACATTCTGCCCTACTTCAAGCCAAGTCCATTTTATTTTTGCCTGTATGAGGTTGTATATTATGAAAGAAATCTTGCTGGAATATACCAGGCCACAGTCCTCTTCTTTATAGCATACCAATTTTCCCATCGTAGCTCAGTACTCTGCAAATATGGAATAACTCCCATCTCCCAGAGAAGTAGTGATCTTGCTAGATCAAACCCCTAGTGTTGGCAGCAGGCAGAATATCAAGTTAATATGAGAGCTATTGCCTTGTAGGCTTCGATATGGTATAAAAAGGGGTCAGTGCATTGTGGAAGTTATCAGGACATGTTTCATCTCTGTGTTACAGCCTCCATTCCAGGCAGATGTTTGTGCAGGCTTCATCCACTTTAGAAGGCCTTATTAGAAATGTCTTCAAGTTCTACATTCCTTTACATTTTGTGAAGCAATTTATATAAATTAGTGTTGAAAGAGATTTGGAGAAGGGTGAGAGACGAGAAGAGAGATTCAGTTTCCTTGTTCTCCAATCTCTGGACAATTTTCTGAAAAAAATCAGAAAAAAAAATATGAGTGACCCTAGAAAAGTAGTAGGGCTTCTTGGGCCTGAAAGCAGCAAGCATTATGCTTCTCAAGCCCCATCTGGTGCCTTGCAAAGGAACGGGAAGCACGTATTCTGGCAGAGTTGTTTCAATGAGGGGGGACCAACTCCTTGGCTTAAGGCAGTCCTGTTCCAAAATGGCAGTATAAATCATTAGTAGAGCTAATACCCAACTCTTCTAGAGGGAGGAAGCTTTACCGTGGGGATCATGCCAACACTTGAGCTGATAGACCCAAACCATCAAGGAAAAGAAATGGAGTCACAGATTCTGCAAGAGAAGCGGTAACCTAGGCAGAGGTGGTGGTGGATAGTGCTGTTGCCATGAGCTTTGAAGGAGACTTGAAATCATCTTCTGGCAAATGCCCATTTGGCTTGACTCCAGTAAAACGTGAAGCCTAATTGTTCCAAGGAGAAGTGTTTAGACTGGAAGGAGGGGCAGGAGGTCCTGTAGCTACCGTCCATTCTTTCCACCTTTCTCTGTTCCCACTGGCAAAACCCACACAAACTAATAACTTAAAACTTTACTGAGGTTTACAGGAGTTTTTAAAAAAATAAATGACTATGTGTTACTAAAAATGCTACCAAATTGACTTAATCTGTGACTATCAGATTAAGCAGAAGCCCCATAAAATTGAGAAAAAAGAGAAATCTAGCACACTGCGTGGGAAAGAGATGACCTTATATACTAATGCTTTGTAGTGGCCAATGATCTATGCTTGGAAATGATACATAATAAGGTCTCTTAATGCATTTTTATTGGCACTTAAATCTGTTTTTCTCCAGAGATGCTAATCAGAAAGATATGGGAGTTGTTTATAGACTTTCTCCTGGACAATAGTGAGAAATAGAGTCACTACAGGCAAGGAGATTTTACAATACCTCTTTGTCTTTCCATTCTTCACACATCAAGCCATTTCTTTCTGGTCATAAATATATTGGGATAGGAGCCTAGAATGGTCTATGGCCATCAACCCAAACTTTAAAAATTGTTAAAAATGTCCATGTGTAGATTATAAACATGACTTTAATATTTTTAAAAATATACATACAGAAAATTCTTTAGAACGCAATACAAAATGACAATTCAAACTAAAGCTATAAACAATGAAGTATTCTCAGTTAGTTTTACCTTATCTTCTTAAGTATAAATAAGCCATCCAGATCTGCAACTATTGAGTATTAACTGTATGGCAATTATGAAACTATTACATATCAGAATTTGTGGAATTCAATTAAAACTATAGACAGAGATAAATTCATAAACTCAAAAGTCATCACTACAAAAAGAGTGATTAAAATTAAATGAATCCTGTGGTAAAAAGAATAAGATTCGTAGAAATAAATTTAGCCAAGGAGGTTAAAGACCTGTACACTGAACACTATAAGACACTGATGAAAAAAAATGAAAAAGACACAAATAAATGGGAAAAAACATCCCATGCTTATGGATTGGAAGAATTAATATTGTTAAATGTCCACAGTACCCAATGCAATGTACAGATTCAATGTAATCCTTATCAAAATTCCAATGGTTTTTTTTCACAGAAATAGAACAAACAATCCTAAAATTTATATGGAACTACCAAAGACCCTATATGGTCAAAGCAATAGGGTCCCCCTATATGGGGAGGGGCAGAGAGATTGGGAGAGAGAGAAAATCCCAAGCAGGACCTGTGCCGCCAACACACACAGCTGGATGAGGGGCTTAAACTCATGAACTGCGAGCTCCCAACCTTAGCTGAAACCAAGAGTCGGATGCTCCACCAACTGAGCCATCCAGGAACCCCATCCATCTGATTTTTAAAAATGGGCCAAAGATTTCAACAGACAGTTTCCAAAGAAGAAATACAGATGACCAACACGTACATGGAAAGGTGCTCAGCGTCACTAATCATCAGATAACGCAAATGAAAACCACAATGAGCGGTCACCTGACACCTGTTGGAATAGCTATTAGCAAAAGACAATAAATACATAACAAATATTGCTGAGGATTGAGGATTAAAGGGAACCCTTATGCACACTTAAAGGGAATGTAAATTAGAGCAGCCACCATGAAAAACAGTATGGAGTTTCCTCAAAAAATTACGAATAGAACTACCATGTGATATCGCCATTCTATCTCTGGGTATTTATCCAAAGAAAACAAAATCACTATAGCAAAAAGACATTGGACAGATAAATGGATAAAAAAAATGTGGGATTATATAATATATAATATTACATACATACTATGTATTAATAATATATATCACATGTAGTCTATATAATATATATTTTATTAAGCCATAAAAAAGGAACTTCCATCATTTGTGACAACATGGATGGAACTTGAGGGCATTATACTAAGTAAAATAAGTCAGACAGAGAAAAGCAAATACTGTATGATCTCATTAAATGTGAAATCTAAAAACAAAAGGAAAGAAAGAACTCAAGAGATAAGAGAATAGATTGGCATTTGCCAGAAGTGAGAGAAGGGGCAGGGGTTTGAACAAAATAGGAGAAAGTTTAAAAAAAATTAAGTGAATCCTAATACATGAAGAAGTAAGAAAAATATCAAAGTATACTCAAAAAGTTGACTAAGGGGCTCATAAAGATAAAAGTGGAAATTGGTAATTTTGAAAACAGGAAAGAATTAAAATAATGATAAGGTTCATAAGATTTTATTTCTGATTCACCTCACTGCTGGCAGTTGTAGCCTTAGAGCTTTTTTTTTTTTTTAAATGGATAACCTTTTCCTAGACCCACACTTATCTGCAAATTTTCATCTCATACTCATGCATGAAAATAAAATGCTACCATAGAACAGAATTCTTGGGTAAGAACAATTTCTCACTTAAAACCAAGTAGATATTTATCAGCTGACAGTGCTGTAAAGAAAAAGTTTATTTTTTTTCCTTTCCAAAAAAATTCTATTTATCTGCTTCATAAGCATTTCTTTTGAATGCTTTAAAATTATCTTATTTTGTCTGCCAGTAATTTGGGATTATGAAACAGTGTTTTTTTTGTTTTTGCTTTTTTTTTAGTTTAAGAGCAGTTTCTTCAGATAAGTGTTTGATGATTATTTTTGCTTGTTTGTTCTGGATCCTTCCCGAGCATGTCATTTATTAATATGAGTCTTTATTTTCTGACATTCCTAACATTCTTTAACAAAAAAAAAAATCAGCAAGTGAGTAATGTGTGCTAGAGAAACACCAGCGGACACATGAATGGTCCCTAACTTTGGGAACTGATAGTCTAAGATATAAGTAAATAGATTAATTACTTAATTAATTCTGTTTCATCCTATTTCTATTTAGTTTCTCTCATACTTTTTACTTTTTTGTTTTTTTCTCTCTGCATTCTTAGATCTTGCTTATAAGTCATATACTCCTCCTATTTCCTACTGTATTAATTTTATTCTGTAGTTATTTTATTTTTTCTTGTAACTTTTTTAAATGTTTATTTATATTTGAGAGAGACAGAGGGAGAGAGAGAGAGCGCGCGCGCAAGTGGGGGAGGGGCAGAGAGGGAGACACAGAATCCTAAACAGGTTCCAGGCTCTGAGCTGTCAGCACAGAGCCCAACAGCGGCTTGAACCCACGAATGCAAGATCGTGACCTGAGCCAAAGTCAGACACTCAACCAACTGAGCCACCCAGTGCTCCTCTATAGAGTTCCTTTCATTTAAAATTTTTTCACTTACTAGTTGCTACCTTTCTATAAACTTCTTTTGTGTTTCAGACTTTATCTCACCCAAATCCATCTCTGTACCTTTATCATAGAATTTATCATTTTGGCTTCTATTGGTCCACCTCTCGGCTCACTAGCCTTGTGGATGTTTAAATGAATGAGGCATGAGCAATAATCTTTGAAATAATCTGTTCTCTGTAAATGCAGACAGAAAAACCTCCCATATTTTGAAACATTTCTGATTCACAGACTTAGCCCCTTGGGGATGATTTGTTTTGTTTCTTGTTTTTATCATAGTGGTTTTATTTATTTATTTTATTGTTTTATTTTTGAGAGACAGAGAGACAGCATGAGTAGGGGAGGGGCAGAGAGAGAGGGAGACAAGAATCTGAAGCAGGCTCCAGGCTCTGAGCTGTCAGCGCAGAGCCTGACGCGGGGCTGGAACTCACAAACGGTGAGGACATGACCTGCGCCGAAGTTGGGCGCTTAACCGACTGAGCCACCTAGGCGCCCCTTATCATAGTGATTTTAAAAGGGAGGTAGAAGGCAAACTTTGTGTCATCACTGCCATATTTTCTTTCCTGTCCTATGCTCCATTCCCAAGATAATTGTGCATCTTTTTCTTCTCCTGTCTTCAATTTCAAGTACACAAGAGAAAAGGTTCCTTAAACTTGAGGTGAATGTCTGGGCATGGCCTCCAGGCTCAAGCTTCCAATACAACAGTTGTCAGCAAGTCAACGAATTGGAGCAGTTGACTTGTAAGAACCTGGGAAACCAAAGAGCATTATAAAATGGGTGAGGCATTGCCAAGTGACCCATTTCATATGCAGATACATTTTAGAGCAAAGGTGCCCAAAGGGTCTTTCTGGGACCAACAGTATCAGCCATCCCTGGGAATCTGTTAGAAAAGCAAATTCTCACACCCCACCCCAGACCTAGTGAACCAGAGACTTTGACATCAGAGCCGAGCAATCTGTGTTTTAATGACTCCTCCAGGTTATTCTGATGCATGCTAAAGTTTGAGAACCACTGTCTTTGTGTCTAGAACACGGAAGAACCAGTTCACTATGAAAATGGGGTCCAGGCTCAGCATATAGTCTACCACTTCAGCTGTTGATCTGAGAACAAATAAAAATAAAAATAATAGGTGATTACACTGTCTATTTACACATTCCACTTGTGTGTCTGGATAGCCACCGAATGCTGAAAATATAGGGAAGATTTCCTAGATGGGAAAATATATAAAACCTTCAATTATAAAGTACTTTAGGAAGCCCAGAATGAACATGGAGGAAATAAGGAAGGCTTCATAGAGAAGAAAATATTTGAGCTGGGTCGTACTGGAGTTTGCCATGGAAAGAAGATACTGGAAGGGAAAGGTCAAGGGTAATGCAAATTAAAGTAATGAGAGAAGCATGTGGAGTTAAGAGAAATCCCAGGAGAATAAGTTAGGAAAATCTGACATCAAAGCCAAGAGATGTCACATTAATAGGAACGATGGACCCTACGGTGTAAGAGAGTTGGGCCTGGGGTGGACCCAACATTAAGGACAAGCGTCACGACCTTCAGTCAGAGCTCAAAGGAAGGTAAGACGGGGGAGTGGTCCCTACAAGGTATTCAGGCACAGTGAGAGCCCACACAGTCTGTTCTTGAAGTGTCAGTGGGTAGATAGCAGGCAGGACATCTCCCTGGAACCTCAGCATGACATCCGATTCCATGTCCACTTGCTCAACTTTGAGTGCTCCAGTAGGTGAAATCTTCTCCAGGGATAAAGGGACCGTGAAAACCTGTGTGTCAGGGAATTTGGCAGTCAGAACTGGAATTCTACATTTGATATATGGTGTCATCCTACATCCTAACGTATGGAGTTTGGGATCAGGCTATTTTGGATTAAGGGTCTACCATAGCTAACAGTATACATGAACCCTTCCTTTGAGCCAAGTTTCTTGGAAGTTTTTGAGCAATAAACTTGAACTTGCCAGATGCATAGGGAGTTTTTAAATAGACATCCTTAACTGAGAAGGTATATGGCAATTGAAATGGCAGAGCTTCTGGTGTCAGTGCCAGGGGAAGAGTGAATACCACTGAAGCTGGGTTTTATGATTTTGACATATGGGTTTTAAGGAATTGGAGGAAAGAAAGCTCAATATCTGAAGTTTTGACCCAGAGAGAGTTTGCAGGTGTCTATGGCTGGGAGGAACACAATATAACAGCTCTGGGAGGTATCAGAAGAGAAGGCACATGGCGTGAATGCCAGGCATTATGTTAGAAACTTTCCCATCTGGGGGCTCCTGGCTGGCTCAGTCGGTAAAGCACGCAACTCTTGATCTTGGTATTGTAGGTTTGAGCCTATACTGGGTGACGAGATTACCTTAAAATAAAATCTTTTTAAAAAAAAGGAAACTTTCTCATCTGCCAAATCACTGAAACCTCATTCAGCAAGGTTAGAGGCAAGAAATTAGCATCACCACATTCAGATGAGACAATGGATTCTCTAAAAGATTTGATAATACACCCCACATCCACTTAGCTAAAGGAACCAGGATGGCCATTCAGGCCTGCAGGATGCCAACAGCTTCCTCCTCCTCATTCCCTAGACCTCTTTTATAAGAGCCTCTCTTGTCTCCTCCTGTGAGCTCTGGCCTACCTGGGGCCCTGAGCTTCCTTCTTGATGGCTTAACAGTCAGTGCAGCAGCCTTTGGTGGTTTCACAAAGTACATCTGAATCAGGTTTCAGTGATTCAAGTAGAATGAGGCCAGATTTATGGACTTAAGAAACATTAAATCCTTCCTTTCCTGGGGTTGAGGGGCCTTCTTGCTGCCAACCAAAAAAATAGTGGATTCTCATTCTCTAAGGCTGCATTTGAAAGCTCAGCCTTCCAAGACACAGGAAACACAGACGAGCAAAAATTCAAAGTTCTCACAACACGAAGAGAGCCGACTCAGCAGTCATCCAGGGTCCAACTCACTCTGAATGGGCAAGATGCCCAGGCCCCAGAGCGACATCTGGAATTGCACATGAAGGCTCAGGTAAGGGGATCATCAGAGTAGGGGGCATTCATTCAATCATGTTTTCATTCACTCAACCAGTATTTATTTTGGCAGGTTAGTAAAGGATTGCTAAAAACAGCCCAATTTGCCATCTACTACTGCAAGCCCAGAAGTTGCACTAAGCTGGATGGGGGGTTAGTGTCATAGGACTGATGAGGATAAGCTAAGGCTGGGGAAGTGGAAAGTGGAGCATTAGGAAGGCAAGGCTGTCCAGGCAGTGGTGCAGATTCAGAACGTTGGTATGTAGCCAAGAAGAATCCGGAATCCAAATAAGACTGGCCTCTTTGCATCTTTCTCATCCAGGACCTACACACTTCTTAGCACATACGCAAACCAGATCCCCTATGAGAAGACGGTTAAGACCTGAAAAATGCTGGGTGGGGAAGAAAAGATTAAGGGGCGGTGAGCTAGGCAAATCTTAGCAGCTCTGAAGGCACTCTGGGCTTTGGAAGGTACAGACTCATTGTTCCGTTCCATCCTACTGCCTCCAAACCCATACTCCAGGGTTTTGTGAAGTCTGATCTAATCCATGCAGGGGATGCAAAAAGATGAATGGATTTATATGGCACAAAATCAGGCCTGCTGAAAAATCATGCCTGTTAAAACGCCCTGAGCCCCAACAGTGTCCATCTAGATCAGCTTTCTGTTAAAAAGTAGGAAAAAAATACTGCCTCTTTTCTCAAGTGGCCAAATATAGAGATTTAAAAACAAACCCAGAGCGCCTGGGTGGCTCAGTCGGTTAAGCGTCCAACTTTGGCTCAGGTCACGATCTCGCAGTTTGTGAGTTCGAGCCCTTCCTCAGGCTCTGTGCTGACAGCTCGGAGCCCGGAGCCTGCTTCGGATTCTGTGTTTCCCTCTCTCTCTGCCCCTCCCCTGCTCATGCTCTGTCTCTCTCTGTCTCTCAGAAATAAATAAATGTAAAAAAAAATTTTTTTAAACAAACCCAACATCAAAGATTTATTTCTAAAATTTACCAGGCCAGATAGAATTACTTTTCACCTACTTATCTTATCCTAGGTTGGAAAATTACCATTTTTCCAGTACCTTACAATTTTAAAATTTCACCATGTTCTAGGAATTGCAAAAACAAAACAAAACTCAGAGCCTCAGTCTTATTAATATAAATAAGTGAATGCAAGCAAATACCCCTTCAGATCAAACTAATTGGGGTGGGGAGTTGATTCTGCAACTCCCCCATACCCAAGCAGTGTTGGTCAAATGGAAAGACAATGTGTCTTGTAGTCAGAAAGATCTGAGTTGGAATCTCAGACCCACCGAGCATTTAATACCTACCAGTAAGTCAGATCTGTGGTGAGTCCACACTTCTTTAACTTCCTCATTTATTTGGTTTGCCTTGACGTCCTTCTTTCCCTCTCTCTAAAGGAAGATTTTTTTTTTTTGAGAGAGAGAGAGAGAGAGAGAGAGAGAAAGAGAGCGAGAGCACATGCAGGGGAGGGGCAGAGAGAAAGGGAGAGAATCCCAAGCAGTCTCTGCACTATCAACACAGAGCCGATGCAGGGCTAGATCTCACCGTGAGATCATGGCCTGAACAGATATCAAGAGTCCAACACTTAACAGATTGAGCCACCCAAGAGACCTGGAGGATATTCTTAAATACATCCATTCATGTTTACACTTGATAGGTTTCTTCCCCCAACTGCCTCCTCCCCTTGTCTATCTCACCGTGAGTACTTGGAGCCAAGGCTCAAGGAATTGTGGGAAAATGAGTTCAAGAAGTCAGGTTTCAAGGTTCAGAGGGAATCCTGCCATTCACAGCACCTCCAGAAGGCAGTTCGTGCGGCCCACTCACAGACAATGAAACATGGCCAGAGGCTGCCCCACACAATAGCTCCTCTTTTCCCCCTGTTCTCTGCCGCCTTTCCAAAACCACCTGGGCATTGCCCCATCAGGCAGCTTCTCCGCAGCCCTGGGTTGGGGTACTTCTCAGGACCCTCCTTGCTCTTCTCCCATCCCCCGACACAGGAGCAACTCCGGAAGGCAATCCAAAAGACAGGGACACTGGAGATGCTGTCTCGTTGCAGAGGACCCTGCTTTGTGCCTCCAGCCTGGTCCCGGGGTTAGGAGAACACAGATTGCTGAGTCACCTCGTAAATTGTTTCAAATGAGTTTTTCTTTCCTTTTAACATACCACGGCAGGAGGAGGTGGCCAGGGGAAAGATACGGAGCAAAGAAAGGCAAGGTTGAGAGGGAAGGACTCGAGGGAGCTGGAGGGAGGGAGGATGAAGGAATGGGATTTAGCTGCCTGCTCTGTTACGGCAATCAATTTCAACCGTAATAATAAAATAATGCAGAGAGAGAAAAGCAGACATGACAGAAGTGATAAAATGGGAATGAATCCTCATTACCTCGCTGAAGAGAGGGCCACAGCTGCTGCCACTGCTTCCCCCACTCGGCAAGGGGGCCAGTTCTCATCATGTGTTTCTGGGCAAACTGGGGAGAAGGGAGGCCATGCACTGCAATGTTCAGCTGCAGAGAAGTGAGCTTGGCCATGCAGTGGCAGGGAAGCTCAGAAGCGCTCAAAGATTTATGTCTTCCCTCTGCCCATCTCCCCTGGCTCCCACCCTCTGCTCCCTCTGCCCAACTCCCCTGGCCCCCACCCTCTGCCGGTGGGGAAGAGTGCCTTGGCACACCCAACCAAATAATTTTAGCCCTTGGAGCTTTATTTGGCTCCCAGTTCTCCAGCAGGGGCACACAGAATCACCAAAGGCAGGAGCGCTGTGTGTGATAGGAGGGTGCAATGAATACATGTACACAACTGAGTGTGTGTCTGGAGAGGGTGGGAATGGTGAGGAACATCACACATTGTCACAGGCAACCTAGAAGGCTCCTTATTGTCTCACATTCCATAGTCTTCAGTGGAGTTTAGGGAAGGATGGATGTTGCTGTTAGCACCAGAATCTCTTTAGCTTGCCATTCAAAGACTCTCCATTAACTGGTCCCAACCCATTGCACTTGCTTCTTTAAGCTCTGTGCCAGATCCTAGCTCCATGGGACCACTCAACATTTCTAGAACATGGCTTATACTTTCCACACAGGTTGGCTTGTGAGCTCACCTCTGTCTCTTCTGCCCTTTTCCTCAGCTTTAATTGCCTGCATCTTACCATCCCTAAAGGCACGGCTCCTGTGGTTGGAAATGACTCCTTTCTTACATAAACCTCCTTTATAGCTTATCTCTATTGTTCTATTAATGCTTTACTTTATATCTTGGATAGAGTTACTTATACAGGTATCCCTTACTGAACCATGAGACCTTCGAGACAAACATTTCTGTCCGGCGTGGTAAAAAATAGCTACTCACACAGTAGGTGCTCAATATCTTTTATGTTTATTTGCTTTGTGTCTCATGAGTGAAGGACAAAAGAAGGTTAAGTCTTTTCCCCAAGGTCAGTTGCTAGGATTCTTTCCCATCCATTCTCCAGCCCTCTGTGGATCCTTGGAATGTCAGCTGTTGTTGATTCCAGACTTGATGACAAACCTGGCCTGAGGCCTTTCCAGTTCTAGCTGATGCTTCCTTCCAGGATCTCTTGGATGAAGCAAGTGCTGGCAGGAAGCATGGGTGTCCTGACAGCCATTATCATATCTTAAGTTGGACAGTTGCCTCTGTTTGAAGGCAACAGTCTGATTCTCTGTAGAACAGCCCTCCTCCCCACTAACCCTGACCCCTTGGATGCTTTCTTACTGTCAGGGAAGGCTTCTCACCTCCCCACATCAACACTTAATTCAACCTTATGTGAGGCCACCTCCCGTACGAATCTGGGTCAAGTGAGGAATAAAATCAGTCTAAGATGCCATCTCTACCTTCAAGGGGTATGCCATACAGAACACATCAAACTCTCTTGGGACAGAGATGTGACAGTGACAGTTTTATCTCAGGAGCAGAGCTCAGACCAATAAGGAGGCAAGGAAGCTCACTTGCCTGTGTGCACCGATATACTTCATAACACATCTTTATGAACATCTTCATGAACACATGGTTCACGTCCAGCTGGCAGTGCTGTGGCTTTCAGATGGTGCCCCGGCAAGAAATCAAATGCCATTGAGTCATGTACAGAAAATTACTTGTTTTTTATCCTTCTGACTCCGTTTGGTACGAGTCGTCAATCACCCTTGAACACTTAGTAATACTGCCTTTTACCATAGAGTAAGCCTGAGGCTTGTAGCCTTTAAGACCAGCACTGTGTGCCTAGAATTTAATACGAATGGCTTGTTTTCATAGTATTGACTTCCATGGTTACCTTTGGTTTACAGAAGGCGATTTGTGTTTTCCACTTCTGTACTAATGGTAACGATGACTAATAATTCCTAATTATTTAACCTATACAGGGAACTGTTGTGTTTACCATGTTTTGCTCTAATCCCCGTGGCAGCTCCGTGAGTTGAGTGCTACTATTACTTCCTTTTCCAGAGGAGGAAACTGAGGCAGAGAGGGAAAGTGAGTTATCTGAGATCACACAGCTAAAATTAGTAGTAGAGATGGGATTTGAATTTAGTATGTGCTCTTAATCACTATTCTATTAATGCTCCTAGTAATGATATAAAATACCTATTTGGAACAAATTTATTTCAGTAAAAAAAAAATTGAAGCAATTTAAATTTTAAATAAATATTAAACAGTAATAATAACTTCTGAAGGGGGAACATAAATACCTGTAAATGATGAGAATTAGTGTTACTCGCTTGTACCCTACATGGAGCCTCTTCTCTGGCATTTAACACCCAGATAAAAGAGAGGATTGATAGGGCGTCTGGGTGGCTCAGTCGGTTAGGCATCCGACTTCACCTCAGGTCATGATCTCACAGTTTGTCCGACTTCAGCTCAGGTTATGATCTCACAGTCCGTGGGTTCGAGCCCCGTGTCGAGCTCTGTGCTGACAGCTCAGAGCCTGGAGCCTGCTTCGGATTCTGTATTTCCCTCTATCTCTGCCCCTCCCATGCTCATGCTCTATCTCTCTCTGTCTCAGAAATAAATAAAAAACATTATTTTTTTTTTAAAGAGAGGATTGATAAGAGATGGGGTGACCAGTTATCCAGACCGTTATTACAAATCAGATTGGAGTACGTGGCCTTTCTGAGCCTTGTGTGGAGTGGTGGAAGCTTGTGGGCTTTGAAGTAAACCAGACTTGGTTATAAGCTCCAATTTTTCTCAGTTAGACATTTTGTAATGTACTTGGACTGAAGTCCAAGTTGATTATTATTTTCTAATCTAAAGATACAAAAAAACATCCTACATCAGAGGGCTTTTGTCGTGAAATGGAACATTGTATACAAAACCATTAGTGGAAGGCTTGGCAGATACGAGATTTCTAACAAAGATCCATTTCTTCTCACCTGTGACAGACGCCAGGAGGTACAAAGAGTTACTGGTATGGCCCGCCTCCCCGTATGAGAAATCTTTTCTGGATTGGGAGCTTAAACTATGTGTGAATATCGCTATTACAGTCTCAAACTTGTAATAAAGCACTAGATTCTTCCCACCCCCCACCCCACTTCCGATGGTAGATTTGAACTCTATTTGGCAAGAGGATTTGGGTGGAAGCCCACGTGTTGAAGAGATGGAAGAGTCACATTCCTTACAGAAGAGAACCAACACTGAAGGGCATGTGCACCCTGCAGGGAGAGAAGGTGGGGGAAAGACTCAAAGAACATTTCTGGCAAGATGTGAAAGTATTTTCCATCATCATCTTATGAGCTTCCTGCTTATTCCCTTTCTTTCTCTTCTATCAAAGCCAGTTTATAAGAATTGATCTTATATCATTTTGGTAAACATCAAATGATTTAAAATCTAAGTGTTTTATTGCTGGGACCACTAGAGAGAGTCTCTGTCCTCCAGGAACTCGGTTTAGTTGGGGGAGACAGAAAAGTAAACAGGTAATAGGTCAATCTGATTGAAAAAAAAAACAAACACGAAATTAGGCTCCTACAATGAAGTGCCTGGTGTATAAAGAAACTAAGTACTTCCTGGGTGAATGAAAGAATGACTCCTGAGGTCAGAAATCTACTTGAATGTGGAATGTAAACATTGCCTTGCTTTTCCAGTAACACTTCTCCTGACCTCTCCTTATTTTATGCCTCTCAGGATCCTGTACCTTAGCTTCTCTTTCTGTCACCATGTTTGCCCTTCTCCATTATACTAAGAACCTCTTGAGAGAGAATGCGTTTTTAATGTCTGTCTGTCCCAGAGCCTGGTACGGAGTAGGAACTTAATAAAAGTTTATTGAATTCATTTCAATATGAGCCTCATTTCCTGGGATGATTTTCTGCTAACTCTGGTACCTCATGCATTAGAAACAGGGGGTAGGAGCACTCGGGTGCTTATGGATCCTACAAAAATGACTATTTATCCAGCATAGGTATGAGATAAAATGACTGAGGTCATTTTAATAAAACTTCAATTTTGCCCTCTGGTTATTTTGCAACCAGCTCTGTATGGTTATATTATCCTCTATCAGTTTATAAATCAGTTTCAGTAAGTTCATAAATTTTGTATTATGTGTCACAAGAATTTGGCCCTGACTTGAAAACACTGGCTGTGTTGATTAAAATCCAGGCCAGGGCTCATACTCAAGCCAGTTTTGAATCTGTCTTCCTCATAATGACAGCCTTAGTTTTGTGTATTTCTTTTTAAATTGAAACAATACTTCTTGTGAATGGATCATAGATTTACACCCAACTAAATTTGTAACTGAGGAACAAAGTGGGATATTCCGATCTCATCATCTGGTGGAAATAGTCCTGAGAGAGAGGAGGATGGGAAGAGATAAAAGCAGACCAGGGGAAATTAACCTCAACTATGTCGAAGGTTCTCTGCTGGGGGCTTTACATATGTCGAAGCTTATTATATTTACTACAACACTACGAGGACTGTGTTATTATTAGCCCCTCTCACGTGTGACAAAGCTGTGTTTCAAAAAGCAATTGTGATCGGCCCAAGGTTATGCCAAAATGGCAGAGCTTAGGATCTGAGACCTCTGCAGAATTCTTAATTCTAAAGGTCTTCGTTCTACTAGGAAGAGAAGACAGACAAGCAGAGGAAAACCAAACTGGTGTAGCTGTCTCTGTAGAAAATGGATTATGAAGAAACTATCTTCCATGAATATCCATGCAGATAACTGATTATTTGAGAAGCCTATTTATTATGTCAAACTTCATCACTAGGTTTTGGTGAGATCAGAAGTCCCAGGGATGGTCCAAAATGAGGAAGACTCAGGCAGATTGTGGTGAGATTTCAGTTACAAGTATTTGGAAAAGTATGTTTTTTTAAATTTTTTAATTTGGTTTGCTTTTGTAACTTTGGTAAGAGATAGATAAAAATTAACTGAAAATTAAAGCGTGAATTATCTTTATGGGAAAAAAGTCACACACACACACTTTCAAAGGTTCCAAGACTTCCTTTTGTCCTTAGTAATGAGTACAAACTCCTTTCACGGCTTAAAAGACCCTTTCAGTGCCTGCCCCAGTTCCTTCCAACACTTACTCTTCTGCAGCATATATCATGTCTATGTCCCTGCCATGCTCAACAGCTTGACTTACGGTTCATCCAATTCTCTTTCTGTCTTTATTTCTAAACAGCTTTATTGAGGTATAATTGGCATGCAAGAAAGTGTACACATTTAAAGTGTACAGTTTGATGAGTTTTGACATATGTATACCCCTGTGAAGCCATCACCACAATCAGGAGAGTGAACATACCAATTATCCCCAAAGTTTCCTTTTGCTCCTTTGTATCTCCTCCTGCCTGGATCTCTCCCCACATTGAGCAATCACCAATCTGCTTGCTGTCACTATAGATTAGCGTTGAATTTCCTAGAGACTTCTATAAATGGAATCATTTAGCTTATATTTCTTTGTCTGACTCTTTCACTCAGCATAGTTATCTTGGATTCATTACTTTGGGATCCACGTCATTGTCTGTATCAGTATTTCATTTCTTTTACTGTTGATGATATCTGTTGTATGGACATACCATGTATGGACATACCACAATTTTTGTTAAGCCATTCTCCAGTTGCTTCCAGTTGGGGGATATTATGTATAGACATGTTGTGAATAATTGTTTGCAAGTCTTTTGTCTGGATATATGCCTTTATATCTCTTGGTTAAGTATGTAGGAATGGAATAGCTGAATCATATAGTAGGTAGCCATAGGTTTACGTTCAACTTTTTAAGAAACTGCCAAGCTGTTTTCCAAAGTAGTTGTACAACTTTACATTCTTATCAATAGTATATAGTATTTCTTATTCCTGCAAGTCCTTGCCAAGGTTAACACTTAATGTGGTCCATCTTTTTAATGTTTGCCATTCTGATAGAAGTGGATTAGTTTCTTGTTGTGGATTTAATTTGCACTTCCCTAACTATGAGTAATGTTCAGAGTCTTTTAATGCACTTATTTGCCACCCATATTCCCTTTGTATTTTAAAATGTTTTGCCCATTTTTTTTATTAGGTTGCTTAATTCTTATTATGGACTTATGGAAAACACTTGTGTGCTCTGGATACAAGGCCTTCATCAGATAGAAGTTTGGAAAATATTTTCTCCCAGTCTGTGGTTTGTCTTTCATTCCCTTAACAGAATTTTGGGAATAAGTTTTTAATTTTAATGAGGTCCAACTTCTCAAATTTAAAATTTTATAAGTTGTACTTTTGGTGTCCTATTTAGGGAATCTTTGCCTAACCCAAAGTCACAAAGACATTTTTTTGTGTTTCATGGTATTAGACTTTTACATTAAGGTTTATGATCCATTTGAGTTAATTTTTGCATATGGTAGGAGGTATAAATTGAAGTTCATTTTTTTTGCAAATGGATATCCAATTGTGCCAGCACTATTTAGTAAAAAGAATAATCTTCCCTGCCCTGAATTGCCTTTCAACTTTGCTCAAAATTATTTGTCCATGTATGAGTAATTCTATTTCTGTTCCATTAATTGATCTTTATGTCAATACTGTACTGCCTTTATTAATATAGTTATACACGTTTCAAAATCAGACTATTTCAATCCTTCAATTTTGTTCTTTTTTTCCAGCGTTGCTTTGGCTATCTTAAGCCTCTTGTATATCCATAAATTTCAAAATAATTTTGCTGATTTCTACCCCAAAATTTAACAGTTTACTAGTTTTCAATGGACATTGTGTTGAATCTACAGGTCGATTT
This sequence comes from Prionailurus viverrinus, assembly GCF_022837055.1. Lineage (NCBI taxonomy): Eukaryota > Metazoa > Chordata > Mammalia > Carnivora > Felidae > Prionailurus > Prionailurus viverrinus. The sequence goes on from NC_062566.1 coordinate 3,694,533, forward strand.
ATGGAGAATGGCTTCTTACAAATAGAGATTGAGTGGTCCAACCCACGAACATTGTATATATCACAATTTATTTAGGTCGGCTTTAATTTTCCTCAGCAATGTCTTATAATATTTAATATACAGGCCTTGTGCATTATTGGCAAATTGATCCCTAAAACATTCATTTTTCAATGCACTGTAAATGGTATTTAAAAATTTTTGGGGCGCCTGGGTGGCGCAGTCGGTTAAGCGTCCGACTTCAGCCAGGTCACGATCTCGCGGTCCGTGAGTTCGAGCCCCGCGTCGGGCTCTGGGCTGATGGCTCAGAGCCTGGAGCCTGCTTTCGATTCTGTGTCTCCCTCTCTCTCTGCCCCTCCCCCGTTCATGCTCTGTCTCTCTCTGTCCCAAAAATAAATAAACGTTGAAAAAAAAAATTAAAATTAAAAAAATAAATAAATAAAAATTTTTAATTTCCTGTTATTTTTTTACACAGAAATACAGCTAATGTGGTATATTGATCTTGCATTTTGCAGCGTTGGTAAACTCACATGAGTTTTAGTATGGATTTGGGAGGTGCCATCAGATTTTCTACATAGACAATCATGTTATTCGAAAATTTAAAAAAATGCCTCTTCTTTTCTAATCTGGACAATTTTATTTATTTTTTCTCGCTTTATTGTGTTACCTAGAAACTTCATTACAATGTTGAACAGAAACAGTGAGAACAAACATCCTTGCCTTGTTTCAGATCTTAAGGGAAACGTTCAGTCCTTCGCCATTACCTATGATGTTAGTTATAGTTTTGTTTCATTTCGTTTTGTTGTAAATTATCATATTGAGGAAAGGTCCTTCTGTCTCTGGTTTTCTGAGAGTTTTTATCATGATGGATATGGAGTTTTCTCATTTTCTTCCCCTCCCCTGCTTTTATTAAGAAAATCATATTTTTATTTTTTTAGTTTATTAATGTGGCAGATTGCTTTGACTGATTTTGAAACGTTAAAGCAGCGTTTGTATTTTCTGGCTTGCACTGTGTTTGGACATAACATACTATCAATTTTATATATTGCTGGATTTGATTTGCTAAAATTTTTACAAACGTTTATCTTTGTGTATAAGAAATACTGGTATGTAATTTTATGATAATGTCTTCGTCTGGGTAAGGTATCAAAGCAACGTTGGCTTAATAAGGATTTTCTCGTCTTTGGTTTTCTAGAAGAACTTGTGGACATTGATATAATTTCTTTCTTAAATGTTTGGTTTCACCAGTAAAGCTATCTGAATCTGGAGTATCCTTTGGAGGAGGGAGGGAAGAGAGTGGAGATGTATTTATCTACAGATTGAATTTGTTTAACCAATATGGAGCTACTCATGTTATTTGTTTCTTGTTGACTATGTCTTTTAAGAAATGTGTCCATGTCATTTAAGTTGTCAAATTAATTCATAAAATTATAAGATATTTCCTTATTATACTTTTAATATCTGTAGAGTCTGAAGTGATGCCCCTAATATCATCCAGGATATTACTCATTCATGTCCTCTCTGTCTTTTTTTTTTTTTTGTCACTCTGGCTATTATTGTATCAATGTGTTGATCTTTTCAAAAATATATCTTTCGGTTACATTTATTTTACTACATTCTATTTTATTGATTTGTGCTCTTTCTTTAAATATTTCATTTCTGAAGCTTACTTGGGATTACCTTGCTCCTATATTGATAGTTCCTGATTTTCTAAGATAGAAACAGAGATAATTGATTTGAATTCTTTCTTATTTTCCACTAAAGCCACTTAGTACTATAAGTTTCCTTCAAGTCTTGCTGTGTTTTTATTTTAATTTGGTTAAAATACTCTTATTTTCTCTTTGGCTAATCCTGGTCCAAGGGTTATTTGGAAGGAATATATTTAGTTTTCCAGAACTTTTTATGTTAATGATGTCTAATTAAATTCCATTGTGTTTTATATTAATTAAATCATTTTAAATGTTTTGATACTTGGATTAGAATAGAGTCTATATTTGTAAATGTTCTGTGTTTGCATCAAAGGAATGTGTGTTCTGCTGTTGCTGGGTGGAGTGTTCTAGAAATGTCAGTTAGATTGAGGCAGTTGACAGTGTTTTCAAATCCTCTATATTCTTACTGAATTTTCAGTCTACCATTTAATAATTATTGAGACAAGGATGTTGAAGTCTGTGACTATGAATTATAGATGTGTCTATTTCTCCTTGCAGTTTTATAAACATTTAGGATAGTTATATTCCCTTGATGAATTAATTCTGTTATCATTATGAAATAAACTTTTTGGTCCATGGTAGTATTCTTTGCTATGAAATCCTCTCTCTCTGATTTTAATGTACACATTCCAGCTTTATTTTGACTAGCATTAACATAGTATATCTTTTTTCCATCCTTTTGTTTTTAACTTATTTGTGTCCTTATATTTAAAGGACACTGTGTTTCTTTAAAGAATACATAGTTTATTCACTTAAAACAAATCAAATCAGACAATCTCTGCCTTTTAATTGGGAGGTTTACATCATTCACCCTTAATGTGATTATTGATAATGTTGGGTATACATTTTTTATCTTGTTATGTGTTTTTGGACTCATTTGTTTCTGGTTCTGTGTTGGCCTTCTTTGGATTAAGTGTTTTGTTTTTTTTATGATTGCATTTTATTTCCTTTGTTAATTTATTGGTGATCCTTTTTTGTTTTGTTAATTTAATGTTCCTTGAATGTATATAGATATATTTTTAAGTTCAACAGTCTACTTTTAAGTAATAATACTTTAAGTATAGCATAATATAACTTAAAATAACTTAAAACAGCATATTTCCATATTTCCCTTCCTGGCCTTGGGGTTATTGTTGTCAGGCATTGTACACACACACACACACACACACACACACACACACACACACACACAGATACACACACACACATTATTATATAATATATAAAATATAATTTATAACATAAAATATATAAATGAAATGCATATAATTAGGTATGTAAATTATGTATAACATATATAATATTAAACTCATTATATTGTCGTTATTTTTGTTTAGACAATTATTTTAAATACTTAAATTTTTAAAATCATTTGTATTTACCCCTGTCGTTACCATTTTCTGTACTTCATTTTTCATTTCCTCTTAGCATCATTTCTCTTCCGCCTGAATGAATCTCTGTCACATATTTTATACTGTGGGTTGATTTTTTTTTTTTAGCTTTTGAATGTTTGAAAAGTCTTTATTTTGCATTTAGTTTTGAAATCTATTTTCATTAGGTATAAAACTCTAGAGTGGCAGGCTATTTTTCTAGTACTTCAAAAATGTTGCTCCACAAGTTTTTCTCCTGCTTTTGATGAGAAATCAGCTCTCCTCCTTCTCTTTGTCCCTGCATTCATAATTTGTCTCTTTTTCTCTCCCTGCTGTTGTGCTCTCTTCTTTATTACTGATTTTGAGCAAATTGACTATGATGTATATGTGATTTTCATTATTTTCCTTCTATTTTCAGGTTTTTAAAAAATTTTCCTGAGTATGTTGGTTTATAGTTTGCATCATGTTTAACAATTTCATCTATTTGTCTTCAAATATCCATAATCTCTTCTGGGGACTCCAATTACCCATGTATTGGGCTACTTAAAGTTTTCCCACAGTTCAATAATCTTTTCTTCTGCAATCTCTTTTGTTTAATCTGCCATTAGTCTTATCCAGTGTATGCACTGTAAATTTCATCCCTAGAAGTCAGGAATATATTTGTAACTGTATGCTAGTTTTAACATCTGTATCTGTTTTGTATTAGGTTTTTTTTAAAGTTATATTTATTTTGAGAGACAGAGAGAGAACATGAGCAGGGGAGGGGCAGAAGGAGGAAGAGAGAGAAAATACTAAGCAGGCTCTGCACTGTCAGCACAGAGCCCAGTGTGGGGCTTGAACTCATGAACCACGAGATCGTGACCTGAACCAAAACCAGGAGTCAGATGTTTAACCGACTGAGCCACCCAAGCGTCCCTGTATTCATTTTCATTTATTTTTCTTCTCATTATAGGTCATATTTTCCTGCATTGTGTCTGTTAATATTTAATTGGATGCAAGACATTGTGAATTTTACCTTATTAAGTGCTGGATATTTTTGTATTTCTATAAATATTTTTTAACTTTCTTCTAGGATGCAGTTAAGTTACTTAGAAACAGTTTGGTCCTTTTAGATCTTGCTTTTAAGTTTTTTCAGAAGTGTCGAGAGCAGGATTTGGTGTAAAGCTAATTATTTCCCACTATTGATGCAAGATCCTTTTGAGTATTCCATATAACACACACTTAATTATGAGGCTTTCCAGTTTGGCTTTTGTGTACAGACTCTATTTATGGGCCAGCGTGAGCACTGAGTACCGTTCTCTCTCATCTGTTTGTGTAGTTTTTTCCTTGCCCTTGGCTAGGTTTTCATATACATGTGGTGACCACTACTCTACCAAATGCTTAAGGGAGAGCCTGTGCATATATTTAGAAGTCTCTCTCTTGGCATGTCTTTCTTCTCTGGTACAGTTTCCTGAAAACTCTAGCCATATTGGCTGCTCTGGACTCAGCAATTAGGAGGTCACTGGTCTCCCCTGGTTTCCCACCCCTGGTGGATTAGCCTGGAAATTCTTTTAAGGCCAATCAGCTGAGACAATTATAGGGCTTGCCTTATTTTCTTCTCTCATCCCAGGGATCACTATTTCTTTGTTTCTTGAGGTGCAGTGATTGAAAACCATAACTTCATATAGTTTTGGTTGTTTCAGGTAGGAAGATAAATCCAGGATGTAGCCAAAAATAGAATTCCCCTCTGATTGTTTTTTGCTCCTGCCTTTTTTGTACAATCAACTGGCTTTACCTGAAATAGTGTTTCCTCTCTCTTCACAATCCTTTACATGTATTTCAGGTCTTTATTAAGCCAGTTATTCTGTTAGGGGATCTCATAGCTGTCTTTCCTTAGTGCTCCTGGAATACCTCAGACCTAACCCTCCTTAACATTAATACCATTGACCCTAAGTGTAGGTTTTTATTGTCTTCTAATCTACCAGACTGGGAACTTGGATCTTGAAGGCATCATGGGAACAGGAATTGCTTTCTTCCCACCATTATGTCACTGGTCTTGCCCCGAGCTTTATGTATACTTTTCAAAGCACATTCATAACGTCAGGCTGGAGAGATGAGCTCACCCAAGAAGTGGAAGAGGGCTGCATGAAGTAAGGTTTTCAGGATGGTGGGACTTTGTTATCTTCCACATTTATCAAATATTAGCTGAGGCAGGCTACGATTACAACCTTTAGGCAAATTGTATGCTCTCTAGACATCTGGAGTTCAGCTTAAGATAGAGAAGGCATAGATCAAAAGACAAAATACCCAAGCATTTTTTTTTGTACAACATCAAATGAGTGGAACAAACAGAAACTCTAATCTTGGAGAAAAGTGGCTGATAATCTCTGCCCATAGCACCCATCAGCCCCAAACTGTGTAGCTTTCTTTATGTCATTTTAGTCTCAGCTCATTATTGCCTTAGCCTTCCTCCTCTTTCTTCTTCTTCTTCTTCTTCTTCTTCTTCTTCTTCTTCTTCTTCTTCTTCTCTTCTCCTCCTCCTCCTCCTTCTTTTAATTTTTTTGTTTTTTTTAAGCATCTGTTGGAGTCAGATCTGGCTCTGAGTATCAGCCTACCTAGAGGCTGCCCAGGAGCCCTTGGACTATTGCCCCTTTCATATAGCACTCTACCTGGGTGCTTGCTCACATGATCCCACGTCCCTTTTCTCACTGTGTCTTCTGTGCAAGTGCACGTCCAAAGACCCTCATCCATGCCTTCGCCTTTTTGTATATTTATTTTGTTACTACCTTAATTATATTGTATTTTCTATAAGTTTTGTAATTATTGACAGTAAAGAGAAGTTAATTTGGAAATAATGTGAAGTGCAAATGAACAAATGGACCAACTCTTGATGGATTCCAACACGATAAATAAAACAGCCAGAGAAAATAAGAGGCACATCTCCCTAAGGATATTTTATTCAGACCTATTGGACCAGATGTTGGACTATTTACCTTCCCAGCTACTGTAGTAATTGTGTCTCTAGCTTGTCCTTCGACCTGCCAGTGCCACATCTAGGGACACAGGTCAACGTGTGCCCGAGAGATCACCTCCTCAATTGCTGAAAGCAATAGTTCTATAAGAACTCTGCAGGGAGCTCCTTGGAAGAGTGGACTGGTCTGGTAACGGCCATAGGAATACTTTCACATAATCACGGAAGTCAGCAAATCAGAAATCCAAGCATGTCATCCATCAGTCACTGGGAGGAGCTCTGCCACTTTGTCCTTGTGTTGTTCAGTGACAGCATGACTAGGAGAGCAAAAGACATAGGGAAAGACAGTCTGAGGAAGCTTCAAGATAACATCAAGATCTCATTTGCATCACAAATGAATGCAAAATAATTCTTACCTAGAGAGTTCAGGTAATAAGGGTTGATGTCATCCCTTTGACATCAAGAGGAATGCATGAGGGCCAGGGATTAAATTTTGGCTCCAAAACAAGGTGGAAGCTTGGGATTCTTTCTTCCCAATCACAGGAACCATCGTGGTTTATTGCTTATGTGATGTAGAGCTCCTCAAAAATATCTATGAAGAATGACTGACTCTCTGGAGATGTAGCCCCAAGGGATGAGGAATATATGGACTCAAAGGGCGGTATAGTCTAAATCTGAAATGTTTAAGTTAAACAGAGCTGCCCCTCAGCAATTGTCAACTGTTAGTATTGGTGCTGTTCTCCTGGAACTGTACCGGGATGTTTGCTATATTTGACACGCCACTTTTCAGCACTGTGTTGGAATTGCTTATAAACACTTGCATAAGCCAATCTTCTCCATGTTATGTTCCATGCCTTTACATTGGATGTTTGAAATTAGCCTGGTGGTGGTATTCAGACCATGGAAACCAACAATAAATCGGGGCTTTTTCCCCGGAGACTCAGCTGTTAAACCTTTGCAGCATACCACTGGTTACACTTTCAATATTTGTTGACAGTGATTACTTTAATAATAACCTTTTATGATCAACTGTCCATGTTGAATGAGCTCTGTATTCCAGGGTAGCTGACCCCGCCAGGCTTTGTTTTCAAGATTTCCATGTCAACAGGTGTCTGGCTAGGATTGGCCATTTGTAGGCACTGACGGGGCTCTCGGGAGTGACTGATGGGAGGGAAGCAAGGGCATTTCTATCCCCCTGCTTCTGCCCAAGGTGTGAAGTAATGGATTCATCTCTTTGGTTTTGGCTCCTGACAAAGAGACCTGCCGTGAGGCCAGCTTCTGTAAGGTGCTCCCATCTTTGAATGGTGTTATCAGCACTCCTCTCCCTCTGCTCTCTCTGGTCTAAGGTAGAGATGACTTCCTCTTATTACTAATGTCTGGATTGCCTGACTATCATCTATTAGACTCTTAAGCTCTCTCATTACCTGTGTAAATCCTGAATTAAATTCTTCTGCTTAAATATTCAGATGGCATTTGAATCCCAGCTAGATCCTGACTGATATAATGTTTAAGCAACTGGCCAAAGTTCACATAGAAATTAGTTAAGCTTGGATTTGAATCCTGATATGTCTGACTGCAGAAACTATATCCAATACCTTGATACTTCCTTCAAGCCTTGTTCTGGTTTTCTGATCCTCTATTCAAGCTGTCCTTCATGGCCTACTTAGAATGAATAATCAAAACTCCAGGAAGCTCCAGGTAAGGGCCGTATGGGGAGATCCTGGAGAAATGCCTCTATTGGAGTCCAAATGGAAAGCTTCCAACTGTTCATCTTTGCCTGGAGTTGGAAAATGAACGAAATTAGATGAGCTTTCCAAGGCTCCTTTGTTGTAGGAGTACATGATCTTGCTGTGTCTAAAAATGGTGCTATTTAAGATTTTTGGCCCAAAATGGACACTTAAAATAATGCGACACAACCATGAACACAATAATATGGCTGACCCTTGTCATAGGTTCAGCTATATTTGTTGTTGAATTAGAAATATGTCACATAGCTATGCAGGAAATAGGAAATGATTACAGAGCACATGCACCTGGCCATCATTACCCTTTTCTGGTCCCTTGTAACTCATTGCTTTTAGCTTTCTTTGGACAAAATCTTACCTCATTTTCCTATTTAGGCTGTTCACAAGTGCAGACTCTATCATTGTGCCCAGTTACTCCAAACTGCTGATAGCTGTTGTCATTCACTTTGCTTTGCCTTGCCTGGTACTCTGGTGATGCATGTAAAGGTAATCTCCTGAGAGGCCAAGGCTTACAATTCCCGCTATTGGACCCCTGTATTTATTACTACGACCAGTTTGCTTTTCCCTTTTTCTCATAGTTATATTGACATGTTCATGGTTATATCCTTACATCAATGGGGTTTCATGGGGTTTGTGATGGTGGGGTTGTTGCTGAGTCAGCGAGAGGAAATCAGCCACATCTTAATTGTCTTTGGCCACAGAAACATTTTAGAGATCGTATGCCTGCCCTCACCCCATCCTTGCATTGCAAGATTTTGTAGAAGAGCAAGACTGCAATTATTTCACAAGACATTATTTTCACTTTGATGGCATTTGCCACACATGCGATTTGTTTATTAATTAATTTATTTTTTATTCCCTCCACACAAATAACTTACGAGAGCAGAGTTGTTTTTCCCGCCTCTGTAGACAGGGTAGTATCTGGCAGAGTAGGAAGTCCAGAAGTATTTGTTGCTTGAAAAAAAAGTGAATGCAGTGTGCCTGGGTGGCTCAGTCAGTTAAGTGTCTGACTTTGGCTAAGGTCATGATCTTACAGTTCCTGAGTTCAAGTCCCACATCGGGATCTGTGCTGACAGCTCACAGCCTGGAGTCTGCTTTGAATTCTGTGACTCCCTCTGTCTCTCTACCCCTCCCCCACTGTATTCTCTCTCTCTCTCTCTCTCTCTCTCTCTCTCTGTCTCTCTCTCTCTCTCTCTCTCAAAAATAAATAAATAAACGTTTTTAAAAAAAGAAAAAAAAGTAAATTCCTGAGTGGGGATGGGTAGAGGGGTGCAGGGCAAACATCATACAATACACAACTCCTTTTCTCTGTGCACTTCTGGGCCCTCCGTCGTTTCCTCAGGTAGGAATGAACAACCCAGGCCATTCCTCATGGCCTCAATGTGGTCTTTGCCATTCTAATCCATGTTGCTTCTCAGTTTCCTTCTGGCACATTTTGGTCTATGACCTCTAGATGAAAAGAACTGTGGAAAAGGAAGTCTCCTTCTATATTTTAGAGATAGAATAAATAAAAAGGTCCTCTATTTGGAATAAACCCCACCACCACCACCTTAGGTTTGAATGAACCTTCCATCACTTACAAGTTGTGTTGCCTAAGACAAGACATTCAGTGTTTCTGACTTTCATTCTTTTCCTTATATGTGAAATGTCAGTGACAACTGTATCTTTTTTTTTTTTTTTACTACTACTTCACGCATTGCCGAAGGACTTAAAGGTGGTTTCCTTAGGCACTGTTCTTGCTCCCAAATGACTACTTTTTCTTTCTCCCCTCATTTCTCTTCTCTCACAAAAATTCTAATTCTTCTCTACAGTGCTCTCATCCAGCTTCCAGGGAGGAATTCTCTCAAGTATCACTATTCTGATAATAATGGGAGTGACTGATGATTGATTCATGCCCTTCCCAGGGAAATTTATAGAAAGCGTGGTGCTTATTTGGCCCAAGCGATACAATTCTAATGATAGGACTGCAGGCTGCATTATAAACTCATTGGAAAGCTATTCGGGTCTACGGAGAATTCTTAAGTTCTCTCAAAATTGCAGCACAAAGACCTGCCTTTCTCATCTACACCTGAGACCAGGTCTGCCCAGCTGATCAACTTTTGGACATGCTATACATAATGTTAGCCAAGATGGCGACTCATGTGGTATAATGCACACTGCCAATGCCTCATAAAGAGGGGAAGTATAGGGCATGTAATGTCAGCCCTCCATAAGTAAAACTTGTGCCCTTCATAGGGGAAAAGCAGCCCCAAGGTGCAGTCTAGCTGCTTGGAAAGTGCCTTGGAAGAAAGTTGTGACCAGAGAGGAAAGAAAAATAATTGAGCATTGGAGTATGGGACTCAGAGGACAACCGAGGACCAGGCTACAGTTCCAGGAAAGGATCAGTCACAGATTAAGAAATCCATTTAGGATTCCAACTGTCACCTTAGATCTTTGATTCAAGTTTATATGATTTGAGGTCTCAAAAGCACTCGATTAATTGTATTGGTCAGAATAGTCTAGATTTGTTTTGTGGCATCACTTTTACTCCTCAGGGCCAGTGACTTAATAGTATAAAACTATTTCTTACTATAGTATATACCTCTTATGGGCTGACAGGGCCTCTGCTCCAGACCCAGATAAACATATTCCAAATGCACAGCTTTGCCTTAGAAGTGACATATGTCACTTGTGCTCATGTCTCACCTGCCAGGACTATTTATATGGCCTGGTCTAACTCCAGAGGAATGTTGTCCAGACATTTGGAAAGACAGTTGAGCCAGACACTAATTGTTATATGTACTGTAGATATCCTCTAGCTGGTGATTCTTATTTGGATCCTGAACTCATCAAATATCTGATGAAAACTAGAGACCAGCTACCCAGAAAGAATTAGACGGTTATACCCACTTTTGCATACAATTTCATTGAGTTTATAGATTCTGTTACATTTCATCCAGGAAGTCACTGCCAGAAGGGTGCTAGAGCTGGTTTGTAATGGCTTGCAGGAGCCATTTGCAAAAGTTTTAGACGCTTTTTCCCAAACGAGAATTTTGCAAACCAGTTGTTGCTTTGGTAGCTTGAAATGGCTATAGTTGGAGTATTTATACCATGAAAATTGAAAAATACTACCTGTTATCATTCCTTCACATTTTTTCCCTGTAGATTGGTTGCTAACATTTCCTAGCACGCCAGTGGCACTAGCAACCCCTGTTTCTATGAAGACTCCTCCTCCTCTAGATCCGAGATCTCAAATATGATGCATCCCACATGACTCTTCTGTTTGACTAAGTAAGCGATTTCTTGGAGCACAGTTTTGAGGAGTGTGAGGTGTGAAAGTGTACTGGCATCGAGTAGTGATATCTGACCTATTGTCAGGGTGCAGAGCGGCAGCAAAAGGGCTGAATCCTGCTTTTCTGAAACAATAGTCTCCTTCTACAGGTAGGGGCACTAAGGCCCCGTGGGATTGAATGAAATGATCTGCTTAAGATCCATTAATGTTTCAATGACCCTGGAACACAGATCTCTGGATTCCTCAGCTGTGTGCAACCATATCTCTGAATCAACCCTGAAATAGCTGGTGTCTGCAGCAACCTGACTTAACCAGGGGTCACCCAAGAGACTGTGATTTAGGAGGGGTACGGTTCTGCTGAGTTTACTATCTTGCCTATTGGAGGCCATAGCTTTCTCTCTGTTCATGCTCTTACTCTAGATTGAGCCTACAGAAAACTTTGAAGCAAGCCCTTTTCCTGGGAGAGGAGACTGTGCATGCTATAACCTCGGGCCTCTGAGATCTCCACTGGAACTGGAAATTATATTTGGTGATAAAAGACTAGACCAAATCATCCTTTAAATTAGTGAACATCTATTGCCATGACAACCCCTTGGCACCAGCCCCCAAATTAGGTGATCCTTAGTTTACAAATTGAATCAGTTAACTACATTAACTTTGTGTTTGTGTTTTTTCTCATCCACAATTTTAAAAGAGAGACAGAGAACTAAGTCAAAGAAAGAAAAGGAGCTAGAGACCTGGCTGAGGCTGCACCCAGTACATGGCTCCCAAATGGTCTAACATGAGGCTGTTAGGGGTGCTTCCTCTGCATACCACCATTATCCCCAAAGGATTCAACATACCAGTAGGAGTGACCCCTTCATACATTGGGGTACATCAGTGCCTGCCATTTTGGAATGCTCATGTGAGAGTGTACTCAACTAGACTGATCTCACTCTGTCTGCTATGTTCCTAACTGACTAATGGCCCCCATAGCATGGAATGAAAAGCTATCAAAGTTTTGTTGCAATGGCTAATGATAAACATTGATGGGATGTCAAGGCATTGCCGCTGTGAACAACACGGGACCCTGGGCCTGATCTCCAACAGGCCCTGACCTGTGGATGATGCGCCTTATTCCACATGCAAAGAGATGGGACACAAGCTCTGCTTTGATGCCCAGAATTTCCAGAGTCTGCCTGAAACAGATGGCCCACATCCAGACAAAGAGGAACTTGCTTCTCCTCTTATTCCACATCCTGGAAGTAGCAAAACTGGGCGAGTTTAAGGGACAGCACTGCAGCCCTTTCATTCCCCAGAAAAATCAGACTTACACGAGGGAAGTGATCTGTCCAATGATGCATAGCCACTTAATTTTAAAGTTCATGTAAAGACCCAGTATCCCAGCTTCCAGTCCAGGATGCTGATCAGTGGCATTTCAAGCAGAGTTGAAATTATCTAAATATTGTACTGAAAAAAAAGTGGCATAATTATGCCAAGTTTTATGCTACTCATTTACAATCAAATAATCATTTTGTTTACAAGAAGTGAGGTTTTTTTTTTTTCCTGATTAATTCTAGTTTTTTCTTGATTTGACTGCTCTGGATTTTTGTTTTTGACTTGGCTGTTTTCTTCCTTAATATTCTGGAAGTCATTATCTCAGGAGAAATTAGGACACAGCCTGAAAAATAATTAACAGGAAACATACATTCATGCATATAGTACTTTTTATTTTTCGAGGCATTTTCTACACTCATTCCCTCAAGCAACTTTCGTTATCAAGCAACTTTGTTAGGCAGATTGATTGTTCTGATCTAACCCATTTAATTGTTGATTTAACCGGACACAGAGAAGTTAAGTAGCATTCACAGCAGCACACACGTATTTAGTAATAAAGCAAGGACTAGGACTGGATTGTATGATTTGAAATTTAATGTTTTTTCCAGGATATTATTGTGTAGCACCTGCCCTAATTTACGTGTTATACCTCCAAGCCTGGAACTAAAAGTTCAAATGCTGATCCATAAACCTGAGAGGTCGCTAAAATAATAATAATAATAATAATAATAATAATAATAATAATAATAATAAAATTATCTTACCTGTTATTTTGGAATATTTTTTCTCCCAACCTTACTTCCCACTTATTTGAGATACTGTCAACATCTAACTTAAAAATACCTGTCAACATATATGTCGTAGAGTCCATACTCACAATTATACTTTATTCATAGAAACGTCTTCCGAATCCTCACCCATAATTGAACTACCTTAATTGTGCACACAATTTGAATCAGTTGCCAAAGCTAGAGTAAATTTGGAGGAGCAGAGTGGAGGGTGGCATTGTAATGAGGTGGGGAATAGGGAGTACACTGCTCCTTTGTGATAACAACAATGAAGAACATGGAGGAAGGTGACAGCAAGGAAGAAAAAGATAAAAAAAAATTAGGAATCAAGAGAAAAGACAAGAAAAAGCAGACTGTTACTCTCCAAACACTTGGTAACCTGGTTCCATTTTGTGAAACTTGGTAGGTGCTCAGGTCTGAAAAATAATCCTGAGCCTTTGAGTACAATGTGATTTAGGTTTATGGAGGCCTTGAGTTCATTAGAGCATGTGGGAGGTAGATTACCACTCATTGTAGAAACATTTCAATCCCACATTGTTGAGACTAATCCACCACAAATAGTTACTGATTGGTTACTTGTCTGCTTCCTATACTGGAGCCTAAGGAGAGAGGAGAAATGGGGTTGGCATTGTTCAACTGCTATATCCTCACCACCTGTAACAGTGCCTGACACATGGTAGACATTTGATAAAAGTAATTGCCGTATTAATTAATTGTGTGACCAGACTTTTTCTAATAAAATTGAATATTTTCTAATGAAATTGAAATATTCACCAACCTCATTCAATTTTATAATTTGAATGACATTTTTAAGAAATTCTACAGTGTCGTGATGAATATAAGAAATTATTATTATCCCATTAGCAAGAACTTGCATTTAATATAGATAAGGTGGCACGCAGGTGGAAAACACCAGCACTCCAACTCTGGGCTACTCTGAGAAGAGAAAATGTGGTCAATCAATGTGGATTCCATGTCACTCTTCATGATGGAAACACTCCATTCGTTCTATGACAGTCAACAGCAACTCTCTGACTCACCTCTCTCATTGTAATGTTGCTCCTAGAATTTGCTACTTCTCACAAAGGTGAAAGATAAAATTTCATTGAAAAGTCTGCCTTTGTGCTGTTTTCTTATGCATTCTCAGACTTAATCTCATTTTATCTGTTGTTTTTTTCCCCCTAACAAATTCCTCCTCGGCTGCCGCTAATCTGTTTTTATTGCAAGAAGTTTGTTACCTCAGCATCCATTTATTGCTTCCACTCTTGACTCCTCACTTTCTTCATTATCAGGCCAAACTTCAATCCTCTTCTCTCACATAGCCCAGTAAAATATACACATGTCAGAATTAATGATTTCTGTCCATTTTTGTCTGAAATGGTCAAAAGAGAGCTTAAGAAGAAGAAGATCAAGACTAATTGTGTTCCCATCCTACTTCCTACTACATAATAACTGTGTGATCATTTAACCTTTTTGGACTTCATATGGGTAGAGTAAAACTTCATTTTCTTGGGGTCAGGAGGCTGGCAGAGTTATCTTCCTCGAGGTTTTTCCCACTCTAATTTCCATTATGTATTTGTAGTTGACCCATAGACCGCCATTTATACCAACTTGGTGAAGTCATTTCCAGGCAGGGATCCAGAGTGAAGCTATGTCACTGACTTGCTTTAGGAAACAGGTCAAAGCAGACCACTAATTTCTTCTTTGGGTACCTCAGTTTTTTCATGTGTCCAATGGACAGCAGAAAACTCCTCCTTTATGTGGCGTAATGTGAAGGTTAGATGGAGGAGAATGAAAAGACTTGCAACCTATAGAGAATGGCCAGAGTAGTTGTATCACTTCTTTTGTTTCCCCATGAATCTTCACATAGATGGCTCTTTGTTGCCAAAAGGCAGGGTGATTTACAACCTTGCCCTCAGTTCAGGTGTACATCTGATTCTGATGGATCAGTTTCCATTCAGTTGAGGAGGCTGAATTTGAATTTTTTCCTATTCCAAATAAGTCCCAGGGAGGATGCTTTCTGTAGCCGTGACGATGGGAAGAAACACCCACATGCTATGCCTCTAGAAGACTTGGTTACCTGGGGCTGAGGGACAAACAGGAAGTTAGACTTCCTTCCTCAACAGGACAACTATGCTCTTTGTGCACTGGATACTGAGTGGATTGACTCATTTGAAGCAATATTTCCCCATGACATTGAGGAATACCTACACCAGCACCATAATTAACTGTGACCTGGAATTAATTTATATGTAACTTGGTGGTATATTCCTCTAACCTCCTTGTTTAGCAGAAAAATGTAGGCTCATTCAGTCACTTCTGTTTTGGTTTTGAGGTAGATTGTGTGCTTTCTTTGGTGTTACCAGCTCGGAAGAAGGTATTTAAGACCCATTTTATTTTTCTGGGTGGGTGGGTGGGGACTCACATTTGTTTAGACCGTCATATTTTTGCTTATGCCTGGAAGAAGAGTTAGTTGCTATTAGCAGCTGGATAGACTCTGCAGGGGCACGGAGGGTCATCATTTCAGAGTGGGTATTTTGTGAGTGATGGGTTGAATGCTGGTGGCCAGTGAGCTCCCCTGGAGGGCAATAAGAGAGACTCATCTGCAGTGAAGGTTCCTGGTCCTTGCAATTTTTTTATTCAGAGATGGAGGTTTATCTTATCCTTATACTTTTGTCTCCCCTGTTCCTCTGCATCTGCACTTCTCCTTTTCCAGCCTCTGTCATTTATCAGTCTCTGCAAGTGGAGGTCTGAATCGCCTTATCCAGATCAGTTTACAGAATATTTGTCAATGTTTCTACAATGTTTCACTGTCTATGTGGAGAAGAGAAGGAATGGGCCCTGAGGGTATAATTAAAATAATTTCGTGGGGGTGGAGGACACACTGTTTGATTCTGGAAAAGACCATGTTTCCTCATATAGATAATTTTAGTGACGGAAGGTAGTTTCATGTTCTCAGTAAAAACTAGGGTAGTGCTGAAGGTTCTAACTAGCCTAATAAAATCACCTTATCTTGACGCCCTGTCCAGTACAGTACGGTCTTTTTTTTAATGTTTATTTATTTTTGAGAGAGCGAGAGAGTGGAAGGGGGCAGAGAGAGAGAGAGAGAGAGAGAGAGAGAGAGAGAGAGGAGTACAGAAGTCTGAACTGGGCTCTGTGTTGAGAGCAGCGAGCCCAACACGGGGCTCTAACTCATGAATCATGAGATCACGACCTGGGACGAAGTTGGACGCTTAACTGACTGAACTACCCAGGCACCCCCAGTGCAGTACAGTCTTGTGTAGTAGTGAATACACAGGAAGTTTTCAACAGACACACACTGGATAAAAAAACAAGGCATCATACAAGTGGTCAAGCGGAGAGAATACTGTCCCTATTTAGCCTTCTAGTCCCTCATCTTCTGAGGCTCCAGACTTGAGCAAGGATTTGTTGTTTATTAGAACAGCATCTCAGGAAGAAAGAAGGGGGATGCTTGCTAGCCCAACACCAGGTCCCCCTGGACACTGAGGACCACCGTCACTCAATTCTTTAGTACATTATTATTGCAGGTCAGCACAACCTAAATCCCTTCCAAGAATTGCCTGTGGTCATTAAGAAAGCAGGGGACTTGTGACATAATAGGTAGGTATAGGAAAAAAAATCTGTGACACTCAGCACTGAGGGAAAAGATAAACTCTGTCATAGCAAATTTCAAAGCCTTTCTCAATAGGATGCTACTAATGTACATTCTATTTTTTGCATGTCACAGCATTTGTCAAGTGAAATATTTAGGACATATAAATGGGAAACGGTGGCTGGGATCTCTTTTTAGTTGTTATTTTTAACTTGTAGAAAGTGAAGCAAAGTGATGTCGATAGAAGTGCCCCTTTCCTCATTAGTAGTTATCCTGATCCAATGGAGGAAAGACATGCAGAACAAATCTACCAGCCCCAAGTGGAATACCCTTGCTTTTCTCCATGACTTCCTATCTATGCCACCAACACTCGCTGCATCTTTATATTGGTTCTCTAGCCTTATAATGAAGGTGTGAGGCGATCGCTTGGGGCTAGACTATAGAGAACCCCAAATGTTATGCTAAGCAGCATCCAGTGATATTTGGTAAGACCTTAGAAACTATCACAAATGGAAAAATAAAATAAGCAAAGATGCCTTTTGTAAGATAGTTGTTGCAGTGTTGAAGATAGTTGTAGCAGTGTTGAAAAATTGAGTTAAATGATACATTGGAAAAGATTGAAATGGAACCCATGTTAGAAGGCTGTGGTCCAGGTGAGACCATGATGAATTAGGTATGCTGGTGGAGTTACAATGAAAAGGAGAATGTGGATGCTGTCTCAACATCTCTGGATTTACAGCAACCCCACCATACAACACTAGAAATTGATGTCAGCCTCTTTGCTCTGCTGCTAATGTTATAATGATATTATTTGTGGTAAATAAATAATAGCTAGTTATTACTGAGTACTTATTATGCATCAGGCGTGTGTTACTCAATGCTTTGCATTCATGATTTCATGGATTGTCCTCAACCACTCTGCCAGGCAGGCGTATTACTGTCCTACTTTTGCAGTTGAGGGTGTTGATGCTTTATGAAGTGGAGTAACTTGACCAAGTCCTCACAGCAGGTAAGCAGCTGAGCTGGAATTTGAACCTAGGTGCATATGACTTTAAAGTCTATCCCCTTTACCATACACTGCCCCTCTTGTCTACAGTGTAAAGCAGTCCTTTGCCATGTCCAAGGGAAATAATAGTACATTTCTTGTAATATTGTGGTAGTTTTCACTTTGTATAAGAGGGAGTAGAAAGGAGACTCTAGAAGAAGGCTTTGTTTTAGAACAAGGGAAAGAAAAAAAAGTCATTTGCTAAAATAAAGTTTTAAGGTATCATCTTAAAGTGTGGGGTGAAAGATTGAGAGAGACAAAGAGACATCCCAGCTGAGCCCAAGAAAAGATATTTAAAAATTTTTTTTTAACGTTTATTTATTTTTGAGACAGAGAGAGACAGAGCATGAACGGGGGAGGGTCAGAGAGAGGGAGACACAGAATCCGAAGCAGGCTCCAGGCTCCGAGCCGTCAGCACAGAGCCCGATGCGGGGCTGGAATTCAGGAACGGTGAGATCATGACCTGAGCCAAAGTCAGACGCTCAACCGACTGAGCCACCCAGGCGCCCCTAGAAAGGATATTTTAAGTGAAGGATTACTTGCATGCTCCAAAGGAAGGTGAGTCGAAGAGAGAAGAGAAACTCCAATTAGTCTTCTAATTTATTGATTTTGAATCACATTCTTGAGCATGTCTTTACTGATGGGATTATAGTGGTCAGAAACAAAGCAGTTGAGTTCTGGAAGTCTCCTGCACTGAGAGATTAATGTCAAATGCAAGTGACTTGCCAACAAATTGGAGATAAATGAGGGTGGAAATTGATGCCTCAGGGTAGACCCCGAAGTTTGGAAACACTTGGGTGAGAATAATGGCGCTCGTAGCAGGATTTCAATGCTGAGTAGGGGAAGTGGTGTGGAGTGTTACTTGGAGAAATATTCAATTGAGAGTGATCTGGAAACACCGGAATACAGGTTTGTATGCCAACAAAAGAGTAGCCTGCTGGGGTCAGTTCAGGTTGGTGGCTGCCCAGTGGTGAGCTCTGCTATGCAGACCTTGGAAATCACCGGAAGATGGACATACAGAATCTTCAGAGCATTTTCTGAGGGTGTGTCTCACATTAAATGCACACTTGAAAGTCTTCCCTTCCCCTGGGAGAGATTGTGTGCTGCATGTGGCTTCCATTTAGGAATGAAGAATTATTTACAGAGGTTTGCTGCTAACAAGGGCTTTGATTATACAGGGAAGGTTTGTCCTTTTTGTGATGAAAATCCTCATTGCAGTGCATTAAATTAGATGCAAAACATCCTCATTAACACAGCCAATCTGGTAAATAATGTTTTAGGGAAATTGTCTTATTAATTAATAATTAGGACCTTTGCTCAACAGAATGTTGGAATCCTGATTTTATAAATGAGGCTCCCTTCTTCACCCATTCTGGGTTGGGTTTTTTGTTTGTTTGTTTGTTTGTTTGGTTGGTTGGTTGGTTGGTTGGTTTTCTTTACCCTGTATTCCTTGTGAAAGTAGAAACATAAGAGAATAATAAATATAAGTGAATGGAGCTTTTCTCAGGTCTAAGCTTTGCTGTAAGCTTCTCTCCACAGTTGGAATTCCTCCCTGGTTCAATGTTAGAATGAAGCAAAAGCTGCTCTGGATATTTACTGGTGTTACAGATGTAGAAATGATTCCTACTAAAGATGACTTTAGACATCATTTAGTTCAGTTTCCCATCTATACAAGGCTGTGTTGTGAGATTTCTCCAATGCACAACTGCACATTGTCTGCTTGTTTGAATAGAATGTGACTCTCACAACTTTATGCTGCTTATACTGCTGTAGACGACATGAAGCAGGAAGCTCCTCTTAATTCTGAGACAAAATGAGACTCCTTAAATTCTACTTACTGACCATATGGTATTTATCTTTCTCTAACTGACTTATTTTACTTAACATTGTACCCTTTAGTCCATCTGTATTGTTGCAAATGGTAAGATCTCATTCTTTTTAGAGCTCAGTGATAATCTATCATTATATATATATATATATATGTGTATATATATATATACACATATATATATATAATACACACACACACACACACACACACACACACAAATGTCACTTTTCTTTATCCATTCATCTATTGATGGACACTTGGATTGCTTCCATATCTTGGCTACTATAAATAATGCTGCAATAAGCATAGGACGCATATATCATTTTGAGTTAGTGGCTTCATTTCATTTCGGTAAATACCCAGTAGTGGAATTACTGGATCACATGGTAATTCTATTTCTAACTTTTTGAGGAACCTCCATATCCTATTCTAAAGTGGCTACACTTTGCATTCCCACCGATAGTGCACAAGGGTTCCTTTTTCACCACATCCTCGCCAATACTTGTTATTATTTCTGGTGTTTTTGATTTTAGCCATGCTGACATGTGTAAGGTGATACCTCATTATGGTTTTAATTTGCATTTCCATGATTATTAGTGATGTTGAGCATCTTTTCATATGTCTTTGGGCCATCGGTATGTCTTCTTTGGAAAAAGGTCTATGCAGGGCCTCTGCCCATGGTTTAATTTTTTATTTCTGTGTGTGCGTTTGTGTGTGTGTGTGTGTATGTGTGTGTGTTTCACTTATATGTAGAATTTAAAACACAAAACAAACCAACAGAGTAAAAAGAGATAAATGAAAAACAAGTTCTTAAATACAGAGAACAAACTGGTGGTTGCCAGAGGAGAGGTTGGGGGGGGGGCAGATAAAAGGGATTAAGAGTACACGTACCTTGAGGAGCACTGAGAAATGTATGGAATTGTTGAATCTCTATACTGGATACCTGAAACTAATATGACACTGATTGTTAATTATACTTGAATTAACAAATATAAGTTTTTTACTTAATGATCTTACATGTTCTCTGGTGTAACTCCTATGCCTCAGTTCCTTTTATTTCTCATGATGGTTCTTCATATATTTGCAGCCAACTCTGCTACAGCCTTTTAGTCCAATGGAAAGTTAAGGAGGGCACTTGTTGGGATGAGCACTGGGTGTCATGTGTAAGAGATGAGTCACTGGGTTCTAGTCCTGAAGCCAAGACTACACTGTATGTTAACTAACTTGAAGATAAGTTGAAAAAAATAAATGCATAAACAAAAAGTTAACATTTTTCTTCACTTGCTCTCTACATGGTTCATTTTCAAAACAAATTTACTTCTCTGTGGTAGCATCCTTCCACTTCTAGTGGAAATGAGAAATTCTTCCTTTTCAAACACTGCAACACATAGATAAAGAAGATAATTTCAGAGAAGTAATTGGAAAATGAGGAAAATAAAATGAAAGAAGGTGACTTGTGGGGTGGGAGGAATTAGGTGGTTAATTTTTTTCAAGTTGATTTATTTATTTTGAGAGACAGAGAGAGAGCACAAGGAGGTGAGGGGCAGAATGAGACAGAGAGAGAGAGAGAGAGAGAGAGAGAATCCCAAGGAGACTTCACATGGTCAGTGCAGAGCCAGAGACAGGGCTTGAACCCACATACTGAGATCACGACCTGAGCCAAAACCAAGAATAGAGTGCTTAACTGACTGAGCAACCCAGGCACCCCTAAGTGGTTAATTTTTGATAATGTAGCTAAAGAAGTGCTCTGAGCAAGCCTCATTTACATTTAAGTGTAAATTCCAAAAAGGGATCCAGCCATACAAAGTTCAGAAAGCAGAATGTTAGGGGCTCCTGGGTGGCTCAGTCAGTTAAGCGTCTGACTTTGGCTCAGGTCATAATCCACGGCTCGTGAGTTTGAGCCCATGTTGGGCTCTGTGCAGATAGCTCAGAGCCTGGAGTCTTCTTTGGATTCTGTGTCTCCCTCTCTCTCTGCCCCTCCCCAACTTGTGCTCTGTCTCTCTCTCTTTCTCAAAAATAAATAAGCATGAAAAAAAGAAAGAAAGCAGAATATTATAATTAAAAGAACAGTGGTATATAGGCCCTAAACAGAAATGGCATTAATATAACTGAAAGGCTGAGCTCTTGACAATTTCTATTTTTTCCACATTGCTCTTAAAGGGAGGTGTTCAGAATTGAACACAGGGGAGTAGATGCCTCCAACTAGTGCCCACTGCAGGGATCTCATGAGTCAAGATGTCACTTTGTAGTCTTAAGGCACAGTTGACTTGCTTAAGCTTCTGACACCTTGGATTGTAGCACTCACATGACCTGCCGTCAATCAATCTCCCTACATCTGCATTTGTAAAATCAATCAGGTTTATTTTTTATTTATTTTTTTTTAATTTTTACTTATTTACTTTTGATAGAGAAACAGAGCACAAGTGTGGGAAGGACAGAGACAGAGAGGGAGACACAGAATCGGAGGCAGGCTGCAGGCTCTGAGATGTCAGTGCAGAGACCAACATGTGGCTCGAACTCAAACTGTGAGATCATGACCTGAGCTGAAGTCAGACACTTACCTGACTGAGCCACCCAGGTACCCCAAATCAATCATGTTTAATGCGAATATAAGAATCGTCTCATTTTCTGTTGAAGTTTTATTATGTTTGTTTACATAGAGTGTAACAGCTCTAAGACATTTTGCATTTTATTTCGGCCACCACCGTCATCTAGTCATCTGATAGTAATTCATGACACATACTTTATGTGACTGTATGCAACTCTTGGATGCCAATGTTCAACAAAACAGGTTGAATCCCACAGCTCTGCTCCAGAGAACCTTTCCTCCACCTCCAGAGCCATCAATACATTTCACCATGGATGCTTAACCAGTTCAATTGTCACAGAAGTATTACCACATCTTCGTCTCAATTAAATCATGGGTTTTTTTGCAAGTATGTCATGAGAGATTATGTCCAGTGTATTCATGAAGCTACAATAGACTTAGCATTCTTTTTATTTTTCAATAACATAACTAAACTGGAAGGAAAAAAGAGAATGAATTAAAATAAGATGGAGTGAACAAACATACAAACAACAGAAAGAAAACAGGAACTGAATTTGGCACAATTCCCTATCTGGACACCTATATAGTTTTATGGAATCTTTTGTAAATGCCCTCAAGCTACCTGCATCATAACACAATGTAGAATTTTAATGCAGTTGACCTTGACTTCCTTGCTTCTTGCTTTGTAGTGAGAAGGCATGGGACTTCTGTTCTTCTCCCTGCCCTTTACATGGCTGGTTCATTGTCAGGATTCAGCTTTCAGCGTTGATCTTTCCTCCTTCAAAAGGTCACCTGTGATCCCCCTTCTAAAGCAAATCTCACTTACAACCCCCTTTATGCCTCATCTCAACATCCTGCTTGTTTCCTTTGTAGAATTTACCATAAATATTTATAAATAAATTTATTAAATTATAAATTACATTTATAAGTTTATAATTATAAGCTAAATTTATTAAAGTAGAATTTGCCATCCTTATTCACATTTATTTATTTGATTTTGGCCCTTGTTTCTACCAGACACCAAGCTCCAGGCATGCTGGGATAGTGCCTGCCTGGGTCACCCCCTTAATCTCATTGCCTGCTGGTTTTGAATGATTGGAGGAAGGATGTATGAATGTATATATGTATGAATAAGATATTAATGAAAGTTCATGGGTTGTATCAGTAGACAGGCCTGAGTTAAAATTCTAGTTCAGCCACTTACTAGCTGTATTCCTTTAGGCAAGTCACATAATCTCATTGATCTTTAGATTCCTCCTACTAAAAATGGATTGTTCTGAAATCAAGCCCATGAAAATACCTGCTATGCACTAGGTCCTTACTGCCTACTAGTTTTCTTCTCTGTCATCCATTTCTTTAGTCTTTTGACATAATCTCCATTCTCTCTGAAATTCTCAAAGATTACCTATATTGTCCCTGACACATCTGTAGGTTTCTATCAGTAGCACTGATGCAATTCTTTTTTTTTTCCTTAAGCCTTTGACTTGTCCATATGACTCATTCACTGTCTCATCTTTCAAGATGATTGCTTCCAGTTTTCTAGTTGGAGACCCATTCTTTCTCAAGAAATAATCTTTACATCCCCTTCTTTATCAAACATTATGACTAGTTAGGTAAGTGGTTTACCTCCCCGGGTCATATTTGTGTATTGAATGATACAGATGTGTTTCTTGACTAGCAAATTGATTTATCAAGGCATTATATTTAGCATATATATCTTCCATTCCCTAAGGTCCTATCCTATGCCTATCTGAAAAGACAAGATTGAGAGTAGAGCAGAGATCTTGAAGAACTTTTTTTTTTCTATAACATGGAGGCATCTTCCGTTATGATGAATTCAAAATCTTAAAATTAGAAAATTATGTCTGAGATCATGTAATCCAAACTTCCCTCTTTTTTTGTTTGAAAGGCAAAAATATCAAAATGAAAAAGAGTAACCTTACCTGCTGTATGAAAAATCAAGAGTATATCCCATGTATCCAGATTTTAGGCCACTAATCTCTCTTTGAAAATTAACTACTGATATTTGGTGAGCCATTTACATGTGCCAATGAAATGATTTGTTTAATCTTTAGAGTTAACTTTAGGCAGAAAACAACATTATTATCCCCATTTTACTTATATGGAAACTGAGGCTAATAACAGTTGCTCACATTTTGCTCACATTCACATTGCAGAGCCTTTAGTCTGCAACTGTCTGACTCTAGTTACCTGGCAGGGGCAACCGTGAACTTGTGCTGCTTCCTTTGGTTCACCTCAGGGGCAAAGGAAGGATGAGGTCGAGGAAATATAATCTGTATTGAATGACTTCACTCTTGCCAGATCCTAAGGAGCAGGAATTAGTCATGGTTTCTAAGAATCCCTGAAGAATAATTCTGTAGGTGAGAGTAATCTATGCCACCACGTGCCTTTAATACTGTAATTGGGGCAAATTTAAAAGAATGACAGGAATCACAGAAGTTGGCATTGCCCTTGAAGTTTACCTCCTGAGTCGTGTCTTTCATTGGAGCTTTTGGCAAAGCTGCCAGATGACACGCTGGCATTTATAAGTTGTTCTTCTCTGGCAATCCCCAAAACTGAGGTGTTCTTAAGATTTAAGGGGTCTACAGGAAAACTCCCAGGTCCCAGAAAGCTATTTTACCTTCTGTCAGAAAGCCATGACTCAGATAGTCCAATGTTCTTTCTAACATAAAGGTACCATGGAAAGTTTAAGATGGTCTAAAAGCACAAATTAGTACAAGTTTGTTCAATCTATTATCATTTTTGTAATGCAGGCTATGTGCCAAATATGATAATAAGTACTCCCTATATGCTAACTTTACTCCATGTAGCATTCTACAAGTTTATTATTCCCATTTTGCAAATGATGAAAATCGCTCAGAGAATTATATTGTCATTGTCAAGACCACACAGCAAAGCCAAGTTCCAAGATGATTGCCTTCAAAGTCCCTTCCATTATGCCATTCTATATATATTTTTTCTTATTATTATTCCTGATGTCAGAGTTAACATTGTTAACAAGGTCTTTATATCCCAACAATAATTAGATTCTTGAGAGGGAGGACACACTGATCCAAAGGGCTCTGATTGAGGGGCCAAGGGCGTGGTGAAGGGGTGATGCATAAAGTTTAAGAAGAGAAAGTGGAAGGAAGAGAGAGGGTAGGAAAATGGACTTCTAAGGCCAATTTTGCCTTCCATTATAGGCATCCTTTTTCTGTGCACTGTCTTGTGAAGCATAGAGTAGCAGGCACACTGCAGCCAGGGATGTCTATGAACATGAAAAGGAATAATATTGCCTCTTCTGAGCACACCGGCTAAAACGAAATCTGACTAAAATTCAAAGTGATAAGCGAGCCTATCTTGGCGATGCCTTTGAGAGTTCTCTTTCATCCTTGAACCCCAGAGCTGAGTGTTATCTATTTCCCGTGGGTTTTTCAGCCGTCTTCTTTGCATAGTTGGAAGGACAAAATGGGAGACTGGAGGACAGTGTTTAGGCCATAACACCACCTAACCATCAACCGGAACAGATCTGAGATCTGTATTTTTATATGAAAAAAAATCATTTGGAAAACAATTCTGCTGTTTAGAAAAGTGAAAAAAATGGACTTCTGCATTTTATAAGAAAGCAATCTTAGACTCAAAGAAAGTAGAAATCATTGAAGATCGTGTAGTTGGTTTCCATATCAAAGTGAAATTTAGACCACAAGTGTCCTGACTCCCAAACCAGTGCGAATTTCCAATATCACAAATGTTTATTTTTTTGGTGTTTAAGTCTTGCATGAAATATTAAAGTTGCCTTTGTATAGCGTCCCCAAGCAGTAGCATTTCATGTCATACTGCAAGTCTACAGAGACCGCCTTTGACCAGAGGTCGACTTCCCGAGAAAGACTCGAATCATTGTTTTTAGCATGACGTATACTTATTTGATTTATGCTGACCCAAGCAGAAGGTCGACTGACAGGTCTATCTAGGTCCTTCTAATTGGTTGCTTTGGAACACTCTCACCAACATTTATCTCTTATCTTTTTGATAATAGCCGTTCTAACAGGTGTGAAGTAATTTCTCATTGTGGTTTTCATTTGCACCCCCCTGATGCTTAGTATTGCTGAGCATCTTTTCATGTACCTGGTGGTGATTTGTAAGCCCTTCTCTGCTAAAAGGTCTGTTCAGATCCCCTGCCCGTTTCTAAATTGGGTTGTTCGCGGTTTTGCTACTGAATTATATGAGTTCCTTACATATAGTTTTCATATCATCCCCTTATCAGATGGTGTATGGTTTGCAAATATTTTCTCCCATTTCAAAGTTGCCTTTTCATTTTGTTCATTTGTTCTTCAGCTGTGCAGAACTTTTTTTTAATTTGACAAAGTCACTCTTGTCTAATTTTTTCTTTTGTGGCTTGTGGTTTCGCTGTCATATTCAACAAATCGTTGTCAAGACCAATGTCAAGAAGATTTTCCCCTGTGTCTTCTTCTAAGATTTTACTGTAATCAGGCCTTACATTTAAGTCTTAATTCATTTCAAGTTAACTTCTGTGAGTGGTGTCAGATAAGGTTGCAATTTGATTCTTTTGCATATGAATCTCCAGTTTTCCCAGCACCATTTATTGAAAAAACTCTTCTTTCCCCCGAGTATTGTTGGTTTTCTTGTCAAATATTCATTGGCTGTATATGTGTGGGTTAATTTCTAGGATCTCAATTCTATTCCATTCATCTCTGTGCCTGTTTTTATGCCAGGACCATATTGTTTTAATTACTATAACTTTGTAGTATAGTTTGAAATCAGGAAGTATGACACCTACAGTTTTATTCTTATTTCTCACATTTGCTTTAACTCTTCAGGGTTTGTTGTCAATCCATACAAATTTTAGGATTGCTTTTTCCATTTCTGTAAAAAATGCCACTGGTTTTTGTTATGGATTGCACCGAATCTGTAGATGGTTTTAGATAGCATGGACATTTCAACAATATTAATTCTTCCATTCCATGAAGATGGGGTATGTTTCCATTTACTTGTGTTTTCCTCAGTTTCTTTCATCAGTATTTTATTGTTTTAATGTAAACATCTTTCACCCCTTGGTCAAATGTATTCCTAATGATTTTATTATTTTGATGCTATTGTAAATGGAATTGTGTTTTTTTATTTCTATATCAGATATTTTGTTGTTAGTGTATAGAAATACTATTGATTTCTGTATGTTGATTTTGCATCCTGCAACTTTACTGAATTCATTCGTGAGCTTTAACATTTTTTAGGGGGAGTCTTTAGAGTTTTATATATGATGTTTTGTTATCTGCAAACAGAGACAGTATTGCTTTCTCTTTTTTGATTGGAATGCCTTTAAATTTTCTTTCTTGTCCAGTGGCTTAGCTACGACTTCTAGTTTTACATGAAATGAGAGTGGTGAGAGCAGGCACCCTTGTCTTGTTCCTGATTTTAGAGGGGAAGTTTTCAGCTTTTTGCCACTGAGTATGATGTTAGTAGTGGGTATGTCAGACATAGCCTTTATTAAATTGAGGTATATTCCTTCTATCTGTTGGGAGCTTTTATCATAAAATGGTGTTAAATTTTGTCAAGTGCTTTTTCTACATTTATTGAGAGGATAATATGACTTTTTCCTTTGTTCTCTCAATGTGGTGTATCATGTTTATTGATTTGTGCACCCCTTCTACCATCTTAGGGATAAGTCCCAGTTGATCGTGGTGTATGATCATTTTCATGTGCAGTTGAATTCGGATTGCTAGAATTTTGCTGAGAATGGTTGCCTGTGTATTCATCAGGGATATTGGCCCGTAGTTTTCTCTTCTGGATTTGGTATAAGGGCAACTCTGGACTCATAAAATTAGTTTGGAGGTACTCTATCTTCTTTGATTTTGTGGAAAAATTTCAGAAGGATTGGCATGATCTCTTCTTTAAATATTTGGCAGAATTATCAGTGAAATGATGTGGTCTGGGATTTTCATTGTTGGGAGATATTTTTTTTAACTACTGCTTAAATTTCTGTGTATTTATTGGTCAGTTCAGATTTTCTTTTTCTTCATGATTCAGTCTTGGTAAGTTGTATGTTTCTAAGAATTTATCAATTTCTTCTAGGTCATCCTAATCACCTGCATATAATTTGGTCTCTTGTGATCCTTTGTACTTTTGTGGTGTCTCCTATAATGTTTCTTCTTTTATTTATAATTTTGTTTGAGTCTTCCCTTTTTATCTTGGTTACTCTAGCTACATCTTTGTTAGTTTTGCTCACCTTAAAACAACCATTATTTTCATTTATTTATTTATTTATTTATTTATTTATTTATTTATTTATTTGAGAGAGAGCACGGGCAGGAGAGGGGGGCAAAGGGAGAGAGAGAGAGAATCTTCAGCAGGCTCCACACACAGTGCAGAGCTGGACACAGGGCTTGATCCCATGACCCTGGGATCATGACCTGAGCTGATATCAAAAGTTGGAGGCTCAACCAATTTAGGCACCCAGGAGCTCCAATATTTGTTGATTTTTAAACATGTCTTTGTAGTCTCTCTTTTATTTCTGTCCTGGTCTTTGTTATCTCTTTCCTTCTACTAACTTTGGACTTAGTTTTTCTTTTTCTAATTCCTTCAGGTGTAAAACTAAGTTGTTGTTGTGAAATCTTTCTTTTTTCTTAATGTAAGCATTTAGCTATAAAAGTCCCTCTTAGCACTGCTTTTCTACATCCCGTAAGATTTGTTATGTTGGGTTTTTATTTTCATTTTGTCTCAAGATATTTTCTGACTTCCCTTTTGATTGCTTCTTTGACCCACTGGTTGTTGAGGAGTGTGTTGTTTGATATGCACATGTTTGTGAATTGTTCAGTTCTCCTCCTGTTATTGATTTCTAGGTTTTTACCATTATGGTTAGAAAAGATACTAGATATGACTTTAATCTTCTTAAAGGTGTTAAAGTTTGCTTTGTGGCCCAGCATATGGTCTATCCTAGAGAATGGTCCATGTTTACTTGAGAAAAATGTGTATTTTAATGCTGTTGGCTGTAGTATATATGTCTATTAAGACCATTTGCTCTGTATTGTTATTCAGGCATGCTGTATCTTTATGAATTTTCTGTATCAGTGATCTATCCAACATTGAAAGTGGAATATTGAAGTCCTTTCCTACTGTTACATTGCTTTCTATCTCTCCCTTCAGTTCTGTTGTTATCTACTTTAGGGGCACCTGGGTGGCTCAGTCAGTAAGCATCTGACTCTTGATTTCAGCTCAGGTCATGATCACATGGTTCAGGAGATTGAGCCCTGTGGTGGGCTCTGTGCTGATGGCGTGGAGACTGCTTGGTATTCTCTCTCTCCTCTCTCTGTCCCTCTCCTTGCTCTCTCTCTCTCTCTCTCTCTCTCTCTCTCTCTCTCAAAATAAATAAACTTGAAAAGAAATTGCTTTAAATATCTGTGTGTTATAATGTTGGGTGTATATATAATTACACTGTTATATGCTCTTGATTTATTGACCTCTTCATCACTATCTAGTGACCTTCTTTATCTCTTGGGATGAGTTTTGACTGAAAGTCTATGTTTACTACCCAATGCATGGGTGGCTATGACTCAACCCAGGTCCCTTGGCATATGGTGCTGGTCTGTACTCAAAACCAAATGGTGACCATAGTTAAATTCTTAGGGGTACAAAGCTATTTAGCTTTCTGTCATCTGGACCATGGTTGGTAAGTCAGCCACCTGGCTGTGAGCATGTTTTCTCAAAATGACTCTCCTGAGTTCTGCACTGCACCGAGGTTTTACAATCTCTTACCTGGATCCCAGGGCTCCCATGAAAGCATTTTGTCCATGGATGGATGCAATTGTTATTGTTGAGAGAGAGACACATGTGAGAGATTTCTTATTTGGCTTTTTTCTGGTATCACTCTGAATATTTTTTTATTCTTTGGCGAAATATACGCAATGCAAATATTTTCTCCAAGTTTACAGCTCTCTTTTTCATGCTCTCAATGGTGTCTTTCGGTAGAAGTTCTTAATATCATTGAGGTCAACCAGTTATTTATTTATGGCTTAAGACGTTTGGCTTAAGATGGCTTTCCCTACTCACACACGCATACAGACAGAGTCTTCTATGTTGTCCTCAATATCTGGATTTATAATTTATTTTGACAAGTTTGATTCTAAAATTCCTGTATTGCATAATGTAAGGGCCAAGTTTCATTACTTTTTCCATATGCATATTGAATTGTTGCAGACTATTTATTGAAAATACTATCAGTATGGTATTCTTTCTGTTTATCTTGCTTGGGTTTGTTGATCTTCTTGAGTCTGTGTTGACAACTTTGATCATTTTGAAAAATTCTTGGTCATTGTCTCTTCAAATATTATTCAGATACATTCTCTGTTCTTTTTCTCCTCCCCCCCACCCCGAGACCTTAAATATACATATTTTACATTTTTTTCAATATATATATATATATATATATATAATACATATAAATTATATATAATATATATTATATATATATATATATAATTCAATGACTTATCCCTGAAGAAAACTAATCATGCTTTAAGACTCATCTAGCTTTCAATCCATTAATCTAGCCCTGTGTAGGCACCAAGACTCCCAACTGGTTTCTTTTCTGCTAATACTGTCTTTTTATCCCAATCTGGCCCACACTTGAAATCAGAAAATGACCTAGGGGAAGTATATAGCTGGTGGTCTTCAGGTTAGCTAGGTAGAGCTCTTCCCTCTCTTGAATTTTAGTTTATCTGGCCGGTGTTGCTTCCCTAGCTCTCTATTTAAAATATTTTTGCAATATATCTATTGCAAAATAAACACCCTTTTTTTTGGAATGACCCTTCTATTCATTGTAGTAGGGATATTTGTCTGTTGTGATCTATTACATCCTACCAAAAATAAAAAAATAAAAAAAAAGAAGTTAAAATTGTCAAGTTAGGTGGAAATGTCAAAAGTTTGGGGAGGATCTTAGGAAGTGCATCAACAGCCTTTATAACAGAGCATGTCTGTAATACAGCCCCATGGACTTCAGGGAATTAGGAGAACATATGCTTCCAACAGAGGACGTATGGGACCCTTGGATTGGCTTAACTCAGACTGGAACTAATTTTACTTAATGATGGGTACTGCTAAACCTTTCTATTGAACTAGCCTCATCCCCATGAAACTTTTTAGAATCTATCTCCCTTTCAGCCCTGCCTTTTATACTACCCACCATGCCTCCAAGCCCATTCATTTTTGAGCTTTGTGGAGATGTAGCCCTATGAGTCATGTACCCAGATTTTCTCAACTCAGAAGGGATTCTAGTTTAATTTATAGCTGGTGTTCAGCTTGGTTCCCATGGTTGATCCACTTCGCCAATGTGACACTCTTTGTCTAGGTCACCAGTATCATGGCCAGTTTCTCATCTGTAGAAGCCACCTGGGGAACCAGTCACTACCTTTTGTGCAGGCACAACTTCTTAGGGCTAGCACACATGTTTATATTCTGACATAATCCTCTCACTGATTCTGTAAGATGAGGAAGTGCCTTCTACATTCAGGTAGGATATAGAAGGTACTAGTAGGCCTGCCCTCCCTCTTTTACAGATTTGGAAATTGATACCCAATGAAGGGCCCCAAATAATAGGCCATGGGTCATCCCATGTTTTTTTAAAGAAACCTTGCAATGTAGAGATTATAATTTTATTTCTGAGCCAAGGAAATTATGTCTTAGAACTAAGAAACTTGTTTCTGCTGGGAAGTGATGGAACTGAAAATTAAACCAGGACCATCCAATCCTTGCTTTTTCTATTATACCATGTGACGTTTCGAAGTTAGGAAGAGGCAGCGCCAGGTCCAACGACACATCTCATGGCTCTTACCGCCAGTGCACTTCATTCCTTATCCCACTGGCTTCTGAGAAGCAGTGCATCTTTCTCTATCCTCAGACAACAAATTTCCTGGTGTCCACAGCTACAGGAGCATGAAGAAGTGGAGGAGATGGTTGGTGATAGCCCCTACTTGTGACACCTGCAAATTATCTGTTCTGTGGCAAAGGAAAAGGATTTGTAACAACAGGACTCTCTGATTCGCACTCCAGCCAAAAGGCATTGCTGTCTGCAAAACTGTTCCATCTGTCCAGGATTCAGGTGGGCACGAGTGGGAGGGAAAACAGAGGAAGTGATCTCTGATCTAAGTAATGGCTGAGCAGGCTGGCCGTGTCATTCCTGAACTATAGCCGCTGACACTGAGCCAGGCTGATTGATTAATTTCAGAGTTTGCTTTGTGCAAACCTTTCCGAAGTCACGCTACCTAATTTTCAAAGCCATATTTAAGGAGACAGGATGAGAGAACAAGGAGAAGAAACAGAGATCCCAAGGGCCCAGAGAAAATTAGAAATAAGTGTATGTTCCAGATGGCTCCGAATAAGCATCACTATCAACCTCGGAGGAGGGAAAGGCTTGGGGCTACGATGCCAGTGCAGACCCTCCTCACTGCCTGAGGATGTTCCCCATTCCATGAGGAAATGGACAGAATTGCCCTGCAATGTGCATCCCCGATCAATATTTCATTATCAATCTGTTATTGTTTGCAGGAATTTCCACTTCAGACTCCTAACGGCAGTCAGTAAATCTTGCTGATCAGTGCAACCCTCTGAATGAAGGCAATTTTTCACCAATCACTGTTCTCACATCTGGCAAAATGGGCAGCAATCCATGTACCTCCTCAAGCTCTCAGCCTATAAGTAAGCAAGCTCCTCTCCGTGATCACAGACCACTACCTTTGGGCTTTTCACACAAAGCCAATGAAATATGAAGTCTGGACACTGCCCCAACTGCCCTCTTTGAAGTAGAAAAGTTAATAGTATCTAGTGTATCACGGTTTTCAAGAAAGCTAAAAGTAGGAAGAGATATTTCAGGTCACCTGACATATTTCTTGAATTTGTCCATTTGGGGTTTTTTTAATGTTTATTATTTATCTTTTGAAAGAGAGAGAGAGAGAGAGAGAGAGAGAGAGAGAGAGAGAGAGGGAGAGAGAGAGAGCACAAGCAGGGGAGGAGCAGAGAGAGAATGAGACAGAATCTGAAGCAGGCTCCAGGCTCCAGGCTCTGAGCTATCAGCACAGAGCCCAACGCAGGGCTCAAAACCAAGAACCAGGAGATCATGACCTGAGCCAAAGTCAGATGCTTAACCAACTGAGCCACCCATGGGCCCCAATTCATCCATTTGTTAATTGAGCTGACGAATAATTATTGAATTTCTCCTCTGTGTGAGGCATAGTGCTAGGCACTGGGGACTCACTAGTAAACAAGAGAGAAAATGATTGTGGATGATTTCTATAAAAAAGATGGAGTTAGGAAGTAAGGATATGTCATGGAGAGCTACCCTGATCAGGTAGTAACTTTCTCAGAAAAGATTACAATGAAGTGTAGAGCTGCATAAGCAAAAGAAGCCAATCATGAAAAAGCAAATAAACAAACAAGCAAAAAAGAAAAAGTAGGGAAATATTCCTAACAGAGGAACATACAGAGGTGAAAGTAAAAGTCAGGAAAAAGCTTGATTTTGTCAAAGGGAGAAAGAAAATCAGTGCAGCTAGAAATGTTTATTCCACAGAGTCTGGTTTTTATTTATACTATAAAATAATTTATACTTTAAAATAATAATAATAATAATAATAATTATTATTATTATTATTGTTATTTTACCAAGAAAAGCATTAATAACTAAGAATATCTGAAACAAAGAAGCCACTCTAAGGAAAAAAACTGTTTTTCCAAACATCTGTTGGGGTCTCAATCAATGCAAGTGAGATGGGAAAGAAAATTCAGGACTCCGGGAGCAGCTACTTTGCCTGGTGATGTCTCCGTGTCAACACGGAAAATGCCGTTAAATTGATGGACTGCACAAAGCAAAGTAGGTCCATTTTTTAAAATTTTCAATAATCAGGAAAATGTATTAATGCATCCTCTCATTACTTATTCCAAAATACTGATTAAACATCTACTCTCTGCAGGAGCCTGTTAACTCTTAAAGATATGGTGATGAATAAAAATGGTCAGTGCCATAGGGAGTTCATTTCAGTAAACTCTGCCTAAGCCTTACCATGGTTAATTTTTTTTTTAATTTTTTTTTCAACGTTTATTTATTTTTGGGACAGAGAGAGACAGAGCATAAACGGGGGAGGGGCAGAGAGAGAGGGAGACACAGAATCGGAAACAGGCTCCAGGCTCTGAGCCATCAGCCCAGAGCCTGACGGGGGGCTCGAACTCCGGGACCGCGAGATCGTGACCTGGCTGAAGTCGGACGCTTAACCGACTGGGCCACCCAGGCGCCCCCATGGTTAATTTTTGAAAGGGGGGGAAATTCCTTTTTATTTATGGATATTCCTAGAATTTGGGAGGGGGACAGCAAAGGCCTAAAGAAGGGGATCAGACATGACCAAGAAGTCCTTACCTGCTGGGACATTCAGTGGGAGAGAATTCTGGCAAGGCTAGGCCTACATATCATAGAGAAAGATCTCCATGGTTGGGGATGATTCTGTTGCACACTTTCAAGGCCAACAATTAGAGCCAGTTTTCTACCCCAGAAAAATGAGGCCAAAAGACCAACATGATGAAACCCAACCAGAGTGAGTCAAAGAGAGATACTTTTCACTTATCACAACCAATGGGGCCCATTTCTAGATCACCAAGTCCTGATGCTTCAGGACACTTCATAATAAATTGAATATGTGTTGAATGTTTTTGTGACACTTTTCCAAAAACGTAGGGTTCAGAGAATTTTAGTGGTCTGCTGTTGGAAATAAAATAGAAGAAAGGAAAAGAAAAAAGTACATATTAAAAAAAATATTAACTAATGGTTGAAGGCCATTTTTTAAATACAATTCACAAAATTGGCATATCAAATATGCAGTGAAGATGGTCATGGAAGTTTGTAATACGCTGGACATTTTTGTGTTGCTTTTTTGTTTTTCATTATGTTTTCAGTCTCAGGAGTTAAAGCTGTATGTCCTTCTAGAAGTTTCTATATTAGAGTTAACCATAAATGGTCCTGCCTTTTCCTTGAATTGGACATTCTTGGAAACAAAACTTATATTGTGTTTAATCATGAATCATTTTTGCCTAGCATGGTGCTGGCATAAAATGAAAAACAAATGTCTTTTGCATGAATGAATGAAGAATGAATGAATGAATATACGAATGCATGTGGTGAACCAAGTCCCCAAGTTTATATGTTCGCAGCTTCAAGGGAAGCCTTTTACCTTATAACCTGGCTTTAAATTTTTAGTAAGGCCTTCAAAGATCTTAGTAAAAGGTAAAAAACAAACTGAGAACAAGATGGGAGCTTACATAATTTGGTATATTTCTTTAGGGCTGCAGTGTGTTTTAAGTCCCGTGTCCTTTTCAAAGCATAAACATATTTTTTTCCATTTTATTGAGCTATAATTGACACACAACATTGTATAAGTTTAAGACGGCAACATAATGATTTAAAATATGTATATATTGCAAAATGATTAGGCAAGTTTAGTTAACATCCATCACCTCAAATAGTTACTCTGTGTGTGTGTGTGTGTGTGTGTGTGTGTGTGTGTGTGTGCGTGTGATGAGCACTAAGCATATTTCAGCTTCCTAGGGAGTTAGAAATAGGAAGAGGGCAGGAGGAAATGAAAACTAATCTCCTACTTTCTAAAGGAAACTGCTCTTTGATTTGCACACTGTTTTAATTCTCTGATCAGCATATTCTAATTACTGCCCAAAAGAGTGGCTCAGAACTAAGCTTGATTCTGACCAGCAGCCTGGACAACGTGGTCATTGAACCAGATACCATCGCTGCCGTGCACAGAACCATTTAGAATAGAGGCAGAGGGGGCCAAGCCTGCATTCACCCAGCTTTACAAAGAGGAAACTTCATTTGAAACATACATTGCCTCCTCTGTGCCAGCTATTTATTCCTTTTGTTTTCAACCAGCCAGCAGATCAAAAGAATTAAGGAGATTAAAAAGCAGAGAAACTCAGTGACTTCATACATCAAAACAGGAAAGTGCTGAATGAAACCATTTCTAGGCAAAGTGACTATACAGAAAAGGACCATGGAAGGCAGCTTGAGGAGAGGAAACACCTCACGTTGCTCCCCTCATCTCTTACCCAACACACAATGCAAGGCCAAATACATGTCAGAATAAAGCCCAGAAGAGACGCAGGTCAATGCCACTTAAGTTTAGACGTCTGTAGCATCTTCTTGCTTCAGAGGGTGTTGAGAAGGTATGTTGCTGGCAGGTATGCAACTCAGTACACTTTTAGAGAGCATTTTGGCAATGGGAACCAAGAGCCTTAAAAACCCCTTGGATCCATTAATTCCACTTCTGGAAAGCAATCCTGAAGAATTAGCTCACCATTCATATTAAAAGCTCACATGCACAAATGTGGAGCAAAGCTTGTCCATAATATTAAAATTTAGAAAAAAATATAATGCTCCCCAGTTGAGGAAATATTTAGAAAGTTTGTTGGAATATTATCCAGCCCTTAAGATTATCTTTGCATAAAATTGGGTAATGTGAAATGAACCATACATAGTAGAAAAAGGATATGTGGAATTCAAATGGGCTAGTAAAATTTGATTTGTCCATTAAATCCTAGGGACACTATACTCTTTGTAATGGGAAATTTCAGGTACCTTACATTAGATACTCAGTCATTGGAGTGGCTCACTCAATGCTGCTTTGTTAGTGTTAAAATCAAGATAGTTGACATTTTAAATGACTTAGGAATTGCTTTGTCCTAAAGTGTGTGCAGGAAAATGCGCACAGCAGTAGAACTAATATTGAGCATAGGTTAAGTCAAAAAGGGAACATAGATTTTAGATTATTTCCCATGGCGTGCGTGTGCGTGTGCGTGTGCGTGTGCATGTGTGCGTGCGTGTGTGTGTGTGTGTTGTCTGAAATGTGTTAAGTGAAATTAAGCACATCTGATAAAAAAAAAAAAGAAAATTTAAAGCCTAGACAATCCTAAGCTGTGACTATTTCCTTCTGCTTTTTGCTAATGTGTAATGTGGGCAGCTGAGGTAGTGAACCAACAGGGCATTGGGCTGATCACTACAGACCTTGACTATTCTACTTTCTGGAAGATATTGGGATCAAACATTTGCATTTTTGAAGTCTCATTATGCCACTAGAAAAATAATGGCTTATAATACCTTCCCATTATAATTCTTTTGTTGATCATGGGAATCCAAGGAGATAATATGTGAAAGAAATTCATAAACTTAGTAATTTTAAGGCTGCATTTCTTAAAACTAGTTAGCATTCAAGTAGTAGAAATAAATAAACTTTAGAAAAGTAACCACAATGCCAACATTCAGTCAAAAGAAAGGAGAAAGAGCAAGAAAGAAAGAAAAAGAAAATCCTTTATGTTAACACTACTGATATGTAGTGTTCACCTTCATAAATTGTGCCACACTTACTTTATCTGGTTTGTAAGTCAATCTCTAAACATCATGTACATATTATATTTTATTGATATGACTTGAACATTTTTTTTCATCTATAAAATTTCCTCTGTTCCTCTCTCTCCCTCTCTCTTTGTCTCATTTACTTGGAGAATAACAACAAGTCCGTTTTTGGGGGGTGCCTGGGTGGCTCAGTCAGTTAAGCATCCAACATCAGCTCAGGTCATGGTCTCATGGTTGGTGGGTTTGTGTCCCACGTTGGGCTCTGTGCTGACAGCTCGGAACGTGGAGCCTGCTTCAGATTCTGTGTCTCCCTCTCTCTCTGCTCCTCCCCCACTTGCACTCTGTCTCTTTCAAAAATAAAATAAACATTAAAAAAGATAAAACTGGTGCTCTATAGAATGTTTAATAAAGCAAACATTAAAAAAAAGTCGTTTTTTTCTGCCGTGTTCTCATATTCTGGACGTAGCCATATGGTATCATTGAGCATGTTCCTCTTTCCTCTGTAAATGTTGAGCCTTGATGGGGACTTGATTGATCCATTTCATGTTTGATTTTTTTTAATCTTCATAAATACTTGTCTACACTTTATAATTTCAAGAGTCACTTCATATCTTCTTGTATCTCCCTTTTGATGTTAAGGTTCAGGGGTTATTGATTCAATCCATCCATTTTTAAGTTCTCCAGGAATCTTTCACCCATTATGTTTAACAGTCATTTCGGATCATTGTCCATACATCTTATTACATTTAAGGGGTGGAAAAATATGTACTTAGGAACTGTGGGGACCTTCTATAAAGAATATCACTTTTCTACCTTTAAATTATCCTGCAACATAATTGATACGGAACAGGTGGGATAAATGCTTGATTTTCCCCTCCTACCTCTTTTTCCCCCTTCTACCAGTTTCCAGAATGAGATTTTGCCTTGGCAGTTTCCTAAAGTGATAAGTGAGATTGATTTTGTGTCGTTATGAAATCAAAGGTGGTGGGTTCTAATCTATTATAACTGGATTTCCTTTGGATACTCTAATTGTTCATTCCTTTATCAGTGAGAGCTTGGTACATGGGTGCTTATGACCCTTCTTGCCACAGACCCAGCAGGCATTGATGATGTTTGTGTTCTGGTAAATCTATTTTATATTTCTTTGTACATTTCTTGTTTCAGACCTGGAATCGGCCATTTCACTGAAAATTATTAGTTCCTTTTAGTATGAAATAGTATTTAGAGTTAGCAGTCTTGAGCCCCAAAGTTAGTATTTCTATGAGGTATTGCTGTCACTGGTAGACCATTTCAATAGACAGAACTGGGACACAACTACTTTTTCTAAAGATAAAATGCATCATATATTTCTAAATTATTTCACATTCAAATTTAATATAAACAGTATTATCTTAATTTTATTTTCTCTTTCCTTTTGCATTAAAATCTTAATCTGGAACAATTGGGGGGGCAATTAGATCTTTCATTGTAATATTATATTACAATATTACATGTAACATTATATGTATACATGTATGCATGCGTTAACAAAAGCAACACTATTACTAACAATATGAGTACTAAATACTGATCGTGGCTTTCTCGGTTTGCAGTTCTTTTTGTCCTTTTAATGCATCCCACAAAGCCTGTGGAATCTAGTATTTTTTAAGTCACCAACTTTGTATGCATTTAGAATCTTCTTTTATTTTATCTTCAACATTTAGGTATCACTTACACTTTATTTTGACTTAATTTTGTTTTATAATTATGAAATCATTTGTACATATCCAAAGACAAAATTATCAAATGGAGTAGAGGTAGAGAAATTTAGCTTTTATTCCATCCTCTCTGCTCTTTCCTACCCCTTCTTCAATATATGACTATTGTTGTCAGGTGATCTTTATCTGTACCTATTTTTACCTGCACTAGTAGACTAGATGGAGCTGAAGAAATTATTACTGAATTAGAAAAAACAAAATCTGAGGGAATTACCCAAATGTAGTGCAGACATAGCAGACATAAAAAGAGAAGAATATTCACATCCTTAACTGCAAATTTTAGGAAACAAGAAAGATTGAGCTAAGAATTCTATTCGGTTACAAAAGAGAAAAAGAGTAAACTCCAAGAAAATAGTAAAAGGAATGGTATAATAAAAGTTAAAAAGCAGAAATTCATGAAATAGAACACAAATGAATAGTAGAGATAATTAGCAGGAGCAAAAGCTGTTAAAAAAAAAAAAAGAAGAAGAATACTTCTTGGAAAAAAAAGGAAAGTGTGAGGAATGGTCACAAGCAAAGGGAACCAAGTTGTCTTGGCTATGGGTTCAGATAATTAAATGTTATCTGGCATCCTGGATGGATTCTTGGAAAATGCAAAGGACATTAGGGGAAGAAAAGGGAAACCCAAATAAAACGTGGACTTCAGTTGAATAATGTACCAATATTTGTTTCTTAGTTGTGACAAATGTACCATCATAACAATATGGGAAACTAGATGAGGGGTATATGTGACCTGCCTGTACTACATATGAAACTTCTCTGTGAATCTGAAACTATTCTACAATTAAAAGTTTATTTAAAAAAATTATTAGACTGAAAAAATATTGTCAGTAGGATAGATGTATTGGATCTCCCCAAGACCACTCCTGTGTTAGGAGATTCTCTAGAAAGACCCAGTGTATTCCACATGTAGTTACGTCATGACTAAGATTTATACAGGAATGCAGTGAAGATATACATAGATCATAAAGGAAACAGATAAAGGTGGCGTCTGAAGGAATCACCATGCAGACCTCTTTATGGTCTTTCCCTCCACACATAGTTCACTCGTCTCAATTTTGTAACAAAAATGTAGAAATATGTGTGCAATGTTTATGCCCTGAGAAGCCTACTCAGCACCCAAGTTTTTTATTAGAGTTTGGTTATGTAGATAGACTAGAGCATGCCAAAATCACAGACTCTCAAAAGGAAGTCCTGTATTAAGCCTAAACCATATTGTTTGCTCTGTCTAGATGTAGTGAACCACCTTTTTTAGTTAGGGAAAGTTTTATTGCACTGTAGAGAACTGTCTACTAGCCAAGTGCCCAGACAGTAGCCAAGGATCAAACTTGTAAGGAGCTATTTCTAAAGACAGCTGGGTCAGGCTTCCTACAGTAATTCTTTCTGCACAGGAGGGCAGCAGTTGCATAATAGATAACTAGATGGATATATATATATATATATATATATATATATATATATATATACACACACACACACACAATTTATATGTAAATATAAAGTATATCTAAATGTATATTTATATAAACATAGAGTATATCTATAGTTATGCAAACCTGAGTTTTATCAGTATTTTATATATGTAAGTCCTCATTTTATGTCAACTTGGCTAGACCGTGGTTGCTGGTTATTCAGTCAAATACCAACACACTTGTTGCATGAAGGTATATTTTAAGATGTAATTAACATCAAAATCAATACAGTCCATAGTTAACCTCTGTAATGTGAGTGGGTCTCATCAAATCTGTTAAAGGCTCTAAGAGAGAAGACTCAGGTCCCTGCAAGAGAAATTAATTCTTGTTTGGAGCCTGCTTTCCTACTCAGAATTCCATCATCAACTCTTGCCTGGGACTCCAGCCTTAGCCTTCCCTATAGATTTTAGACTTGTCAGTCTATATGACTGTGTGAACCAATCCTTAAAATAAACTAATCTCTCTGTCCCTTTCTCTCTCTGTCTCTCTGTCATTGTCTCTCTCAGTGTCTGTCTCTGTCTTTCTATCTATAAGATAGATATATATATATATATATATATATATATATATATGATAGAATTCTTATTCTTTTCTTTCTAGCTGCTTACTACTCTAATCTGTGCAGATATCATAGCTTATTTTGCCTGTCCCTCTACGGCCATTTTGATATTTAAGTAGTTTTTAATTGTTTGAGATATCAAAGTGCTACAATAATCACTGTGCATTTTATACTTCATATTCTTGTATTTTAGGAGCATATTCCTAGGAGTGAAATTACTGCATCGTATGACTTTCCTAAGTATCTACCAGGCACTTTAAAAATCACTATACTGGGGTGCCTGGGTGGCTCAGTCTGTTAAGCAACCGACTCTTGATTTCAGTTCACACTGACCATGTAAAACCCGCTGAGATTCGCTCTCTCTCTCTCTCTCTCTCTCTGAGTCTCTTCTGCTCAGTGCACGCTTGTTCTGTCTCTCTCTCTCTCTCTCTCTCAAAATAAATGCATAAACATTAAAAAAAATCACTATAATGAATGCCCCTCAGTCACCTCTCTTTGGACATAACATATCCTTTAAGACATCCTTTGACTCTGAAACAAGAGCTATTTTGTATATTTTTAAATGTAGCATTGTATATTTTAAGGGCTCAGCTGTGGAAATAGGAGAACAAGAAATCCAAGGTAAGTTGCATCCCAAACGGTAGGGTTAGTTAGGGCAGAGATGGGCAGGACATGGCTTGAAATAGAAAGAGTGTCATGAGAGAAACCTTAAAAATGAGGGCTCTAGTTCACCCTGGGGCAGCCGTGTAGCTCTGGGAAGAGAAATCCCACTTCCTGAGGAGATGAGCTGAGAGAAGTTAACATGAGGGACAGCTTAAAACAAATGCTCTGAAAACAACAACAAAATTATCTTCTGCTTCCAATTAACGTGTGGATTGAAAACAACCCAATTTGTCTGTGGCCAGAGTAACTAAAATATAATTGGATTTTCGATATCCTATATTTTTTGTCCTAATTTATTTAACAAGGAGTTGATTAGACTAAGAACAGTAAAAGCAAGTGATGTGCCCTCCCCCCCGCCCCCCCCCCCCCCCCCCGGTGTCCTGAAGACTTCAAGAAGAGGAGACAGAAAGTGAAGAACCTGATTCTTTGGGAAATAACAGGGTTCAGATGGCACTGCGAGAGATTAGGGAAGAAAATGCGCATAAGCTGTCCTTCCTTGGACCCTTGTACTGGCTGCGTGCTCATGAAGCTGATGACATAGTTAAGGGATACCTTGTGGATCACACATAGAGTTGCTGATCTGAGACTGTAGAAAAGTGTTTCTAGTTGTGACACTGAGGTAGATCCAGGGATCATGTAATTTCTTGCAGACTCAAATGAAGAGTTCAAAT
Source organism: Prionailurus viverrinus (assembly GCF_022837055.1). NCBI lineage: Eukaryota > Metazoa > Chordata > Mammalia > Carnivora > Felidae > Prionailurus > Prionailurus viverrinus. Next base: position 3,737,251 of record NC_062566.1, read on the forward strand.
GTCACCAAGCTAAGTCATGAAGGTAAGGACCAGGTCTGCTTTGGTTCAGTACTAGGCATTCAAGGCCTGAGACACAGTATGCATTCCATAAAAATGTGTAAATGATTGAACAAATAAATGCATTAATGTTTAAAACACAGTAGAAAATATTATACTTCCCAATATGAGCCCAATCATTAGGTTAACCTCTCCCTGAATAGTTCCTACACTTTGCATATATTAGGATCCCAATAAATACTCTATAGATACATATTCACCTCACCTCTATCTTTTTCCTAGGATCTAATTATTTCAGAATGAATCCATTGGGCTAACTTAACTCAGTTTGGTTGACTGTTTGCTTTATAAGGGAAAACACATCCTTTGGTCTTAGTCCCAAGATTGGAAGCATTTAGGGGCATAGTTTTTCCCTCTTTGGCTCATTTTTTTTCAGTTGCTTTCAAGAACACCAAGAGTCCTTTGGCCTTGGGGGCTTCATTTGCTAATATGGGGAATTGGAGAAACAAACAAAAAAAAACTCAGGCTGTTGGAAATGTTGTTCAGCTTTTTAAAACGTTTTTCCAGCCTTGGTTCCTGTACACTTTGTATTCCCTCTGTCAAATGGTATCTGCTCTGGGTTGAATGGTTGAATCCCCCCAGAATTCATATATTAAATCCCTAATACCCAATGCAATGGCATTTGGAAACGAGGCCCTTGGGAAAATATTAGCGTTAAATGAGATGTTGAGGGTGGGGCCCTCATGATGGGATTAATGCCCATATAAAAAGAGAAAGAGACCTCTCTGCACTAATGCCTTTATGGATTTTATTTGTCTGTTTGTTAGGGTTTGCCCCGTGTTTTTTGGTGTGTGTGTGTGTGTGTGTGTGTGTTTGCATGTGTGTGTGTTTTTTTTTCTATCCTTCTTTTCTTTTAAGGTTTATTTATTTATTTTTGGGAGAGAGAGAGAGAGAGAGAGAGAGAGAGAGAGAGAGAGAGTTGGGTAGGGGCAGAGAGAGAAGGAAAGAGAATCCCAAGCAGGCTCTGAACTGGGAGATCATGATGTTAGCTGAAATCAAGACTGGGCTGCTCAACCAACTGAGCCACCCAGGTGCCCATCATCCTCCTTTTTATCAAAAGATGCTTGCGTATGCGATTCACTTCTGTATTGAAATTCTTTCCATGCTCTTTTGAGCTAGTTAACTCAAGACCTTACTGCCTTGCTTCTTGGAGATGAACAAGTGATTTTATGTGCATCATAATTTTATGTATAAAAGCAACAATGATCATTACAACACTATTTCACATAGTGAAAAATTGAAAACATAAATATGCACTAATATTGGGATAATTAAAGAAGTTACAGTATAACCTATGTTGGGATATTATGCATTCATTTAAAACATCCTTAAAAATTCAATAAACTTATAATATGCTTATAAAATTAAATTAAAAAATAATAGCACACAATTATATGCAATGAATTAAATGAAATTCTAATTCTCTTAAAATCAAATATGTGTGTTTGTGCCTATGTTAGTGCATTTATGCACACAGAAGGAAGCTTACACTAATGTTCACAAATGTGTAAACAGTATCATCATGGAGGTGACATCATAGTTGATTTTTTATTCCCACATTTTTGTTTTCTGTATTTTGCACATTCACTATAGTGATGCTTATCTTTAGAAGCATCTTTAGTGATAATCTTTAGAAGCATTCATCTTTGGGGGCACCTGGGTGGCTCAGTCAGTTAAGCCTCTGACTCTTGGTTTCAGCTCAGGTCATGATCTCACAGTTCATGAGTTCGAGTCCTGCATTGGGCTCCATGCTGACAGTGTGGAGCCTACTTGGGATTCTCTCTCTTCTTCTCCCCTGCTTGCTCTCTCTGTCTCTCTCCAAAAAACATTAATTAAAAAAGAGAGGCATTCATCTTTGAAGCTATTTTATAAAATGTGAAGGTTTAAGTAACCTGGAAGCAAGTTTTAAGAGATCAGTGGCACAGGACAAGAATTTTGACATAATGTCCTTCTAACTGCTTTGCACTGGTGCAAGAAAACTTATGACTCTACATGGAAGGCTGGGCAAGTGTGAATGTCATGTCACGGTATGGTTCTTCTATTGATCTCCATCCGTACCCATTCTGATATCAACATCAGAGAACCCTCTTTTAGAGCATGCTGAGCATGTAAAAATGGTGGCCATTTAAAGTGGACAAATAAAAAGAAAACTGGAGACTATCAGTTCTCTTCTGCTCTGGGCCAAATTCAGCATTTGCCTTTCTTAACCTTATGATATCCCATAGAGCTTGGCCCTATCAGAGACAAAATCTATCTTCTAAGACTGGATAAAGAAGCAAGAAATGTGTTGTGTTCTGCCAAGGCATTAACAGGTTTTGTAAAGTTAGAGAAAAGAGAGAGGGAATGATGGGGGAGGGGAAATGAGACACAGAAAGAAAGCAAGAGGGAAAATGTGAATTTGCTTTTAGAATTCTCATTCCATATGACCAAAATGAATCACAAAGTCTTTCAGAAAACCATACAAATATTTGAACCATGGTAGCTTAAAAAAATCCAGAGATGTAATAAACATTTATCAGGAAGTTAACCAAGGGGAATCCTCAGTATGGACAGGTGAGCAGCCATTTCCATAGTCAGAGAAACATGGGTGTGAATTCTAGACTCTCTACTTACTGTGTGACTTTAGACAAGTTACTTAAATGCAATCCTCATAGCTCCTTTTTCTACATGCTGCTTATCTTGAGGGGTTGTTTAAATATTAGAAATTCTTGATGTCATACAACAGATAGACAAGTACTTAATCAAAATCATTTCTATCAGAGACTTACCTTAATCCAAACTTGACTGTTTAGTGTTTTAGGACTGGATTTTGTTGGAAATGGGAAATATTTTGGTACTCATCAAGTATTATAACTTCAAACCCATGAACATTTACCAAGAGCTCTATTGGGCTTAAGAGGGAGTTTGGGCTTCTCAATTTATAGACAGTTGTCTGAAAGACATGGAGTTGACCCAGTCTTCTGGTTATTGAAACCCTATCTTTGGTTTAAGCTGGATAATCACAGAAACTTTCTGGCTCTCCCTCCTTACTACCCATTTTTTCCTTATCATCTATCTTTACCACATACAGTGCCTTCAAAAGGAGGGCCATTTGCCATCATGATCAATGGTGTCTTTGAAGAATATTAAAAGAAGCGTTCTAACCATAGTTGTTGTTGTCCTCTTGTAAATAGTATGTTGAGAACCAGGTCTACAGCAACCCATGGGATTTTCTTTATTTCTCTCTGGTCTCAGCACCAGAAGTAGTCATGCTTCAGTCAACAGGTTGTTTTCCATCTTGTAGACATGTTGTTATATATCATTTCTCATTTTTACCCTGTCCTTGCTATTACAAAACACCAGGGCTACACCCCATATATCATTTGGTATATATTTTGTATATTTTTCTCTGTGCCGGGCTCATCCAACTTTTCCTTTTGTCTTAACTTATTTATTTTAATTTCATTTTTCACTGTGCTTTTTTGTAAAACACCCTAAAGCATTTTTGGAGGAAATATAGTGAAGAAAGTGGAGAGAAAGATGGGGAGGGCAGCGATAAGAAGGAAGAAAGCAAACAAAGAAGGAAAGACATGAGATATTTTAATAAATAAACGGCCTATGTCTGTTTGAATTATATTTCTGGCAGGGCTGCAATGACAAAATTTTGATTACAACAGATCAAGAATTAGGAGATAGATGTTCGAGAAAGACATAGAATAAATATTTGTGGGATGCAGGGTCATCGTCTTGGAAATGATTGCCAACAAGGCTATTCATCTTTCCTTAGGGAGTGAACAGCGAATCTAAAACCAGAGCTTGAACCTTTCAATAGTTAACTGTTGAGAGAGTTCAGGGTTAGCAAAAGCAAATCTTAGTACTATGGTCTGTTGTGGTATAGAGATTGTGAGGGTCCCATCCTTGCCTTCAACCTTCAGCAGGTTTGGAGGGCAGGGACTTAGGGTGGTGTGACTGTATTCAGGGCCTTTGGTTATTCTTAAAACCTGCCGAGGCTCTGATGCTCTGAAAGAGGGGGGGAAAGCCAGCACATAAGCAAGTAAATAAAAGATACTAGATCAAAAAATCTGTTTAAAGACAGTACATACACCAGCCCCAGGGTATTTCAAATATTTATAATTCTCTACATATTTAATCTTTAAGAGTTCTTGAGATGCTCTGTTCAGAATGTGATGCTAACATCTGTGGCTCAGTGCTGATACTGTCAAAGTCATTGAAGACATATGGAAGGTGAGAGATGAAGAAAATGTATGAAAGAGACAAAATAATCAAAACTCCTCAACAGGTCCACATGACTAGATTCATAGAATGACAGAATTGAAAGGGACCTTGGAAATCCCATCTCTGTGTTTCACAAAGAGAACACTAAAACGTGCGAAGGTTTCCCAGCATGCCTATACTACTTAGGACTGGATATCTTTAGATAGAACCTTGGAGTTTTCATAGGAAATAAACAAACAGTGGCTTGCCGAAATCATACAATATTAACTTGAACAAAACAGGACAATCATGGCATAGGTTGGACTAGCACATACCTTTATCCTTCGATAAGGAAAATGTTAGTTACATAAGTTAATAAAGGCAGCTGTCTACCAGGACATATTTATTAAGAGTTCATCTTGGTGTCACACTAGAAGGAACAAGGAGAAATATAGGAGAAGCACTTGATAAGGATACACTTGATAAGGATACACTTGATAAGGATACACTGGCTGTCAGAGAGCTACCATTTTAATTGGGGAGAGGAAATCACAGAAAAATGTACCAAATGATTCATGATTGCTCAACAATGTGTAACCTGTATGGGCTATGCCATAATGACACTCTTGCCCATGCCACAGTTCATCTTGTCCAACATTGACCCACTGAAGGCAAATCATCTCTAAAATTCTGTATAGGTGATCATCTCAAATCTGCTTAATTTGTTGAATAACAACTCACTTTTTCCCCACTGGAACCCATTCCATTTTAAAACATTCTAAATTGTGGGGTGCCTGTGTGGTTCAGTCAGTTGGGTATCTGAGTGGCTCAGTCAATCCGGCATCTTGACTTCAGCTCAGGTCATGCTCCTGGGGTCATGGGATCAAGCCCTGTGTTGCACCCCCACTGAGCTTGGATCCTACTTGAGATTCTCTCTCTCTCTCTCTCTCTCTCTCTCTCTCTCTCTCTCTCTCTCTCTGCTCCTCTCCCCAGCTTGTGCCTCTCAAAAAAAAAAAAAAGGGAAAGAAAGAAGAACATTCTAAATTGCAAAAAGTTTCTCCTTTATATCGATCCCAGGCTCCCAGCCATTTCCTATATATACAGTCATAGAGGAAAACTCCATTTGCCCTTCTATACAGCAGTCCTTTGGATATTTTAAGGTATTTACCATGTTTTTTATTTCCATCCTGATTGTGAATTCCTTCAATCATTCTCTCTACAACACAGATCCAGGTCCCCCCACTACCTGAGTGTTCCCCAGAACCCAACCCAACACTTTAGGTGTGGTCTCATTGGCTCAGAAAGAAGTGGGATAATTGCCTTTTGTTCTGAAAAGTTCTTTCTATTTCTGTTCTTGTTGCCTAAGACTGCATTAGTATTTTGGCAACTACATTGCATAGTTGACCCATACTGAGTTCAAAGTCAATTAAAACCCTTGTCTCTTTTTCACATGTGTTATTGATAAATACCACCCCCCTCCCTGCCAATTATTCATGTGTGCAATTGATGGTAGTTTTTATTTTTAAATTTATATTTGTGCCTGTTAAATTTCATCATGTTATGTTCAGTCGATTATGGCAGCTTTTGTAAAATTTTTTGGGAGGGAATCCTTTTTAGGTTTCCTTCACTGCTCTGTGTCATGCACAGGTTGATTTAGCCACATGTGTTTTCATCCAAGTTAAGGAAAAAAAAAACACCCAAACAAAACAAAACAAAAACAAAAAACAAAAGCCTGCGGCTTAGGTGTGGGCCCAAGTCCTGACTAAAGAATGGTGTTCTTGCCTAGTGAAACCTACCCACTGGTTATCAGTCCTTGTATCTTGTCATAGTAAAGGTAGCGTTGGACATGAGGCATCCCGAGATTGGACAGCAGTGATCAGAAAGAAGTTCCTCGGAATGTCAATAATAGTGGAACCAAGCAGAGCTATGTCACAGACTTGAATTATCTGTTTATTTAAGAAAGGGTCCTCCAGTGGTAATTTAGAATAGGGGTCAGTTTAGCTTAATTAATATTTGAGCCCATATTTTCTGTAAATTTTTATAGGAACATTTACTGAATACTCCATTCGTTTGGGCTGCTATAAAAAAAGTACTATGGATTTGGTAACTTACATAAAATAGGAATTTACTCCTCACAGGTATAGAGGCTGGAAGTCCAAGATCAGGGTGCCAGCATGATCAGGTCATGGTAAGAATCCTCTTTGCTTGCAGGTTGTTGACGTCTTGTATCATATGTGGTAGAAAGAGACAGCTGGGTCTCTGGCCTCTTCTTCTTTTTTTATTATTTTAATTTTTATTTATTTGAGAGAGTATGTGTGGGAGAGGGGCAAAGGGAAGAGAGAGAATCTTTTTTTTTAATGTTTATTTATTTATTTTGAGAGAGACAGAGGTTGTGGGAGAGAGGCAGAGAGAAAGGGAGGGAGAATCTTAGGCAGTTGCTATGCCAATGTGGGGCCCGATCCCATGACCGTGAGATCATGATCTGAGCCAAAATCAAGAGTCGAATGCTTAATGGACTGAGCTACCCAGGCACCCCTTTGGTCTCTTCTTAAAAAGGCATTTATCCCGTTCATGAGGACTCTATTCTCATGACCTCCCAAAGTCCCCACCGCCAAGCACCATCACATCGAGAGGTAGGTTTCAACACATGAGTTTTGAGAGGACACCAACATTCAACCCATAACAGATGCCTAACAAAAACCAGGTATATTACACCTGGATCAGCAAAGCTCTGATCTACAACCTATTAAAGGTATGGATAGATATCTTTAATGTAATTCTATTAAAGGTGGATAGAGGTGGTATGATAGTGAGTTTACCTTATTATTTATTTATTTTTTAAGATTTAGTTACTTATTTGGGGGGAGAGGTAGTTTGCGTGCACAGGTGCAAGCTGGAGGGGGCAGAGAGAGAGAGGTATGGAGTGAATCCGAAGCAGGCTCCGCACTGTCTGTGTGCGTGCATTGCAGGGCTTGATCTCACAAACCATGATTCATGCCCTGAGCCAAAATCAAGAGTCAGACGCTTAACCAACTGAGCCACCTAGGCACCCCACTTAGCCTATTTTTAATGGACTTTGTGGCCTAAAACAAACCACTTAATCTCTGTAAACTTTAATTTTCCTATATGCAAAGTGTGCCTAAAATTCTCTACTTGGCAGTAAAGATCAAAATCACAAATAATATCCATCAGGCACATCATAGTCACTCAGCTAATGCTAGCTCTTACAAAAGAAAAAAATGGCAAAAAAAATAAAATAAAATAAAATAAAATAAAATAAAATAAAATAAAATAAAATAAAATTGAAATGGAGAAGTTGAAGATCATTATAGTGTCAACCCTGAAAGACCAGAAGAAAGGGTGAAAATTATATAAAGTATTTCCAAAAGTGCCTCCCTATAGTCAAATTTGCATTAGCCATTGATGTATAAACAGTAAGTTTCTCAAAATGATATTTACCTGGTCCCCCTTGGCCTCCTTTTTTGGCAACACTTCCTTAGCCATAATTGTATGTTACATGTGTCAGCCAAGAAGAGGCTGTAAAGCAATGAAAAATATTTATTCGGGGTCTGAGGGATTATGATTCTGGAAGCACAGCTGATAGGAAACTAACAAAGTGTGCTCTGAGCTGCCAGAGGAGTGCAGGCTTCTAAAGGAAAAACCCACAAGGTCACATAACTTGTTTTGAAAGAATTATGACTAGTGCCGACAGAGTTAAACTGACGATCTAATACCCAATTCTCTATGTAGCTAACAGAGGTTGCATCATCTCTGCTTTAGTCCAAAGCAGGATGTGTTCCAGAAGGGGTTCAAGGTGCAGCTGACAAGTTGCCATTGACAAAAGTCAAGAATTCATGGTGTTTGAAAAAAAATGGAACAGGTGACACGAGTGGGCCTTGCTTCCTCAGTATCTTCCAGGACCATCTTCTGAATGTCTTTTAGCAATATTTACTTCATTTTGGGATGTTCTCTCATACTTGTACACAATTAAAAGAGGTATCCATAGATTTCTTTAAGAATATTCTGAATTTTGGTTTTCCACTCATCTGCACTAACCTTCATCCCTTCATTTCAAATCAGTGAGGCCTGTGTTTAAAGAACTCCATGTTACTTTCCTTTATTTTGTACACTAGAGGCAGAGAGCATGTTAATGCAGCACCTGGTGGTCTCAGGGGGAAAGGACAAGGTGACAAGGTGATGGATCTCAGGTGGTCCTCCAATAATAATTTTTTATCAGCTCTTTTAGAATCCTGAGATCTGTGTGATAAAGGATAAGGTCTGCGTGGCCAGTACCCCTGGCTGCCTTCCTCGTGATTAATAATCGGGTGCAGATTAATATTTTAAAAGTGCACAGGGGAATAATTCGTGAGATGACATGGTGTTCATCCCCTTCCTGCCACGCCCCCCTAGACACGCCATGCCGAGCTCTGTTGTGTGGATGAAGGAAAAAAGAAAGCACGATCTGGTATATTAAAGTCGAGCTGGTGCCCAAGCATTGGCATTTTTCCTGCCACAATTATTTCATCTGGCATCTTTCTGCCTTAGGCAGAAGCAAGGCTACCCCCTCACCATTCAGGGTCTACCCTTTTCTTTATCATCACTTATGCTTTACTGGGTTTAAAATGAAATTAAGAAACCCTACACCAATAGCCCCACTACTGCGTTTTAAGTACTTGGCACTCCTTATGCTACTGCTGAAATGTTCATGCTAATGTGTTAAGAAAATCGCATACATTAGTGCAGACTTCCTGTTCCTTTAAAGTCTTGCGGTCTGCGCAGTCGCCTTGATGCCTAGCTCGCCTGCCTGGAGGAGGAAAGGTCCCTAAGTGTGCTGCTGCCTTCCTGCCCCAGAATCCTCCATCCAGCCTGGAGTCACGATTTGCCAGGTGAGAGTTGCTGGCCGGTAAGCTCATCTGCGAGTCTGGACTGTAGGGCAGCAAGGATGTCAGGAAGGGCAGCATTCACTCAGAAGTACGTCTGGAAGGAATGGGCTTGGGTTTGGGGGGAGAGAGCAGCAAGCTGAAACCCTTCCTAGAAGGATCTGGCTGTCTCCTTTTTGTGGTGACTGGGGAATCAGTGCCATGACAAACGTGGCACAGCTTGGGGACCGAGATGGGGGTCATGGCTCTGCCTTCTTTCAGCTGGTTCCCTGTGCCATCCCCTTAAGCAAGAGCCACTAAAGAGAAAATCTATTAGCAGGCTTCCCTTGGAGCACCGGGGGCAGCAGCAGCCCCGTTATCCGTCTTTCCCATTTGCCCCATGCCAGCGCTCAGTGAGGCAGCCAAATGGAGCTGCCCACTTCGCTGTACCCACTCATTTGACTTATTACTAAGATGGTAATTATGCTGGGGAGGGATGAAGGGCAATGAGGGGGAGGTGACAGAAGCAATTTGTTGGTGCGATGGGATGACAGCCCAGGCACCTCCAAATAAGTGTCTGGGAGAGAGAGGGGAGAGAGGGGGAGGAAGAGGAAGACGGACGGGGATCTGCCATCAGGAGCGAACATTTCGTGCGCCTTTTTAGACCCTTGCTTACAGGGAATGGCCTCTATAATCAGGCCATCCGCCCACATATCCTTATGAAACAGCTACCCACACCACAGCCCAAAGGGGCCCCTTTTAATAAGGAAAGTGCATCGCTTATGGGTGTTTTTTCTGTAGACAGTTATAGCTCCCTATTCTTTTTAACTAGCTTAGTGGTATCTCTTTCGAGAGAGTTAAAGCAAAGTTTGTGCTAAATTTAGACAAGCTAATATGAAGTCTTGCCCAGCAGCTGGACCAGGTATTCAAAATGAGGAGCATCCTTGATGCGGTCATTCACCAAAAGTATTTGTTGAGGACCTACTAAGTACTGGATACTGTCCCAGATGCTGGGGACATAGCAATGAATCAAATAGACACATCACATTGTTTACATTCCTGTAGACTTCACATTTTTGTGGGAGGGGGGCAGAGAATATATATCAGCAAATAAAAATTTTAGTTGGCACAAAATAGGTTAGTGACTTGGGGGTGGGGGAGTTTTAGATTGTGTGGTGAGTGTGTGGGTCTGTCAGGAGGTAGTATGTTTGCCAGAACCAGTCAGGCAGAGATCTGGGGGTTGGGGGTGGGAACAGTATTACTGACAGAAGGCAAAGCGATGTAAACGACCCTAAAGTAGAAGTGACGTGGGCATTCTGAGCGACAGCAACGGCGACAGCAACAGGAGGGGCTGGAAAGATTGTCAGCCAAAGATGTGGTGAGGGACGCCACAGGAAGGCGGGCAGGGGATTTAATCACCAGCCACGATGAGTTGTTTAAATTTTATTCTAAGAAAATGGAAAATTACTGAAGAGCTTTCATCAAAAGGTTGACACGATCAAGTTCATATTTTTGGAACATCTCTCATGCTGAATGGAGAATCAGTTGGATGGAGGCAAGAGAGAAAGGGGGGAAACCTGGGGGCTGTTCCTCAGGCCAACAGATTTGAAAAGGCTGGCACTCAAGGAAACCAGTGGATTTTAAGGCAGAAAGTGTCATAGCCCCTGTGAAGACGGGCACTGGAATCAGCAGCTATTGTGCGCACCTGTTTCATCTCAGCCACTGGCCACTCTGACAATGTTGTTTCACTTGTTGCCTATGGTACTGCTGGGCACCTCCATTTTACAGACGGGAACTCATAGACGTAAAATGCCTTGTGCTTTGTTCCACCTGCTCATAAGTGGTCGAAACAGAATCGGAACCTGGGAGTCACCTCTGAGGTCCAAGCTGTCCCCACTACACCACACTGCCTCTTACTCAAGGAGACGCTCGTTGCCCAGCACCAGAATGGGTCTGAAGCACAGGACCCCAGCGTTGGTTACTACTCTGTCCTCAGAAAGATGTCTGAGGAAGCGAATGGCTGACCCGATTGGTGAAGGCCTTGCATTGCTGGGTACTAAATTAGACCCAAATTCTTGCGCATGCACTAAAAGTTGGTTCTGCAAACCAGGTGATGTCTGACTTGGAGGTTAAGTAGAACCAGGTACACAGGAGGAGGGATACAGAGATGGGAGAGTAAGAGGCAGTTTGGTTACGGAAATGACTTGCCTAAGGTCTTATCAGAGAGTAAATCAGAGGCAAGTGGTCTCAAAACTCACATCTCCTTACTCTCTCTCCGGTGAGGCTGCATGGGTCCTGGGAAGGCATCAAAGGACCTAAGTATAAATCCCAGAGCTGATTATCAGTAGGCCTCAGTGTCCTCACCGAAAGAGAGGAATGGTATGGTCCACCCCTCAGTCGTGCAGTAAAGAATAGATGAGATAATGAATTGTGAGATGCCGAAACACGAGCACTGGCCCAATACAAATTCTGATGAAGAATACCAGTTAAATAGTAGTTTTATTAGGGACACTCTCTGATCGCATACTTTCACATTTGAATATTACTGTGTTACTCATGCAGAAGTATTGGAAATGATTCAGGTTCCTTAATCTGCTAAAAATGTATGTATCACTGAGAAATAGGTCTTGGGCAGTTTCTTTGAAAAATCTGCTATTCATCAATCCACAGAAACTCGTGCACGCACTTATTAATTCAACCAATATTTTTTAGACTCTAAAAATACAAGATAATTGATATTTTGGCCAACTCCTGGGGACACAGAGAACAACACTGAGGATTCCAACAGGCACATATCCACGGGATTCTTGAAGTATAATGTGAGAGATAGAAAAAAATATATATGTGGGTGGGAAGAGAGGATAGTCAGAAGTAGCACAGAAATATGGAAAATCTTCATCTGCTGGTGGTTATTTTTTTAGCTTGTAATGATCACTGCCCAAAGTCTGAGGGTCAATACCTTATTTTGTGATTTCCATAGAGTTCTCAGGGTGTCAGAGAGAAAATGGTCAAGCGACCCTGTTAAGGATGAATGCTGTTACCCAGTTCAAAGTGACCTCATTATTCTCTTACATATGTGACTGTCTCCTTAATTTGACTATGCATTCTCTAGTAAAGAGATCAAATCTCCTCATGTTTATTCCGAACTACGGCCACGACATTTAAATCTTTGCTGACACATCCTAACTGTCATCAAGGGATGCCTTCTTATCCCTAAGAATCTACCTTGTTTATGGATTGATTGTGTGGAAGTTAAAAGCCCATCCATTCCATGGTTTCTTTTTTTATTATTATTTAATTTTTTTTTAATTCAAGTTAATTAACATACTGCGTAGTATTGGTTTTAGGAGTAGAACCCAGGGATTCATCTTTTTTTAAAAAACTCCTTTTAATGTTTATTCATTTTTGACAGAGAGAGAGACAGACAGACAGAGTGCAAGCAGAGGAGGGGCAGAGAAAGAGGTAGACACAGAATCTGAAGCAGGCTCCAGGCTCTGAGCTGTCAGCATAGAGCCTGACTCGGGGCTCAAACTCACGAACAGTGAAATCATGACCTGAGCCAAAGTCGGACACTTAACCAACTGAGCCACCCAGGCGCCCCCTTTGCAGTTATTTCTATAGTAAGTGTTTAGTCAAATACTGTTCCAACCAAAGACAGTTCATTGTCCTAGCAGGAGTCCAGGCATTAGCTGTTAAAGTCCTTATCGGACTTCAATAAAATTGGGTTCTTCTAGGAGTTGCTCCAACCACTCTCTATCTGCACAGTTTGTATTTCTGCCTGTGTTCTAGTCAGAATGAATTCTTTGTAAGCATTGTTCACTGACACTTTTGCATCTTTGCAGACTCTAGTTCCGAAGTCAGGGAAGCTCAACATCCACCTTGCACGCATAAGTCCTACTTAAAAGGAGACTTTTTAAAAAGAAGAGGTCCCTATCACTGGGTTAATGTCATTCTCCCCTCAAAAACGTGGGTACTCCGGTCATACCTCTGTTAACTTCTACAATTGGTCTTAACAGTTTGATCACAAGCTTCTCACTCTCTTTGGTTTCTGATCACCTGGGGGCAAAGTCACTTTCACCTCCGTACCCCTCTCCACACATCATGGCTGGTTCATGAAAATAGCTGCTGAATGAATGAAAGCGTAAATGCGTGAACAAATGAACCAGTGAACGATGTGGTGAATGACTACCCCTCTCACTGTCTCTATAATAACAATGCATCTGTTTTGAAAAGAACTAAAAGTGCCACAAATATAACATTGTCTTGTTTTTCTCTCCTATTTCTTAAATTGCCGCAGCTTTGACAGCAACTGGATCATTTGGTTGCAAACACTGTGATGTGTTTTGGCCCTTGAATCCTATACATTATGGCATATGAAAAAAAAAAGTCATAATTTCAAGATGATAATTTGAATGCAAACAGATGGTATTCAGTGGTGGTGCACATAGATTCTTGCGTCTTGCAGGTCATGTTCCTCACCACCCCCCTCGGGAAAATACTGCATTTGCCATATTTCTTTCCCCACCTCCCTATCCCCACCCCTCCAGCCATATGTTTCATAATGAGGGCACTTAAAATATCATAGAATTGGCCTATCCTCATGATATTTAAAATGTGAGATGTGACAATATCTTAACTTCAAACACATGGCTACACAGGAGAAGGGGGAGAAAAAGCAATGGAAAAAGTTCACACCATGTTATTTTGAGTGGAGGTCGGCAAGAAGGGAGGGGGCATCGTGTCAGGGATTTCAGAAAACCGAAAAAAAAAAAACGGCTGCTTTGGCATAATGCATGAAAGATGGTGTTTGATGAACATGCGATCGATGTTTTTGAGAAACAGACCATCATCGGTTGGAAAATATACATTTTAATTTATAGAAGCAAAGAACTGAGCCACCTAGAGATTCTGACTATCTGTTCTCTAGTCTGGAGAGCAGGAGAGAGAAAGGTCACCCATCTGGTTCCCTGGGTGCGATGATTCTGATTTGCTGGGATCGTCTGCCTCCGGGTCTGCCACGGGGGGAGCTTGGCTGGGCTTAGCTGTGTTGGCAGCAGGTGAAATATCAAATAGAAAGATGATAAATAATAAATGGGCCCATTTTTCATATTTGGATGGAGGGAAATGTTAATGTAGTTAGGGAAAGTTGGGCTGTCTTGTTCCAAACAGCTAGGCTTTGATAATTTCAAGATTGACCATTCAGTCTCCAAAGGCCTTGGTTGGTATTTCTGTCTGCCAGGAAGTAAAGAAGAGCTGTCCTGGCAGAGGACCCACATGCCTCAGTTCCTTTTCGAGGTCCAGCATTTATAGGTTCAGCTGGCTTTTGAATTCCCACTCGTCCTTAGGATGAGATTGGTAGATGTGAGAGCTGCCCTCCTTCCACACTGCCTACTTCTGAAAGAAAAAAAATTATCCTACTGATATTTACCATACAGAGGTAGGAGTACCCCCAGAGGGCCATAGGGACCCACAGTGAGTATTCAAAGCCATTGAGTTAGCATGGCATTTGTCCAGTAGCATAAACTTTACTCCAATAATAGAAAAGGACACATTACTTCTATATCAGAGTAAACACAACTGTGAAACAGAAGGCAAAAATTCACAATTCTAGACCGAAAGCATAAATGTAAAGGTTAAAACGTAAAAAAAATAAACTTTAAAGACATGTTCAGGCTTCCTGCAAGCCTCTTTGGCTATACGTCCCGATCCCCGGGGATTTCATTTCTGTCTCCCTTGCCATTAGTTCCACACGGGGGGTCGTGAAGGAAGGATGGATGAGAGGCACCCTCCTACAATGTCAGAAGCTGGTCTAGCAGTGTCAGAAAAGCAAATGACTCTTCATTTCTCATCTCATTGTTTCTCCTTTGCATGTCTGTAGGACAAAAATCAGGGCACACTCCCTGTCTTCAAGGAACTGACCATCATTTGGAAATGGAGCCTTGAAGTGGGAGTATGAAACCAGAGAACTATCTCCTGGACACCTTACATACTAACTAGTGGTTTGGAGAACCAGCGTTCATTACTGAGATTGGAGGAATGGCATTCCTCTGGTGGCAAAGGACATATTCAGTGACATATGTCTCCATTGGTCATAATCACTAATTGCAGATGTGGAGACTTGGAAAAAAATAGGTCTAGACACCTATTTTGTAGCTCAGCTAATGTTCTTCAGTTGAAAATTAATTGGGGAAGAATTATTTCAGAAGGATGATCACTGAGATGTCAGGCTCAGGACTACCCTGCAGAAATTCTGCTCCTGTTCTGTCTTTCCTCTGCAAGCCAAGTTTTCTTCAACTTCCTTATTTCTGGTAAGGGTAGCACAACCAACCCAATTATCCAGGCTTGAAACGTCATCTTTAATTACCTTGTGTCTCCCATACACGTTTTCTCTGTTCTAGTCCCATCATCTTCTGTTTTAGTTCATTAGATTCTAGGTTTGGTACCTTCGAATTCTCTTTCCATCCATCTTCCACACTGATGTCAAAATGATTTCTCTTAATTACCACTTAATTTCTCAATTATCAGTCTGATTGTGGTAGTTTTCTGATCAGAAGTGGCTCCTCATTGCCTACTAAATGAAATGTAGACTCCTTTGCTTCGCCACAAATGACACAATCTCTGTAAAGTTCCCCCTCTCCTTACTCCCTCCCCATCCCTCAGCTCAGAGCAGAGAGCACCAATTTCTGTCCTCTGAAATGATTGCCCCATTTTGCCACGTGCCTTTTTGTTTTTTACTAAGTCTTCCTGGAGTGCCCTCTTCTACCGGTTCTACTTAACAGCATCCTGGAGGCCTTCAAAGAAGTCTTTTCTGGTAATCTCAGCCCATAATGTCCTGGTCCACTTAGGAAGTTCATAATGCTGTCAGAGTAACCTCCATACACTGTTGAGTCAGAAACACTTGGTCAGCAATTTTATCTTTCCAACTAGATTGAAAACACTAGAAAGGCAGGGAGCTTCAGCTCTGAAAGATTCCCAATGCTTCATGGAGTGCTTTGAATATAGTAGATGCTTAGTAAATATCTGTTGAGTGAGTGACTGGATTTCTTAAGTGAGACACTATCACATAAACTTTTCAGATGTTTATTAATATTCCATGCAACACGCGATCACTTACAGAATGAACTGTTTGCTTTAAAATGCTGCCTGAAAGAGAGATTAATTGCTCTGTGTGAGATTAACCTGCAGAGCAGAGAGGTGAGGCTTCAGACAGAGAATGGGAAACTAGTTTAAACTCATAAATTAAAAATTCTGCAGAAGAAACGCTGCTTTTCTGGAACAGATATGCCAGCTTATCGCCAAGTTCAAGATCAGTTCAAATCTTAGATATCTGTCAGAAACAATGTTGTTTTTACTATGAATGTTGTAGATGCCAGTGCTGGCCTCTTTCTCCAGGATGGAGTGAACTCCAGTTTCCAGGGGGCACCATACTTACTCGTATTCATTTTTACCTAATGTCCTATTTCTGTCCAGCCAAAATATCACAAGAAACATTGTCATTTTGTCCTTAAGTCCCTTGACTGTAATGGTTTCTCAGACATTCCTTGCTTTTGATAACTTTGATAATTTTGAGGATTCATGGTTGGATATTTTGTAGCGTATCTGTCTTTTGAGAGGCAGCCGATGTTTTTGTAGACTGGGGTTATGTGTTTCGGGGAAGAAGGACCATGTTCATCTTATGCCAAGGCAACCTACTAACCACATGACTTATCACTGCTGTTAACCTTGACCACTTGCCTCAGGTAGGATTTGTAAGGTTTCTCCACTGTAAAGTTACTCTATTTTACCCCTTTCTGTCTGTATTTATTTAAAGGAAATCCCTATGCCCAGTCCACACTTAGAGAATGGAGGGGGGAGTAGATTCCATCTCTATGAAGGTGGAGTAGCTACCTGATTTATTTGAAATTCTTCTGCATGGGAGATTTGTCTATTTCCCACCATTTATTTAGTCATTTATTTATCCAATAACTTATTTACATCAATATAGGCTTGCATCTATTTGTTTTGTATTTTGGGCTATCATCCAAAATTATTTTGTTCCTCAAGTTCTTCCAGCTTTGGGCATTGAGAGCTCCTTCAGTTGTTACTATATACCTTTGACATCTTCCTTTCATTGTGTGTATGTGCGCGCGCGCACGTGCTTAATGTTTAGCAATTGCTTACTTTCTGGCACTACAAGATTCTCCAGGTTCTTCTTGACTATTCCCAGCCCCAATCTTAAAATCGGCCATTTTCCAAGGTGTTCCAGTTATTTTAATTGGAGAATGGCATTAGAAACCGTGATCAGGATGGCCAACAGACACATGAAAAGATGCTCAACGTCACTCATCATCAGGGAAATACAAATCAAAACCACACTGAGATACCACCTCACACTGGTCAGAGTGGCTAAAACGAACAAATCAGGAAACTAGGGATGCTGGAGAGGATGTGGAGAAATGGGAACCCTCTTGCACTGTTGATGGGAATGCAAACTGCAGCCACTCTGGAAAACAGTGTGGAGGTTCCTCAAAAATTGAAAATGCGACCCAGCAATAGCACTGCTAGGAATTTATCCAAAGGATACAGGAGTGCTGATGCATGTACCCCATGCATTGGGGCACATGTACCCCAATATTTACAGCATCGCTTTCAACAATAGCCAAATTATGGAAAGAGCCTAAATGTCCATCAACTGATGAATGGATAAAGAAGATGTGGTTTATACATACAATGGAATACTATTTCGCAATGAGAAAGAATGAAATCCTGCCATTGGCAGCAATGTGGTTGGAACTGGAGGTTTTTATGCTGAGTGGAACAAGTCAGTCAGAGAAAGACAGATACCATATGTTTTCACTCATATATGGAACTTGAGAAACTTAACAGAAGACCATGGGGGAAGGAAGGGGAAAAAGTAGTTACAAACAGAGGGAGGGAGGCAGACCATAAAAGACTCTTAAATACAGAGAACAAAGTGAGGGTTGTGGGGGCAGGGGAGAGGGGAAAATGGGTGATGGGCATTGAGGAGGGCACTTGTTGGGATGAGCACTGGATGTTGTATGTAAACAATGAATCACGGGAATCCACCCCCAAAACCAAGAGTGCACTGAACACACTGTATGTTAATGAATTTGACACTACATTGTATTAAAAAATAATAATAATAAAAAGAAAAGAAAAGAAAAGAAAAGAAAAGAAAAGAAAAGAAAAACCAAATCAGGGGGCGCCTTGGTGGCTCAGTTGGTTGAGCATCTGACTCTTGATATCGATTTGGGTAGTGATCTTGCAGTTTTGAGATAGAGCTCCATGTGGGGATCCACAATGAGCGTGGAACATGCTTAAGATTCTCTCTCTCTCTCTCTCTCTCTCTCTCCCTCTCTCTCTCTCTCTCTCCCTTTGCCTTTCTCCCCTGCTTGTGCTCTCTTGCTCCAAAAGAAAAGAAAAGAAAAGAAAAGAAAAGAAAAGAAAAGAAAAGAAAAGAAAAGAAAAAGAAACGAAGATCAGGGTGATAAATAGCTATTGCTGCCAGGGGACCATTGCTTCTAGGCTTTCTCGCTATCAAAGCAAGGAAATAAGTGTGCATACTCATCTATGTATACACATATATCTGTAATATTTCCATAGGTGACCATCTCTATCTATGAGCTAAGTATGAATTCATTCTGATATCTCCAACTGTAAATATTCCCACATGGATCATCCTAGTCTCATGTCCTTGTTTATCTGTAACCTCTCACTCTAATAGTGAGAAATATGCTTCCTACCATCTGCCATCCATTTTAAATTGATTAATGCCAGGATATATCTATAATGCTTTCAGAATTATTAACCGATACTTCTGTGAGAAACAGTTTTATCACTTTGAGTACTTTGGTATGGAGAGATCTTTTTGTTTTCCATAGTATAGACTCCTCTCATTTCCAAAGTTACTTAGATTAACACCTTTTCCTGAACTCTTCAGGGCGTTTGTTTCAGACATTTGTAATAGTTGTATTATGTTGTCACCACCCACTTTCCATACTTGGGTCCCCCAAGTGTCTCAATCTCCTTTTATTCTTGCATGCATGAATATTCACTCTTTGTGCTACATTCCTTGCAAGGACTGATCTACTTACCATTATAATAGTTGTAGCTTTTACACATGGCATATCATTGCAAGCATGCAATATGTAACCTTTTCAGACTGGCTTCTTTCACTTAATACCATTTATTGAAAGTTCAACTTTGTTTTTGTTTGTCTGTTTGTGGCTTGATAGCTCCTGTCTTCAAGTTATTGAATAGTATTCCATTCTATGATTGCCACAATTTAATTATCCACTCACCTATTACAGGACATTTTGAGTGCCTCCAGCTTTTGGTCATTATGAATTAAACTTCTGTGAACTTTATATGCAGGTGTTATAAGAATATAAGTTTTCAAATCAATTGAGCAAAGATCTGTGTTCACAATTGCTGCGTTGTGTGCTAATACCATGTTTTAGCTTTGTGAGAAATTCTCAAGCTGTCTTCCAAAGTGACTGTATTTTGCATTCCAACCAACAATGATTTAAAAGTTTCTGTTGCTCTGTATCCTCACCAGTAGTTGATATTCTGATTGTTTGCATCTTAGCCATTTTACCAGGTAGGAAGTGGCATCTTGTTTTTGCATTTCCTCAATGACAAATGATATGTTTATTTGCCATCTGTATTTTTTCTTTGGTGAGGTGTCTAGTCAGATCTTTTGCCCATATTTTCCTAAAGTTTATTTATTTATTTGGAAAGAGAGAGAAAGATCACATGAGTAGGAGAGTGACACACAGAGAGAGAGAGAGAGAGAGAGAGAGAGAGAGAGAGACAGAGAGAGAAGGAATCCCAAGCAGGCTCCAAGCCACCAGCACAGAGACCTTTGTGGCGCTCGAATTTATGGACTGCAAGATCATGACCTGAGATGAAACCGGGAGTCTGATGCTTAACCAACTGAGCCACCCAGGTGCCTCTCTTTGCCTGTTTTTAATTGGAATGTTGGGTTGTTTTTTTTTATTTTAGGAGTTTTTTATTTTAGGAGTTTTTTTTTAATAAGATGGATATAAGTACTTTACCAGATATGTCTTTTGCAAATATTTTCCCTCAGCCTATTCCTGTCTTTTCCTCCCTTTTTCATTGAGATATTATTGACATAACACCATTGTAGAAGTTTAAGTCATACAGCCTAATTGTTTGACTTTACATATATTGTGAAATTATTGTTGTAGTATGTTTGGTTAGCATCTATCATCTCATATAGATACAATAGAGGAAAAAGGCAAAAAAAATCCTTTGGTGAGAGCTCTTAGGATTTACTCTTAACAACTTTCACATATGCCATCAGCAGTGTTAACTATGGTCACCAAGCTTTATATTACTTCCCCAGGATTTACTTATCTTATGACTGGAAGTTTGTACCTTTGGCCTTCCTTCAAACCCCCTCCTCACAATCTCTTCTCTGGAAACCGCAAATCTGATCTCTAAGAGTTTTTTTCTGTTGTTTTTTTTTAACGTGTGGTTATTATTTTGGTTTGGTGTGGTTTTAGTTTTGTTTATTTGTTTTAGATTTCATATATAAGTGAGATCATAACACATTTGTCTTTCTCTGTCTGATTTATTTCACTTAGCCTAATGGCCTCAAGATCCATCCAACATTTTTATTACAAATGACAGCATTCCCTTCTTTTGTTGTGACCAGATAATATTGGATTGTAAATATATACAACAACTTCATTGTCCATTCTTCTGTCCATGGACACTTAGA
The DNA here is from genome assembly GCF_022837055.1 of Prionailurus viverrinus. Classification (NCBI taxonomy): domain Eukaryota; kingdom Metazoa; phylum Chordata; class Mammalia; order Carnivora; family Felidae; genus Prionailurus; species Prionailurus viverrinus. The sequence goes on from NC_062566.1 coordinate 3,758,107, forward strand.
TTGTTTCCATATCTTGGCTATTATAAAACAAAAATGCAGGTAGCTTTTCCAGTTAGTGTTTTCGTTTCCTTTGGATATATTCCCAAAAGTGGGATGAGTGGATCACATGGTATTTCTAGTTTTGATTTTTTGAGGATCCTCCATACTGTTTTTCACAGTGGCTGTACCCGTTCATAGTTACACTGACAGTGAACATGGTTCCTTCTTATCCACATCGTCAACAACACTTGCTATCTTATGTCTTCATAGAGGTGTGCCTGTCTTTTGTTTCCCTTAATAGTGTCTTTCCCAGATCTGTATATAATTTTAGTAAAGTCCATCTTATTAAGGTTTTCATGAGTCACACTATTTGTCTTATGTTTGAAAACTTATCACGAAACTCAACATCATGTAGATTTTCTGCTATATTTTATTTTTACAAAGTTTTTATTTAAAAAATTTTATATTTTTGCATTTTACATTTCAGTCAATGATCCATTCTGAATTATTTTTTTTGTAAGTTGCAAGGTCTATATGTGGGTTTTGAGTTCCTTGTTTTGTTTTGTTTGCATATGAACATTCAATTGTTCTAGAACCTTTTGTTGACAAGATTTTGCATACCTGGAATAAATAAATCCCACTCACTCTGGTGTATAGTCAGACGTTGTTGGATTTGATTTGCTAGTATTTTTTGTGGACATTTCTATCTATGTCTATGAAAGACATACAGCTACAGGATTTTATTCCTCCTAATATCTTTATCTGGTTTTGATATTAGGGTAATTCTGCCCTAATACAATGAGTTAGGAAATCTCCTCTCTGGTTTCATTTGCTGGAATTATAATTCCTCGATTTTATTTGTTTGTATTATTTCTTCCCTAAATGTTGGTATAATGTCCACTGGACCAGTATCTTAAAGTTTTTCATTTACAATATTGGTGATTTGTACGTCCTTTATTTCTTCATTGTTTAACTCAAACTAATGTCTACCAATTTTATTGATTTTTTTTTCCTTGAAAAACAACTTCAGTATCATTGATTTTCTTTATTGTTTTCCTATATTAATTTCATTGATAATTGGTATTTCATTGATAACTGGTACAACTTTTTCTTCTTTCTTTTTTCTTTCTTTTTCTCTCTGCTTGTTTTAAGATTAGACTTTTTGTCTCTTTTTAGCTTCCCAAATTGACAGATTAAGGCATGCCTGGGTGGCTCAATCGGTTAAGCAGCAGACTATGGCTCAGGTCATGATCTCAGGGTTCATGAGTTCCAGCTCCACATCAGGCTGTATTGGGCTCTGTGCTGACAGCTCAGAGCCTGGACCCTGGTTTGGATTCTGTGTCTCAGTCTCTCTGCCCCTCCCCCACTCATGCTCTGTCTCTCTCTCTCTCTCTCTCTCAAACATAAATATACATTAAAAAAATAAATAAATACAGTAAATAAAGCATCAGATTAGATTATATTACTGATTTTATATCTTCCTTTTTTTCTAATACAAGATTTTAATGTTACAAATTTCTCTCTAGTCAGTACTTGTGATGTATCCCACAAATTTGGTAAGTTGAATTTTCATTTTCATTCAGTTGAATATATTTCAATTTTTTCAAGAATCCTTTTTTGCTACATGTATTGTTTAGAAGTGTATTGTTTAATTTCCAAATATTTGATAATTTTCTGGCTTGCATTCTGTTACTGATTTGTAGTTTAATTCTACTGTGGCCTGAGGACATATTTTGAATGGTTTCTATTCTTTTACATTTGTTATGCTTTGCCTTATGGCCCAAAATGTGGTTGTTTTGGTGAATTTTCCAGGTCAGCTGAAGAAAAATTTGTATTCTGGTTTTGTTGAATAGACCGTTCTATAAATGTCAATTAGGTCAAGTTAATTGATAATGCTGTTCACATCATCTAGATCTTGGCTGATTTTTTTCCTGGTTAATACATCAATTACTGACAGAACTGTGTTGAAGTCTCTAACTACAAAAGCGAATTTATCTATTTGTCAGTTTTATCAGTTTTTGCCTCATTTATTTAGAAGCTCTGTTGTTAGGTACATATACTTTCAGGTTTATTATATCTTCTTGGAGAATTGATCCCTTTTTCATTACACATTTTCCTCTATTTGTCCCCAGTATTCTTCCTTGCTCTAGAATTATCTTTGTCTGAAATTAATATACCTACCTTAACTTTCTTTTGATTAGTGTTTGCATGGTTTATCTTTTCCCATTTCTTTACCTTTAACTTATATGACCCTTTGTTCTTAATGTGGGTTACTGGAAGTCAACATAGAGTTGTGTGCCAATTTTTATTCATTCTGACAAATCTTGGCCTTTAAATTGGTGTATTTATACTATTCACTTTTAAAGTGATTACTGACATACTTGTTTTGGTCTGTTTTCTATTTTCTGCCTTTGTCCTTTGTTTCTTTTTTCTCTCCCATTTTATGATTTATCTAGTTTTAAAAGAGCATTTTTGTGCTTTCAATGCATCTCCTTACTTAGCATATCAATTAAGTTAATGTTTTAAAAATTTAGTAGTTGTCCCAGAGTTTGCAGTATACATTTACAACCAATACAAGTCTACTTCTAAGAACACTCTATTGCTTCAGTGTAGTGCACATACTTTATAACATGTGAATCTCAAATCCTCCCTCTATCCCTTGCAATGTTGCTGTCATTCACTCTTATTATCCATAAATCATATATTATAATCACCTGATAGATTACCACTATTATTATTTTAAGCACTAATCTTTTAGATCAATTACAAATTATAAAAATAAAACTTTTTTCTTTCTTTTAAAAAAACTTTTTAATGTTTATTTATTTTTGCCACAGAGGGAGAGAGAGAGAGAGTTAGAGCATAAGTGAGGGAGGGGCAGAGAGAGAGGGAGACACAGAATCCAAAGCAGCCTCCAGGCTCCGAGCTGTCAGCACAGAACCTGATGTGGGGCTTGAACTCACCAACCACAAGATCATGACCTGAGCCGAAACCAAGAGTTGGATGCTTAACTAACTGAGTCACTCAGGTACCCCCAAAACGTTTTTCTCTCATTTATTCCTTCTATTATGTTCTTTCTTTCTTTATGGAGCTTCAAAATTCTAACTACATCGTTGTCTTTCTGACAACTGTTTTTTAACACTTCTTGCAGAGAAGATCTGTTTATGAGGAATTTGATCAATTTTTACTCCTCTGAGTAGGCCTCCATTTCTTCTTCCTTTTTCCATACTAATTTTACTGCATATAACTCTAGGTTGTATTATTTCTTTAACACTTCAAAATTTCATTCCACTCTTTTTACTTGCATGGTTTATGATGAGATTCTGTCATAATTCTCATTCCTGTTCATCTAAAAGTAAGGTGACTCTCTCTCTCTCTCTCTCTCTCTCTCTCTGTCTCTCTCTCTCTCTGTTAAAACGCTCTCATTGTTTTTGGTTTATGAAGTTTAAATATCATAAGCCTAGGTGTGGTTGTACTTACCTTATTTAGTATTCGCTGAGCTTCTTGGCTCTTTGGTTTTATTATTTGATTAGTTCTGGGAAGTTCTCACCCATTATTACTTCAAAAATTTCTTCTGCTCCACTCTCTCTCTTTGTCTTCTTGCATTCCAGTAACACATATGTTACATCTATGTAAATTGTTCTAGAGTTCTTGCAGTGTCTGTTTTTGTCTTCACTCATTTTCTTACACCTCAGTTTGAGAAGTTTCTATCCACTAATATTAAGTTCTGATTCTTTTCTTAGTCATTTCCAGTCTACTGATGAGCCTGTCATAGGTATTCTTTGTTCTTGACAGCATTTTTGATTTATAGAATTTTTTGATTCCTTTATGAGTGTTTCCATTTTTCTCCTTATATTACCTATATATTCTTCCATAATGTCTAATCTTATTTTCCATTAGAACCTTTAACAATTTAATCATAGTCATTTTAAATTCCTTGGCTGATACTTTTAATATCAGGTTATATCTGAGTCTGGTTCTGATGATTGATTTGTCTGGCCAGACTGTGTTCCTGCCTCTAGGCATGCCTTGTAATTTTTTGTTAAAAGCTAGTCATTTTGTATTAGGTAATAAAAAGTGAGATAAATAAGTCTTTAGTGTGATGATTTTTGTTACCTTGGTTATAAAAAAGGCTGTGTGGGTTTTTTAAAATGTTTATTTATTTTTGAGACAGAGAAAGACAGAGCATGAACAGGGGAGGGTCAGAGAGAGGGAGCCACAGAATCTGAAGCAGGCTCCAGGCTCCAAGCTGTCAGCACAGAGCCCAGAGAGGGGCTCGAACTCACGGACTGTGAGATCATGACCTGAGCCGAAGTCGGTTGCCCAAACGACTGAGCCACCCAGGCGCCCCAAGAAGAGCTGTGTTTAATATTTGTTATAGCTGTAGGTACCAAAGACTTCAAATTCCTATAGTATCCTTGTTTTTATTTCCTCTAGACCTCAGTCCCCTAAGTCCTTCTTAAAGTCTGTGTTTTGAACTTATTTCAGTTATAATCCACTGTGTTTATAATGTAGTCCTGATGTGGTAGTGTTCAGTGTGGGTGGATGGGGAACACTGTGTATTCTTCCTGTTAAATCAGTCTTTTAGTGGGCTTAGGTCTCAAGGCTGTGTTCTCCACAATTGTCTCTTCAGTGTCATAGTATTGTTTTCCCCTGGATCTCCAATTCTTTCCTTGGATTCAATGTTTTCAACTATTTCCTTGAAACTCTGACTCCTATTGAATATTTTTTCCTCTTAGGTGATATAGGAACCCTGAAGGGGAATAAAACGAATTATCTTCCTAGCATGAGTGTTTGGCAAAGACTTCTCCTGGGATTTTCTTATACAAAAATCTCTGAGTATATTTCACAATGTTTTCTCTTTCTTTTTCCCTGCTAGAGTGAGGAGAGGATCTTTCTCAAAACTCCACATAAGAACTCTGTCAGGTACCTGAAGATAAAGCCCATGAATATATGGGAGTCCATCCCTCCAAGACAATGCTCTGCAAAAGTTTCTCAGTCTCATGCTTGTCCACATTCAGCTTCCTGCAATTCATCTTAAGTGATGAATTGCTACTTAAGTGACTCTGTCAGGGGTCCCCGAGACCACCCCAGGTTCAATAATTTAGAAGTATTCACAACACTCAGATATCATCATACATCTATGATTTATTATAACCAAGTGATACAAAGAAAAGTTATCAAAAGGAAAAGATGTATCAGTGAAGTCTGAAGGGAATCGGGCACAAGCTTCATAGAGTCTTCTCCCACGGGAGGCACACAGGATGCTCTCAGCTTTTATGCAGTGAGTGTCACAATGCATATGCAATGTTGCCTCTAAGGGAAACTCGTCAGAGATGCTATGCCAAAGGTTTTTATTGGGGTCACCCTCTGCCTAGCAGATATGAAAGTTTCAGTCTCCCAGAAGGAAAACAGGTGTCAGCATAACACCACCACCTGGTTTATACAAACAGTCAAAGCACAGTGGGCATTATTGTCAATCCTGGGGATGGTGACAATCTTTCTAAAATGCAAGGTCCCAGACACCAGCCAAAAACCAACCCTGTAAGCAGGTCTTAATAAGGCTAGCAATCTCAAGCCAGCTGTGTTAACTTTTCTGCATATTGTTCTGACCAGTTTGTGATTCCAGAGGCTTCTGCGTCAAACAAGCAGATTTCAGTGGCTCTAGCTCTCTGAATTTGGCTCTCTCCCAAGATTTCAGGGTAGTAGTTTATCTTATAACCTCAATTCTGTGAGGTCTAAGGAAGGTCATTGTTTTTTAGTTTTCTCAACTTTTTCTTGTTGGAAGTTATCGGAATGATGAGTTCCAAACTCCTTATATGTCAGAGCTGAAACTAGTAGTCCCAGGGAGGAATTTTCATATCATAAATTCTCCTTGAGAAATGTTCTTACAATAAATCTAGTGTTGTAGTTGACAACAGACAGGTCTTTCTCTTATCCCTGGGGAAAAAAAAAAACTAAACAAAAAAGAAACATACATAAAAGAATGTCCAGAGAATGTGTGTGTGTGTGTGTGTGTGTGTGTGTGTGTGTGTGGGTGGGTGTGAATGACCAAAGAGCAACACCTGTCAAGTTTTAAATAATTCTCAATGTCTACACAGTAAAATTCTATAGAAGGATTTCTATAGGATACTTGTTTCAGCCCCATTCAAAACCAACTAAAAAAAATTAGAAGAACAAGGCTCAGGCATTGGTTTTTGTTTTTAATCCTCTCACATTAAAAAAATGTAAAATCACATTAAAAGTAACAGTTGATAGAAAAGAATCAGGGAAGCCAAATCTTAATGAGGAATGGAGAAAAACTTCTTATGAATGAAATCACTAGTCTGAGATTGATCTCTGTCTTCCAGCTCAGGTTAGGCTGGGAGGTAGCAAGCCCTGTCATTCCAGCAAAGGCTGGAGAGGGTATACTGGCAATATCTTTCCCACAAGGTCACCTTGCTTGGTACAGAAGGACAAGTAACAAGCACGGGTCACAAATAATAATGATGATATTCATCAAAGAAGAAAGTAAGATCATCTGCAATCATTAACCAGGAGAGCCAGAGGAAAGATGATCCCTGAGATGTAGCACCAGCCAGCAGATGACGAACAAGAAAATAAATATCAGCAATCTTGAGATGACCTGAATCAACTCCTTCGAGAGGAGCTTAAGTGTATAGAAGATTTCTATAACTAGCACATATGGTGTGCACAGATTATGTACATGTATGTAGATAAGTAAAGCATATTGTCCAACCTTACTTTCAGGAGATAATCTTAAAGGAGCAACATTTCACATATACATACAGAAATGTTCATTATAATTGTGGTAGTTTGCAGTGTTGTCCCCAACCCTTACCCTTCTCAGCTTCCACGCTTTGTCCCCTGTTCTCTTGCAGTTTCTCTTAATATAGTTGGAGTGTACTTTGAGCCTGCATATGTGGTTTGCTTTGAACAATGTTTATAGGCAGACTTAATGTCCACGAGGGTTTGGAATGCGCTTGCAGAGTAGGGCTTGCCTCTGCTATTACTATGGAAATTGCATGCTCCAGTTGGCCTGATGGTTCAAGAAAGATAGTACTCACATGGAGAAGATCTGAACTGCAGAGCTTCCATGGCCAACCAGCAGATGTATGAATATAAAGCTTATTATTTTTAGCCACTGAGTTTTATAGTGGTTTGTTACCCATCATTATTTTAACAATAGCTGACTGATGTAACTGCATAATCCACACTATTAAAAAATTCAGAAACAAGTTAAATATTTAACAATAAGACTGTTTAAGTAAAATATGGTATATTCACACAATGGATATGCTGCTATTAAAAACAATATTATTGAAGGATATTTATTGGCATGAAAAATGCTCATAATATACTCACTAAGTGGATATAGGGCTATAAAATACTGTGCCCAGTATGCTTTTCTGGGTAGAAAACTGTGTAAATTTTTATCCATGTGTATGTACGCATTTATATATAAATTTAATTTTTTTTACAAGAAAGATTAAAAAGTTTAAGAGCAAAATATTGAAAGGGGTTATTTCAAAATGTCAGAATAATAGTTTTTTCCCCTACCTTTGTACTTTTGTTTTCCAAATTTTGGAATTGCAAATAAGGGAGCAGGGGAGATTTAAGATAACTAAATATTCCACACAGAAAGCTATAGATTTCTCCCTCGGCATTTCAGACTTTGAGTTGGGTCTTCTGCATGCTAATACTGATTGGAAACATCTGAGAGAGTGTCTGCACATCTCAGTATTTGTAAAATCTAAATGAATGACCATTTGAACAAGAATGAACAGTTTATTGGTGTCAATAAGTGTTTTCATCAGCATGGTGTATCATTCGTAATTTGCATCAACTCTTCTTTCTTAATTCAGTGTGGAACTTTGTGCAAAACAGAATTGTTGACACAATAGGCACTTAGTGTCTATTGGTGCGTGTGGGAAAGAGCGTTTGAATGGCTGAGTCAGTGCTGGAACGAATATCAGACGGGTCAGAGATTATTAAGCAAAACAATGGTTCTTGTTCAATCCCACTCGTCCACAAGGGGACACCAGGTGGGAGGCTGGCCCAGCTGCCAGTGGAGTTGAATCCACATTCCAAAATATGAGGGCTGGTCCCACATGATGGATCACCATGATATTGTTCGTGTTCACAAGCAATTCGTCTGTCTTAGAAATGTGTGCAGCCCTGTGTTTCGATAACACATGAACATGGGGAAATGACTTGAATCATACATTGTCATGATCCCCTAAATTTTTGTGCCACCAGATAACAAGCGTGATCAGACTCCTGGCTGCCTTCTTTAAACAGATGTGTGAGCATGAACACGTTTGGGGAACGACTTGGAACTGGATGGATATTAATGTCCTATAAAATAAACCAAATAACCAAAGAAGTGACAACAAAATCGCTCCCTCTCCCTGAGATTTGCCCACATTCTTACTGGAGTGATGTGAGTTTGAGCTGCACTGTCAGTTTGAGTCAAACCGCTTCAAGACAAACATAATCGTCTGAACTTCCCTCATCGTGGCAATGCTAGCTGGTGTGCATAAAAGAAACTACTTGTTTGCTGTAGGGATGGGTAGTAAATAAAGCAGTTAGATGTTATTGCACATGACTAAGTTCCTGGCCCTAGCTCAGCTCCTCCTTGCTGTGTGACTTGAGAAAGCTCTAGCTTTTCTGAGGTCACCTGTGGGCAGCGCTGTGGCAAGCACCCAACGAGACAATGCTAAAAGAGCCTAGTTGTGAGTAGATAAGTGAGTGAACGCACTCATCACTTCAGGCTTCAGTGAAATCAGTTAATTTATGTGAGCTCTTCTCTGAGGATGGGAATAATAGCACCTAGTTACTGTGAAGATAAACAAGGTTACTCATATAATGTGCCTGGCGTGATGTCTGTTCCCTGTCAAACACTCCATAAATATCAGCATCCTCCAGGCTTTCTTCTCCTTTAATCTTATCTTTCCCTGTCTCCACTCTCTACCTCTTATTCTCTCTTTTTTTCCATGTTGTGTACTAGGGATTACAGACTCGGAGCAGATGTCTGGTAAGGGAGACTCACTGTCAGGGGTGAACTTACACCTGAACTACAGCAAGAGGAGATGGAAACTGAAGAACTCCTACTGCAGGCAGGTTGAATAGATATTGAGGTGCTTCAGTGAACAAATCGAACTTACACATAATTTCATTCTCTTACCAGCCTCAGAACCTTCCCATCCTTGCAGCCACAGCCCCTTAGGCAGTATACAGGATGCATGGATTGGTCTACATGGCAAGATTTTAGGAGCATTTTTAGCCTTAGGGCACCAATCCATGGGCAGAAGGCAAAATTTCAGAAATGTTTAAGGTTTATATATGAGACAAGAAGTTTCATCCAATATTAGAGTATCTCCTCCAGTTTTTTTCCCAATTTGTTTTTTTCCTATTATTTAAATGATCCAACTATTCCATAATTAATTAAGGAGACCACAAAAGAATCTTCTCTTGTTTTCTTTTCTGTGTCTCATCTTCTTTTAACATTCTATCATCTGTAGCATCAACAACTACTGAACTGGAGAATACTTGGTGCCAATGCCATGTGTTTTATGTGTTTGAACGTCATCCCCATGTCTCGTGGTATGCATTTGGCATTTCATATTACATAGATTTTTCCAGAAAAGTGGCATAAAATCCTGTAGACAAGGAATGTAAAACAATACACACACACACACACACACACACACACACACACACACACATTAGGACATGACTACAGAGACATGAACTCTAAAGGAAAGGTGATAGTTTCTACAGATTCCTGCTTAGAACCCACAGAAACAGGAAGTAAATAGATTGTAAATCCTCTTCTAAGCATTTCACTCCAATTCCATTACACCTGTTATACCAACAAGATTTTCCCCAAAACACAATCATGAAGGAGATCCAGCTAGCCCTATTCACATATGACAGCAGAAGCTTCAAGAAGTTTAATGTCTTTCCCACCAAAATTCATTAAGACTCAGCAGACCTACCCTTTATTTGGATGTGGGGAGACATCAGCCTTGTAGCACACACACACACACACACACACTCACACACACAACTACAAACAAATTCACTTGGGTGAAACTATAATTTCTTATGAAACAGTGCCCACATGTCACTGATTCTATTAATTCATTCTCCAAATCAATCAATTTTGTTAAAAAACAAGCCATGAAATTGACTGAACCTTTCACTTTTCCACCAGTCTGATGACTGTATACATAAGCACACACACCTATAAACACAACCCTGTGTGTTCTCATGTATAACTAACAGGAAACATGAAGAGAGGCAGACAGGGATATTAAAAAGTATATTGAAGACAATCCTGAGAAATCAGTAAAGAAGGGGCGCAGAAAGGCATGGCAGTCTACATGGCAGTCTACATGGCAGGCATCCAGAATTGAGGGACCCTAAGAGGAAACCATTAGAGTCAATCATGGGAAGGCTTACATTGTTAGAGTTCTCATTATAAGACCAAGGACTGTTTTAAGCTCATTACATGTATTTAACTCTCCCCTAGACAATGAAATGGGCACTATTATAATTATCCCATTTGTAAAGATGAGAAAACTGAGGCACAGATTGGTTAAGAAATTTCTCTGAGGTCAAAAGACCCTAAGAGATGAAAGGAAGCTGTGATTCCAGGCGACGCAATGTCTGGGCCCCAACCCCCACCCATCCACTGCTTGGGAAGGAGAGGTACATGGTAGACATGGGACAGAAGGTGGGGCTGTGAGTTACTGTTGTGTTTAATACAAAGCACCTGTTATATATTTAATGTGTATTGAGAGGATTCTAGTGGGGGCAGGTGTAGGGGTGCATGAGAAATAGGCCCACCATAAAATAAAGAAGGGGGATGGGCAAGTCAGGAGAGAAGAAAGAAAAAGACATTAGTAACTTAAATAACAAAAGCCTTGAGGTTTACTGAAACAAAGCTAGTCCCACAAAAGCCTTGAGGTCAGTCTCTGCAATGTCCGTCCTCAGGTTATGTCCACCAACTCCACAGGCAAGCCCCACACAAAAGTGTGGTGGGTCCATTCTGGGGGCTGATGATATCTGTGAAGAACTGAGCACAAGATCCAGCAAAGGATAGACCCTCCATAAATATCAGCCCCTTACTCAGTGTGAGCGATAATAGCTAGTATGTCCAAGGTACCTGCTAAAAGTTAGGTAGCGGTGACACCAAAACATGGCAGAACACCTCAGGATTTGGAGTCAGGCAGTTGGGAGTTAGAATCCTGCTGCTTACCATTCATTGAATCTTTGGCAAGTTTCTTCACCTTCTTTGTTAGATTTCTCTTTTTTCCGAAATGTATCTAACAGATGTTGGCAAAGTACCTGTGACATCATGACGGCTCAAAAACTGTTGGTTGTTGAAGATGTCTTGTCACTATTTTCCAAGTATCAATGCACAGTCCTCATAGTGGGTGGAACACATAAGCCATCACATTCACATGGAGCGTGAGCGACACCCTGGTGAACACAGGCGTGAGCTTCAGAGGCAGGCTGCTTTCTTTCCCCCCAACACATTAGAGTTTCTGTTTCCTTATTTCCAGGAATTTGCACTTGAGGGTATCGACAAGGTTGAGGTGACAATATAGTCACCTCAGAAAAGCCTGAGGGATGAGAGAAAGATTCCACTGCAGAGTTCAAACGTGATTCTTAAAAATACCCAAGAAAATGGCAAGGTTGCATTATATGTTTAAGGATAAATTTCATCGGAAGCCTGGGAAATATTTCTGAAGTTCTAAATTCAGGCCACAAACCTGAAAACAAACCTTTGTCAAACTGAGAACTCCCTTGCAAAGTGGATCCTCACATTATTTGACATACATTTGTCACACAGTAATTATCCTATTAATCCAAGTTAAATCCTTATCTTAGACTCTTCATCCAAAGGGTGCAGATAACAATTACTGGATGGCTAAAAGGAAGGTGATTTCAGAAACATGCCTTGTTGGGGTGCCTGGGTGGCGCAGTCAGTTAAGCATCCGACTTCAGCCAGGTCACGATCTCGCGGTCCGTGAGTTCGAGCCCCGCGTCAGGCTCTGGGCTGATGGCTCAGAGCCTGGAGCCTGTTTCCGATTCTGTGTCTCCCTCTCTCTCTGCCCCTCGCCCGTTCATGCTCTGTCTCTCTGTCCCAAAAATAAATAAACGTTGAAAAAAAAAATTAAAAAAAAAAAAAAAAAAAAAAAGAAACATGCCTTGTTATGAGAGCAGACATTGTGGTTGTTGGCAGCAAGGAAGGAAGACAATTTTAACATCTATAGGAACTAAGATGCATGAGTGTATCTAAGAGATGTGATAAATTATAGGTTTTCAAAGATCTTCAAAGTTCTTATAGTGATCTTTGGAGCGATTCTAAAGAGACAAGCTGACTCAATTCCTAGGTGGATCGGATCTTCTGACACCTTATCCCGGAGGCTTCTATTTAATTAACGAAAGATGCCGATGCCTATATTTATTTTATTTTTTAACATTTTTTAAATGTTGATTTATTTTTGTATTCATGTTTATTGATTTATTTATTTTTGACAGACAGAGAGTGAGCAGGGGAGGGGCAGAGAACAAGGGAGACCTAGGATGTGAAGCAGGCTCCAGGCTCTGAGCTGTCAGACAGAGCCCGCCGTGAGGCTCAAACTCATGAACCGTGAGATGATGAAGTCGGATGCTTAACTGACTGAGCCATCAAGGCTCCCCTAAAGATGCCTTTAAAAGACCTTCATTTAATACAGGATCCAGTGACATAGGTCCAAAAGGCAACAGCAGTGGGACCATTGTTCAGGACTTGCCAAATGCCACCCAGAGCCCCTGTGTGGCTGCTTTGTAAAAACGCCCCGGAGGCTTGCTAAGACACATGTCTTGGGGGCCCACTTTGGTAACTTCCATTCAGTGGGTCTGGAGTGTAGGTTTTACCAAACTCTGCAAGTGAGTCTCAGAGCTTAGAGTGGAAACCACAGCCAAACGCCAACAGCAACTCTCGCCTGACGGTGAGCCCAACACCTAGGCTGTTAGTTAAAAATGCAGATTTCCAGGACACTGCCCAGATCATTCTCAGCTTCTGGCCTCATGAGAACTTATGCATGAATGCTTTGATGTGTATAAATCAATTTTCTAACTCATTCCATACCTGGAAACAGTTCTGAGTTTTAATGCAGCTCCTTGAGCTACTAGACTTGTCACTCTGGACGGTTTATAAACCATACAAAGTCTCAGGCAACTCATCTGTGAAATAATCACAGGTTATTGCAGAGATCAAAAAAAAAAAAAAGCAATTCTAAGGTGGCCCTGGTAAACTGACAGATAGTGGATATTGAATATTCATTTCTCTCACCACGACTTTATTTACCTCCTAATATGAATATAAATGCACATATTAGAGGAAGTCTGAAATAGAACATTCTGATTAAGGAATTACGATAAAAATAAAAATAAGGTCGTGTTTCACTTTTGCTAAAAAAAAAGAAAAAAATGAAAAATACCGATAATGCCAATTTCAGATGAGGTTGTAATGAAAGTGTGCATTATACATCGCTACAGGCAATGTAAATCGGCAGGGTCTTTGAAGATTTGATATGCTTTTAAAATTATAAAAATGCTCAGATTTTTTTGACTTAGCCATTTCCTGTGGAAATTGTTCCCAAAGGTGAAAAACACCATTTTCATAAAAATGTTCATTTCAGCATTATTCAAAATAGTTAAGAATTTTTAAACAACCTGAATGTCCAACAAGATATTTAAGACAAGGTACATTTCTTTGTATGTAATATTATGAGGCCACTAAAAGTAATAATTAAGAGTACAGTGAAATAAGGAAAAGTAGATACTCTGGAATATAAGTGAGAAAACAGTATAAAATTGTATCTGTTCTCTGATTGTAAGCGTAAAATATTTATGGACAGAAGATATGGGAAATGAATAATTAAGTTGCTGTAGGATTGAGAAGTTGTGATTTTTTTCTTTTTATCTAATAATGCCATGATTGTCACAGTACTGTTGTATGTTGACTACTTTAAAGTATTACCCATCCTTTCTTTTATTTAGAAGAGGTAGCTCATAGGCTTTGTTACATCCACAGAGGGTCCTGATGTAAAACCACTTTGGTTATCTCTGACAATTAAAGAAGAATGTAATTTGTATTAGAGGGGCTCCCTGGTTAGTCGCTAACCCCTAAGCAGAAGATGATCAGGATCCAGTGGCAGGAAACCAGAAAGGGCAAGGTAACAAGGGGACATGCCAATCTGGATGCAGGAAAGGAGCTAAATCCAGAACAGATGTCCACATACAGGATGGGAAGGGAAAGACAGCTGCACTTGGAAAGGCTTAGAGGTACAGACACTTTTACAGGGTTGTTAGTTCACGCAGCGTGGGGACATTAATTGGGCACAAGGGTCCGGGAATGGGATCATCAGAAGTACATTTTCATATATACGTTTTAAAAAGAGTCTGAGTTAAGAGTTGACCGGAAACTAGACGGGCTGTCCCAGGGAAGGAGGGATTGATTCTCTTTTTCTGGGATTATTCTTTCCTCCCTATTCCTGATAGGTTCCAAGGCCATGTCTGATTTCATGGGCATAGTTTTGATGTCATTAAGTAGTTGTATTAGTTTGTTTGGGCCATCGTAACAATATGCTGCAGAATGCATGACTTAAACAACAGGAACTTTTCTCACAATTCTGGAGGCCAGAAGTCCAAGATCAAGATGTTAGCATGGCTGGTTCTTCTGAGGCCCCTCTCCTTGGCTCATAGCTAGCTATCTTCTCCCTGTGTCCTCAGATGGCCTTCCCTCTGTCTGTGCCTGTCTCCAAATTTCCTCTTCTTACAGTGATACCAGTTATATTGAATTATAACCCACCCCGATGACTCCATTGTAACAATCACATCTTTACAGACCTTATCTCCAAGTACAGTCACATTCCGAAGTCCTAGGGATTAAGACTTCAATGTATGAATTTTGTGGGGATATAATTCAGCCCATAACAGTTTGCCATGATCTAGCTCAGACATGAAAACCAGGGACACCTGGGTGGCTCAGTCAGTTAAGCGTCCAACTTCAGCTCAGGTCATGATCTCCAGTCCCTGAGTTCGAGCCCTGCACTGGGCTCCCACACTGACAGTGCTGAGCCTGCTTGGAATTCTTGCTCTGTCCTCTCTCTCTCTCTGCCCCTCCCCTGGTCATGCTTTCTCTCTCTCTCTCTCTCTCTCTCTCTCTCTCTCAAAATAAATAAATAAAAACTTAAAAACATTTTTTAAAAGAAGAAAGTGAGAACCAGGTGACAAGTCATGTCACACAATATATATGTGGGCAATGGCACTCTGGGTTGGGAAGAATTTTGGACATTACTGACCTAATACCACAGCTCACAGAATAACATCAGGCTTGGGTGGGTTAAGTTGGCTTTCAGGGATGACAGAAGACAAGTTCACTGCCAATCTTTACAGCTTCATGATCTGGGAGACCATGCAAGTCCTCACTTCTTTCTTTCCTCCTTTGTAGCCCTGGACTTCCCCTCAGTCCTTTGGAGCAGTCCTACCTAACTGCATCCCAGACATGAGTCCACATAGGTAGAGGCTCAGTACAGAAGGGTTCTGAGGAAAGGGCTTATGAGTCCCACTCTGCCTCCTGAGGTATAGACCTGTCAGGTCCCATGGCAGAGCAAGATAAAAAGTACAGGTGAGTACACTTTACCTCACCTGGTGCAGGCAGATGAGAGGAGTCTTTCTTGTCAGAGAACTTCACCTCCCCAGGAAGGAGAAAAGCCTAGACCGAGATGCCCCCTGATCTTGGGAAATGGCCAGGCGTTCAGTCTTTCTGTGCCTCCTCCTCCTTCTGACCTCATCTCCTACCTTCTCTGCTCACTTGGCTCCCATCACCCTGCCCTCCTTGCATCCCTAGAACATGACAGACATCTTACTTCTGTCTGGGGACTTTTGCAGTGTACTGTGGTCTGAATATTTGTGTCTCCTCAAAATTCATATGTTGAAATCCTAATCCCCCAAAATGATGCTATGAGGGGGTGAGGCCCTCATGAATGAGACCTGTGCCTTATAAAAGAGGCTTCAGAAGGACCCCTAAGCCCTTCTGCCATGTGAGGACACATGGAAACTCTGTGACCTGGAAGAGAGAACTCACCTGGCCATACTGGTACCCTGGTATCCAGATCTTAGACTTCTGTGCTCCAGAACCATGAGAACTAAAGTTATGCTCTTATAAGCTACCCAGTCTGTGGTATTTTGTTATAACAGCCCAAGTACACTAAAACATAGTCACCACTCCCTCCATCTACTATCTTTTCCTTCATATATCCATGGGGAAAACTTGCCAACCTCTTTCAAGTTCTCTCAGTGAGTCCTACACTGATCATCCTATTTTAAAATACAAGCCTTTAGACCCACTAACTCTGCACCACTAATCAATTATACTTCTTTTGGGTTTTTTTTACAGCAATTATTGCATTCCAATATATTCTTGAATTCATGTACTTACTGGATTTTGGTTTTTTGTCTGTCACCTTCCACTAAAATAAACAAAAGATAATATACTTTTTATGCATACCAAATTTAAGAGCCAAGTAGGCACTTAAGTAGTATCTGTTGGATAGATGGATGGATGGATGGATGGATGGATGGATGGATGGATAGATGGATGGGTAGATGGATGTCTACCGGGCCAAAGTCTAGGGCAACTAAGCACTTTTTGCTCCAGCCAACTTTAGTCCCCTAAGAAGTAAGGATCAGGAGTTGAGAGAAGGATGTTGGCTAGTTTTCTATGTATTGATTTGGAAAAGCATGAAAACATTAACTCTAATTACATAATAATAGAAGAAGGATCTTACATTTACTGAAAATCTCTTTGGTTTCAGTCAATTCTGCATGTTACATCACATAGCAACTCCATTTTACAGATCCAAAAAGTCAAGTTCAGAAAGAAACTAGGTTGCTGGCTCAAGGTCACATAGCAAGCAAGAGGACTCAAATTAACCATCAAATCAAGAGCAATATGGATCCCATGTCCAAAGGCTTTCCCTACACCATCATTACAGTCCTTCACTTGGTGACACACAGGATGCTAACACTCCCTCTTCCTCATCTTCCTAGAGGACAGGCAGCATTTTGAGTTGGGGAAAATTAGCTCTGTAAGAATGCTAGGTAAGATGTTCTTTGGCCCCATCTGAGTATCAAATCAATGTCCCCTCTAGCCCAATGAGTCCCCATGTTAATGTTGTAGTACATATGCATGTTTGTTAGTTTTGGGGTGTGTCCTCTAGTGTTTTTTTACTAATAATAGTGCCTTATATGACTGAGAAATTTTACAAAGTGGAGAAGATCTAAGGTTATCTTAAGAGCATCACTCTGACTTTTCTATGTTCTTGCTTAAGTTGGAGAAAAATGGATGGAGTTACAACTGCTGGATAAACTAAAGGAATGAGCTTCCCATGTGAATGTTCCGTATTGCATGGGTCCGCTTGGCCCATGGCTGGCCAAAGATCTGTGTGGTGGGGCTGGAACTGGTTCTGCTCCTGAGCCACAAGGGTCTGCAACAGATATGAATGTTCATATCACTTACACAAAGCGGTAAAAAGAGTATTCTTTTTTTTGTCTTAAGTAGGATTTAATATCTCTTTTAAGTCCCCATTTTGGCAGACACAAACATTTAATCTCAATAGATTTAAGAGTCATCCTGTCACTTGGGCTGTGGTCTCCCTTATTGTGGGGCAACAGGTATCAGATGCCAAACTTTTCTGAGGATGGAGGTGAAACACGGGTCCTATCAGCAGTCTCTGCCGACTGCTGTTCATCATTCTGGAAACTGGCAGGAAGACCTCTTCATGTCCACTACCTTCTCCATCCATGTTGTCATCACCTATTCCCTGGAATCACAGAGAATGATCCTATTGCCCTTCTGCTCAGGGCCACCAAGAACTCTCCCTTTCCATGAGATGTTCCTGGAAATCTGAGGCAACCCAGAGGCAAAGCCTGGGTCTTCTCTTCCACAAACCAATGGGGCACTAGGTCTCATTCTGGAATCCAGGATACAGGGTGCCTCATGCAGGACTCGTGAACAGCTGAATTTCCCCTTTGGTCCCCTGACTCTCTTCTCTGTGGACTTTCTACCTCATACGGGAGCAAGTTTGCCTGTATCCTCATCTCTTCTTGTTCATTCACTGATAGCCGGCATTTTATGCCCCCAATTCTTTGTGGCTTAGGATTTTGAAGATAAAAGTTTATGTTTTCCAATTTCCAAAGCATTTCCCTTTCAAATTCACCTTAAAACTCAAAACCCTAGAATTGACTTCTTTATTTTCTAGACCTCACTGTAATAACTCTAACTCGAGACAGCAGACCCTTCAGAGTCTGTATTGCATAAAGAAGAGCTGTGAGCTTTAAAAAAAAAAGTTGGTAGGAATAAAAACACATTAGCGAAATAATGGTCTACTAGATACCTTAATCAATGAGGAAAATACATGGGCCAACACATCCAAAACCATGACAACATTGCTAACTATGAGCTGTTAGGCATAATCTCTGTTACAGAAGACAGAGAAATAAGGAGAATCCTGAGAATTTTCAGATGCAGTTTAGTTGTTCACTGTCTTGATTTCTGATGGGTTTGTGTCTGTCCAAGGCTGAAAACTCTGTTTTTATTTTCACCATCATTTTGGCTAACCCTTTAGTTATTCTGTGCCCTAGTCCAGTGGTGCTCAAACTTTACCATACATACGAGTCAGCTGGAGGCCTTGTCAAAACGAAGACGGATTCAGCAGGTCTGGGATGAAGCCTGAGATTCTGTATTACTAAGGAGCTCCCAGAGGCTGCTGGCCGTGCTGGTCCATGCATACATGACATTTTGAGTACAAGGTAATAGTTTCATTTCACCTGAAATTTCTCCATATTCCTCCTCAACTCCAAGCATGCAAAAGACTAGTCATTTTTTTTTTAATTTTTTATGTTTTTCACTCATACGTGGATCCTGAAAAGCTTAACAGAGAACCATGGGGGAGGGGAAGAGGGAAAAAGTTACAGAGAGGAAGGGAGGCAAATCATAAGAGACTTAAATACTGAGAACAAACTGAGGGTTGATGGGGGGGTGGGGGAGAGGGGAAAGTGGGTGATGGGCATTGAGGAGGGCACCTGTTGGGATGAGCACTGGGTGTTGGATCTTTATAGTTTTCATTGTTCAGATCATGAATCCTCAATGCCTCACATCATCCACCTCCTGTCCAGGGGGTTTGGATACATATACCTCATGTGTCCTAACACACCACACAGCACTCTAATTTTAGTTTACCCTCCTTATTTTTCTTCCACACCATGCATGAGCAGGTTAAATCTGGGAATTCTTTTTCTCCTTTCTTATGACCTCATACAATGTGCCGCCGAAATCTGATAACACTGACTGCTTGAATGAATGAATGAATGAATGAATGAATGAATGAAACTTAGGGTTCACCATGTAAGCAAAGGTACAAATAATGTGAACTGTAGGCAGATGTACACAGAGGGAAACCCCCCCCCCCCCCCCCGCAATCTCATGTCTTGACGGGAACAGGCCAACGCAGTGTGTAGGTTCAGACCATTATGGAATTCTGTCCTGTCACTAATGGGAGGAATCAAGCACTGGAAGTATCTGGGAAAAGGATGCATCTTGTACCTCAGCCCTTTGGGGTGGGCACAACCAGGGAGAGGTGAGGACAAAGATTTGCCTGTTCCCCAGAGCTCTAGGGAGAACCTCCTTGCGTAGCACAGGTCACAAGGGGAGGCCCATGGCGATGATTACCTTTTGAAGATGGTGGATTCATTTCTGCAAGAGCCAATTCCAGGTTTGTTCCCATTAATCCCTTGCTTGATGAGAACGGCGGGGTGTACCGCTAATGGTTTCTGGTTGCTCGTGGGCTGATGTGAAATGCATGTGATAATTAGCTAACTAAATTAGTTCTGTTCTCATTATTTTTTATATAAAACAGTTTTGTAGGGATGGCTTTTTTTACAATGATTTCTGGTCTAATTTCTCATTATCACCATTGGAAAAAAAAAGCTGATAACATTTTTTCCCCATTCTCTAGGGTATCTCTCCCACTCACCACTCACCAAACCCACTAGAGTATGACCTGTTATGTACGTTAAGCACTAAAATCATGGGGATGTGTTCCTCTTCTGTCTTTTCCTTCGGATCACAGCACAACCATCACTGTTGGGTTTCCTCTTGGTATTCACAGATTAGTAGAGATTATCTTCATGACTCTAAATGCAGATGGAGGCACATGAGATTTAGCCTAGTGTTCTGCTACTACAAGCACTAGGACTCCCCACCCCAACATGTGAACATTCCAGCTCTATGACATGAGCCACTCTCTGGGATCTTGCCCATCTGTCCTCAGCCTCAGCCACCTGGTGATTATGCAGAAATGGAATGTGGCTTTTTTTGTCCTGGCCTGGCCATTAGGTTTTAGGGCCTTACAGATCCTTGCATATCCAACCTGACGTGGAGGGCTCCCTGGAGGGTTTTTCATAGCTTTGCGTTGAGTTGTTTTAAATAAGTTGCGTTTGTGCCTCCTTCCTAGAGGTGGTTTCTTATTGTCGAACAAATCAATACTGGGCAGCCTCATATGTGGGAAAGTTCCTAGAAAATGTTGCGAATTTGATTGCATGACTTAACCCACCTGCATTTTAGCAACTTCAGCAAAGTAAGACATCCTCTGGGGTTCGATTACACGAAATGTGATAAAATGATGCCGGTGTATGGTGCATCAAGATTCAATTCTCATACCAACTGAGTTACCTTGGTATTACTTTTTAAAGATTGCCATAGATCCTCCGGCGCTCTCTGCAATGACAGGTGGTGTCAAATTTCCTCTCCTTTCACTGGAGGTGGTCTTAGTGACTGACTTCACCAAAAGAAGTGACATTCTGAGACTTCTGAAGACAGGACGTCGGACCTCTGGGGCTGCTCACTGCCCTGTCTAGAAGATTCCAGCCACAAACTAATGGCTCTGACAATCCTCACACTGCCATGCTGTGAGAAAACCCACATTCACCACGTGGAAGGTCACATGGAGAGAAAGAGAGAAATGCTCAGCCAGGCCCCTGCTGATCAAACCATCTCAAGTGACACTGAGACTAAAAAGGTGCCATCTTGGACGTCCAGCTCAGCAGCATTTTCGGGTGACTTTAGCCCCAGCTGAGCATTAGAAGGCTTGAGGAAGAACCATCCAGGTGAGCCAAGCGTTCCCATGAAGCCACGAGAGATCGTAGAATTGTTTTAGGCCACCGAATTTTAGAAAATTTGCTGAGCAGCAATGGGTTGCTAGATTATATGAGCCAGTAGCTCAGTTTCCACATCTGTGAAACAGAAATACCGATACCCAGCACATGTGAATATTGAGAGGATTTAAATACAAACAGGTAAATGTCCTAGCATGTGACCTGGCAAGAAGAGATTCTTAATAAATTCACTTCCCCGGTCCCTCCTACTTCTAACAATCTTTATGTTTGTGATGATAAAATTTGCAGGTCTGTATTTGGCTGACAATCTATGCATTTGCAATTATAAAATTTGTGGGGCTCTATTTGGCATCCTAAGTTCATATGTCTGAAGCCCCCTCAGAAAGGGGTTGCACTTAAAAATCATCCATTTAGGGGCGCCTGGGTGGCGCAGTCGGTTAAGCGTCCGACTTCAGCCAGGTCATGATCTCGCGGTCTGTGAGTTCGAGCCCCGCGTCGGGCTCTGGGCTGATGGCTCAGAGCCTGGAGCCTGTTCCCGATTCTGTGTCTCCCTCTCTCTCTGCCCCTCCCTGTTCATGCTCTGTCTCTCTCTGTCCCCCAAAAAATAAATAAACGTTGAAAAAAAAATTTTTAAAAAAATCATCCATTTATTTTGTCAGTCACTATTTTCAATAACAACAGCTAAATCGTAACTATCCAGAAACACCAAAGAAGGCATTATCTAGACAGTTAAGCTTTGCAGAGATCTCAGTGCACATTTTTATAATTTTCAAAACCTTTTGAAAAATCCTTCTAATTTCGACATCTTTTTAGCATCTATTACACTTTTTTTTTCATGCTACTGAGGCACAATATACTGAACGTAACGTACAGGCTTACTGATCGCTCAGGGATTAGAAAAACTAGTTACTGTATTTCATTGTCATACAGTTATTTGTCCATAAGGTACAGGTCTGTGGTTACTATATATTTTTTTTCTCTTGTTGAGTGGATTCAACAAGAATCCCGCCCATGTCTTTCTATTAATAGATCAGGTGTCACATCTTAGAACTGACAGTGTAATTGCTGCTGGGAAACCTCTCTGGAAGTACTGGGGTCCCTGGCCAGACTGTAGATGTCTGCCTTTAGGTCTGATGGCCATCCCTGGTCTTGTCAGCTATGACAGGTATGGGTAACATGACATAAAACATAATGACCTATTGGGTAGGAATTCTACAGAAATAGCAAGAGAGTCTCCTGCTTGCCCCGGGAGGCACACACTAACTAATACCAGGCCACTCAGGGGTCATTTGAAGTCCACCTAATATCTAATACACTAAAGTTGTTCCCACTCTGTTATTCTTCCTGTCCCCATATTAACCCACCCTGTAGGACTTATTTCCTGATTTGCTGTCTGCTTCTCCTTATGGGATAAAAGAGCCTCTTGGAAACTCAAACCACGTGACTGGAGCCTTAAAAGTATTCCAAACCCTTGGAAATCCTAGTTCTTTCTCCCTGGAGTCCAGATTTGTTCCAATCAGCTGCTATCTGGGAACTTAATTCACATACGAAACAGGATCTAGAACCAAAACTCCACTATCATTGAGTATTCCTGATCCCTAGAGGCTAATATGGAAAAAGGGACAAAATAAAACCTGGGTCAGTGCAATTCAGGATGAGCTGAAGGTCGTCTCTTCTGGGCAGCACTGCACGGTTATTACCATCACCCCAATCATCCTCATAACGATTTCTAACATTCAGGGAGTAACTCAACATGTTCTTCCCACAACTTACTCTCACGAGCTACATCCTACTCTTATGCACATTGCATAGAGAAGGAATGGAGGGCAGAGAGCTTGAGAGAAATTCCCAAAGCTTGACCGTGAGTGAGGAGAGCCAGGATTCAAACCCAGGCAGGCAGACAACAGAGTTTTTCCTATCACTGCTGCACTGTACGAAGCCTCGCAAATGCCAACCCCACGCCTGGCCTTCACACCCGTCTCTCTCTTCT
Source organism: Prionailurus viverrinus (assembly GCF_022837055.1). Classification (NCBI taxonomy): domain Eukaryota; kingdom Metazoa; phylum Chordata; class Mammalia; order Carnivora; family Felidae; genus Prionailurus; species Prionailurus viverrinus. The sequence goes on from NC_062566.1 coordinate 3,781,316, forward strand.
TTTCAAGTGTCAGCCGGATGCCTCATGGCCCGGGTCCTGTGTACTGTCACCGTGTCTAGTAACCATTTTGGAGGTTTCTTCAGATCCTGTGTCAACATAATGAGAGAAGTTTGAAGACACTCAAGAAATTAGCAACCCTGGGGCTCCTGAGTGGCTCAGTTGGTCAAACCTCTGACTCTTGGTTTCAGCTCAGGTCATGATCTTCTCGTTCTTGAGTTCCAGAGCCATGTCTGGCTCCACACTGACAGTGGGAGACTGCTTGAGATTCTCTCTCTCCCTCGCTCTCTGCCCCTCCCCCACTCAGTCTCTCTCCTTCCATCTCTCTCTCTCAAAAATAAATAAGTAAACATTTTTTTAATTAGCAATTTTGACCTCAAAACAAGATCCCTTACATTCCTCCTGTCCAACAGTGTCTTGTTGACAGGATTTTAATCTTTCATACCGTTTAAAGTATTACATTCTTGGGAACATACCTCAAAACTTCCACATTGCTTGTCAACATTTTTCTGGTTCTGCCCTACTTTTGATGCTTAATTCCTGAAGGGAAAAGAATAAGTAACGATGAGAATTACCAGGAAGCAACACCGTTTCTTCTCACCCACAGATCCTTCTCATCTTTCATTTTGCTTAAAATTAAGTGGAAATGATTTAATAAATTAGTGAAGTCCATAAATATCACTCAGAAATACTGATTTTATAGCTAACAATTTCTACTTAATTTCTCTTTATCTACTTTAAAAAATAACAGCTCTTTGCCAAGGTCTTAATTAAGCTTAAATGCTCAGTGCCTGTTTTTTGTCTTATTAATAGGGGATTTAAAATTCTCCTCACCATTTTATTTTTAGCCTGGGTCCATCTTTTGCTTCAATAATGTAACAGGTCAGCTAGCCTGTATTTTCAGTCTTCATTTCTTGAAGCTGTGGGTATCTTAGCTTCTCAGGGGATTCAAATGGATCCCCTGGAGAATTGAGTTTGGTTTTCTGCTGCACATATGACATTCTTAGAAACCCTGATCCAGTAACTTTTTATATACATGAACACAGAGGGATCAAAATGTAGATGCCCTTAACAATAATGGTTTAGAGATAAGGATCTTCTCATTTTGTTTTATCCTGTGATTTCTTAGAAATGACAAATAATAGGATGCTTGTGTTGGCTCTGAACTGCACAAACACTAATTAAGATGATTAAGAAATTGCCTTTGTAACAGCACATTCTACCCCAAGACTACTAAAGAGATTCCAGTCAAAGCAGGTCCAAAGCTTCTTGAAATATGTTGTTTCTCCCTTTCCTTGTACCTCCCTTACCCGGAGACAAACAATAAATAGCAAATACAATGAGAAACAGGGCGATAGAGAGAGAGGACACAAGATGTAATTTAAACAAAATGAAACAAAACTCTTGGCTCTAAAAATGAGAGGCTCAGTTGAGGATGTGGCAAACAGGAGTTGCTTCTAGGACACAGTCAATGATGAGGATATTTCTCATCGAATTCTTAAGTGTAAGTAGTCAGGAAAGCAATTCATTTTGAAATGAGCATACATGGGATTTTTAGTGCTTTCATTTGGATGTAATCTAGGACCAAAACCTGAACCATTAATCTCAGCTGCTATGTCCTAACCAGCCTGGATCCTGTTCTTACCTTATGTTTATGTGGTTTCTCTGTAATTTGGTGCCCCTGGTAGGAGATGGTTTTGCTTAACATTATAGAGGGCCGATTAAGGTTAGAGTACACCTCCCTCACAAACTAACTCCATCCTAACTGACTGCTACTTTGGAATTGAGTCCAAGGAAACTCTTTAGCACTGAATAATAATCTTTAGTTCCTCAGCTGGAGAGGTATAGCCTGGTTCCTTCCATTTCTTCCTATCTGATCAGCTATATTCTATACCTTTGTGTATTTCTCGGTAGTACTCTAGGTTAATTACATTTGACCTTTCTGTAAGCTAGAAGAGCCAAAGTCCATTCTTTACTTTAACCTTTGAGGTTTCCTATGCTCTTTAATGTTTGGTCTGTATCATCTGGATCAACCTAAGGTAGGAAGAGTTATAGACCTTCAAAACGGTCCTCTCCTTAAACCTATCTTCCCAGGACACAGGTCCAAGGGAACTCTTGGGAGCAATTAGTGAAGGGCTGGTGCAGAGAATATTATAGGAAGCTAGCAGGAGGGCAGAACAACCCAAGACAGAAGTTGTTTTTTGCAGAAGAGCATTAAGAGACAGAGGTGGTACTGAATGAGGGTCATGACAATCTATACCTACATATGTGAAGAAGCATGGGATTCCATTCTGAAAAAGGAGAATTGGGACTCAGGGAGGTATTTGCTAATAAGACACAGAATGCTAGATACGTCTCTGCTGTCAATTTATACTAGGAGGCCAGTATTATCCTGAAACCAAAAACAGACAAAGATAACACAAGAAAATAAAACTATAGATAAATATCCCTTATGAATAGGGACCCCCAAATCCTCAACAAAGTGCTGGCTAAATGAATCTAGCAATGTATTAAAAGGATTATACACCAAGACCAAGTGATATTTACCCCAGGATTATAACGTTGGTTTAACACATGAAAATCAATTCAAGTAATAAATTATGCTAATAATAAAGGCAAAAGCTCTAAGATCACCTTCGTAAATGGAGAAAAAATGATTTTACAAAATTCAGTATCATTTCATGATAAAACAGTCAACAAACTGGGAACTGAAGGGAGATGCTTCAGACTAATAAAGGCCATCTATGAACAACCTGCAGCTAACATATTCCTGATGGTGAGAAACTGGATGTTTTGTAAACAAATCCTGTTTTGCCACTCCTATTAAACATTGTACTGGAGGTTCTTCCCAGGGTGTTTAAATAAGAAAAGGAAAATATAGGGGCGCCTGGGTGGCGCAGTCGGTTAAGCGTCCGACTTCAGCCAGGTCACGATCTCGCAGTCCGTGAGTTCGAGCCCCGCGTCGGGCTCTGGGCTGATGGCTCAGAACCTGGAGCCTGTTTCCGATTCTGTGTCTCCCTCTCTCTCTGCCCCTCCCCCGTTCATGCTCTGTCTCTCTCTGTCCCAAAAATAAATAAACGTTAAAAAAAAAAAATTTAAAAAAAAAAAAAAAAGAAAAGGAAAATATAAATCATCCAGATTGAGAAAAAAACAGGTAAAGTTATCACTATTTACAGATGACAGGATCTTGTGTATAAAAATCCACAGGAACACAATTAGAAGTAACAAGTAAGTTTAGCAAGATTACCGAAAAAACTATCAATAGACCAAATTTCTGTACCTTAGCAATAAACAATGCTTAAAAAGCAATTATATTTATAATAGTATCAAAAATAATAAATACTTAGGAACAAATTTAACTTAAGAAGTGTAAGAATTGTATGCTGAAAACTATAGTTTTTATAGTTAAAACTATAGTTTATAGTCAAAAAGTTAAAGACCTAAATAAACAGAAAGACACCCCTTGCCAAAGATCAGAAGACTGGATATGTTAAAATGTCAATAATACTCAAATTGGTCCACAGATCAATGAAATTTACATCAATATTCCAACTGCCTTTTTTTTCCTTGGAATTGACAAACTGATCATAAAATTCATATGGAAATGAAAGAGACTCAAAATAGCCAAATCAATCTTGAAATACATGAACAAAATTAGAAGGTCCAATGATCATTTCAAGCCTTAAGCACAAAGCTAAAATAATGAATACAAAGTAATCATACTGCCCATGAATAGGTGAATAGACTATTAAGTAGAATTGAAAGTCCAGAAATAAATATTATATTTGTGGTCAACTGGCTTTCAACAAGTGTTCCAAAACAATTAAATGAGGAGAATAATGGTTTTCCCAACAGATGCTGAGACAACTGGAAGCCCACATGTAAAAAAAAATGAATTTGGACCCCTTCCTAACACCATATACAAAAATTAACTCAAAGTGGATTGAAGACCTAAAGGTAAAAGCTAACCCTATGAAATTCTTAGAAGAGATCGTAAGGGTAACTCCCATGATTTTTAATCAGGCAATAGTTTCTTAGAAATTCAAAATCACAAGTGACAAAATAAAAACAGATAAATTGGATTTCATCAAAATTTTAAAATTTTGTGTTTCAAAGACATCATCCAGAAAGTGAAAAGGCAGGGGCACCTGGGTGGCTCAGTGGGTTAAGCGTCCAACTCTTGATTTTGGCTCATGTCATGATCTCACAGTTTGTGAGATTGAGTCTTGCATTGGGCACTGCACTGACAGGGTAGAGCCTGCTTGGGATTCTCTCTCTCTTTCTCTCTCTGCCAGTCCTCCACTTGTGCATGCACGCGCTCTCTCTCTCTCTCTCTCTCTCTCAAAATAAATAAACATTAAAAAAGTGAAAAGACAACTCACAGAATGGGAGAAAATATTTGAAAATTATATGACTAAGAGACTTGTATATAGAATATATAAAGAACTCTTACAATTAAGCACACAGCGGCACCTGGGTGGCTCAGTCGTTGAGCAGCCAACTCTTGATTTCAGTGATTTCAGTTCAAGGTCATGACCTTCAGGGTTGTGTGATTGAGTCCTGTGTCAGGCTCCACACTGAGGGTGGAATTTAAGATTCTTTCCCTCTATCCCTCCCCTGCTCATGCTCTCACTCTCTCTCTCTCTTTCAAATAAAAACTTTAAAAAAAAAGCACAATGTCTGAATAGATATATTTCCAAGAAGTTATACAAATGACCAATGATACTTTATTGATCCCCAATAAAGCTACTGAGGTATATGTATGGGGTCCTTAGTCCTACAACCACACAAACTTAATTCTGCCAACAACTTACATGAGCTGGGAAGTAAGTAAATTCTTCCCCCAAACCTCCTGGGAAGAGTCAAGGTATTGCTAATACATTAATTTCAGCCTTGGGGGTCCCTGAGCAGAGAACCCAGTTTTGCCTACCCAGATGTCTGCCCTACAGAACTGTGAGACCATAATGGAAGTTGGTTTAAGTGACTACATTTATGGCGATTTGTTATATAGCAACAGAAAACTAATGTATGTTCCTTACATCTTAAAAAATGAAATTCTTCCTAAGACCACACATCTTCCCCTATTTGTCAATCACTTCTTTATAGGAAACATTCTCAGAAGAATTATTATCTTCATTTCCTTACCTCCTGCTCACTCCTCAGTACACTCCAACATGGCTTCTGAACTCAACCTTCCATTAAGGAAGTATTTCCAGTCTCACCAAAGAACTCTTGATTACTAAAACTGGTGTGCACTTTAAAGAACTCACGTTTCCTGATATTTTAGCAGTACTTGGCCCAGTTAATCTTCCTCTTCATAAAACTCTTTACTTGCCTTGACTTCTGTGACAGCCCTGAATTTCTCCAGCTGCCCCTTTCCCTGTTTCCTGTTTCACCTCTTCCCCTCAGGAATTGTGTGCCGATGTCCCTCAACATTTGATTTTACCCTCTCTCTTCTTGCTCTGTTCTTTAAAAGAGGTAGTAAACATGTGGCTCACCTATTTTTCTCAATATCTAAATATTTAGCTCATTTAATATCCACAGTATCCCTGTGATAGAGTTCAGACAAAACTTGATCGTGCCCAAGACCACATACTAATTAATAAACAGTGCTGGGTTTCTAATCCAGGCAGCCCAGAGGCTGGTGAAACCTCTGTACTATATCACATCCAGGCTTTCTTATCTCCATCCCTTACTTCACATATCTGTAGGCCGATGACTCCAATGTTTTATCTCCAATTCTGACCTTTCCCCTAAACTTGAAAACTATACTCAATGGTCTTTTGACAAATAAATTTGCTACCTCAATCTTACCTACTAGTGAATTCAGCACAATCTATCAACTGTGCAAGAAACCCAGTTGCGGTCTCTCAGATCTTCTGTCCCTTACCTTGGATATCTTGGAGGCAAACTCAATATGACCGAAGTCTATATTATCCCCAGCCCTTCCATTGTAGCTATTAGGGCATAGCAAACCATTGCAACATTAGGCTAAATCAGCAGTGTGTTCTTTCTTAGAGATGTGGGGTTGATTAAGAGGTTCCTTTTCTGATTCACTGCGGTTATTCAGTTGGAGGGCCAGCAATCTGAAAAGTCTAAATCATTCTCATGTATGCACTTGATTAGTGCTTGCTGCTTGCTGGGTTGCCTGGGTTTTCTTTCCAATGTGGCCTTTTATCTACCAGTAGGTCAGACCAGCTTGCAAACATTACAAGGGAGAGAAAGCAGAACCCATAGGAACTTTCAAGGCTCCATCTCAGGAGTATTTTAATGTCAATTACAACATATTCTGTTGATCAAAGTAGGTTCTGAGATGAAACCAGGTCCAAGGAAATAGATTCCACCTCTTAATGGGAGATATATGACTTCATCTGCATAACCACTTACCTACTACAAACTACCATCACCTTTGCGTGGGATACTGAGATAAGCTTTACTTTTGTGTCCCTCTAGCCCACCCTGCTTTGTAGCCAGATTTATAATTCAAAAAGAAAATCTGCGTGTGGAACTACCATACCTCAGTCCAACACTTAAATCATCATCATTTTCATCATCCTCCAAAAAATTTTCAAATTTTTTAACATTTATTTATTATTGAGAGACAGAGACACAGAGCATGAGCAGGGGAGGGGTAGAGAGAACGGAGACACAGAATCTGAAGTAGGGTCCAGGCTGTGAGCTGTCAGCACAGAGCCCAATGCAGGGGTCGAACTCACGAACTGTGAGATCATGACCTGAGCTGAAGTCTGTCGCCTAACTGAGCCACCAAGGCGCCCCCCCACCCAAATTTTTAGTATGATCTGAAAAGCAGTGTGATTTGGCCTCCTTTTTCTTCCACAGTCTCTTCAAGCCCAGGGCCTTTGCACATGTTATTTCTTCCTCCACCTGGAATGCTCACCTGCACCCCCATTCAGTTGGCTATCCCCTAGGCAATCTTTAGATTTTATCTCAAACATCACTTTTTAGCAGAACTTTTCCATGACTCCAGATGAGCTAAACATCTCCTGTCATAGCTTTTTCACATCACCAGGAGCTTATCCTTCACAACACTTAGTACAGTTGTTATTTTGTAAGTATAGTTTTACTCATTTGATTAGTAACTCTCACCCCACTTAAATGGTAAATTCTGTCAAGGCAGAGCCCAAGCAGGTTTTTATATCTTATGCCCAGAGCTATGTCTGGGACAATAAGTAAGTGTGCAATAATAATTTAGTTAAATGAATGAATGTTGTATGAATAGCTGGAGGCATGCAGCTATTTTATTTATATCATACTTCTCCATTTACCAGCGATGTAACACTCGTGTAACTTGCCCCCACCCTGGCCTAGAATTCTTATGTGTAAAAAAATGCATAGCAATGTTATGTGATTCCTAATCGCACCATTTTCAGTATTGATTAAAAGAGATAATATAGTTAACGTGGTTCTAGCATAGTGCCTGGATACAGTAAATGCTCGCTGTTCTGGCAACATGAAGTATGCATACTTCATCATGTAACAAAGATCTAGAGAAGAGTGTGATTTGCGGAGTACTATAACTGCAGTGTGTGTGTGTGTGTGTGTGTGTGTGTGTGTGTTGGGCACTGCCCAACTTTCCTTTCCTAAACCACACCTCCAATGGCACTTTGTTATATTAATGGACTCTGACATCCACAATCACATAACCCCCAATGCCCTCACAGGAAGACATCATGCAATTCAGATATCTTCAATCGTAAAGTGGGGGGATCCTTCTGATTCTAAACTCGCAGTGCTGTCCCTCAGATCAAGTCAGATAACGCACACAGACTTGCTTCTTCACATTATGAAACACTATCTGTGTGTTCTTCTTAATCTACCAAGAGAGTGAAGCCTGATTATGCCTTAGAAATGCCTTCGGGTGCAAGCTCTTTGGTAAAAGGCATTGCTTCTGCAGTGGCACTTGTGAGCAGTGCTATAGTCACCTGTGTGTTTTGTCTCCCTTCGCAACAAGGGCTTCTGAACTCAGGCTTGTTTTACAGGAATCTGAAATAATCAGAAAGCAACAAGAGGGAGGTCCATGGGGGTGCAGCTTAGTCTGGGAGGCAGGGAGTCTGTAATTCACAGTTCCTAGTTCCTGTGACAAAAGCAGCTGACAGCCTGGGGAGGGGGCCTTTTCCAGGCTTGTTTCCCAAGCTTCACACATCACCTTTCACTTGCATCCTCTACCTATAAAAGAAAAGAGAAGAATATTTGGTTTGAGTTGCAGAAGGGGTCCAGTGCTGATAACTGCCCACAATTACAGATATCTATCATGGAATCTTCTTAACTGAGCAGAGCCAGAGAGCCAATTCTAATTTCTTTGTCCAAGTATGATTTCCTCTCCTGGCTCTGTTTTTTTTTCCCCCTCTCACTCTATTTTTAAAGGGGAAGAATCATTGCTGCCTAATTAAATCAAGGACCAGTGTGATGGACTGAAGATGTACCCCCAAGTACATATACTGAAGCCCTCACCTCCAGTGTGATGGCATTTGCAGACAGAGCCCTTGAGAGGTAATTAGGAGGGTCATAAAGGTGGGGTCTCACAATGAGATTACTACCCTAATCAGAAAAGACACTAGACAGCTGGAGATCTCTCTCTCTCTCTCTCTCTCTCTCTCTCTCTCTCCACATGCATCCACAGAGGAAAGGCTATGTGAGAATATACAAGATGGTGCTGCCTAGAAGCAAAGACAAGAGGCATCAGAACAAAACCTACCTTGCTGACACCTTCATCTTGGACTTCCATCCTCCAGAACTATGAGGAATACATTTCTTCTGTTAAAGACCCCCAGTCTGTGTATTTTGATATGGCTACCCAAGCTAACCAAAGCAATTAGAGGCCACCATCCAATGAAAAACAAAAGATATAAAAAGATGTGACTTTTGTGACCTCAGAGAAAGCTGTGGCTACTTGGCAAATCAGGTGAAATGTCTTTTCATTTATCACCTGCAGAAGGTGCCTCGGGCCAGAGGGACAGAGTTGCTTTAGTTAGCATTCTCTTAGTGGGGCTCTGCCTTGCTTTTAAACTTCTCTTGATTCAAAGCCCCCCTTGGACTTCTTAATAACATCAGCAAGGGCCAGTCCAGCCGGACATTGATTTTTACCATTTCTAACCTACCATTGGAGATAAACTGTTATTATTAATATTGGTCTCCAAGTACTTTAGATCATCTTGAGAATAGAAGCTTGGACTGAATACTTTCTTAGTTCCTTGTACTTAATTCTTAAGTCCATCCTTGGATTCAACTTTCCAAGAGTGTGGGACCAAGTGGAACAGCAATCCCCCCAGGGTATACTTCCAGAAATGATTAGAGAATTCCCCTCTTTCCTTGGACCTAGGAATTTGGGGGGACCTTCAGTGCTAGAAGTTGCACAGCTGAAAGAATTAAGATCCATGTCAAGGCTTAACACAATCATGTAACCCAGCACTCACTCAATCTTCTCAGAACTCAAGGCTCTAAGTCTGCAAAATGAATGTACCTAACAGTATATTTATGCTTTCTCTGAAGAGAATGGTGCTCTACATGTGTCCCAGCTTCTATGACTTTGGAAAAGAATTTCCAATGCATCTTTTTCTATATTACATGTTCCCAAAGTGTAAAGCAGCAAGCATCAGCATTACCTGGGGATTTACAAGCAACACGTAATGCCGAGTGTCACCCAAAACCTACTAGATCATCAGCTGAGAAGGGGATCCAGTGATCTGTGTTTTCACAAGCCCCTCAGGAGATTCTGATACACAATCACTGTCAAGGACAACGGCAACCCTATTTTCAAGCACTTATACCAACCTAAAAATGAGAAGCTGTGCAAGGTGATCCCATCCCTCTTGGGGAGTTATTGGCTCAGGTTGATTCAACTGTTTCAAAGCCTGTGACTTCTGATCTGTATTTGGTGAACAAGATATCTTTTCTCTTCTCCTGAGTGTGAATGAGGAAAGCTGAGGTGTGGGTTGTTGCTGCTGATGACCATCCTGCACCAGGAAAGAAGCCAGCCTAAGGACGAGATCCACCATGGAAGAGCACAAAAGGAAAGAACTGCAGAGAAATAGACCTAGATTCCTGATACAATCCTGCCCAAAGTCTGAACTGTTGCTATAATTTCTAATTAAGTAATACAATAGATTCTCTTTATCCCTCAGCCAGTTAGACTTGGATTTTCTCTTACTTACACTTAAAAACATCCTAATAGCAATAATAGAGAGTCCACTTAGGAGTCTAGTGTAGAGCCAGGAAATGTACAAGGTTGGCTTATAGCGAGGGGGTGACGGAATTGGGAATGAAGACAAGTAAATGGTTTCTACATATTTGGATATAAGAAATCATGGGGTTTAATTTTGCATGGGAAAAGGAGTGGAGACTATTCTACGAATCAGAACTGAGGGGTGCCTGTGTGGTTCAGTCGGTTGAGCAACCGACTTTGGCTCAGGTCATGATCTTGCGGTGAGTTTGAGCCCCGACTCGGGCTCTGTGATGACAGCTCAGAGACTGGAGCCTGCTTTGGATTCTGTGTCTCCCTCTCTCTCTCTGCCTCTCCCCTGCTTGTGCTCTGTCTCTGTCTCTCAAAAATAAATAAACATTACAAACTTTTTTAAAAAGAGTCAGGAACAGAAATAAACCCCAGAACTTTGATCTGCAGGTATTTTAGTATTCTTGCCCCTCTCCCAGCCCCCATGATGTATCCTGCCCGCATGCCACACTTTTTGTCCCTATTATAATCCTCTCTCTTAATCTGTCTTTTCTTTATATCTCAACCTTTGTCCATTTCTGGCCCATAGTTTTTCCTGCCCATATTACCCCTCACCCCATTTTCCATTACAAATATTCAAGTAAGGGCACCTGGGTGGCTCAGTCGGTTAAGCATCCAACTCTTGATTTAGGCTTAGGTCATGATCTCACAGTTTGTGAGATTGAACCCTACAGAGGGTTCTGTCCTGACAGTACAGAGCCTGCTTGGGATTCTCTCTCTGCTCCTCTCCTGTTCATGTGCTCTCTCTCTCTTTCTCTCAAAATAAATAAGTAAACATTAAAAAAAAAAGTCAAGGAAACACAAAAATAAATAAAACTTTAATAATCTACACTTATCTCAGAATTTAAAGAATATTCCTTCTAATAATCCATAAATACCAAAAAAAATGTTTTTGAGCGTTATCTATGGCTGGAGTGCTGAGTATGCTAACAGAAGAAAGCAAATCTTATCCTCAACATTTTTATGGTCAAGAACAATATCAGCCACCTTGGCCTATGAAGGTTCAGGTAGTAAATGCTTTCAGCTTTGTGGGCTGTACAATCTCTGTTATGATTACTCAATTCTGCCATTGCAGAGTGAGTGCAAACATTGATAATATGTAAATATGTAAATGAATGGGTGTGGCTATGTTTCAAACTTTACAAAACAGGCAGCAGACCAGATTTGGACCTTAAGCCATAGTTTGCTGACCACTGATCTAAATAGACGTATAAAAAGGAAATGATAATGCAACATAGTAGAAGCAGAGAGAGTATTTTCTAAGTGAACGGAGTACATAGACAATGCTTAAGGGTACAGTTTTAAGGGATGACTGGGGGCCTCGGTTGGTTAAGGGTCCGACTTCGGCTTGGGTCAAGATCTCACAGTTTATGAGTTCAAGGCCCACATCGTGCTCGACGCTGACAGTGCAAGGCCTGCTTGGGATTGTCACACTCTCCTCTCTCTGTCCCTCTCCCATTCATGCTTTTTCTCTCTCTCAAAATAAATATACTTAAGGGGGAAAAAAAAAACTAGGGTACAATTTTAAGCTAAGGAAATATTTTCATGTTTCTTCTTTGTGGGTCTTGCCCACAGGCCTGCTGTAAGTTAAGGACAAGAGCTTCTGGGACAACTGTCCTCTTACAGGACTGATACAGAAACCAAACTTGTTAAGACTTACTGAGGGATTAGCCTGCTTACCAATCAGAAAGCACAAATTAAAAAGAATATATAGGAAAGTGATTTTGTTATTCCTTACTACATGGATGTAAGAAAATAGTGGACCAAATCGTTATCTTAACTCCCAACTGGATCTTCCCCTTCTTCTTGTGCTGGGAGCCCAAGACCTATGCCCTGTCCTTGAGATACCCAAACCCTATAATAAATTTATAGATAAATGTAGAAATAATCAAATTCTTTATGATATTGAATCTTTATAAAAAGTGCACTTTCCCCTTTTCAGTTCTGCTTTTATGCCTCTCAGTAGAGTTGTGTCATTTCCTTCGAACAAACACTGACCATTTCTCCAGTTTATTCCTGGATAATTTATCTTTTTTGTTGCTCTTGCAAATGGGATAGTCCCTGAATTTAATTTTTTACCTTTACTCTCTGTGTCTAGCAAGTGATTGATTTTTTTTAACATTAATTTTTTAACCAGGAAATTTATACGAATTATCTTACTATTAAAATAGTTTTTCAGTTAAATATCTTTTTCAAGTATACAACCATACCATGTCAAATATTTATAACTTTGACTCTGTTTTGTGATCCTCAATACTTCTTTTCTTACTGCATTGACTCACACTTTCAAAACAATTTAAGTGCAAGGTGCTTTGTTCCTTATTTTAATGGCAATACTTCTTGTATTTCACTTATCAATCATGATGTTTACCTTGGATTTCATGTGTATTTATCAGATTAAATATTTATAAATGTATTCATAATTTATTGAATTTTTTATTGGTAGAAGTAAATAAAGAACCCAGAAACAGTTCCCTGTACATATGTGAATTAAAATGGCAAAATTTATTTCTCAAATCAGTGGAAAATGATGGATTATTTAATAAATGGTACTAACAGAATATTATCCATCAGATAAAAATATATTTGAACCCCTATTTTCTACTGTTTCCCAAAGAAACTCCCAGTGGCATAAACACTCCAGTGTTAAAAAAAACACAATATTGACAACAAAATATGCTGTTATCAAAGTTAATAGATGATAAAAATAGGTTTTTACTAAAATTTTTTCAATGCAGATAGATACCAAGGATAGTAGATAAAAGGTCATGCGTGTAATGCCCAAAGAACATTTATAAACTTACCAGTAAAAATATGTAGAATCCAACATTAAAAAATGGCCAACAGCTATAAAAAAAGAAATTCACAAAAGTACATAGTCAAATGGCCAACATACATGAGGGGCTCAAATTTAATTTTTTTTTTTTTCAACGTTTATTTATTTTTGGGACAGAGAGAGACAGAGCATGGACGGGGGAGGGGCAGAGAGAGAGGGAGACACAGAATCGGAAGCAGGCTCCAGGCTCTGAGCCATCAGCCCAGAGCCCGACGCGGGGCTCGAACTCACGGACCGCGAGATCGTGACCTGGCTGAAGTCGGACGCTTAACCGACTGCGCCACCCAGGCGGAGGGGCTCAAATTTAATAGCAGAGAGGGAAATATGGAATTTATATCATAAAGATATATTCTCATAATTATCAGGAAACAAAAAAATATATAGCATCAAAGATAGTGTGGAATGCAGGTAGGCACTGTTATGTTCATTGTACAGATTTGCATTTTTACAGCTTTTGGGGATATGAATCCTACAGCGTCTATTAAATTTTAAAATGCATGTATTCTTCAATCCAGCCATCTTAATCCTGGGAGTCAGTTTTCTGGGAATAAAGCACTGTGGTGGACACTATAGAACACCACCAGATCTCCTCCTCAAGACCGATTCACTAATTCCTCTGCCGGTGAGGAGTGCTGTGTCAGTGTTCAGTCGGGGGAACAGATCTGCTATGTGTGATATAGAATAAGGAACATATTATAGAGAGTAGCCTTGACACAGTCACAGGAGGTGGTGGAGACATCTGTCACCGGGATCTGGTGTAGGGTCCTGAAGTCCCTGTGGGTCACCCAGATCAGCAGGCAAGAAGGAAAGCTGAGCATGGACAAGAGGCAGGGCACATTGAAACCGGGAGGCTGTGCTGCAGTGAACAAAGACAAGCTGTAGTCCAGGCCTCTCACCAGCTCCACCCACAATGCCATGGGACCCTTCATTATGGAGCAGCATGCTCACTTGACCCAGGACTCAGAGAAACTACAGGAATAGATGTGGTGGGAGGGATTATGGGTCCACGCACTCACCAATCAGGTGAGCTGGTAGATTAACAAAAGTGTGTGCAAGTTACCAGCGCCTGGTGGCCTATGTGGACTTTGAGGCATGAGAAGACGTCTGCAGCATTGCTTCTGTCTTCTGAATGTCACACAGCTTTCCTGCATATTTACCACCAACCTGGAACAGTCCGGGGAAAGGGATTCTGGGCAGCCTAGTTCCAAGTTAGCTAAAGTGATATGAGACAAAGCTCTGCAATAATTCCCAGTGAGGTTACTCTCCAGGAATTATCATCATCTAAAAGGAGCTGCCCCATCCACCCAAGGTCACCCCTTCCCTGAAAGCAGCATCTGGTATGGAGGTACAGGGGTTTGGTTTCCCTGCCTCAACTGGGATGACTGAACCAACACCCAATGTCAGAGCTACCCAAACTCCTTGAGCCTTCTGATACAACTGCTCTGCTATTCAACCTCTACTTCTGCCCAAACCTCGTGTCTCACCCCAAACAGATATTGTCCCCAGGAGCAATCTCCAATAAGCCTCCTGCAGCAATTCCCAGGCACTCGGAATTTGTTTTCCCGGAAACCCAGCCTATTACAATTACACACAGCTATCTTATAATGCATTGCTTATAGTGACAAAATGAGGAAATCATGTGAATTCAAATTATAGGTTAAATATATTATGATATACCCACACCGTAGAATATTTACTAGAAATAAAATGTCCAGAGCTAGAGATGTGGATGTGGAAGGAATCCCACCAGGTGTTTTGTTGAGGGAGAAAAACGATATACAGAAAATTCTGTACATTATAAAAATATTTTTTGTGGGGCGCCTGGGTGGCGCAGTCGGTTAAGCGTCCGACTTCAGCCAGGTCACGATCTCGCGGTCCGTGAGTTCGAGCCCCGCGTCAGGCTCTGGGCTGATGGCTCAGAGCCTGCAGCCTGTTTCCGATTCTGTGTCTCCCTCTCTCTCTGCCCCTCTCCCGTTCATGCTCTGTCTCTCTCTGTCCCAAAAATAAATACATGTTGAAAAAAAAATTTTTTTAAGATTTTTTGTTGAATAATGTCAAAACTCATGAACAACCTCTTTTTGTATACGGATTTTTGTGTATGTATGGTCCATGGGGATATATGTGCATACATGTATGTTTACTTGTAATTACATGGGCATGAAATTAGAACGTATAATGCTAAGCTGATGACCTGGCTTACTTAGTCGGGAGGATAAAGTTTGAAAGGGAACAAGAGCGAACCAAGCAAAAATGCATATGCTGTTAAGTAAGCTTAAGATCACATCTATACAGGGGCGCCTGGGTGGCTCAGTTGGTTAAGCATCCAACTTCGGCTCAGGTCATGATCTCACAGTTTGTGAGTTCCAGCCATGGTTTGTGAGTTTGAGCCCTGCATCGGGCTCTGTGCTGACAGCTCAGAGCCTGGAGCCTGGAGCCTGCTTCGGATTCTGTGTCTCCTTCTCTCTCTGCCCCTTCCCAACATGTGCTCCATCTCTCTATGTCTCCCCAAAAAATAAATAAGTGTAAAAAATATATGTAAGATCACATCTATACAATGATATAAATGATATATTTATGTGTCTCTGTGTGCATGTGTATTTTTTATAAGATTGTTTTTAATTCATTTATTTATTTTGAGAGAGAAAGAGCACAAGCAGGAAAGGGGCAGAGAGAAGGAGAGATAGAATTCCAAGCAGGCTCTGCACTAATGGTGGGGCTCAAACTCACGAACTGTGAGATCATGATGTGAGCTGAGCCAGCCAGGCACCCCTGTGTGTATGTGTCTTTAAAGGATATATATGCATACACTTATGATAAATAAAATACACATAAATAAAATATGATGCATTTATATCTACTTAGATTAAATAAATTAAGATGTGCTGCCTTTTCATAAGGTATTGACAACATAATAAAAATACAACTTAGATCAGAAATAAGTGCTTCACTTTATCAATAGAATTTGGGGTCTATATAGAGATCGTCATTAATAAGTTAGACACAATTTCTAATGTTGTAACATCCATTCCTGTCTGTTAGTAACATTAATCTCTTAATGTGTCATAGGATCCCATTTAGTAATTTATTTATGGTGTTTGGCTCAATATCTTTAAGGAGATTGTTTTATTTTTATTTTTTATTTAGGGGAGCTCTCTGTCTACCACTGTAGTTAGGTCTGGAGAATGAGATGGGGAGAGCATGGTTAGGAGAACATTGGAAGAGTCTCAGGGAGAAACAGTGATTTAGAGGAAGACGGTATGTGAGGAGGGACATAAAATTATACCAGAAATATCATGGAAGTGCTAAAGAGAGGCTTTGCTGCTGGATTCGGTGTGAGGGATTGAGATTAGGAAAGGGGACAGGATGGCTGCCAGGCTTCTGTATTTGGAAACTGGGCTGCCATTTATGAGTATTCGGAAGATGGAAGAAAAGACCAGTATAGCATTGGGGCGGGAAGGGAGGAAAAGAAAGACAAGACATGACACTCAAGATTGCTAGGAAATTACAATGCGCTCTCCAAAACATTGCAAAATTGTATTTTTGCCACAATGAGAAAAAAGGATCTGACAAGTGAATCTGTCTTCTCTTTTTTAAATTTACGCTCCTCAAAAACTCCCTAGACTCTGAGATGGTGTCCATCTCTGACACATGTGGTAGCAGAGCCCATAAACAGCATACCTGATGTGCCTGACTTCTCAAATACATGGGGCCAGAAGCTCGGAACGGCATTTCTCTGGGGTCCCAATCACGTTAGTCATGAGAGTAGATGCTTAGAGCTATGACTTTTACATCTGAGTTTTGCATCCCAAGTGAAAAAAATTCTCCATGTGTTCATTAACAAACATCTTATGGGGTGCCTGGGTGGCTCAGTCAGTTGAGCACCCGATTTTGGTTCCGGTCATGATCTCACCATTCATGAGTTCAAGCCCTGCGTCAGGCTCTGTGCTCTCAGCTCAGAGCCTGGAGTCTGCTTTCGATTCTCTGTCTCCTTCTCTCTCTGCCCCTCCTCTGCTTGTGCTCTGTCTGTCTCTCTCTCCCAAAAATAAATAAACATTAAAACAAACTTTTAAACAAACGTCTTGTTCACGTATGTTATGTGGGGTCCTCTAAAGTGTGCAGTCCAGGGGAGGCATCGGTCTGGTCTTAGTCTCAGCTGATGCTAAAGATCAAAACGGAGAGGGAGGAATCAATGTTCTCCCATGACAGTGGGTTTTTAATGAAGGCAAGATGGCGGTAAGTACATCCTCAATGGTGGAGTCCACTGCAGTCTCAGGTGGGAGACTGAGTGCAGACTGAGTGCAGAAAATACAGTTGAAGGGTTAGGAGTGGGGCGTGTGTAGGGAATTGAATCAGAGTAGAATATATCCAAGGACTATAGAAAGAAAAGAAAATCCTAGTTATAATGAACAACCAGGGAGAATTAGATCCCCGAGAGGTAAATAAGAAGAGATGTTATGGAACCAGTTCTTTGCTTAGGCTCCTCCTGCTTCTTAGGCAGTTGGGGTTCTTGAGATGGTAGTAGTTGGGGTTTCTCTCAGCAGTGTGGAGGTGATGCATGGCTATTCACTCAGGTCTCTCTTGTTGAGTCAGCAAGAAATTCCAGGGAATGCATTGTCTAGGTCTTACCTGACAAAACGCATCAGACTGTAATACCAACACACCCCTGGGGGGAGCCTCCTGATCTCGCTGATGCTGCCTGATGTGGGACAAGGAGTCCCAGATCTGTGCTTATTTCCTCATTTTCTTTTTCTTCTTCTTTTTTTTTTTTTTGTAACTCCTTCTTTCACTTCCTTCTTTCCAAATTGCATGCCAATTTTTCTTGCCTCAAATACCATGTGGTAATGACAACTGAGTAAAATGTTCCAATTTTTTAATTTATATATTTTATTTTTTCCAGCTTTATTGCAATATAATCGAGACATTTTGTTGTTGTTGTTGTTGTTGTATGATGAGACTATTAAAGCTGTTTTTTATAGCAACTTCCAAATACACATTTTAAAACTGTAAACCCTAGTCACCGTGCTGTGCCCTAGATCCCCAGAACTCATTCATCTTATAACTAGAAGTTTGTACACTTTGATTTTCTTCTTAAGAAAGTAGAGAAGTTGTTTGCATTTCTGGGTGCTTTTTAAAATTTTGGTATCTGTTTTGAGAATTCCTTAGTAGTTTTCATACAAATTATTCGGGAATGTGATTCATATTATTTTCACTTAAGAATTGACTGAGGATTTCTGATTTCCTAATATGTGGTCAATGTTTGTAAATAGTTAAGCATGTGACTTTAGCTCAGGTCATTATCTCATGGTTCATGGGTTTGAGCCCCACATTGGGCTCTGTGCTGACAAGCACAGTCTGGAGCCGGCTTCAGTTTCTATGTCTCCCTCTCTCTCTGTTCCTCCCTTGCTCATGCTCTGTTTCTCTCTGTCTCTCAAAAATATATTCAAAAACTCTAAAAAAAAATTTCAACTGCACTTTCAATACTCTGTGAAACATTTAAAATGTACCTATTCGATATATGGGAAGAGAGAGAGGTTGAACTCTGCTAGTTAACATTTTTTCTATTTTTTTCCCTTTTATTACCTGCAATTCTTGGTTACACATTTTAATTATTTTGTTATTTGGTGCATGAAGACTCATGAGCATTTGGTTCTCTATGTGTTTGTGCCCTTTATTATGATAAAGCACTGTTGTCATTTATGTTTGTATCTTGGATTGAATTTGATGTTAGTATCACGGCCTTTGATTTATGTTTTGTTTGTGTTTGCCTCGTGTGATTTTAGTCTGTATGTCACTTTCAACTCTGATGTGTCCATTTCAGATAAGTCTCCTATAGATAGCATGTAGTTAGGTTTTATTTTTTTTGATATAATCTGAGCCTTTTTCTTTCAATGGCTTAGTTTATCCCACTGACATTTCTTGCTATAACAGATATTTTTGTTCTGAACTCTGTCATTTATGCTATTCCATTTGTTTTTAATGTTTCTCTTATGGTACCTGTTATTTGCTCCACAGCCAATGTTTTCACTCACTTTGTATGATTTGGGTTTTAGTTTTCATATAATGTTTATAGACTCTATTTCCTGTATCATTGCCTTTATAACTTTAAATACCATAATTTATACAAATATCCTTACTAATCTATCAATTTCAAGCAGTATCAAATAAAAAGTGAGGACTGTAATACTCTGACACTTTTCTCTCTCCATATATAACACATAATGTTGGTAAGTTACATTATGATTTTTAAATTGTCAGGATTAAAAACACTTACACTTTGCTGAGAAACTTATCATATCTCTTTAGTCACAGTTCTAAATATAAATTGAATCAATGCTTGCCACCCAGGCTTCACCTCTCTGCTTCCCCTACCTGGAGCTTTTCACTTTCTTTAACCATTCACTTGCTGAAAAGTCACCAGCTTTGTAAAACCCAATCCTCCCAGGGCTTTTTCCCTCCACCTCCCCCCATAACTCTGCAATGTTTCCCATTGTCTACAGCTCATAAGCCACAATTCTGAGTATTAGACACAAACCTCTCTGTGTGTCTGTCCCTTCCTGCTTTTCTATCTCCATTCCCCATCAGTTCCTGCCTCCAAGTTTCCACTTCATGGGCACATCTGCTATCACTGACACATTTATCCTGCTCTTTGATGCTCCTGAACCTGCGCTCACACTGCCAATTACTTAACTCTCCTTGCCTTGCTTTCAGCTAATTCTCATTTGCTCATAAAAACTCAGGTCAGAATTTATACTTACATTTCAAGAACACTTTAATTGAAATATAACTTACATATAAAAAAAACTACAAATACTGAGAGTACAGCCTGATGAATCTTCATGCACCAATGCACAAAAACACATAGTCAAGTTCTTCGCTATCCGAGTGAGGAAATAGAAATGGATGTGCCAGCAAGAAGCCCCCGGCGCTCCTGGTCTCTGCCTCCTTCTCCAAAGGTAACCATGATCATGACTTGACACCCCTAGTGATTCTTGCCCGTTTATAACATTTAATATGCATGGAATGATATTGTATGTGTACTATTGTGTCTGATTCCTCAGACCCTCCAGACTTTTGTCACCTGCTTGACTCTGGTCACCTCCCTAGCCCCAACCCCTCAAGTCTTAACAACCCCAGCTGCTTCCTGAGCCCTGTCTGCTTTTTCAGTTCCAGCTCCCAAGTACCCGACCCCCAACCCTTCACCCTCAACTTCCAGGCCACCTGTGAGCCTTGAGTGGCTCCTCTGGTGGGGCTCACTGGCCTGGTCACCTCAGAGAACACAAGAAAAACAAAAGAAATGGAAGACAAAGAAAGAGATGCGTATAGAATCATTTTTTTTTTAAGAAAACAAAAGAAAAGAAAAGGAGAAAAAGGAAGAGCTCGTCTGTAATATAACATTCTTATTCTGAAGTATTGAGATTATCAGCTCTGGTGTTTCATATATATAATGGAATATATAATATCATATATATATGTATATGCATGTATACATATGTATATACATATGTATATGTATGTATACATATGCATATACATATGTATGTGTGTATACATATGCATATACATATGTATATATGTATATGTACACATATACATATATATGGCATACATATTTCACTCTCTATATATGATTTATACATATGACATATACATATGATAGCCCCTTCACCTAGAGTGCTGGGAATATAATGTCCATCTCTCTCATGCCATAATGCTTCTCAGATTCTCTTCAGCATCTACTTCCTTTTCAGATTTTCCACCTTGCAGCTGGCACAAGGCACACATCAGAGAATGCAGGGATGGGAAAGTAGTTCTCACTTCTTTCCTCTTTCCTTCTATGTGGGATGTTGGGCACTCAAGAAATGAGACCTGTGAACTCTGATTTCTTCCTCGTATCCCTATGAGACCACTAAAAGCTCTGCTCAACTTCTCTGCTTTGGAGCAGCTGTTCTTAACTTGTTTCTCAGACTCTTCACATATCCTGTGAGGGAATCAATATGGGCTGAAAAGGTAGAGGAGAATATTAGACTCACCTTAGCACCTTTCCTTTGATACTTTGGCATATCACATCCTGGCTGCCTTGTTAGATATCTAAGACCCTCACATAAATGTGTTTTTGTTTTTTGTTTTGTTTTAATACATGTTATCCAGCTTTTTTAGTTGCTCTCATGGGGAGGGTTGCCCTGCTGTGTGTTCATCATAGCCATAGTAGAATTCAGAGCTGGGTTTTTGTTGTTGTTTTGTTTTGTTTTGTTTTTAGCTAGTCAGCTACTAATTCACTCCACATGTCTCCCAGATTCATTTTGATGTAACAAAATGTAAACATAAGAATTATTTGTAATTAGTGTTGAACACTACAAATATCTGTCGTTCCCATATCTGACATCTTGAGATTGGTGGATGCAGTATAGTTGCATCTGGATGGAAAGAAAGGCTCACCCAGGTGTCCTCTTGTGCAAGTGCAAAATTCCCAAGCCTGAAAAAAAAGCATGTGGACTATGGAATCACAAATATCCACTAAAATCTACTAATCTATTAATATCTATTTATAAATCTATTAATTTGGGGAGATACAAGCCTGATTTGAGGGTGGTGTGTAGCTTATTAACATTTGGAAAAAAACATTTGGAACACTCCAGTGCAACAAAAATCACATTTTTGCACATTGGACTCCTGCACTAGACAGTAAGGTGCCTGAGGGCATAAATTTCATCTTTTTTTTTTTCTCTAAAGCCAAGGTTTTCAGTAAATGCGGGTTAAATCGTGTGCCCTAATGACTTCATCAATGCCTAATTGATAATTTATTTTGTTAGTTCATTCATTCTCCCCCCACCCCACAACAACCTAATGCATGTTGGGAATGAGCATTCTCTCCTAAGGAAACAGCAGGGATAAAAGCAGCTAGAGGCAAGGGTCTTATGGGACTTACTGTCTGGTAGCATTTTTACTCAAATATGATGCTTTGACACTATGACCCCGTTCCCCTAGCTATCAAAGACCATATGCCTAAATACAGAAAACTAAGAAACTATAAAGAAAGAAAATAAAGATTAAAATCACCCATCTTTTCAACTGGATTGAATCATGGTAATAGCTTCTGCTTCAGTCCCTCATGCATTCTACTATCGTTAAACACACTTATGAATAGATATTCATCCATATGGAGAAAAAATTGGGTCATACCATACATATTGGCTTTCTAATACTATCAGAATACTTTGAATAACTTGAATAACTTTCTATTTTTTGAAATATTATGTGTGTGTGTGTGTGTGTGTGTGTGTGTGTGTGTGTGTGTGTAAAATGGTACATGGAGTGGCAAACAACTTTGCAAACATTTCAAAGTTTAAAAATATTAAAATATTTATCAAATGCCCATCTATTTTTCTCCATTACACATTCCCATCTAACCCCTCTACTGTAACTCCAGTTTTACCAAAGATAACCACATTTTATGTTCATCACTTCTATACATTTTTTGTACTTACTAAGTATATATGTATTCCTAAATATCATATTGTATAATAAAGTGTATTTGTAAATTTTATAGAAAATCATATTTATGAGACTTGCTTTTCCTCCCCTTAAATCACAGTTTTGAAACTTATCTGTAGAGAATTATGTAAATCTAGTTCAATTTGTAATTTACATATAATACCCCCCCTATATAGTATAATATGATTTGTTTATCCATTTTAAATGAATATTTTGTGTTTTTTCTAATCTTTCACATTTGCCCATAAGACTGAAATAAGCATTCTAATCCATGCCTTCTCAAGTACATATGTGAGAGTACCTCTAATATGTATATAAGCCTGAGAATAGAATTGCTGATTAAACAGTGCATGCAATTTCAGATTTACTAAATAGTGCCAGTGTCTCTGCAAAGTAGTTGTACCAATTAAAATTCCCGGTCTCAATGCACAAGAGTTAATGTTGTTCAACATCTTTGCCGATACTTAGTATTTTCAGGTTTTAATTTTTTTTCCAATTTTATGGGTATGTACTGGAATCTTATACAGTGTTAATTCGCAATTCTTTCATGATTATTGAAACTGATTATTTTTTCAATGTATTTATTGGCCATTCAGATTTGTTCTTCTAAAATTTAGGCCTATATATTTTTTAATTTTTTAAATTTATTTTTGAGAGAGAGAGCACAAGTGGGGGAGGGGGACAGAGGATTTGAAGCAGGATCCTCACTGGCAGCAGCCAGCCCCATGTGGGGCTCAAACTCACGAACCATGAGATCATGACCTGAGCTGAAGTCAGACACTCAACGGACTGAGCCACCCTGCTGGCTCCAAGGACCTATATATATATTTTAAGTTTATTTATTTATTTCGAGAGACAGAGCACAAGCAGGGGAGGGGCAGAGAGAGAGAGGGAGAGAGAATCCCAAGCAGGCTTCACACTGTCAGCGCAGAGCCCAAAGCAAGGTTCAAACTCACAAACCCATGAGATCATGACCTGAACCCAAATCAAGAGTCGGATGCTTAACCGACTGAGCCACCCAGGTGTCCCAAGCCTATATTGTTATTCAATTGTTTGTGTTTATTTAACTTTTTTTAGGGATCCTTCCTGTAACTTGCATACTAAATTTACTGGTCACACACCATACAATTGTGACAGAATTTCAGATCGTACATGGTATCTTCACTACTTTTGTTACCTGAAGTTTTCATTTCATTGTTATAATACTAATCAAGTTTTTCCTTATGGTTTGTGGGCAATTTTGATAAAAATATTTTTTTTTCAACATTTATTTATTTTTGGGACAGAGAGAGACAGCATGAACGGGGGAGGGGCAGAGAGAGAGGGAGACACAGAATCGGAAACAGGCTCCAGGCTCTGAGCCATCAGCCCAGAGCCCGACGCAGGGCTCGAACTCCCGGACCGCGAGATCATGACCTGGCTGAAGTCAGACGCTTAACCGACTGCGCCACCCAGGCGCCCCAAAAATATTTTTTTCTTTACTTTCTTTTTAAAGTTTGGCTGTTCACTTTGAGATCAATGTCCCATATGAAAATAGTTTCATTTATAGAGATAGATTTTTTTTTTCTACAAGGATAATTGTTTGCCACAGCACAGCTAATTACAAAGCTAATTATGCTTTCATTCCTAATACGGAGTGGAACTTCTGTCAGGTATCAGCATTCTATAGATATTTTAGGTTTGTTTCTAAAATCCTACTCTGTTCATGTTCTGTTTTTCTATCCTCACATCAAGGCTGTATTGTCTTAGTTACTATAGCTTATAATAATTCTTGGTATTTATTATGACAAGCCTCCCTTTTATTCTCAATTAACTTGATTATTCCAGGACTTTTGTTCTTTGAGACATATTTTAGAATACTTTTCCGGTGTCGTGATAAAACTTCTGTGATTTTGAGTTGAAATGCTTTAAATTTATATATTCATTTGGGGAGATTTAATATTTTAACAGTTGAGTTTCTATGTCCATACGGCAGCCATGTAAATTATCATCAAATGGCATATGTATATCTATGAAATATTTATGTATGGATCAGCATATTGGTATATTATATTAGTGAAACTATAAAATAATTCTCTTCAAAAACCAGTTTCAAAAGTTACATTATAGCTAAGAAATAAAAATAACAAATATCTGGGTAAAAGGGGACAAAACTAGAAAAAATGCTCTTGTTTAGGACTATTAAAATATAACATAAACAGTAGAGTGATTCCTAACATAAATATTTAATCAATTTCTTAGCTCTTTCTGTCTGTAATATGGAGCAACTGACAGTTTTCTGAAAAATTTTTTGTTATGTCTTTAAAAATTTAATTTTTAAAATTTGACCTCAAAGTGCATTTTATGATTAATAAACCTGAAATTAACACCTTAACTATACTCTTCTCTGTGTATATAATAGTTTTCTTTTTTTGACAAATGTCTTTATAAAAGAAATTCATCTACTGAGTTGCTCTATAATTATTTTGAATTTTTGCCAATTTTAGTACTATGAAATCATAATTTCAATGTTATTCCATTCTCGTATAAAATAAATGTATCAAATTAAAATTAGAAGCTCCACCAGAATATTTCCCTACAAGTTGAGATATTTCAAAATATAATTGTACTTTTTACAATTGTACAAAATACAACAGTACAACAATTAAATCGGTTTTATAATTTAAACTCTTTTTAATTTACTTAGAATGTTTTGGGCCTTTGAGGGGTACATTTTTATGTAAAACACACTTTTAGACAAGTGTAAATATAACAAATGTACACTTTGGTCTGGGAACCAGCTCCAGTTCAAGAAGCAGAACACTGCCCCTCCAAACCACCAACCACACACCCCCCATCCTATTCCCTTGAGGTGACTACACCCATCCTTCATCAAAAGACACCACTAAGTTGATTTCTAACGCCATGAATTAGTTTGGCCCCCCTGTGTACTTTATAGAAATGGTATCATAGAGAATGTAGTTTTTGATATCTGGCTTCTTTTATTGGACATTATAATTTGTGAGATTCCATCATGTTTTGGAGAATAGTTTCAGTTCATTTATTTTCATTGCTGTCTGTTATTCCATTGTATATAGAGACTATAATTTATTTATTTTACATTATGCTAATTTTCAGTTTCAAGCTCTCATGAAGAGTGATGCCATGAACATTTTATTGTATGTCTTTGGGTGAACTTATAAACACATTTCTTTTGGATACACAAGGAGGAGTTCAATTTCTATTTCATAGGAATTCTCAGGGGGAAAGCTCTCAGCTTTTCCTCATTGAGGATATTAGCTGTGGTCTTTTCATGTATGGTTTTTATGATGTATGCTGAAAACTATAGAAAGTTTATGAAGGAAATTGAAGAAGACATAAAGAAATGGAAAAACATTCCATGCTCACGGATTAGAAGAATAAATATTATTAAAATGTCAGTACTACCCAAAGTAACCTACACATCCAATGCAATCCCAATCAAAATTGCACCAGCATTCTTCCCAAAGCTAGAACAATCTTAAAATTTGTATGGAACCACAAAAGACCCTGAATAGCCAAAGTAATACTGAAGAAGAAAACTGAAGCAGGAGGCATCACAATCCCAGACTTTAGCCTTTACTACAAAGCTTTAATCATCAAGACAGTATGGTATTGTACAAAAACAGACACATAGACCAATGAAATAGAGTAGAGAACCTAGAATTGGACCCCCAAATATATGGCCAACTAATCTTTGACAAAGCAGGAAAGAGTATCCAATGGAAAAAAAGACAGTCTCTTTAGCAAATGGTGCTGGGAGCACTGGACAGCAACTTGCAGAAGAATGAAACTAGACCACTTTCTTACACCATACACAAAAATAAAATGAAAAGGGATGAAGGACCTGAATGTGAGACAGGAAACCACCAAAACCCTAGAGGAGAAAGCAGGAAAAAACCTCTTTGACCTCAGCCACAGCAATTTCTTACTCGACACTACTCCGAAGGCAAGGGAATTAAAAGGAAAAATGAACTATTGGGACCTCATCAAGATAAAAAGCTTCTGCATTGCAAAGAAAACAATCAACAAAACTAAAAGGCAACCGACAGAATGGGAAAAGATATTTGCAAATGACATATCGGATAAATGGCTAGTATCCAAAATCTATAAAGAACTCACCAAATTCCATGCCCAAAAACAAATACTCCTGTGAAGAAATGGGCAGAAGACATGAATAGACACTTTTCCAAAGAAGACATCCAGATGGCCAACAGACACATGAAAAGATGCTCAACGTCACTCATCATCAGGGAAATACATATCAAAGCCACACTGAGATACCACCTCACGCCAGTCAGAGTAGCTAAAATGAACAAACCAGGAAAATATGGATGCTGGTGAGGATATGGAGAAATGGGAACCCTCTTGCACTGTTGGTGGGAATGCAAACTGGTGCAGCTGCTCTGGAAAACAGTGTGGAGGTTCCTCAAAAAATTAAAAATAGATCTACCCTATGACCCAGCAATAGCACTGCTAGGAATTTACCCAAGGGATACAGGAGTGCTGATGCACAGGGGCACTTGTACCCCAATGTTTACAGCAGCACTTTCAACAATAGCCAAATTATGGAAAGAGCCTAAATGTCCATCAACTGATGAATGGATAAAGAAGATGTGGTTTATACACACAATGGAATACTACTTGGCAATTAGAAAGAATGAAATCCTGTCATTTGCAGCAACATGGACGTAACTGGAAGGTATTATGTTAAGTGAAATAAGTCAGTAAGAGACGACAGATACCATGTTTTCATTCATATGTGGAATTTGAGAAACTTAACAGAAGATCATGGGGGAAGGGAGGGGGGAAAACAGTTACAGACAGAGAGGGAGGGGAGCAAACCACAAGAGACTCTTAAATACAGAGAACAAACTGAGGGTTGATGGGGGGTGGGGGAGAGGGGAAAGTGAATGATGGGCATTGAGGAGGGCACTTGTTGGGATGAGCACTGGGTGTTGCACGGAAGCCAATTTGACAATAAATTATATTTAAAAAAACAAAAAAACTTTAAATATTTAAATGAATTGACATAATGCAGAGTATGCTCTTGGAACATAGAGAATTACACTAGAAATCAATAATAGAAAATTATCTAGAAAATCTCCAAATGTTTAGAAATTAAACATGCACAACTAAAGACACCATGGAAATGTGTCAAAATGGAAATCACTATAGTGAAATTAGTAGGTATTTTGAATTGAATAAAAATGAAAACACAATGTATCAAAATATATAGGATGCAGCTAAAGCATTACTGAGAGTAGAGTTTATACTTTAAAACTTATATAAGAAGAGAATAAAAGTCTCAAAGAAATTAGCTCAGCCTCCATCTGAATAAAATAGAAAAAGAAAAGTAAATTAAAACCAATACAGTAGAGCAGATAAATATATACTCTGTGCTCATGAATTGGGAAAATTAATACTGTTTTAATATCTATACTACCCAAAGACATCTATACATTAAAATAACCCCTATCAATATTATCAGGGCATACTTTTCAGAAATAGAAAAAAGAAGTCCAAACTTTGTATGGAGCCACAAAAGACCCCAAAAAGCTAAAGCAATCCTAAGAGAGAAGAAAGCTGAAGACATCACACTTCCCGATTTCAAACTATATTACAAAGCTGAAGTAATCAAAACAATATGGTAGTACCAGCACACATACATAGACAATTGGAACAGCATCAAGAGCTCAGAAATAAGTCCTTGGATATACAGTCAACTAATATTTGACAATGCAACCACAAATACTGAATGGGGAAAGGATAGCTCTCTAATAAATAGTGTTGGAAAACTTGGATAACTACACATAGAAGAATGAAATTGGACCCCTGTCTTACATTATGCACAAAAATGAACTTGAAATGGATTAAAGGCTTAATAATAAGACTTGAAACTGTAAAACTATTTGAAGAAAATGTAAGGGAAATCTCCTTGACATTTGTCTTGGCAACAATTTTCTGGATAGACACCAAAAGCATAAGCAATAAAACAAAAATTAACAAGTGGGACTACATCAAATTAAAAATCTTTTACACCCGAAAACAAATAATCCAGTGAAGAAATGGGTAAAAATCTTTTACACTGTGAAAGAAACCATCAACAAAATGAGAAGGGAAGCCTACAAAATGAGAAAAAAAAATTGTCAATCATATAGGTGACAAGAGGTTAATATCCAAAAATATATAAAGAATTCATACGATTCAATAGTAGAAAAACAATCTGGGGCACCTGGTTGGCTCAGTCAGTTAAACATCCGACTCTTGATCTCAGCTCAGGTCACAATCTCACAAGTCGTGGGATCAAGCCCTATACCAGGCTCCGTGCTGACAGCATGGAGCCTGCTTGGGATTCATTCTCTCTCTCTCTCTCTTTCTCTCTCTCTCTCTCTCAAAATAAATAAATAAAACTTTTTAAAAATCTGATTTAAAAAATGGGCATGGGAACTGAATAGGCAGTTTTTCCCACAGAAGACACAATTGCCGAATAGGTACATGAAAAAGTTATCAGTAGCATTAATTATCAGTGAAATGCAAATCAAAACCACACTGACAAATCATTTCACACCTATCATTAAAAAGACAAAAGATAACAAGTATTGGCGAGGATGTGGAGAAAAGGAAACCTTTGCACACTATTGATGAGAATGTAAATTGGTACAACGACTATGGAAAACAGCATGGAGTTTTCTCAAATAAGTGAATAAATAAATAAAAATAGAACTACCATATGACCCAGCAATCCCACTTCTGTGTATACCCAAAGGAAATGAAAAGAGGATCTCAAGGAGATATCTGCACTCCTATGTTTATTGCAGTATTATTCACAATAATCAAGATATGGAGACAAGCCATGTTTTGGTTAACAAGTGAATGAATAAAGAAGATGCAACATATAAGTAATATATATACATATATTTATGTATATATATAATATTTATATACAATTTATAGTACATATTATACATAAATATATTATAAATATAATATATTATATATTAAATATATATAATATTGTATATTATATAAATATTATATATTTATAAATATATTTTATATTATATTAAATATATTATATATTGTATTATATATTATAAATATAATGTGATATATTATTACTATAATATAATAAATTAATATGATATAATATAATACAATATAATATAAATTCAGCCATGAGATAAAAGGAAATCCTGCCTTTTGTGACAACTTGGAAGAAACTTGAGGGCAATATGCTTAGTGAAATGTCAGACAAAGAAAGATGAATACTGTATGATTGGTCACTTGTATTTGGATTCTAAAAAAGCTGAACTCAGGGCATCTGGGAGGCTCAGTTGGTTAAGCGTCCAATTCTCTTTTTTTTTTTTTTTTTTTAATTTTTTTTTTCAACGTTTTTTGTTTATTTTTGGGACAGAGAGAGACAGAGCATGAACGGGGGAGGGGCAGAGAGAGAGGGAGACACAGAATCAGAAACAGGCTCCAGGCTCTGAGCCATCAGCCCAGAGCCCAACGCGGGGCTCGAACTCCCGGTCCGCGAGATCGTGACCTGGCTGAAGTCGGACGCTTAACCGACTGCGCCACCCAGGCGCCCCAAGCGTCCAATTCTTGATTTTGGCTCTGGTCATGATCTCATGGTTGGTGAGGTCAAGCCCCTCACTGGGCTCTGCGCTGACAATGTGGAGCCTGCTTGGGATTCTCTCCCCCTCTCTCTGCCTCTCTCTGTAAGAGAGCTTACACAAGCTCTCTCTCTCTCTCTCTCTCTCTCTCTCTCTCTCTCCTCTCTCTCTCTTTCTCAAAATAAATAAACTTAAAAAAAAAGCTGAACTTAAAGAAATATAACAGAGTTATGGTTACCAGGGACTGGGAGAATGATGTAAATGGGGAGACATTGGTCAAAGGGTACAAACTTCTATTTATAAAAAGTTCTGAAGATCTAAGGGCGTCTGGATGGCTCAGTCGGTTGAGTGTCTGACCTTTGGTTCAGGTCATAATCTCCTGGTTCATGAGTTCGAGCCCTGCATCGGGTTCTGTGCTGACAGTTCAGAGCCTAGAGCCTGCTTCAGATTCTGTGTGTCCCTCTCTCTCTGCCCCTCCCTTCCTCTTTCTCTCTCTCTCTCTCTCTCTTAAAAAAAAAAACATTAAAAAATGTTCTGGGGTTCTAACATACAGAATGTGATTATAGCTAATAAAGCTGTATTATATACTTGAAAGTTGCTAAGAGAGATAGTAATTATTCTCACCACAAAAAATTAATGGTAATGATGTGACAGGAGGTAGGTATGAGCCAAAGCCATGGTGGTAATGATTTTGGAATAGGTAAGTGTAGCCAGACAACAGGTTGTCTTAAATATACACAATATGTCAATTATATCTCAATAAAGCTGGAAAAAATAGAAACAGAGCAACAAGCTCTGAAACCAAAAGCTGATTCTTCCCAAGAATCAATGCAGTTGGTTACACCTCAAATCAGACTGATTAAGACAAAAAGAGTGACGACATAGATTAAAAACATCAGGAATGAAATAAGCAACATCATTAAAGATACTATAGACATTAAATGAATAATAAGGGAATAACATTACAGTATTTATGCCCACTGCTATGGTCTGGATGTTTCTGTTCCCCTCCCCTCCCCAATTCATATGTTGACATCCTAACCCCCAAAAGTGATTACATTAGTAGGTGCAGACTTTGGCGGTTGTTTAGATCATGAGGATGCAACCCTTACAAATGGGATTCTGTGCCTTATAAAAGAGGTTTTGGAGAAATCTCTTGCCCCTGTGTTTGAGGACACAGCGAGAAGTCAGTAGTCTGCAGCCTGAAAGAGGGGCTTCACCCACCCACGATGACACACATCCCAGACTTCCAACTTCTGTCGTGGTGAGAAATAGATTTCTGTTATTTATAAGTTCCCCGGTCTGTGGTATTTTGGTATAGCAGCCTGAATGAACTAAGACACTGATACGTCTGATAACTTTGATGAAATAAATCAATTCTTTCAAATATATAAACTAACTAGCTCATGCATGAAGGGGTGATTGTCTGAATAGCCCAATGTCTATTAAATACATTGAATTTGAAATTAAAAATTTCAACAGCCAATGTTCCAGTTCCAGATAGCTTCACTGGCAAACTGTACCAAAAGTTTAAGTAAGGATTAATACCAGTTATATACAAATTCTTCCAGAAAATAGAAAAGATAAAGTTCTCAACTTGTATTATGCCAGTGTTACCATCATATCAAACACCAGACAAAGACATTATAAGAAAAGAAAACTACCTAGCACTGTTCCTCATGAACACAGGTGCCAAAGTCCTCAAAAAGATTATGGTAAATAAAATTTAAAAATACATGATGAAGTAGAGTTTATCCTGAGAATGCGATTCATTCTGAAAGTAATAAAGTGTTAATGTATTATTTTTGCCTGTGAAGAGTATTCAGTCTCTAAGTCTTGAGATCAAGAAAAGTTGGAATAGATTGAGAGACATTCCCAAGTCTTCTGAGGTAAAGATAAGTATTTTCACATAAAAATCCTCACCCAATCAATATATTATTCTTTCATGTGCTCACTAAAAATGTGAAATGATATTTTAAACAACATTCAAAACAACTCTAAAAAGGACTTGGAGTGATGCATGTACAGAAAAAAAAAAGAAAGAAAGAGAGTAACATTAATGAAAGTATGTCCTACTGGATGTTTAAAAACTATTTTAAAAGAATAATATTCAATTTTATACTTAATAGATTTCTTCTTAATAACATTACTTCATTGTTTTCTGACGTAGAGTGTTGGCTGAAGAGAAGGCTAAAGTCTGTGACTTTTTTTTTCCTCTGTGGGGAACAACGTTTTGTTTTGCTTTTTGTTTTTTCTTTGTTCTCTGACACTTTTCAAGCATTCTTTTCTCCAGTTTTTGCATAGATGTAGTTTCGTTTATTCTTCTGACTTGGCACTTGTTGGGTTCTTGCAATATGAAAACTCATTTATTCTCAAACTCTAATAATATTTATTCCCTTAAATTACTGATTATACCCTCCATTCATGTTTCTTTATTTTCTTACAAACTCCTATTAAATGCTTGTCGTGCTGCTGGATAATTCTTACGCTTCGCTTTATTCTGTAATTTTTCTCTTGCCAAACATTTTGGACCTGTAAAAGAAATATATATGCTCATCTTCCAAATTAACTTTTAGCCCAAAAGATATATTTTTATTTGTCTCTGATAACTACTTTTTGTGACATAATGTTAAATCATGTTTTTGTATAACTTCTTCTTTAGCCCCTCTGATGAAAAAATGCTCTGAAGGTTTTTTTCTATTACCTGAATAACTTATTTTACTTTCAGGTTCGGTTGGTCTGTTTCTAATGATTGTGTGTGTGTGTGTGTGTGTGTGTGTACATGCAGGCACACTATTGGTTTTTCTTGAAGTGCCTGGTGATTTAACTTTTTATTGTTGTTATATAGGAAAACTATTTACTTTTGTACATCTACTTTGCATGCAACCCAATTACCAAATTCTCGTAATTTTTTTTAATCTTCCCTTTTCTAATTAATACTTTTATTTCTTCTTTTTTTTTCTATTTTATTGGCTGGGATATTCAGTAAAACTTTAAATATACTATGATAACAAGTAAGGGCGCCTAGGTGGCTCAGTCTGTTGAGTTTCTGACTCTTGATTTTGGCTCAGGTCATGATCCCAAAGTCATGGGTTTGAGTCCTGCATTGAGCCCCATGCTCAGCACAGAACCCACTTAAGGTTTTCTCTCTGTCTCTCCCTCTGCCCCTCTCCCCCACTTGCTTTCTCTCTCTCAAATAAAAGAAAGATATATTTTATAGAGAAAATATAATAAAATAGTACCTATTATTTATTATAGTATGCATATGATAAGATGTTTTCATTATTTAATCATTGATATTGGCTATTGATTTTGAAATCTTCATCTTATAGAGTTAGTATTTCTCTATAGTTTGTTCAAAGCTTTTTTTAATGTTATTGTATGTAAAAAAATATAGATTTTCTTCAAATTATCTTTAATATCTATTGATAGTTTCCCTTTTTTGTTTAAGTGGTAAATTATATTAATATATATCTTGGGTAGTCTCATATTGCTGCATAAACTTTAATTGTATGCTATTATTTTAACATGTTAATTCAGATTATTAATGTTTTATTAATATATTTCTGTTCTTAAAAAAGCCTCTGGATTTTCTTGAGTTATTTTCACGATTTACTATGAAAATTGCATCGCTTCTCGGCCTTTTAGCTAAAATCAAGTGTATTATGAAAATTGCACCTGATTTATAAATTTAATTGAGAAAAATATATTGCTTTCCATAATGGAGAAAAATGTAGAAAGTATGAACATTATGTGTTCTTTTTTATTTTCACCAAATTTAACTCTGGACAAAGAGTTTGGGGGAAGGTTAATAACATGTTTAATTTCCTTCTTTTTAATACATTTATTATAGTGCCTCTTCTAGTTTGAGACAAAGCATAGACAGTAACCCATTTCATATAGATATTTCAAAGTTATCCATGCAATTGTATAGTATAAATCTTTGAAACTTTTAATCTCTCCCATATCTGTGCCCCTGGGGGTATATAGATTTCTTATTTTTAATTTCTTGAAATTTGCTTGATTACCTTTACAAGAAACTTGACTCTCATTAGGGTTTACTAAAAACAACAACAACAAAAACCTAGTTCTTACAATTATTTATCTTTTTAATTTTCTGTTTTCTAATATATTAATTTCAGATATTATCTTGGCAATTTATCAAATCTCCCCAAGTTTTTTTTTAGAGGGTGAAAGAGAAGGGAATTATCATTTCAAGAGTTAATTTTTATCTTCCCAGTTCAATATTTAATGAGCATGCCTCTAAAAACGGATCTTTCTGCCTTCTTTAAGTTTTCATATGTGTTTATTATTCTAATTGGCATTAATATTTAAGGCTGTAGCTGGACAAATTGCTTTGTCTTTCATCCTCGAGCTATTTAGTAAGTACATATTTTGTAAACATTCTCTAATGACTTTTTTTTTGGCTATTAAAGTACTTGAATCTCATTTCTTGCAATATTTCATCTTCTCCTTTGCTATTATTAGGATGACAGTTCTTACCCAGCTACTATTATGATGTTTAATATTTAGTCATGTTCTCAGTCCTAAAAATTGTTTCTAATATGATATAATCTGAGAAATCAGATATCCAACTCACTTTATTAGTATCTCAATCAAGAAATTTAGGAGGAGATTTTAGGTTTTTTTTTTTTTTAAATCTCCTTCTGAATTTGGAAGCTAAGCTCTAAATAAAATCCTATAAGGTAGCATTTGTTTTTTTAAACAGACCAAAAATTACACATTTTATTTCCCTCTGTGCAAAGGTTAATCATAACTCAAAGAACTTTTAAAAATCAAAGCATTTGGGCCAGAATTAATAATGTGGTGTCATAAGAATAAATTAGTTCTGACAAGAGTTGTGTCCTTTTTAGTCCTTCGAAATAAGTAATCAAAGGGAGGGAAATGAAGCTTAGCAGAGGCTGAGAGACAGGAATTTTTTTCAACACATCACAAATATAGGGAAAGTCTATACTGTTTCAAGTTACTCTCTCCATTGATTTCTCTTTTGACCTTTCAGTAAGAGCGGGCTCATGTTCATCACGATGCACTCAGGACGAGGGGTAGGATGTCCATGGCAGCTGCTATCAGGGATCCTGTGGGTGTGTCTGAAGCTATCCAATTTCCCTTGAAACTGTGCGAGAAGCTGCTGTTGCTTTTGATATTGCAAACACAAGAGCAAAATGGTTCCTCTTACTTGAAGCCTCACAGCGTGGGAGGGTACACTTGTAGGATGACTCTCAAAACATGTCTTTGGCTACAGAACATGACTTAACTTTAGTCCTCACCAGATTAATCACTGAAAAGCCAGACTCTGAATCCCTTGCTTTGAGCTCCAAGATCCTTACTTTATATTCATTTCCACCTAGCCATAACTGACCTTTCTTCTCACCTTTTGGCATCTAGCCTGCTTCATATGTTCAACTACTTATGTTTCCAACTACTTATGTTATGTCCCTATGTGAACATCACTTCTTGATTTATGAATGGCTCTCTTTACACCTAGTTAATGTCAGCTTTTGCTGTTGTTTCTGTCTTGTGATGATTACAATGTTCATGAGCAACCACTTCTTTGTTCTGCAACAGTAGGGAGTACATTGAGCTATTCAGATCACACACACACACACACACACACACACAAATCCATTTGAATAGAACCAAGACACTATTATTTTGCACACCATCTCACAGGTACAAAATAGGGGCAAGATACTCATAAGCTCTCATACAGCTTGTCTTTATGAGATGTAAGACTGGAATCTGACTTTCCTAGATTTAGTACTGTGAGTTTTCTCATCTACCAGACATTTTCTAGCTTTGTAAAGCCCAGAACAATTTAAGTGATATATTCCTTTGAGTCAAAGAATATAAAGCCCACTGAAGAGAACTGAATTAAAATAAGTGTTGGTGAAGTAGACCCTGCCTATTCAACTTCCCCATCACTTGTTCAGTAGGCCCTGAAGCAAGACTGCAAACATCTCATCTGAAACCCCCTGCTGTGGGAAAATTTCAGCAACCGAAGGGCATCTGGGAGTGCTGGAGCCCAGGGAAGGAGGTTGTGGAACATGGGAATGAAGAGCAGTTGGAATTTTAAATTGGGTGCCCTAGGCAAACATCACGGTGAAGGTGACATTTGAGTTATGATTAAAAAAAATTTTTTTAACGTTTATTTATTTTTGAGACAGAGAGAGACAGAGCATGAACAGGGGAGGGGCAGAGAGAGAGGGAGACACAGAATCTGAAACGGGCTCCAGGCTCTGAGCTGTCAGCACAGAGCCCGACGCGGGGCTCGAACTCACGGATCGTGAGATTGTGACCTGCGCCGAAGTCGGCCGCTTAACCGACTGAGCCACCCAGGAGCCCCTGAGTTATGATTTAAAATAGGTGAGGGAGAAATCCATGTGGATGTCAGTTGGGAGAACATTCCTGGTAAAGGGAACAACAATTACAAATTCCTAAGCATGTCCAACAAATAGTAAGATGGTGCATTTGGCAATATGAAAGAAAAACATTGAATCTTCAAGCCAGCCAGGTCAAATCAGACAAACTGGTGATACCTGTAGTGAAAGATGTTGCAGATAAATCACTTTCTGCATCATCTTTATTAATATACCAACTGCTCCTACTTCTTTCAGTGGACAAAGACTTAACCAACTTTGCTTTTCTTAAATGAGTGTGCAAGTGTATGTGTTTCTGTATAAATTTTATATCTATTAACAGGAAGCTTGTTAATGGGCTTGTTCTAGATGGTGTCACTTATTGCTATCATTTTAGACCTGGTTACGTGCTTGGGCTCCTATCAAACTGAGACCATGAAACAACCTGGATGAAACGATATACACACGAGATATGTCAAAATCGCTACTAGGCATATAGCATCCAAAGATGCTGGGCCCATAGTAAGGTGAGTGATTTGAGAGTCAGAAAGCTGTATCATTTCTTTGACCAGAGAGTCAAGGAGCCCTTTCCCGAGAACTGAGTTTAGTCACGCTTTCCAGTATCCCACAGGACATTTGCCCCACTCCAAAGTCGCAATGTTCCTGGACCACCCTAGTCCCTTTCGCATGGGGTATGCTCTGCCCAGAATGCTTTTTCTCTGACCTTCCCTCCTTCATCACCCAAACCACCTGGATACCTCCAGTTCTTCCTCCAAGAGTCAGTTCATTTATCACCTGTTGTGTACCAAGCTGTCTTCTCCATGTTCTGTCAGCGTTCTGCTCCTGCCTCTTTTGTAGAAAAAGCTAAATACTATCCCTGTTGCATAAATGTTCTCATCTCTGTCTTGTACCAGATTGTGAACTCCTTGAGGACACATGCTGACTATTGATTCATTTCTGTATCCACGGGCTGAACCCAGTATCTGATGAAAAGTAGCCTCTTAAATAAATGTATATCTAACAAATGCATGAGTGAGTCGTACTAGTTCAATCCTATTATGTGGGCACATGCTGAGTAAGCTAACAATTTGGACATCCTTGGAGAAAAATGTCAATGTTGAAAATCAAACTGATATCACTAGTCACTGGGATTGTATAAAAAAGTGAACCATCCTCAAGTCTCACCCAACATGAACTAGATTTGCGTGGAAACATTTTTGATTGTATAGGTTAGAGGTCCTGAAAACTAGAAAAATCATTCCCATTGAGTAGATGAGGTTTATATATCAGAGGAATAAGAGCCTTCGCAAAGACGCATTCATTTATTTCTTCCACACATGTGTATTGAGCTGCAGGCACTGTGCTAGACTCATGAATACATCAGTGGATAAAGAAAACAAGATCTGCTTTCACAGAACTTTCATTCCATCTCTAGTTAACAGAAATAATTCACTAATTTCTTTTTGAACAGGGCAGAATAAGGA
This sequence comes from Prionailurus viverrinus, assembly GCF_022837055.1. Lineage (NCBI taxonomy): Eukaryota > Metazoa > Chordata > Mammalia > Carnivora > Felidae > Prionailurus > Prionailurus viverrinus. Next base: position 3,819,388 of record NC_062566.1, read on the forward strand.
TTAGTAAATGCAAGGAGTGAGGGGGCAAGTTTTAATTTTTTTTAATGTTTATTTCTGAAAGAGAGAGACAGAGCAGGGGAGAAGCAGAGAGAGAGGGAGGCACAGAATCCAAAGCAGACTCCAGGCTCCAGCTGTCAGCACAGAGCCGGATGCCACGCTCCTACCCATGAACCGTGAGATCATGACCTAAACCAAAGTCCGCCGTTTAACAGACTGAGCCACCCAGGTGCCCCGGAGGCAGGTTTTAGTATTAATAAAGAAGTTGGCCTAACTGAGCAAGGTGACTTTTGAACAAAGGAATAGAGACCTTATAAGAGGTCTCAGCTCAGCAGCGTCTTGTATGAACTAGAACCTCCTGCAGCAAGAAGCCCAGACAAGCGACCTAAATAGCCAGGCAAACCCAGCAAACACTTCCTGGCACCATTTGTTAAGCCTTCCAAGTACCAGGAGGCCTGCAGAAATGGCATCCATAAAATATTCTAATAGCACAGCCATCTCCAAGATGAATCTGGTCTATGCATTTTAAAGATAGCAAAATGTTTCCATCATCACAGCACTTTGCAAATATTTTTAAAGATCAAGGAAATTGGCCAATTTGGAAATGTTTAAAATGGAACATTTTTACATCACCTCATATATTACTCATCTCTTAACAATACATTTTGTGAAGCCCGCATAAGGGATACAGTTGTGCCCCCATCACTCCCACCCCCTCCTAGGATGAATGTACTGAATGGATGCTTTTGGTAAAGGGCCCAGCGATGATAGATTCTTGGTAAGTTCTCTGGAGGTCGCTGTGCTTAAGGCAGGTAGATGTTCCTTTACTTTGTGGGCGCCTATCAGATTTTGCCACTTGCAGAAAATTGACTTAGGCAGAGCTATCTTTATTATTACTATTATTTTATTCTTGCCTGAAATTGCCTTTTCAAAGTGTGCTCCTTTCTGGATTGAAAAACAAAATAATGAGCCCGTATTTGTATTTCCTGGGAGGCCACATTCATTTATATTCACTTACTGTTGAGACTCCCCAGGTCTATAATTTGCACAAAGTTTCTAGACCCAGACAGACAATCCCTACAGGGGAGAAATGGTCTCCAAGGCCTTCACAAGATGCCAACATTGTGCTTATGTTAGCTCAGGGGTCTGAGTGCCTTCGGCACTGTATCTCTACAGCCATGTTTATGTGCAAGACATTTGATATAGAGCAATCCGGGTCCTTGCTTATGCTAAATCTGAGATGGAGCTGCGCATAAGGCCCAGCACGATAGTGCTCTCTGCTGGATAAAATCCATCAGGCCCCTGGCCTGTCAGGATGTTTTTTTTTTTCTTTTGTGATAGGTTAATAACACTAACTTCCATTTATATCACACTATCAGATGAATAGTCTCTTTGTTCCAGACCAAACCAGATTGGTGATAAATAGTGACTTTGTTACCAAATAATATTTCTAGTCCTTCTCTGACCCCATCCACTCTGCGTATCCAAGCCTCCAGCCCACCTACCTCTGAGAATCTGTGGAAAAATCTCATTGATGTATTTCGCCTACCAGCTGCTCTCCTCTGTGCTTTTCTTCTTTCTACCCCTTCCCGTGATGACTTCCTGCTTAAGTCATCAGAGCATCCAAAACGAACAAGAATGATTTCTGTTCTGGTTATCTCTTGCTTCCTAACAATCGCACTAAAATGTAGTGGCTTAAAACAACCACCATTTTATTTGCCCACGATTATAATTCGTGGACTGGGCTCAGCTGTTCTTACTAAAACTCACTCCTGTGATTGCATTTGGCTGGTAGGTCAGTTAGTAGCTGGGCTCAACTGGGAAGCTGGCACCGCTGGGCATCTTTGCTTTGGGCCTCAGAGCCCTCTCCCTTTCCACGTGGACTCTCCACTTTGTCTTTCCATGAGCTCTCGGCAATAATACGATGCAAACTCTTGCATGGAGACCCAAAGTTCTCAAGAGCACAAAAGCAGTAGCCTCCAAGCACTCATAAGGGTTGGGCTTAGGACTGGCACAGGGCCACTGCCAACACATTCTGTTTTGCTAAAGCAACTCACAGGCTGAGCCTGATTCCAGAGCAGAGTCAGGACTAGAGCGAGGCAAGTTAGAAGACTTGAACACAAGTCTGAGTAAGCAGATCTTTAAATTCTGTGCCCTGGGCACCTCCTTTGCCTCACCCTGGACCAGACTTTGTTGGAAGAAGGACAAGGAGATAAATATTATCAGCTAGGATTTACTGGAAATAACCAATGGAACAGAGTACCACAATCCACGCTCTGATTTATAATGATTCACATTCTTCCCACATGCAAAATATACTCACCTCTCACACCACAGGAGCCCCAAAAGTACGACCGCTTTTAACATCATGCTTGGGTTTGACATCTGGGGTAGTGTTTTCTAAATCAGACCCAGGAGTGCAGGAGGCTCCTTTTGTGTTTTCCTCAGGGCCAGCTCAATGAGTACAAGTCCTCTTGATCTGTAGACCTGTACACTGACTCACATACCCAAGGGCGTGATGCAGAAGGAAACACAGAAGTAGAATAACTCCAGTGGATGCTTCCATGCAGATAGGAAATAAAAAGAGATGCTCATCAGCCACTCGTTTATGGAAATTCTGAAAGCTACCTGGGTAACACATATCACTAATTCTCCTACCCCAGGGGTATATGGAGTATGGATATTCCTTGTTTAGGGCTTGGTTCTACTCCTCGGAAACTCTGTGTGTGTGTGTGTGTGTGTGTGTGTGTGTGTGTGTGTGTGTGTTGACTCTGCTCTCAGAGGTGCTTGTCTTGACCTTTATAGCATCTTTCATTCTTTCTTTTAAAGATGACATGGCCTATGTTGTAGTATAGGGTCTTTTCAGCCCACTTCCTGTATATAAGATGATCAGGTGCCCTAAAGACTGTCATCATTTAGAACTCTCCCTGTCCCTTTTATTCCAAGCTGGTAGTGCTTCCATCAATTTAAGCATATTAAAAACTCTGCAGGTTTTCTCTGAATTGTGTCAGTGTTCACTTCATCAGATAAAAGCCACACCCTCACAAATCCTCAAGACAAGCCATATTCTACCTTGGGCTGCTGTGATACCATATTCCTAAGATTCTTAGAAGTCCTTCTGTCTAGTTTAGTCTACAAGGCACCATATTAAATCTTTCTGAAGTCTTAACAAAAGACTTACACCTGCATTCTTGATTTGATCTGACCCCAAAGCCATCTTTTACCAAAGGATCCCTGGATTTGATCCAAGCTCTGAGAACATTTCTTACTTGGAGAATCTCTTTCTGACTGGGGAAGCTGGGAGTGAAAACCAGTTCTATTTTCCAAACTAGTAAGTTCAGATTTGATTTTATTTTTAGATTCTACTCAAAAAAAAAAATTGAACAGTTTGTTCTTTAGTTCCTCTGCCTATGTTTGTGTATTATCAAACACAGCTAGAAAAAGGCAGTTGGCACTTTTAACATTCAACCTGGAAATCTCAGCTAGATGCACAAATTCACTGAGTAAATTTTCTATCTTCCAGGTTACCAAAGGTGACAGTGTTGCCAAATGTTTTGTCACTATGCTTCATGAATTACTTTTCCTCCAACCTTCATCTGTAATGTTTCCAATTCCTTTCTAGCTTCTGATAGCAAGCTTCTTTTTACTCTTCTGCCTATTCGCAACTGAGGTGCCTATTCGCAACTCTGTCCCCAAATCCCATTTATTAGATATTTGTTACAGTGGCACACCATTTTGAGGTATCAGTTTCAGTTTTAGGTATGTATTATGACTGCATAACAAAGAACCCCAACACAGGGTGACCAAAAACAGCACCATTTTATTTTCTCATGATTCTGTGGGTCAGGATGCACAAGGTTCAGTTTGCCATTTCCACTGTTCCATGTGGGTCTATTATTGCCTTGGGTCCTTCCTATGGCCCCTCTCTGTCTTTGTGGATACATTGGGCTTCCTCAGAGCATGGTGGTTTTAGAATAACCATGCCTTTTACATAATAACTGTTTTCCACGAGGGAACAATCCCTAAGTGGAGATAACTGCTATATAACTCTTGAGGCTCAGTCATGGAAGTTGACTCGAATCACTTTTGCTGCAGTATATTAGTTAAGCAAGTCATAGGTCCAGCCCGGATTCAAAGGGAGAGAATGCCCCAAGAGCAACCAACATAATGGATTATATACAGATTACACAGTCTCCTTATAGATTCTTTCTTCTCTCTAATAGGAGAAGCTAGCCTATTTTCTGTGTGATCGGTCTGCCGGTTCCACTATGACTTTTTTTTTTTTAATTTTTTTTTTCAACGTTTGTTTATTTTTGGGACAGAGAGAGACAGAGCATGAACGGGGGAGGGGCAGAGAGAGAGGGAGACACAGAATCGGAAACAGGCTCCAGGCTCTGAGCCATCAGCCCAGAGCCTGACGCGGGGCTCGAACTCACGGACCGCGAGATCGTGACCTGGCTGAAGTCGGACGCTTAACCGACTGCGCCACCCAGGCGCCCCCCACTATGACTTTCAACGTGCTCCAACATGTTCTAGCTAGTGCCTGATTAGGAAGTAAATCCTTCTCTTCCCTTGGGGAAGCCTCTGTCACATGGGCTACAAAATCTTCTACATCATAGCTTAAAGATTCTTTAGAGATGCTACTGAGTCAGTTCTCTAATTTTGTTAATTGCAGCTCAGTTATTTTTTTTTTTTAATATCCTATCTCCTAGGTTTTATGAGTCCATGAGAACTGGGCTTAGTTGATTTGAGCAAAAGAAAATTAGTTCTCTTCAAAATCCCTGTATGTCTAACTTTTCTTATATCTTTGAGTCAACTTCTTTGAAGTATATTTTGCATACAATAGATGTGTGTGTGTGTATTGTTTGGTGAGATTCAACAAGTGTATACATGGAATTAACCAGCAACATAATTAACATAAAGAACATTCCCACCACTTTTTCACAAAATTTCCCCCTGCTCTCTTCCAGTCTTCCCTGCTTCCGACAATCCTAAGACCCCAGTGATTGCTCATCTTTTATACCCCTTATTAATTAGTATTTCCTGTAATAGAATTCCATATAAATGATATTAAACAGAATGTACTTCATGGTGTCTGGATTATTTGACAGCGTAAGTGCTTTGAGATCCATTCATGCATTGATAATTAATTTCTTAACATTGTCAGGTAGCATCCCATTGTATAAATACACCACATCTTGTTTATTTAGCACCTGCTGATGTACATTTAAATGGTTTCCTTTAAACACTTTCTTTTCTGTTGTGAATAACGTTATGAATATTCATGTGTAAGTCTTTTAATGGTCATGTGCTTTATTTCTCTTGAGTAATTACGAAGAAGTTAAAGAAATGGAGTGGGAGCAGTGGTATAGTCCTGGTCAGAATTAGAAGACCTGAGAACCAGAAGCACTGATCTGATGTCTAAGGGAAGGAAAAGGTGGATGTCCCAGCTCAAGCTCAATCTAAGACAGGCAATTTGCCCTTCCTTATGGATGATGCTCATCAGCATTGGTGAGAACCATCTTTTTTACTTAGTCTAGGGATTCAAATGCAAATCTCTTCTGGAAACATCCTTGTAGACCCAGATATAATGTTTTACTAGCTCTCTGGACATCCCTTAGCCCAAACTGATACATAAAAATTAACCATCAAAAATATCCATAGTGAGTTTCTCATTTCAGTTATAAAATCTTCAGCTCTGGGGTTTCTTTTTGGTATCTTTTTTTATAATTCCTATTCTTTTATTGATATCTTCTATTTGTTTGTACATGATCCTTCTGGTTTTCTTGAGCTCTTTGTCCATGATTTCCTTGAGCAATTTGAGCATATTTGAGATAGTTTATTTTAAAATATTCCTCTAGCAAGTCAAATGTATGTGCTTTCTCAGGGATAGTTTCTGTAGAATTCTTCTGTAAAGAGATGCATTTTTCTTGTTTCTTTGCATACTGTATACATTTTTTTTGTTAAAAAGTGAACATTTTGAATATTATAATGTGGTAGCTCTGGCAAGGAGATTCTCCCCCCTCTTCTGGGTTCATTTTCATTGCTTGTTGTAGATTGTAGCTGTTTTTCTAGTGATTTGCTGACTCATTTTATAAAGTATATTTTCTTTATCATGTATGGTCTCTGAAGTCTCTGTTAAAGGAATAGTTCATGTTCAGCTAGTTCTTTGACAGATATTTCCTTGAATGCCAAGCTCTTGCCTTCCATAATGGGATGGGGTGGTGGAGAATGGAAAAACAAAAAAGAAACACAGATAATAGTGATGATGATGATAACAATAACAATAAAGGTCTTTTTGAGTCTCTTCACACTGGCTATGTGCTGGGGCACTACTCCAACATTTAGCCAGACCATGGACAACTCTGCCTTAGCCTTCACATCCTGCTTGCTCTGAACCTCGAGATCAGCCACAGGTGAAAGCTTGGTGTTCTCTCAGGTCTTTCTTTTTTTATTATTTTTTAATGTTTATTTTTGAAAGAGAGAGACAGAAACAGAGCGTGAACAGGGGAGGAGCAGAGAGATAGGGAAACACAGAATCAGAAGCAGGCTCCAGGCTCTGAGCCATCAACACAGAGCCTGATGTGGGGCTCATACCCATAAACCGTGAGATCAGGACCTGAGCCAAAGTTGGATGCTCAACCAACTGAGCCACCCAGGCGCCCCTCTGTCACGTCTTTCTTGAGCATGCATCTTGCCCTGGGTGTATGCATGACTCTCTAAATTCCCCCAGTATGCACATGTGCTTTTGAGTGACCTATTTCTGGAAGAATCTTCTTCCAAACTTTTGTTCCCTGAGTCCCAGGTGCCTATCATATGCCTCAATCATAATCTTTTGACACAAGGGACTGTGGCTCCTTTATTTGCTTTACAATGTTTTTGAGGAAGCCTGGTGCTTTTCCACCCCAAGTGAGTTCTAGGAGAGGTGAGACAAAGGCTAATGACTTGTGTCAGCCCTTTAGGCAGCCCCCAGGCAGACACAACACAGTTGTTTGCAAACAAGGTCTGTTCCTGTCTCTCCAGAATCAGGGACTCCATTCCTACACTGAGAAAATGAGCTGCTGCCTTTAAGACTACCACCAAACTGTGAAGTGAAAAGAGACAGGGCAAGTAAATATGCAAGATAGCTTCCTACCACTTGGTTGCTTTAAACTTTTTTTTTTAATATGAAATTTATTGTTAAGTTGGTTTCCTTATAACACCCAGTGCTCATCCCAACAGGTGCCCTCCTCAATACCCATCACCCACCCCCCCTCCCACCCCCCATCAGCCCTCAGTTAGTTCTCAGTTTTTAAGAGTCTCTTATGTTTTGGCTCCCTCCCTCTCTAACCTTTTTTTTTCCTTCCCCTCCCCTATGGTCTTCTGTTAAGTTTCTCAGGATCTATGTAAGAGTGAAAACATATGCCATCTGACTTTCTCTGTTTGACTTATTTCACTTAGCATAACACTCTCCAGTTCCATCCACGTTGCTACAAAAGGCCATATTTCATTCTTTCTCATTGCCACATAGTATTCCATTGTGTATATAAACCACAACTTCTTTATCCATTCATCAGTTGAGGGACATTTAGGCTCTTTCCATAATTTGGCTATTGTTGAAAGTGCTGCTATAAACATTGGGGTGCAAGTGCCCCTATGCATCAGCACTCCTGTATCCCTTGGGTAAATTCCTAGCAGTGCATTGCCGGGTCATAGGGTAGGTCTATTCTTAATTTTTTGAGGAAACTCCACACTGTTCTCCAGAGCGGCTACACCAGCTTGCATTCCCACCAACAGTGCAAGAGGGTTCCCGTTTCTCCACATCCTCGCCAGCATCTCTAGTGTCCTGATTTGTTCACTTTAGTCACTCTGACTGGTGTGAGGTGGTATCTGAGTGTGGTTTTGATTTGTATTTCCCTGATGAGGAGTGACATTGAGCATCTTTTCATGTGCCTGTTGGCCATCCAGATGTCTTCTTTAGAGAAGTGTCTATTCATGTTTTCTGCCCATTTCTTCACTGGATTATTTGTTTTTTGGGTGTGGAGTTTGGTGAGTTCTTTATAGATTTTGGATACTAGCCCTTTGTCTGATATGTCATTTGCAAATATCTTTTCCCATTCCGTTGGTTGCCTTTTAGTTTTGTTGATTGTTTCCTTTGCAGTGCAGAAGCTCTTTATCTTCATGAGGTCCCAATAGTTCATTTTTGCTTTTAATTCCTTTGCCTTTGGGGATGTGTCAAGTAAGAAATTGCTGTGGCTGAGGTCAGAGAGGTTTTTCCTGCTTTCTCCTCTCAGGTTTTGATGGTTTCCTGTCTCACATTCAGGTCCTTTATCCATTTTCAGTTTATGTTTGTGAATAGTGTAAGAAAGTGGTCAAGTTTCATTCTTCTGCATGTTGCTGTCCAGTTCTCCCAGCACCATTTGTTAAAGAGACTGTCTTTTTTCCATTGGATGTTATTTCCTGCTTTGTCAAAGATTAGTTGGCCATACTTTTGTGGGTCTAGTTCTGGAGTCTCTATTCTATTCCATTGGTCTATGTGTCTCTTTTTGTGCCAATACCATGCTGTCTTGATGATTACAGCTTTGTAATAAAGGCTAAAGTCTGGGATTGTGATGCCTCCCGCTTTGGTTTTCTTCTTCAAAATTACTTTGGCTATTTGGGGTGTTTTGTGGTTCCATACAAATTTTAGGATTGCTTGTTCTAGCTTTGAGAAGAATGCTGGTGCAATTTTGGGATTGCATTGAAGGTGTAGATAGCTTTGGATAGTATTGACATTTTAACAATATTTATTCTTCCAGTCCATGAGCATGGAATCTTTTTCCATTTCTTTGTGTCTTCTTCAATTTCCTTCATAAGCTTTCTATAGTTTTCAGCATACAGATCTTTTACATCTTTGGTTAGGTTTATTCCTAGGTATTTTATGATTCTTGGTGCAATTGTGAATGGGATCAGTTTCTTATTTGTCTTTCTGTTGCTTCATTAATAGTGTATAAGAATGCAACTGATTTCTGTACATTGATTTTGTATCTTGCGACTTTGCTGAATTCATGTATCAGTTCTAGCAGACTTTTGGTGGAGTCTATCAGGTTTTCCATGTATGATATCATGTCATCTGCAAAAATAAACTTTTTTCTTAAGTTTATTTATTTTGAGAGAGACAGAGGCAGCGGGAGTAGTGGAGGAACAGAGAGAGGGAGATAGAGAATCCCAAGCAGACTCCACACTGTGAGCACAGAGCCTGATATGGGGCTTGAACTCACAAACTGAGAGATCATGACCTGAGCTGAAACCTAGAGTTGGATGCTTAACTGACTGAGTCATCCAGGCGCCCTGCAATAAACTTTTTTAAATTGTTTTTTTCCAGATTTCTGACAAAGAGGATTCTGACAATTTGGCTTGATGTTTCTCTGTCTCTGTTGAGAAAATGGGTTCTTGGAGCTGCTACTCCCCCATGTTGGCTGACATCCTATTTTTATTTATTTATTTGGTTGGTTGTTTTGCCACAGTGTCACTGGTAGACACCAAGAAGCAACGACAACAAAAGGAGGGGAATCTCTGCTGCATTTCTGTTCTGCTCATAGAATTGACTTTGAAATGGAAGTCAGTGTGGACTTCTACAAACTCCATGTTCCAAGTCAGGTGGAGGTGTCTGAAGAAAGCTGAGAATTGTTCTGGATATCTCTAGTTCCCAAGAGAGATCTCCATTTTAGCAATTCCACATTATTGCAACCAGTAATCTTAGCAGCAGAAAGGAGACTATACCATAATATTGCCCCTGAAATGTGGCCATGTTCCCATTTTTTGTTTGTACTCTTAGATGATTAATTTTGGCACCATGAATCCATTATTTATTCATTCAACAAATATATAAGAACCTCCTAATACATATAATACAAGTTTCCTGTATACATCAATATATACTTCAGTGGTATAGATCAATGAAAAAGAAATTCCTGACTTCATGAGGATTACATTTTTATGGTGGAAGAATACCCACATAAGAAATAAACAAAATAAACACATTTCTTGTATGCTGTATTAGCAAAAAAAAAAAAATTAATAGAGTAGGTTAAGGGGATTTGGGTAGTGCTACTGATGAGAGAGGGTGATAATTTTAAGAAAATGGTCAGAGTCAGCCTAATTGAGGAGGTGACGTTTGAGGAATGTGTTAAAGAAGGTGAGGGAAGAAGTAAGATTGATTCAGAAAGAGGGTTCAGTACAACGTGTCCAATGTGGAAGCGTGCATGCATATTTGAGCCACAACGAAGGGTCCAGTGTGGAATGAATAAGGAGAGTAGTAACAGGAAATAGGTCAGAGAGGTACGCTAGGTCCTGGGGGCTTTATGGACCATTTTAAGGATTTTGGTTCTTACTCTGAGTGATGTAGGAAACCATCTGAATATTTTTAGAAAGAGACATGATCTGATGTAGATTTTAGAATAATCTTTCCAGTTTCTGTGTTGAGAATAAGCTCTAGGGTAATCTGGTTATAAATGCACTTTTTTTTTATCTCCTTCCAACTAGGTTGACCCTGTTTCTTTGTCCTGCTGTATCTATCTGGGACTTCCATGGAAGAATTATACACAATGTTATGACATCCTTACATTTTTGTAACCACGTCCTCTAAAGCTTTATTAATGAGATCTATTGGTCTGAGTCTCAAGACAGTGAACATCAACATCATTTCATGGTCTGTTGCCTTCCCTGTCCAGTATGGGCAAGATTCAATGCCCTGTGCCTTGAGCAGTGAGATTCACAGTGTCTTGGCACTTGGGTACCACATTTCATTACTAGTTAAGATTCCTAGGGTTGCAAGCAACTTAGAAAAAAATAGAAGATTTTTTAAAAAAAAGGTTATAGTCATATTTCAACAACAAGCCCAGGGGCAAAAAGAAAGCCAGCTTCAAGAGATGCTGGAATCAACATTTGGTTAGTCATTGGGAATACAGGTTATACTCAGAAAAGTGAACAGAGTTGGGCCAGCTTGGGTCAAATGATCAGGATCTAATCAGTGATGTCCAAATGGATTGTCACGCTGCACAAAGGTAGCCATAGGGGGCCCCTTTGTGGAAGGAGGTGGGGTATTTTTAAAACAGGGAAGATGGTTCAAGATTAGCATATTTTTCATATTGTACCTCAGTAAAAGCCCAATACATTAGCTCAAGAAACCCATTAGATCTATCCTGCTCAATGTAGTAGCCCTTTCGCCACATATGGCCACTGAACACTTTAAGTGAAACTGGTCAAAAATGAGATATAAGTACAAAATACATAATTCGATTTTGAAGGCCAACTACAAAAGCATAATGTAAACTATCTCATTAATATTTATCAATCACATGTTGATATATGGAATAAAATAAGATATTGTTCCCTGAGGCTACTTGAAAATTTCAGATGATGTATTTAGCTCACATTATATTTTTTTAAAAAAAACTTCTCAAATTATTTTGTTAAATTAAGATAAAATTGACATGTAACATTATATTTCAGGTGTACAACATAATGATCTGATATTTGTATGTATTGAGAAATGATCTCCACAATACATCTAGTTAACATCAGTCACCACATGTAGTTAAAATTTTCTTTTTCTTTTGATGAGAACTTGTGATGTTACAGAATCAGGCTGGAATGCTGGTGGAAAAACCAAGCGGCACTCAGAGACCTTGGTGGATTAGAGATTTATTTAACACCGGTGGGCTCAGAGGAGACCGTTTCACCAAAGCTCTGAGCCCCAAATGCGACTGGGAAGGGTAATTTATACTTATCAGCCTCCATATTGGGGGGGGGGAGGGTGGTTTTCACACACACAGCAAACAAAGGAAAAAGAACCCGGAGGAGGGGTCTCTAAGCTAGAGACCAGAGCTTGTTTTAGTCCAATCAGCCATCTTTGGTGTACTTTATCCATTTCTCCAACAGTGAAAGTCTACTCTCTTAGAAACTTTCAAATATGCAATACAGTGCTAACTACAGTCACCATACTGTACATTACATCCCATGACTTACTTATATTATAATTGGAAGTTTGTACCTTTTGACTCCATTCATTTCACCTCCTGCCCCCTGCCTCTGGCAACCACCAATCTGTTCTCTGTATCTATTCTTTCTTCTCCTTCTTGTTCTCCTTCTCCTTCTTTTCCCTCTTCCTCTCCTTCTTCCTCTTCCCCTCCTTTAGATTTCATATATAAATGAAATCATATAGTATTTGCCTTTCTCTGTCTGACTTATCTCATTTAACATGCCCTCACAATCCCTTCATGTTGTCACAAATTGCAAGATTTCCTTTTTTATGGCTGAATAATATTCCTCTCTCTCTCTCTCTCTCTCTCTCTCTCTCTCTGCATGTGTGTGTGTGCGTGTGTGTGTGTTTATGTATCACATTTTCTTTATCCATTCATCCATCAACAGACACTTTTATTGTTTCCATATCTCGGCTATTGTAAATAATGCTTTAATGACCAGGGGGTGCACATATCTTTTTGAATTAGTGCCTTTATTTTATTTTCTTTGGCTCAATACTTAAAAGTGAAATTGCTGGATCTTGTAGCTTTATTTTTAATTTTTTTTTGAGGAACCTCCATAACTGTTTTCCATAGTGGCTGCACGAATTTACATTCCCACCAACAGTGCACAAAGGTTCCCTTTTCTCCACATGCTTACCAACACTTATTTCTTGTCTTTTTAGTAATGGACGTGCTAACATATGTGATTCAATATCTCATTGTAGTTATGATTTGCATTTCCCTCATAATTAGTGATGTTGAGCACCTTTTCATGTACATGTTGGCCATCTTAGCTCACATTATATTTTATTGGCCATCCCTGAACTAGATTCATAGTACATGTTGACACTGAATGAACAGAATACAAAATATGTGCAAATATTTCTAGAAGTAAACATGGCATAACAAACATTGTCAGTGCTCCTCTGAGGTCCCTTTGGATTCTCTTTATCATATCTGTGAATTTATCTCCACCTTCTGTGCACTTTAGTTCTAATGACCACTACCTCTTTATACAAATTCCTTTGGCTATCATACCCCCCCAACCCCAAATTCCTAGGAGTTCACATGCCTCTTGAGCAGTTTATAGCCAATGGCTGACTGTTACATGATTAAGAAAGCCCAGCTCTTGGGCTTTGAGTTTTGACAAACTATGAGGTACAAACTACATTTCACAGCACCCCACAGGATCAGGTTGAGATTAGACTTTGCCTGAAATCACAGCCTGGACTAACTTCTTCCTGTTGCCTGTCCTTCTTCTCCCAAACTTTTACCAGTTTATCTTGGGGACACTCCCTCAAAAAATCACCTGCACATGAATTGTCATCTCAGACTCTTCTCCTGTGGAGCCTAACCAGAGACACATGGTGAGTTTCTTTAAGTGGCAGTTGGACCAATTTTAGTAATAAGGCTGTGATTCTCGATGAGCCACATTTTCTTCTCTGCTTCAGGTAATATGTTGTTTAGAGACATGGAGGCTACAGAAATCTACAATGGCAGAGTCTTAATCTAGATTTTTGTTCTCTAATAAGAGACAAGTAGTAAGTGCACACAGCACTGAAGGATGATGCCTGATTGTAAGTCTTTTGTTTGGCTCCCGGGAAGAGTAAGTTTCTTCCAAAGAAGACCAACTTGATCTTGAAAAAAAAAATTCTTCTGATTTAGAGAAAAGTGTTTTGGGATTGTTCTTTTTAAAATTTCATGTGTAGACATGTGCAGGGCATGCATGACATGGAATGAGACATCTTTGACTAATTAGGTAAGTGCCTGAGGACTTGCCAGGTCTATTTGTCAGGTGAAATATGGACCAATTCCCAATCTCCACTCTGGCCAAAGCAAAGCAGCAAAGCAACAATAGTGACAATAACAAATGAAGTCAAAACGATGTAACAAAACATGCTAAAGTAGATACAATAAGAATTGAAGATATTGAAAAAAAGGTAGAACTTTAGGGGTGCCTGGGTGGCTCAGTCCGTAAAGTGTCTGACTCTTGGTTTCGACTCAGGTCATGATCTCTCAGTTCATGAGTTTGAGCCCTGCGTCGGGACTCCATGTTGGTGACAGTGTGGAGCCTGCTTGGGATTCTCTCTCTCTCCCTCTCTCTCTGCCCCTCTCCCCTCAAAATAAAGAAAGAAAGAAAAAAAAAGAATAGAACTTTAGTGAAGAAACTAAGAGGTAAAAAATACAGTAAATAGTAAAAATCCATTTATTTGCCTAGGTTAAACACATAATGTGATTTGAAATAAAGATGGGAGTTTTTATTTGCAGTTAAGGCTGTTCTGTTGTCTTAGTACAAGAGGTGAGCCATGTATCCCTGTTAGGTATAAATGGATATTTTCTGTAAGAAACATGTCTCTATCCTATTAATACATCTCCTTTCTCCAATTTTCTCACTGACTAATCCCCCACTTTGCAATTATGGTTACATCAGAGGATCACAGATGTTGGTTAAAAAAATATACTGAGAGGCTAATGAGGCAAAATATCAGGAAATGTTTGGAAAGTTGCTTCCTTTAATACACAGAGCTGACACATAAAGATATTTAAGAGAAGGTTGAATTAGCTCTGGCTTACAGAAAGCTCAAGGTGTAGTGGGACCAAAGACATAGGCAAGTGTGTTTGCTTGAAAATGAAAAATCCTTTTTTTTTTTCTAAATAAGAGCAAATATTTACCTTCGGTTGAGAGTAAATCAGTGTCACTCTTCTTCGAAGTAGCATCAGTTGCATCGAAAATGAGACCTTATGATGCGGTCCTCTGCCATTTCTCATCTGGGCAGGAGCACTTCATATGGAAGGGAGGTTTCTGACTAGTGGAAATGTGTTTGTGAGAGGCTGTTGACCGGGGCAAGCAGAGTGAAAGAGGTCAAGTACCATGGTAGTTGGGAAAAATATACCCAGTGAAGGTATATGGGGAGGTTTTTTCCAAGCAAAAAATATTTCGTCTTCGTGGGAAGGTAGTAAATTGGTCAATTTCCCCAATATAGTTAAAAATGCCAGTACATAAGTAAACTTATGTAAAATAAAGAATCAATTAAGATGCTCAAAGCAGCTTCATTCATATGCATAAACCACCAGGAATAATTTTGCTGGGCTCACCTGCAACAGCTGCGCTCTCTCTGTTCTTTCCTTAGGTGTTTGTCATGGTGGCAGACTGACTTTGATGATTCTTGCATGCTTAATATCAGTGGTCTTGTTAGTAATGGGATCTATATCCATACACAGACTTTCAAACGTAATGCAGGATAAGGAAGAACACCTACCTTTATTATTCATACTCAGTAAGAAACACTTCTCTGTTCAAGCTGACCCAGTGGAAATAAAACTGATATCCAGGAATGTGGTTCTTCAAACCAGTGAGTATTTGGACACTGATATTCAAAATTGAGTTTCGCACAGTCTTAATGAGAGAATCACCTCTTCTTTATTAATTTTATCTTCTCAGCTGGTTAACCTTGTGTACATATGTCCACCGTAAGATTTTTAAGTCCTCATTATCATGCTAAAAATAGTAGGGATGTACAGTAGATGCATAAAGGTAATACCAGCAATATTAACACTAACCACAGCTATAAATGAGCTATTCAATATAAGCAAACAGTTCATATACCTGAAGTTTAGTGTATTTTAAATATCTAAACTTTCAATTTTAAAATTGTTTTGAAAATGCAGACATAGGAGGTGGTTCGGTCGGTTAAGGATCTGACTTCGACTCAGGTCATGATCTCAACAGTTCCTGAGTTTGAGCCCCACGTCAGGCTCTGTGCTGACAGCTCAGAGCCTGGAGCCTGCTTCGGATTCTGTGTCTCCCTCTCTCTCTGCCCCTCCCCCACTCATGCCCTGTCCCTCTCTCTCTCAAAAATAAATAAACATTAAAAAAAAAAAGAAAATATAGATATCTCTTCCATCTATCCTTCGGCAAAAGGATCCAGTGGAATTTCACTTTTACTTCATTATTCAAAATTATCTTTATGTCATCGTCAATGTGCTATCCTAGAAGCCATGGAAGGGTAGAAGGTCATAAGCCACTAGACTAAAATGTCCCGAGCTACTGTGCATTTTTGTGTTATAAATTTTCTCTGTCTGTCTTTTCCTCACCTCTCTCCATTTATTAGCTACTGTGGGTTAGGAAATCAGATAAATGAAGGCAAAGATTATATCTGAGAGACAGATAGATATAGAAAGACATTAAAATTCTCATTTCCCTGCTGATGACCTTTGTGACACTGAAAAATAAATTAAACTCTAAATTTCAGTGCCTTCATTAGAAGGTGGGCATAATAATTGTACTCAACTTACAGGGTTGGTGGAGAGGTGAAATAAGATCTCGTGTGTGAGGAAACTGCTCCCAAAGGGGTAACGGCCCTTCTTTTTCTTGTTGTTCCCACTTTATCACCACTGTTGTTGTGGAGCTCCTGTGAAGAGTTCCAAGAACAGTGCAAAGAGCAAAACCCCAGCACGTCAGAGCAGGCATGAACTAGAGCTTCTCTCCTTGCTGCACAGATGCACCTTAGTTTTGGTCTATGTTTCAGTGAGTCAATTCTCCTAGAAAGTAAGCTCTGGATAAATGAGTTGTGTCCGTGCCGTGTAAAGGATATTAGGCCCCAGCATTACGAAAACCACTTGTGGCTCTTTGAACCGAAACAGGAAGCACGATCTCAAATACAACAGAGCCCTAGACAGAGATATGGTTAAGGCACGAGTAGAAAATGGCTCAAGTCAAGTGCCTTTACAATTGTTCCCTTTATTTAGTTAATACAACTTCCTGAGTGGCGGTCTGCCTTCCCAATGCTCTGACTGTTGGGAACTATGACCCAGGTAAGTGGAGTCTGCTTTTGTGAAGCAAGTGTGTGTTTATGTTTCCAGAAAGGCATACAAGATGAGGGGCACAGACACAAGGAAGCAACAGTTTCCTTAAGACGCCTGCTATATCTTACGGGTTCTAAATATACTCTCACACACCCAGGAGGAACTTGACATATGGTGAGATCTTAAACACTCACTCATTCGAAGAGAGTCGCATTAAGCATCACACAGTCTCAGTGCAGAGGTAGTCTCATCATTGTGCTGGAAGTCACGCGACTTGTGTCTGTCACAAGTTTGACAGAATGAGTGACCTCACAAAGATATAAAACTTGTTTTCATTGTCTATGAATTATAGATAACTATGCCTGAATTTAGGTTAGACACGGAAATGATATCTCTACCGCTGGAATGTAAGCCTCTAGAAGCATGGATTTTGTTTTGTTTACTGGTTTATCCTCAGTGCTCAGAATAGCACCTGATGCCTAGAAAATGTTTTATAAATGTGACTTGAATGATTGGATGATTTAAAAACATAAGGTGGCTAGGCAAATTCAAAATATTTATGTTATTGTAGTATCATCACTATAATTATTGTTCGCTTTATGTATGAAATTAATCTTTAAAAGTTCTATATGAAATTGAATACTTGAATGCCATCAATTCAATTCAGTTATGCAATAACCGCATTTGGGTGCACACGGGCTGGGTCCTCTGAAAGGCCATATGGATACAAAAGTGGACAAGAAAGAAAGTTTCTATCTGTATGGTAGTTATATTATAATCCAGCTTACCAAGTACTTCTATTTTTCCAGTAAAGAGAAGTTCTTATGAAGAAAATTCCACAAGTTACTACACTGAACATTTTTGAGGTGGATCAAGAGGCAAATGACATTGAAATTGCCCAGTTTCTAAACTTATCATCAAAACAGAGAGCAGTAGAGAAGCAGGGGGCATGCTTTTCTTTATTTTATAGATGAGGCAACCAAGACCATAAAGAGAAGGATTTTTTGAGCTTCCCTTTGTTGGGACCATCTTTCCTTCTCTTCTCAACCTGGAAAGCCCCCATTCATTCTTCAAGGCACAGACCCCATGTCCCTTTGAGAAAGCATTTCTAACTCTTACAGGCTGAGTTGATTGCTTTGCCTGTACTTGATTCTGACCTCTACTATAGCAATAAGAACAATCATCTGAAATTTTCCTGGGTATAAGAATCACGTAGGGTACTTTTTAAAAAACCCCAATCCATGGGCCCCATTTTGGTACAAGTGGATGGGAGTTTCTGATTCTCCATATGCATCACTGGAGAGTCTGTATCTTAAATATGAATCTGAGGGAACTGTCAGGAGACATGGAAAGCATTAAATTAAACCAGAATTCAAGGGTGCCTGGGTGGCTCAGTTGGTTAGGCCTCCGACTTCAGCTCAGGTCATGATCTCACAGTCCATGAGTTTGAGCCCTGTGTCAGGCTCTGTTCTGACAGCTAAGAGCCTGGAGTCTGCTTTGGATTCTGTCTCTCTCTCTCTCTCCCTCTCTCTCTCTCTCTCCTCCTCCCCTGCTTATGCTCTGTCTCTCTCTGTCTCTCAAGAATAAATAAATGTGAAAAAATTTTTTAAAAAAATTAAACCAGTATTCAGCTAACATGCTTTTGGCTGCAAGTAAGCACACATTTAGTTTAGACTGGGTTAAGCAATAAAGTTATTTATTAGCTCATATAAGATGAAGTCCAAATGCAGAGCAAGATTCAACTAGTTGCTTAATTATGTTATCCAAAGCAGTTTCTCTCTCTCTCTCTCTCTCTCTCTTTTCTCTGCTATCAACAGCTTTAACATCTTTAAGCTAGTTTCACTTATGAGTATGGAATGGTCTTTTAAGACAAACCAAACGCTGGGGAATTTTTTTTCCTACCAAAAATCTCTAGAAAGTCACTTCTAGTGTTTCAATACCCCACAGTGGCTTAGACCCACATTCATCCCTGAATCCATCAATAATAATGAGGTGGTGGGGGTGAGATTAGCATAACTGACTAGGAATAATCAGCACTGGGAAATCAGCCATAATGCTTTAGGAATCTGTAAAGAGGTGTATTTGCACACAACATCTGGTCTTCTCCACTAGAGCATTTTTAACTGAGGTCAAGAATCATGTTGTATTTATGTTTGTGTATGTGTAACACCTCGCACAGAAGGTATTCAGTCAGACTTTGCTGAATGGATGTTTGTATGAATCACATACTTGCTGGAGGCAGAAATGGTAGACCCGAGTGTTTTCACTCTCATGGCATTGCTCTTATACACTGTGATTGAAGGAAGTTCCTTTAAGCAGCCTGTGATACAAAGGAAGTAGGAAGGTGGAAATGGTATTCGAGACAGGCCTCCTCGTTCAGCTATTCCCCTACTGAGCCTGGCAATTCAAGTGATAAAATAACTTCTCTGCCTAAAATGTCCAGGAGTGTGAAGCATTGAAATATCAGGGTCCTTTTCTGTACCTCTCCCTTCTTCTGATTCTGCCTTTGTAATGGACTTTATAATCACATATCCGTTAATCCGAACACTTCTTAGGAGGTAATCATAATAACTCGCCTAGATCTAATGTTGTCGAGAAACATTTTATGGCCCTAGGATACATTTTCATCCAAGTTATTAAAGTCCAATTACATCATGTTTTCTTCCAAGGAATGCCAAGTACTTGAGGGACATTATTGCAGTCAATCTCACTCGTCTCTTGGAAATAATTTACACAGATATAGCCTTGATATTGCAGATAGAGCCCTCTGCTCTTCCTCCCCAAAGAGATGGCAAAATGTACTTGTTTGCCTAAGATCACACAATAGAGCCATACAGGGGGGTATGGGGATGAAAATGGAAATTCTCTTTTTCCATTAGCTAATACACGTAGCCTTCCTTCATGAAATCATCAGATCTGTATAGTGTGCTTTTGATGAACCAAGTGGTCAGGTAAATTTCACATACAAGGAATAAAACTTTAAGTTTTCTAAGAATAATTTCTGGGCTCTATCATGACTCATATCACAAGTGCCTGTCTTAAACCAACCAGCCTGTTAGAAATAATCATGAGAGAACTAAAAATTATAGTATTTATTATTTCTTAGTATCTATGATATTTTGGGGTAGATTAAAGCATTTTATAGGACCAACAACAACCCCTCAAAGATAGACTGTTCTTTCTCTAAGACCTAAAGCTCAGATGCTGTTATGATGTGGACAGTCATTCAAACGAAAAGGGATGGTCCCAGAACTCAGATCAAGTGTCTCTGTCCAAAGCTGAACATCTCTCTCCGACACCATACTGCTCTGGAATATTTGAAATGGGGATTTGGCAGAAGTCTATTTTGTTGAATTTGGACAAGTCACTTAATGTCTCATTGAGTGAAATTCTTCAAATGAAGGCAACTTCCTCCGCTCCAATTGTACAGGTGGACAACCTCCACAACTCCTCTAGAAGGAAAGGACTCCAACAGGAGGGGCAAATCCTTCTCATCAACTGGACTCAGAAAAGGTGTGTAATCATTGTTACAAGATCACCTGCAGGTGTCTTAGGACACTGCCTATTTTTTTCAATCAGAATAAATCCTTGGGAATCCTGTGGAAAAGTCCTCCAATACAAAAGAATATTCAACTTCTTCCTTTGCTGTAAACGAGGTTGAAGTATTTTCTGTGTTGTTGAAAGGCTCAAGCCACTTCTAAACAGCAGGCATTTCTGCTACAGTTGTTGTAAAGAAAGCAGGACCCCGGTGGGCCCAGAGCAGTAAGTAAGCTCCATAAAGCCTAAGATGAACACAATACCAATGGAACATCCAGTGAGAGAGCAAAGAGAGCATGGTGTCAGCTTAGTTTCACCCAGCCTCTTTATCTTGCCAAACCTTTCAGATAATAGAGCACGCATATTTAAATTCAAAAGGGTTTTTATGATTATTTAATAAAATGGGGATGAAGTAAGCAAATAACTGTTGAGAAGTAACATTTAATTTCCAAGAGTGCCCTGAGAGACATATCATGGAGTGAAGCCATTGCAATTACTTGGAAATTCATTGTCAGGACCATTAAACTAATTCAGGCTACAGGAAAGTACCCAACAGTATCATGAAGTAGGTGCAAGTGGCCGGGTCAGAAAATAAACATTGTAGCAACAGCATACAGGACTGGGTGGAGGGTTAGAAATTCCAAATCAAAGGCAAAATATTCAGCCAATTATCTCCCAGCTCAGGATCTTAAAGCATCAAAGTGCAGGGCTGGAAAGAGATTTGAGACACCCTCAAGGGCAATCAGTTCCCACTAGGTAAGAATATATTTCAACCATACCAAACTGATGGATTTTGACGTGTTTTTAATTTCAGGTTTCACTTTTTATTTCGCTTCTAGCTCCCCGTCTGGTCTGCTCCGCTGCTGCAAATGCCAAAAATAATATTTGTCATTGACCACACTGGACATGTTTAGGATGGGATTTAAAAATGGCTCCTCCCCCATTTTAACACCAATATTGTACAGAGGAAATGGCAGAATACAGCCCCAGCACATTCAGCACTGTTTCCCTCTCTTCCAAATCTCTCATCCTTCCTTTGTTCATCACTGGTACCCAAGTCCTTCTTACCAGCTGACGGCAAATAATTTCCTTCAAGACAAACCATCATGTCTAATTCAATGGTGTATCTCTACCCTCCACCCCACTGTATGTATGTATTTATGTATGTATGTGTGTGTGTGTGTATATATATATAGATATATAGATACACGCATATATATATATATAGAGAGAGAGAGAGAGATTAAATGCATTTAATTCAACATATTTTACCTGTATAATCATTTTAGTTACCCCCTTCAAAAGGAAGAAAGTACTCAAAAAAATAATTGATATGGAAATAGAAAAATTAAGAAATTAGTTTGATGTTACTATATCCTTATTGGAATCTTTTACCTTGCTTGGGCTGAATACTGATGTAGTCATATGTGTGTGTGTGTGTGTATACAAAATATTTGCACACACACATATATACTCACGTATATATACATTTGTGTACACATACATATACTCAAAGGCACTGTAAGAAATTAATATAAAGGGTCACCTTGATTTAAAACAGTATTTCTGAGCCTGTTTTCCTTCTCAGCATTTATATTTCTAAATAGAGCTATCTCTGTTAAAAATTAGAGATAGTAGCCTCTATTGGGTCTTTTATAAACCTCAACAGAAGAAAATTAAATTGGCTATTGTTTTTTTTTTTTTAAGTTTCACAGTGAGATAGCTTTAGGAAGGTAAATGGAATATGTACCAGCTTGTTCTCATCTTGAAAACTTTGATGACTCTTTTATAGATTTTCTGCAAAGTAATTAAAGTCCAATTAATTGGAAAAATATACACAATGGGTATTCTGAATATTATATCTCCAACGGAAGCAACTTTTATTACCTTAAACGAGTGGCTGAGCCAATGTTGCAAGTTTAAATTCTGAGCTCCTAAGCAAATAACTCAAAAAACACACTCTTGCACTTTGCTAGCTTCCAAATAAACTCATCTCCGGTCGAGAGGTTCCTCACCCGCTTTGGGAATCCATTTTGGAGCAATCAGTCTGGGCAGTATGCTGGTATCCCGTTCGTATCTAATGGCCACACATGCAGAATTATGCTGTAAATACAATGATTTTCAATGGGCAGGAGAAATTGACCACTGACAGGAATCCAAGGGGAGTATTTCTATGACACATACACAAAAAATTATCAATGAGTTTTTATGTGTTCTCGGAACCTAGACTTTTACTTCCCAAACATAAATTCAGCCGTTGGCTACACAATGCCCCTGTTTTTCTCCCATTTATGCTCTATTTGTAAATAATAGGAGTTGCCTTTACAATTCCATATTCTGAATGGATCAACACACTAAGGCTTTCTTTTTCATTCATATTCGGTCCAAAGGAGTCAATATGGGACTCAGCCCATGCTCTAGGCCAACCATTCAGGGACTCAGGCTGCTCTTATCTGGTAGCCCTTCTTCAAAACACAGCTCAGCGTTTCCCAGTTATAACCCAGCTGGCAGATGGGAGAGAGGAGACACATGGGGAAGACACACTTAGGTACAACTTTTATTTAACTGTAAACAAATCACTTTCACTCACTCTCCATTGGCAAGAACTGCTCACATGGTCTCTCTCACCTGTAAGGGAGTCACACAGTTTGCCTCGAGAGGAAGAGGAAATGTGTTTGCTAGACATCTCGCTGGGCTCGGCCACGTTTTCTAGGCTTTGCCTCTGTTCGATCTGTTCTTTTCCATTTTCTAGCTCTCTTCCACCTTCACCAAAGAAATCTATCATGGGAAGATGATGATCCAAATGTTTTTTTTTTCTTTATGACTTCCATTATTCCCCTTTATGAAGGTAACACAGACTCAAGTTTCAGATTGAACAGACATCATTCTGAGTCTACCACACTACAAGAAATTGCCATCTACCTTAGGCCATTTAATGTAGAAGCAAACATTATAATCTGAGTTTTAAGATGAGAAATCTGAGGCCCAGGAATTGACGAGCCATATACAGAAGGTAATTTGTGGAGTTAGCTTTCCAATTTGTTCCCGAGATGGATTTACTAATACATCTAACTCAGCCGATTCTTTTACCAGCAAACATTTTATTTTGTTGTTTTATTTTGTACCCAGTTATTTTCTTTATCCCTTTCTCGTTTGCACTCCTTCTTCCAACTTCTTATCTAGTTATCTCTAAACAAAACACCTCACTCTGTGTATCCCTATTCATGCCTGTTGTGAATGAGAATAGTACTAGCAATATATTTGTATCAAGAAAAAGTATGTTGTTTTGTAAAGAAATTAGAAGTAACAATATATGGTTAGTGGTAGCAGTTTTGAAAACTCTTACAAAAGCCCAGAATCCTCACAAATTTTCCGTTACAGCTGACTTTCTTGAGGAAATAATTTAGTTAAGCAATTTATTTTTCTCTTATGGGGGTTTATTTCGTTGTTGTTGTCTAATATGTATCATTTCTAGTGTCTGGCATTCTGTTAGTTGCATTACAAATGTATAGCATTTCAGCTGCATTATTGTTACCTATATTTCTAGCCAGCCTAAGAACCTCTCAGCAATGTAAAACATTGCCTTCCTGGAAAAAATGAGTAGGAAAAGAAATTTCTTGCAACAGATTTTGAAAAAAAAAAATTGGACACCATCTCTGTGGCTCTTTTTTGAATTCTGTCTATAACTTCATTAGCCAACTGATTCTTAGGCAACACTAGAGAGTTCAAACTGATTTTCTACCTCCCCTAGAGTATTATTTCTGTATATCACAACTTAGACCCTGTTAACATTATTTCACCTTCTCTTGTATTTTGGAGGCCAGTTTCACCTGTGTTACCTAAAGCTCAATCCCCTTATTCCTGACACATGGAACCAGGACTCACAGAGGTCTCTCTTTCCTTTTTTCCTATTCCCATTTTCATAGGATCTAGTTCAGGTTTTGGAATCTTGGCTCTGTGTGGTATTGGGCATGCTAGGCTAATTTCTCTCAACTACTGCTTTTTCTATGTCTTTGCAATGTAGAGTCATGCCTATATGCCAACCAAAGCCATACCTTGCAGAATGGTTGTTAAGGCAAAAGGAGGTTCTGTGCATCAGGCAGCTCTCTTCCAATGTCCAGTACAGAGATGACACTCCACAAACATGACCATTCGGTATTCATTATCTATTGCTATATAATGGATTATAATAAATTTAGTGGCTTAAAGCAATGCACACTCATTATCTCATACTTGCTGTGGATCAGAGTCTGGGCATGACTTATTTGAGTCTTCTATTTCAGAGCTTCCAAAAGGCTATAATTAAGGTATTGGTCTGGTCTGGAATCTTATCTAAAGGCACAACGGGGAAAGAATTCATTTCTAGGCTGATGTGGTTGTTGGCAGAATTCATTCTTCAAGGGCTGTTGGACTAATGGCCTCAGTTCCTGGATGACTGTTAGAGGCAGCCCTTAATTCCTTGCCTCTTCAAGATGGCAGTTTGCTTTATTAAAGGTAGCATGGGGGACAGTCAATAAAGAGACTCTGCTAGCAATATGGAACTTACAATCTCTTATAACCATTCACTAAGGTGAGATCCCACCATCTTTGCTATTTTCTATTATTTGAAATCAAGTCACTAGGCTGGCTTATGCTTAGGTGGCGGGGGGGGGCGGGGATCAAACACAGCATACATATCAGGAAGTGGAGACCATTAATCATCTTGAAGCTGTCCAACATACTTCACAATCATATTTCCCCTAAACTTTAGCTTCTGCTATGTCTTCGCCAATATATCGAGTATTTAGTATATGAAAAGATATGAAATATGTTTCCTGTCATTTACAAAACTCATAGTGAAGGAGTTTGTATTCATTCTTCCATTAAGCCTCTTTTACAAAAGAAGCAAAGATATTAAAAGAATGGACTTTACAAACACGCTCAATGGCTTTCTGTGTGATTTCATGATCCGGCATGGGGAACCCGTGAAGAAGAAAATCCAGCAAGTCAATCAATCATAAAATCAGAGACTCCAGGCCTGGAGGACACAGTCTATCAACCGATCAATCAATACCTATTGTGCACTTGCTGTTTTCAAAACCTTTGCTAATTGCCAAAGTCCAGAGTCTGAAGGGGGAGAAGAACTACCACAATTGAAAAGGAGCTTGATAAATTAAAGCTGAAAATTAATTTAGCCCTCAATTATTTTGATATATAAACAAATGTTGAAGCCAGCTCCTTAGAGGCAGGGGAAAATGAAGGAGAGGATACTGCAGGGAGAGATGGAAAAAAAACCGGCAAAACTGGAAGAATGCTGGGAAGAGAGGGCATTGCCAGGAGGCCACAGGGGCCCAGCGACTCTAATTAGGGAAGTTGGCCAAGCATTTGGTTCTCTGTATGTAAATGAGAGGGAGGCATACACAGTTAGACTCTGGAGTGCCATGGGACCAGGAAATATGATTACACCACATACAAATCATTTAAGTTCAGAAGAAGGTTAGAGGAAGAGGGGCCAGGTTCATTCAGAGATGCATAATTGAACAAATACAAATCAAAACAGCAAGCAAGAAAAAAATCAGCCATGGAATTCTTTTTTTGTTTCTTTTTATTTTTGTTTTCAACTGCAGCTCTATAGAGATGGTAAGATCAGGATTTTCGAAAAACAAGTTTAATAATGGATTTTCTGTACATGCCTTTCTTAAATAATTCTGGAAGCTAAATATACACTGAAGCATTAAGAGAGAATAAAAAGAAATATTCAGTGTTTACAAGTTTGGGTGTGTTTTATTTTTAATAGTGCTGAACTCGAAGTTTCCTCATTCTGGTTTATGTAAAAGTCAAAAAGTGTCAGCAGTGTCATTAGTATTGGATTTTAAATGATTTTATCAGTCAAAACCATGCATTAAGCTTTCAAGTAAAAAATGGCAGATTAATCCAATGTACTTATTTTTCCTCTATTTTAAAACCTATTGAAGTGACAGCACATGTTTAATAAAAGAAATGAAAACCAGCAATTTGACTCCTAGGTATACTCCTAAAAGAAACTCATACATATGTTCAGAGAAAGACGTATAATACTAAGTTCATATCGGCCTTATTCATATAATCCCAAACTGAACACTATCTAAATGCCCAGCAACAGTAGAAAGTATAGACAAAGGGGTAATAATTTCATGTTGATAACATGTGCAACTATGAGAACAAATGAAGTAAACACATGTAACAGTATGGGGAAATCTCCAAATATGAGGCTGAAGTTCCTTGAAGACACAAAATATATAATATAGGAACCTGCTTGTATAAAGCATTCAAACAGACAAAACTAATATGGTGTCAGGAAGCGGATGCTATGGGCGAGGCGAGAGCTAGTCATGATACACACACAGAAGGAAGGTTTCTGAGATATCTGTTAAGTATATTTTTCTTAACTTGTGAGCTGGTTATACAAGTGCACTCTTTCTACAAATTAATCAAGTTGGGACCCCTGGATGGCTCAGTCAGTTAAACGTCCAACTTGGGCTCAGGTCATGATGTAGCGGTTCATGAGTTTGAGCCCCGCCTTGGGCTCTGGGCTGACAGCTCAGAGCCTGGAACCTGCTTTGGATTCTGTGTCTCCCCCTCTCTCTTCCCCTCCCATGCTCACACTCTGTCTCTGTCTCTCTCTCAAAAACTGAATAGAGCATTTTTTAAAAAATTAGAAATTAATCGAGTTACATGCTTATATGAAAGTTTACGTATGTGTATGTTTTAACAAATTAGGTATGTTAACAAATGAATAAATACATAATCTTTAGCAGGGCTGGAAAGATGGGAGGGGTGCCGTTAGCCTATGTGGCCCTTGTAGCATTTGTAAGAGATGGAAAGCTGATGGAAAGAGCAGAAGAGACGATAAAATACCTGGGAGCTGAGAAAATTGCTAACACATGCAAGTGAAGGGGAGAATCTTTAAAAAGTGATTTTTTTTCCATCAGAGTTCAGAATGATCTCAAGATGACAAGCAGTGGTGTCATACAAACAGAACCTGGGGGCTTGAGAAAATGTCCTGCTACCAAGACTGAACAAGGCAGATTCTCGTTCACGAATATGGAAAGATGACTGAGAATTCTCAAATATGCGAGGCAATCCACCTCTGTGAGAGAAAGCATTGAACCAAACACAGAAAATTCGAACACAAGGCGGGGGGGGGGGGGGTACTGTTAATATTGAAAAAGGAAAGCTTAATGTAGCAAGGTACTATTCACATAGTCGGAAACATTCCTGGCAACGTGCAGTCTTTCAGGTCAGGGGAAATTTCTTCTATTACGTCTTCACATACTTTTCCTTTCTGTACTTTCCTTGTGGAAATCCTATGGAGAATGTTCTGAAATTTTATTTTTGTTTATATATATATGTATCACTTTTTAACATTTATTTATTTTTGAAAGAAAGAGAGAGAGAATGTGAGCGAGGAGGGGCAAAGAGAGAGGGACACAGAGAATCCCAAGCAGGTTCTGTGCTGTCAGCATGGAGCCCTGTGGGGGGGGCTCCAACTCACAAATTATGAGACCATGACTTGCGCCAAAGTCAAGCGCGGGATGCTGAACCGACTGAGCCCCCCTGGGGAATCCTTGCTTTTGTTTTAAACACGGTCTATGTCTCCTACAAGGCTTCTGCTTCAGGAGCTTCACAGGGGCAATGTTGGATCTGTTTGGCTATGAATTGTGGTGTCATCAACATGAGTGGGCACATTATCCTCTGTAGGCCTCAGTGTCTTCATCTTTAAAGCAAAACATAATACGGGGATTATAGTATGGACTAAAGAAAATATGTAACAAAGTCTTCATCCTAACAACAAACATAAAGCTACCTTTCCACCAAAATATTAACTTTGTGCTAGGTAAACACCGGTTTAAAAAAGAAAGTTTAGGGGAGCCTGGGGTGGCTTAGCTGGTTAAGCACCTGACTTTGGCTCAGGTCATGATCTCATGGTTCATGTATTCGAGCCCTGCGTCGGCTCTGTGCTGACAGCTCGGAGCCTGGAGCCTGCTTCGGATTCTGTGTCCCTCTTTCTCTGCCCCTTCCCTGCTCACGCTGTTTCTTTTGCTCTCAAAAATAAACATTAAAAAAAAAAAAGCTTATTGTATTCTACTTTCCTTTTCATCTGGTAACAGATTTTCATTTCATCTGACAACATCAGTCGTTTCTGAGCATTACTGAGGCGAAGAAAGAAAACAAAGTTCAGCATGGCATGGACATTATGTTGTAACGTCAGCTTGCAAGGTGACTAATTGGAATATTTAGATGGATTCTTGGAAAATGTTTTGATGACATAAAATATAACAGAGTGCACATGCTATTTGAATATAACTTGGTTAGCCTATCTTCTCTAATCACTTTTCTTTTTGCTCTTCATTTAATTCTTTAAATTATTCTTTTCTAATTTTTTTTTAAGTAGGCTCCACACCCAGCATGGGGCTTGAACTCACAACTCAGATCAAGACCTGTACTGAGATCAAGAATTGGAGGCCCCTCAATTCTTCAAATTCTTCTCTGGTGAAGATACACACTGATCCATTGCCTAGAAATACATGTTTCACTTCCTCAAGGTCTGGAAAGTCTTTAAAGTCACGAGTATGACCTCAACAACTACCGACCATTTCAGACTTAACTCTTTCCATGGCTTGAGGTAGAACAGTATGGCAGATGGCATCTCGTTCTTTTATCTCTCTTTTCTATTTTCAATTGAATTAAATTAAATGCGTATTTACCACCTCCTTCATTGTTTAGGATTCTCAATATTGTTCAAGTGAAATTTGGTGCCCCAAATTCCTAAATACCATCTTAGTTCTAAAGCTAGGTCACCAGAAAGCAATCTAATCCACTGTTTTTCATGTAGAGAACAAGTTTCAGCTTCTCACACAAAATTCCCATCTGACTACTTTGATGCAGCAAACTTCCTCTGTTGGAGGTCTCCACGGGCCCCATCTTTCGTTTCAGAACTAAACTCTCTCTCTTTGAGAGAGAGAGACAGAGAGACAGAGTGTGATTGGGGAGGAGCAGAGAGAGAGGGAGACACAGAATCTGAAGCAGGCTCCAGGCTCTGAGCTGTCAGCACAGAGCCTGACACGAGGCTCGAACTCACAAACTGTGAGATGAGGACCTAAACTAAAGTAGGGTGTTTAAATGACTGAGCCACCCAAGCACCCCTGGAACCCATAGAACCTTTGAGTTCATGTAGAGCTCATGTTAGGATCAGTATCTCAAAATTTTCTTCTCACACCCACCTCCCCAGAGGAATCTGATTTTTCTTAAAGTTGCCCAGTAAAGGAGGGTCTAAAAAGTCACCTCTCAAAGGCAGACCAGTGCTAATAAAGTGGTTTAAAAAGAAAGCATACAAACAAGAGGATATGATATTTGGAGTGGAGATTCTTTAAGAGTCTGGCTGTAGGCATAAGCAATTGTTTGGATTCAGATCCTAACGTGTGTGTGTGTGTGTGTGTGTGTGTGTGTTTCCTCCAAATTTTCATTGAATACCATATGTAGAGAAAAGTGTACGTAGCACAATCATAACTGTAAATCTCCCTGAACAAATTGAGCATGCCCATGTAACAAGCAGCCAAATTAAAAAGAAATAGTATACCAGCTCTGTCCTTAGAAACTCCCCCCATGGCTGCCTTCAAGCGACTACGTCCACCCAATGCAGGGGCTTCTCCTGTTGGTTGTGGAAGAACCGGCAGGTTTGCTTTTGAAACTTTTTTCTCTTGCCTCCCAACAACAAGGCTTGGGAAAATTTGGTTTAACCTGTTCATCTTCCTCATCTGCCATGTGGAGGAGTTTAATAGCAGTGTTATAGCCTGGGGTGTGGTTGATGCTCAATAAGGATTTGGAATATAGATCTAAAAGGAAAACAGGAGTTGCTATACAAAATGTCTTGGAATAAATTGTGACTCAGAGGAGAGAAAATACCAACCTGGCTACTTAGGAACGTTTGTATCCAGTGAACTATGATCATCCACATTTCTAATTAACGCCCATTTATTCTACTTCTCCTTTGTATTACAGTTAGGGCACAGTGTTGATATTTTGAAGCTACCTGTGCAGAATGTTACATCACTTTTGCTTTTTACCTCAGGATAATAAAAAATTTATAAATGTTTGCCATTAAAAAGGGTGTTTATCCTTACTGGGGTGAGGACAACTTCTCTATTTAAATTGTTCCACCCACTCGCTGTGCTGGGAACACGTTCAGAATGTTCACGCATCTTTGCATGTCTCAAGCCAATCCTTCCATTTGAAATGATCACCTGGAAGGAAACCATGACTTGATAATAACCGATTTGAAAAAAAAAAAGCCAGGAACAGAAGTTGTCCTGAAATGTGTCAGACGGCCATTGTACAGTATTTAGCAGTTTAGACATGGTTCAAGCTGTTGTTGATATTGGAAAGGCTTGGAACTAGAGATGATGGTGAAAATCACTGCACAGAGCACAAAAGGAGGCAACCCTGGTTGGCAAGGAATATTCAAACACAGGCATGCAGCAGCCCTGTCCCCATAGCGATCTGGCCATTCATGGCAATACACCCTGGATGAAGGAAGTGACAAACCAAGTGCAGTGTCAACACCTGCCCAGTAGGCTGGACTTTAGTAAAGGGTGATAGTTGCTGTGGATTCTGGTCATTGGGACATAAATCTAATAACATATCCAGTTCTGTGTTCAGCACAGTAAGCTAAACTGTGATTTGCTGCAGGATGAGAGTGAAAGGCAGAGAAGATTTCAGGTTGAATGGGAATCCATTTTTGCATTAACCAAACATTTGCTGAGTATCTAACATGTCCCTGGTAGAGAGAAGATGCAGGAGAAAACAAAGATGACAGTCTTGGCCTACACCCAGCTAGTAGGATCTTTTCAGTTAAGATTTAATTCTGGGTAATCTGGGTGGATCAGTTGGTTAAGCGTCCAACTTTGGCTCAGGTCATGATCTCACGGTTTGTGAGTTCAAGCCTCACATCAGGCTCTGTGCTGACAGCTCGAAACCTGGAGCCTGCTTCAGATTCTGTGCCTCCCTCTCTCCCTCTCTGCCCCTCCCCAGCTTGTGCTTTTTCTCTCTCTCAAAAACAAATAAACATAAAAAAAAAAAGATTTAATTCCAAGAGTGCCGAGCTAGGTAAGGCTGAGACTGGGATTCTGGATGTCCTTGATGATTAATGAAAGATTGATACTGACCAGAACTCAAGGAGAAACCATAAGTAGACAAAGTTGGGAGTTCAAGGCAGAAAATTGATGCAGATCTAAACAGGCTTGTATCCTCATCCCTCTGTCTATATAGAGCATATGCAGTATTCACCATCAAATTCAAATCTTAGTTTCTTTCCAAAGTCCTCTCTGGTCTCTGGTCTCTCAGTGAAAAGTCATTTTTCCTTCCTCTGAAATTATGTCTTTTTGACTAGGTCATTCTTATGGAATATGCCCTTACATTGCCTTTGTCTTTCATTATATGTGTGCATTTTACCTTGCTAATCTTACTGTAAACTACAAATCAGAGGCCATTTATTATAATACTATTTGCCCCCAAGTTTCCTAATATAGTTCTCTATTCATAACCTATTTCCATAAATATTTAGAGCTATGTTCAGCTGGAGCACAAATGTCTGGGTTTGTCTGTTCCACATTCTGATCTAGTCCTTGCAGACCATTTAGACTTGATTTTTCAGCCCACTCACCAGATCTCCCCAAGTCTTACAAATTGTAAGTACACACCCAAATTCAGAGATGTGGCTACCTAATATATGCTGTTTAGGATTTTGAAAAATTCTCAACCTTTATATACAATGTGTTTATTGCATCATATGCTAGATAACATATAATCACTTAAAACATGTAATATTGCATATAACTATATGTGTTATAAATCTACATCATATAAGTATATAATATAAATGTATACATATGTGTGTACATATGTATGCACATATTTGGTATATTTACATATAACACATGTACATATTATATGCATACCTACCTACAAATAAGTGTATATATATATATGTTTGTGTATACACATAGAATATTTTTATACACATGTACATTTCATATACCTAAAATATTTTCTTCTGTATTTACTGCTATTTTATTCTCTCTTAAACTCTAGTTCCCTAAGCATTTGGAAAACCATTAAAAAAAAAAACTAAAGGTAAATCTGAGATGAACAAATAATACCTAAGGGATCTGGAGGACTTCACTCTTGGGGAAATGATAGAAATGACCAAGTGCGCGTAAGCAGCTAGGACGCTGAGGGAATTTCAGAAGCATGTGATTGACAGTTTTCTGCAAGAAATAAAACGTGGTCTTTGGTGCCATCACACTAGCAATGCACAGAGCTTCATTTGAAGATGAAGGAGGTGGAGGAAGAGGAAGAAGAGGAGGAAAGGAGTTTTCTATCATTCAGCCAAGAACATTCAGATTCAGCTTTCATTTTAAATAATAATCATTCTGTGTAAACAGAGCAGGAGAATACAGCAAGAATCTCAGCTTCTCTACTTCTTTGTCTACCTTCTGTCTATTACAGAAAAGCTCACTGTGACTCTCAGACTCAGGAAAACTAGGTATCCCTTTTAAAATATTGATTAACAGTGGGGCGCCTGGGTGGCGCAGTCGGTTAAGCGTCCGACTTCAGCCAGGTCACGATCTCGCGGTCTGTGAGTTCAAGCCCCACATCGGGCTCTGGGCTGATGGCTCAGAGCCTGGAGCCTGTTTCCGATTCTGTGCCTCCCTCTCTCTCTGCCCCTCCCCCGTTCATGCTCTGTCTCTCTCTGTTCCAAAAATAAATAAACGTTGAAAAAAAAAATTTAAAATATTGATTAACAGTAACAATGGAATAAATTTTATAATTCTACTCCTCTTCCATTAGCTTCAATAAGGGGATCTTCTTGTATTCTTTCCAAGAGTGGAAATTTCTATCCTAAGCAACACATCTTTAATAACAATTAAAGCTTCTTTGGCCCTCCCCACTGGGGCCTCAGGCAACGTGTAAACCTCCCCCCATTGAGTTCTTGTATGTCAGCTTGTGGCCTGGGACACTTCCCTAGTGCTGTCTTTAGAGGTAGACCTTGTTTGTTGTTTCTGGGCCACCAGTCTATCCCTTGACCCTTTTAAAACATGAACAGGTGGGGGTGAGGGGGACGCCTGAGTGGCTCAGTCTGTTAAACATCTGACTTCAGCTCAGGTCATGATCTCACAGTTCATGAGTTCATGAATTTGAGCCCCGTGTTGGGCTCTGTGCTGCCAGCCAGCTGGGAGCCTGGAGCCTGCTTAGGATTCTGTGTCTCCCTTTCTCTCTGCTTCTCCCCAGCTCACGCTTTGTCTTTTTCTGTCTCTCTCAAAAATAAATAAAACATTAAAAAATAAAATAAATAAAACACAAACAGGTATTTCACCTCCCTGTACCTCAATTTCTTAATTGCTTTTAAATCAGAAATTAAAGCAATGATAGCAGTTACCCTCTGAAATTGTTAGGAGTGAATGAAATGTGTATGTATTTACATAGCCCTTAGCAGAGTACCTGGAAAATACTAAGTGTTACAAAAGTATTTGCTATTTTTAGGGGCATTCAGTATATGCACAGAATCCACACCTTTTTTCCTTACCCAAGTAACCTTCCTCTGTCATCTGTAGTCTTGCACCAACTTCTTAACTTCCTGCTTGCTTCTACCTCTGACCTCTTACATTTTCCCCATCTTTCACAAAAAAGGTAGAGTATTGTATTAAAGATTAAGTCACACTCCAAGTCTCCAGTGTTTTCTCTACTTCAGAAAAACATCCTAGTTCTGACCATGGTGAAGGCCCTATGAGGAAGCATCTGATTATTCAGAACCTACATAATTTGACATTCTGCTGCTTCTTTGACTTTATCCACTACCACTCATACTGTTACTGCTCCCTCCCCTAGTCACAAAGACCAGCCGGTCCTCTGTGTTTCTGCTGCGGGGCCCTGACACTGCCCATTACCGTTGCCTGGAAAGCTCTTCCTGCATATAAACACACAGTTCATTTTCTTACTCCCTTCTAGTCTCTGTTGAAATGTCATTTTTATCAGACAGGACATTCATAATTTATTTTAATGTTTATTTTTGAGAGACAGAGAGAGAGAGAGTGAGGGGAGGGAGGAGCACAGAGAGAGGGAGACACAGAATCTGAAGCAGGCTCCAGGATCTGAGCTGTCAGCATAGAGCCTGACGCAGGGCTGGAACCCACGGACCTCAAGATCATGACCTGAGCCGAGGTTGGACGCTCAACAGACTGAGCCACCCAGACCCTCCATCAGACAGGACATTCATAAACACCTGCTTCAAAATGGAGAGCTAAGGGTGGAACACTGTGGTTTGAATGTTTGTACCCTCCACCCCCAAATGTAAATATTAAATGTCCACCATTTGAGGACACAGCAAAGAAGACTCCACTCCGGACCAAGATAAGGGTCTTCACCAAAATGAGACCGCACTGGTGCTTTGAGTTTGGACTTCCCAAATTCCAGAACTGTGAGAAATATCCTTTCTATTCTTTATCCACTTCCGGTCTGGTATTTTGTTACATCAGCCTAAATGGACTTAAGACAAGCACCTACCAATCTCTACTTTGTTTCATTTGTGTTTAAAACACTTATCGCCAAATGTCATCTTATATATTTGTGTGCTTGTTTCGTTTTGCTTTCTTCTAATGATGAAGGCTTTAATCATCACTCTTTCTTTCTTCATTGTTGTGTACTTACTCCCAGATCATAGCAAAAATACCTGACACAATGAAGACAATGAGTGATTGCCGAGAGGAGAATCAAATTCAACATTGATTTAATTTTAGAAAACCTTTTAATGGTTGCTCACATTAACAGATGAAAGGGGAAGATCCTTATGATATTTCTTCAATAGAAGGGAAAAATTGATAAAATTTAGCATCTATTTGTAATAATAGTAAAACTCTCTTAAAACTTGGACTCTATAGAAGGAAAGTCTCTATCCTAATAAAGATTATCTATCAAAAACTCATTAGACTTTACAATAAACACCTAGAAGCACTGCTTTTAAATCAGAAACAAGCAAAAAAAAATAGCTATCACTTTTATTCAATATTCTATTGGAAGTCTTTACCAGTAAAGTAAGAAAAAAAGTAAGCAAATAAATCCTGATCATAAGGGAGAATATTAATAATATATACATAAAAGAAGCCTGGGGCTGTCAACAGTTAATTTACTGAAATTAAGAATTTAAAAACTATTTAAAAAAAGAATTTAAAAAGTACAGTTAGGTTTCTGGATGTAAGACCAAAATAAAAAGTAAGGTGAAGTTTTTTTTCACCCCAAAGTTTTCTTATAACTTTTTTTAATTTTAAATTTATTTATTTAAATTCAAGTTAGCTAAAGCATAGTGTAGTATTGTTTCGGGAGAGAACCCAGTGATTCATCATTTACATACAAAACCCAGTGCTCATCTTAACAGGTGCCCTCCTTAATGCCCATCACCCATTTAGTCCATCCCCCAAACACACCTCCCCTCTAGCAACCCCCAGTTTGTCCTCCGTATTGAAGAGTCTCTTATGGTTTGCCTCCCTCTGTTTTTATCTCATTTTTCTTTCCGTTCCTCTATGTTCATCTGTTGTGTTTCTTATACACCCTCAATACACAATTACAAAATGTAATTTGAACATACCACTTGCATTCCCGAAATGTTAGAAACAATAACCTTGGGACAAGTCTAACAACAAAGATACATGGACAAAATGATAAATCCTTATTTAATGGTATTAAGGAAGGCAAAAGTAAATGATTTTGAATAGGTTTGCTCTATATTATAAGAACTTAATTCTCTCCAAATTAATCTATACAATTTAATGCCATTACAGCCTAGAGCAGATATGAACAGATATTTCAAAGACAAATAAAAATCCAGACTCAGCAAAAAAAAAATTACCAGCAAATGTTGGTGTTTGTTTACCAAGAAACAAAACCACAAAGGGATACCAGTTTGCATGAACTACACTGCAGAAAACAAACAAACAAACAAACAAACACCCCAAACTTTAAAAGGCACATGATCCTAAGAGTTTGTATGCATATGACACATTAATCAGGTCATCTCGTTACACTTGTGTGAATGTAAATTAGTGCAACCACTTTGGAAACAAATTATCATCCTCTTGTAAAGCTGGAAAGGCTTTGCTGGTGTTTGTTGTTGGGCTTATCATTTATTTCCTGTCTCTTAGTCCAGTCCTAGTTTATGGTACTTATAAAAGTGTAAATATCGAAATCAATGGAACAGAATGGGGAGTCCAGAGATAGATTCAAACATATATGGTCGACTGATTTTCATAAAATATATTGAGGTAATAGAGGAAATGAAAGTGTTTTTCTTTTTAAGCAAATAGTGTTGAAACAATTGATGTCCATATAGAAAAAAAAATGAACGTCAACGGGTACCTCACATTGCATGTAAAAATGAACTCAAAATGAAACACAAGACTAAAGGTCAAAGCTAAACCTATAGAGCTTCTAGATAGAAACTTAGGAAGAAATTTTTATACAACACCGACAGCATTAACCATAAAATAAGGAGTTAAGTTGGACTACATTTAGGTTAAAAGCATTTCCTTTTGGAAAGACACCACTAGTAAAACTACAGTTAAGCCGTAGAATAGGACAGAGTATTGGGAAAACACATAACTGATAAAAAATTACATCCAAGAAAAAAATTCTTAAAAACCCAAATAAGAACACGAAAAATTGAATAAATATGAGTTAAACAAGCCTACTACATGAACCCACCTAAGTATTTACCCAAAACGAATGAAAATAGATACCTACACAAAGACTTGTACTTAAATATTCCTAAAGGCTTTATTGACAATACGAAAAAATAAGATGCGATCCAAATACCCATCTCCTAGAGAATGGATGAACACAATGTGGCAAAATCAATCTATGCAATGGAATAGTATGTCACAATAAAAGTCGTAAACTCCTAAACCAGGTAACAACTGGATGAATCTCCATGGGTGAATCACGATGCTGAGTGAAAGAATCAGATATAAAAATGGTATGTTTCCATTTCTATAAAATCTGAAAGATGCAAACTAATGTATTTTGACAGAAGGCAGATCAGCTCTTGCTTGTGATTGGTCAGGACTGGAGGCAAGGATGGATTGCCAAGGGGAAAGAAAACTTTTCAGGGTGATGGAAATGGTCCATATATTTATGATGGTGGTGGTTTAATAGGTCAAAACTTATCCCAGGTGCATTTTAAATGGATGCTGTTATTATATATAAATTTTACTTCAATGAATTTAATAAAAATGACATCATTAAGAAGATTAAAAGGCATGCCACTGACTGGAAAAACTATGTCTAATATATGTAAGAATATACGTTAAAAACATATATGTATTATATATAATATGTATGTGCCATATATATACACACAAAACTCTTGTATCCAGAATATATGAAGAAACTTTTAACTCAATAATAAAAATAGAACCTAATCTGAAAAAAAGGACAATGATGTCAATAGACACATAACAAGGAAAATATATGAATGACCAATAAGCACAAGAAAAGATGCTCAACAGCATTCATCCTCAAGGAAAGCAAATTAAAATCACAGTAGCTAAAATTTTTAAAAAAGAAAAAAGAAACTAAACTTACCTAGTGGATAGAGATTAATAGAAGCATAGTGGTGTAAATGTAACATAATGCAAACACTTTGAAAATGTTGAGTTAAACATAGACTTTACATACACCAGTTACATATGGTAAGTTTTACATATAACACAAAAATTTCTCTTCTCTATATATATCCAAGAGAAATAACAACATACACCTGCACAAAGTATATACTCATGCTTGTACATAAATATTTATAGTAAATATATTAATAATGGCTAAAAATAATAGAAACAATTCAACTGTCCATCAGCAGGAGAGTGGGTATGCAAATTATGGTGTACAATGACATGCAAGTTAGAACTAAAAAGGAACTACCTACTTATACATGAAACAACATGGATAAATCTCAAAAACACCATGCTATACAAAAGAAGCCTGAGACACCAAGTATATAAATATAATGTAAGATTATATTT
The DNA here is from genome assembly GCF_022837055.1 of Prionailurus viverrinus. Classification (NCBI taxonomy): domain Eukaryota; kingdom Metazoa; phylum Chordata; class Mammalia; order Carnivora; family Felidae; genus Prionailurus; species Prionailurus viverrinus. The sequence continues at coordinate 3,857,798 of NC_062566.1, forward strand.
ATATAAAAGTTTAGAACACTCAAAAAAATCTATGACAGCTTATCTTGGTTATTTGAGGGCACAGAGTTAGGGGGCTATTATTTGCAAAAGAACACACAGGAACGTTTGGGGATAATGAACATGCTCTCTATCTTGATTATGGGAATATACACTTGTTAAAGCATACCCAACCCTACGCTTAAATTTGTGTGTATTTTATTGTATGCAACTATGTCTCAATTAAATTGAATTTTAAAAACTCACAAGTGTGGTTAACATAAGAAAGAGTAAAGGGCATCCAGGAGGCTTCAAAGGCATTGGTGATATTTTTATTATCAGATGATATGGTGTGTATTCAGCACAAGGTTGTTTTTTTTTAAATATTTTAAGCCTTCTGTATGTACACCATATCTGTACTTTGTATGGATGAAATACTTCATAATAAAAAAATAAATTAGCTGTGATCTGGGAGATGATAGTGGCCATATGTATAACTGACAAATATTAATATACTGACTATATTAAAAATTCCTGAAAATCAATAAGAAAAGATAAACAATCCAATAAAAATTGGGCAAGATCTATGAGAAGGAAATTCAATGAGGAGGAAAGATGAAGGTCAATATACATATAAAAAGAAGCTCCACTCAATAATAGAGAAATGAAAATTAAAACCATAAGACACCTTTGATCACAATCAGAATATCACTAATTAAAAGGTGTGATAATAGTACATTCTTTTTTTAAATTTTTTTTTCAACGTTTATTTATTTTTGGGACAGAGAGAGACAGAGCATGAACGGGGGAGGGGCAGAGAGAGGGAGACACAGAATCGGAAACAGGCTCCAGGCTCTGAGCCATCAGCCCAGAGCCTGACGTGGGGCTCGAACTCACGGACCGCGAGATCGTGACCTGGCTGAAGTCGGACACTTAACCGACTGCGCCACCCAGGCGCCCCGATAATAGTACATTCTAATGAGGGATAGGAATTTAAACTGGTAGAACCACCTTGAAAATCAAATTTCAAGTCAAGTTGAGAAAGGAGCATTTCTGATCTAGAGAAACTCCCACACTCAAAGATATGTATAAATGTTCCTATCAGCAATGTTAACAATAATGAAACAGGAAAAGGGGAAAGAGGAGGAGGAGGAGGAAAGGAGGAGGAGGAGGTGGAAGAGGAAGAGGAGGAGGAGGAGGAGGCAGAGGAGGAGGAGGAGGAGAAGGAGAAGGAGAAGAAGAAGAAGAAGAAGAAGAAGAAAAACAAGCTAAATGTCCATCAGCACTATACTTACAACGGAATACTATAACACAATAAAACAAATATGAATATGTGCAAATTTCAAATCATAGTGTTGGGTGAAAATGTTGAAATATCGTTCTATACTTATGAGTGTATACCATATATATTATATATATACATATATATGCATATATACACACATATATATACATATATACACACATATATATACACATATATATACACACATATATACATATATATGTATACACATATATACACATGTGTATATATATGTGTATATATGTATACACATATATATACACATGTGTATATATATGTATACACACATATATATATACATATGCATATATATATGTATATATATATGTATAAAGTTGAAAACCATCCTAAACATTTCAGGATTGTATACCTATATAATTACGAAGAAATTCTTAGCAATGATAAACTTAGGGATAACATGAAGACAGTATCTTTTCCTAGTTAGGGAAGGATAAGAAGAATGTAATCAACACAAGGTTGATTCAACACAGGTGGCTTCAATCTTTTAGTGATAATTATTTCTTAAGCTGAACATTCATTATATGAGTGTTCATTATGAAGGAAATAGAAGATGTAGGGAGTTGTCTGGTCTCAGGAAGCAGTCTTTTGATGGATAAGATGTGATTAAATTCTGCTTCTCCTGACACAACTCAGTTGAGATAGCTCTACAAGACTAATGGTTTGGAATGGTAATGGATTCTGATTTGTTCCAAGACCACTTTAGTTTTCCAGGGCACAGAAACTGGTCTTCTTAAGATACAGGTATAATATATGAGGATTCAAGTAGGAAGCTATTATATCAAGTAGAGATGATCATTTCAAGTTCACAAAAGTGCAGCTACACAAAAAGTTTCACCAATATCCTCCATTTGTGTGCCTAATAACACAGGAGCAATATTCATGACAAAAGTTTACATCATAACTATGTAAAGAACACTTACAAATCATAGAAAGAAAACTGATACCAACAAGATACATGGACAAAGCCCATGAACAAAATATTCATAAAACAGACAAAAAGAGCTAAAAACCTATACACACATTTCTTATAAGAAACTAACAAATTGAAAATTAAGCAAAAAGGCAGCTTTTCTGTCCATGAAACAAGCAAATGTGAAAAAACAATGACAAATGATAATATTGCATAGAATGCAGTAAGAACGACATTGTCCAATGCAGCTTCAGAAAATGAAAATTAATAAGATCTTTCTGGAAAGCACATTGTTAAGATAAATTAATGCTTCTAAAATATTCATGTGTTCTGGACAAGTAATTAATATTGTGGAATATACTCTAAGGAGATAGTAAGATGTGTTGGCAAGGGTTTATTTGCTTTTGAATATAACTTACCTGTTATATGCTCTTAAAAATTCTGGATATATTTGAATAAAATGTTGAGGGAAAATGCAGAAGAGAGCTAGGTGTTAATGAACAGAAAAATTCAAAAAGAGCTCCCTCTTTGCAGTTAAATACTCAAAAAGAAATGGAGAATGCATATTAATGAAAAAAGTTTTTTGAAGCATTATTTATAATATTTAATAATTACATAAATCTTAAATATTCATCAGGAAAAATAATTATAATTATAGAGTCATGTTTTAAAAATAGTATGTAATGTAATTTTGCATTTTAAAATCATATGAAAAGCCAGGGGGATGAGTAAGCATACAAAATATTTAACGAAAAAGCATAATGCAAGACCTTGTGTCTCTGTATGGTACCCATGTTATATAGCATGTGGATGGTGGGAGAGATATTTGTTCTCATATGAAAGAAATAAAAGAGACATGCTTTCTAAACAAATTACTCTGATATCTCTGTTTCATTTGACAATTTAGGAGAGAAATTTGTGACCACACAGGAGACATGGAAGTTGCTTTATAAATATTGCCAGAGGTTTAGACTTCAGGGGGAACCTGCCTTAGTTGGATTTTCTGGGTCATTCCCCCTCACAATTTTTGCAGCTTCTTTGCAGTATAAAACTGACTTTGATATTCATACGCCCAGAAACTAATGCAGTTTTCTGGAATGCTCCCCCAGGTGGCAAAACTCCCCCTTCAAATGGCCCATTAAATATAGTTTAAAATCACAATAGCACAGAAAAAAAGGAACCAGCCTGCAGCTCTATAACTCCTGGCCACCCCCTATAAACAGGTGGTTAAATTCTTGTACCAACCAATTCCTCAAAGCGTGTTGGCTAAAATGCCATTTCTGGTTTAAGACTAAGATCTTACTGAGTCGAGCACCTCTAGGAAGGTAAAAGATTCAAGATGTGAAGTAAAGACAGTTAACATAGTAAAGGTTTCTTACTTTAAAAGAAAGTTTTTAACGTTTATTTATTATTGAGAGACGAAGAGACACAGAGTGTGAGCAGGGGAGGGGTAGAGAGAGGGGGAGACAAAGAATCTGAAGCAGGCTCCAGGTGCCTAGCTGTCAGCACAGAGCCCAACGCGGGGCTCGAACTCACAAACTGTGAGATCATGACCGGAGCCAAAGTTGGTTGCCTAACCAACTAAGCCACCCCGGTGCCCCAAAGGTTTCTTACTTTTAAGAAACCCCTTCCAGGTCTTTACTCCCAACAATTTTTCAAGCAATATTTGAGGATCTGTTCACTAGGGGAGACAAAGGGGAAAGAAAAGTGAGAAATTACTCTTAGCTGTTGTTGGTTTTTTTTTCTTTTAATGTTTATTTTTGAGAGAGAGAGACAGAGTGTGAACAGGGGAGGAGCAGAGAAACAGGGAGACACAGAATCAGAATCAGGCCCCAGGCCATCAGCACAGAGCCCAAACTCACAAACCACAAGATCATGACCTGAGCCAAAGTTAGACGCTCAACCAACTAACTGAACCACCCAGGTGCCCCTACTCTTAGCTGTTAAAAACAGGCTCTTAAGGGATCCAAACAAAAATGCCTTAGTGGCGATCTCTGACCGCACGGGATGGGAGAGGGGGAAAGAAAGATGTGTGTGGGACGGAGGTGGGAGATCCTTCATTGCAAGATTGTGTCAAGTTCTTCAAGAAGGTGCCTCCATGTTGGTTATGATTATTGGCTCCCTTGCCTGTGAGTTTGCAAATAATCATGAATACACAATTACTCTCAATTGCCTCATATGTTAATATAGTAAGATGACTTTGTACTTTGAGGAAATTTGTGGAAAAGTGTGTGCTTCACAATTGTGGATACTCTTATTGTCCTATTCAGAAGTGAGGCACACTTGTATTTATGTTCGCACTTTGAACATCGCCCTGCAATTTCTACATTGTCACAATGGATTTTCTTAAAGAAAGGCCTATGCTTTATGGTTTATATTTTAATTGCTCAGATAGATATGTCTTAGTATTTTAAAAGTTCAAGGACAAATGGCCAAAATTGACAGAAATTGTAATTGTAATGGCAGATTAGATGAAAGTAACACCAAACAATTCAAGGAGGATTTGACTACTTGGTGTTTCATGCCATTAAACAGGAAAAAGTTTTTTCTGAAGTAGTGCCTGTGTCAATTCCAGAATGTTCTACACAGTTTTTGTGTGAATGTGAAACCAAGAACTCATTAGATTATTTCTGTCAGCCTTCTGCTTTAATTCTCTACTTCTTGTGGGTCCCCCTTACTGAGTCCATTGGTCTACACAAGTTCATATTTGTCTCTAAGAAAAAAATAGGTTGAAGACTGGAAGCATGAAGAGACATGGTGTCCCTTATTGTTATTGTGATTTTAGGTAACCAGCAAGCAGTGACCCCAAACCAACCACTAGCCCTTCCCGGCTGCCTGGGCCTGAGCTTGACCCTTCAGTATTCTGTGATCATGGGAGTTTCAGGGACTACATGATTCTGCTCCTCCAGCTGGGATCCATTCTGGGATCAGTCTGGTTTCTCAGTTACCCCTGTTTCTTTAAGGAGTACTTCTTGTATTATCTTGCTGTAGGGACTGGACTTGGTCCTTAAATCCTCAGTCTAGAAAATCAGGCTCTACAGCTCATAGCCACTTCCCAGAAGCTTGTCTCAATTCCTCATTGCTAAGTTTGTCCTGTCTTCTACATTTAGGACTGAATAAATACATATAAAAATTGTTGTGAATATTGCATAATGTATAGAATCGTCGCATCACTATGCTACGCACCTGAAACTAATATGACATTATATATCAACTCTACTTAAATAAGCAACGATTAAAAAAAAATGATGTGTTGGGACACCTGGGTGGGATTCTTTCTCTCTTCTTCTCTCTCTGCCCCACACCATGCTCGATATGCCTCTCTCTCTTTCTTTCCCCAAAGAAACAAATAAAATTAAAAAAAACTATATGTTAAAAGTGGCATATCAAGAAAAAATTGATTGTTGTCTAAGTCGTATTGAGATACATACACTGAAGGACGCCATAAATATCTGCTTTGTGTTCCTTTTACTGCTTCTCTTCTTGCTAGGACCTGCACGTCCACTTTACACATTCCTCAGAATGCGAAAAGTCCTCATTGTAAGGACCAAGGAGGTAATGATTTCTCTAGAATAGATAACGACTAAGAAAGGCCCAGGTGAGAACGACAGGACCAAACCACCATATGCATATCCCAGTCCACCAGCGCTAGATGCCTCAGCACCAAGAACCACTGGCTCCAAGGAATAAGAATTGGGCCCTCGTTTTTGTTCTAACTTGTACTTGGATGCCTCAGAGGACAGGTGCACCAGACTGCAATCCTCAGTAGAAACCCCCAGGTCCCAAACAAAGACAAGACTCAATCCTCTCCTTTCTGAGTATTCCAGCCACACTGTCTCTACCTGCATTCTTTCTATACCTTCAATAAACTCTGCTTTCACCTCCTACTGGCTCACGTTTGATTTCTCTTCTCCATGCAGCCAAGGACCCTCTTGTCTGGTCCTATGGGACCCCCTCTCAGCCTGTGGTATCAGTATTTGATGGAACAACCAGAAATTTATTTGAAAAACATATGGAAAAAAGTTAGTTCATAATGTATAGCAATCGAAACATAAAATCTTTATTAATATGTGAAGAACACACACACACACACACACACACACACACACACACACACCCTATAAATAACAAGAAAATAACAAAAGAAGATATAACTGTCAATGTATTAAAATGTGTGTCACTATATAACAAATCAGTAAATTAAAATCAAAAGGGATCAACCAGCTGAGAAAATATAAAATGCTTCAAATGAAGAAGATCATTAAAATATATGTTTTAATATTTATACATTTCTGAGGAAAAAAAAAAAAAACCTCGGGTAAGAAGAGCAACAGAAGGGGGCGCCAACTTCTGCTGGGGTAATGATCTTACTGCTTGTGAGTTCCAGCCCCGCATCACTCTCTGTGCTGACAGCTCAGAGTCTGGAGCCTGCTTCAGATTCTGTGTCTCCCTCTCTCTCTCTGCCCCTCTCCCACTCACGTTCTGTCTCTCAATCTCTCAAAAATAAATAAACTTAAAAAAAAAGAAAAGCAAAAGATACGTACAGAAATATGAAAAAATATGATCTTTATAAATAATATGTGTCATATATATAGAAAATTCAAGATATAATGCATGAACAAAATAAGATTTTATAAATATGCATATATGAGTATAAATACATATTTGCATGTATTTGTGTCTATGTGTAAATTCAACCTTCTTTGTAATCAAGAGATACAAATTAAAATGAAGTACAAAATTTTGTCTATCACCTTGAAAGAGTTTGATAAGGAGAATAGAAATAATATTCTTTTTTTTTTTAACGTTTTTTTTATTTATTTTTGGGACAGAGAGAGACAGAGCATGAACGGGGTAGGGGCACAGAGAGAGGGAGACACAGAATCGGAAACAGGCTCCAGGCTCTGAGCCATCAGCCCAGAGCCTGACGCGGGGCTCGAACTCACGAACCACGAGATCGTGACCTGGCTGAAGTTGGAGGCTTAACCGACTGCGCCACCCAGGCGCCCCTAGAAATAATATTCTTGAGATCAGTGTGACTAGATATTCTTACATCTTGCTAGTGTGAGAAAGCTTTGGAATCATTTTCCTTTTAAAAACAATTTGGCAATATGTATCAAAATATTAGACTAAATAATTCCATGTTCAGAAATTTATCCTAAGAGCAGGGCATGAGAAAATTAGCAAAACAACTGATTATTCCACAACCGTTTACTATAAAATATTTAAAATAACCTAAATGCCAACAATAAGCTATTAGTTAAATAAATTGAGATATTTGACAAAAAGCCACAAGACTACTTAACTATTAAAAATGATTTTGGTGAGGGGCGCCTGGCTGCCTCAGTCGGTTAAGCATCCGACTTTGGCTCAGGTCATAATCTCACAGTCCGTGACTTTGAGCCCCGAGTCTGGCTTTGTGTGGACAGCTCAGAGCCTGGAGCCTGCTCTGGATTCTGTGTCTCCATCTTTCTCTGCCCTTCCCCTGCTGATGCTCTGTCTCTCTGTCTCTCTTTCAAAAATAAATAAACATTAAAAAATTTTATTTTGGTGAATAACAAGCTATGACCTTGGAAAATTTTCATGGTATCAATAAGTTATAAAACAGGCTTATGGGGGTGCCTGAGTCACTCAGTTGGTTATGCCTCTGACTTCCGCTCACGTCATGATCTCACAGTTCATGAGTTTGAGCCCCACTTCGGACTCTGTGCTGATAGCTTGGGACCTAGAGCCTGTTTCACATTCTGTGTCTCCCTCTCTCTCTGCCCCTCCCCTGCTCACGCTCTGTCTCTCTATTAAAAATAAACATCTAACTTTTTTTTAAAAGACAGGATTATGAACAATGAGTGCCCAATAATCCAATTAAATACATATATATCTGCATATATATATATATGAATTCATATATATATATATGAATGAACATCTGCATTCAGATGATTGGAAGGATTGTAATAACATACTTTATTAATATATTAATAAGTGATAAATAAATAATAAATTAATAAATTATAATAAATAATCTTACATGATATAAATATCTTTGTCCTACTTATAATTTTATGTTTTCATGTTTTTCTACACTAAATTCACATAACTACTATAATGATAAAATATATTTTACAATTGTAAAGGGTGTGTTTCCTTTGCTCATTTACTAAGCTATTCCTTAACACATGCAGCAATTATTAGTGAACAGCTGCAGACCTTTCATTGGTACTGAAGGTACCAGGTATCACTGCCTCTGCCATGGGGCTTATAGGCTGTTGGATCGCCAGCCAAATAATGATGCAGAAATGTCCATGATTTCGAACACATCAGACATATAGGAAAAGAACTGATGTGTTCTTGAGAACTTATAACAGGGATCTGATTTGGTATGGAGTCTCAGAGGATGGTTCTCTGAGGTAGTGACTGGGTACCTACCAGAGAGGATGGGTTAGGATGGGTAGAGAGGATGGGTTAACTAAACAAAAAGGTAAAGAAAGGCGGTCTCAGCCAGAGGGGCATCATTTCCCATACTCCTTTTTCGTGTGTGGAGAGCATGGTGCATCAGAGAAACTACAAAAATGCTGCCATTGAAGATGGAGAACAATGGTAATATTTAGAGACGGGGTTCAAGTTGTACTGATGAGGTTTATGGGGTGATGGTGGGGTCTGGATCCAACAGCCAAGAAAGAATTCTTGAGATATCTTGGGTGCAAAAAAAAAAAAAAGGTGATTTTATTAAAGCATGGGGACAGGACCCATGGACAGAAAGAGCTGCACTGGGGTTGTGAGGAAGGACTGGTTTTATATATATATATATATATATATATATATATATATATATATATGTATATATACACACACACACATATACATAGATACATATATACATACATATATACATACATTTGGGAGGTGGGGAAGTCAAGAGGTGTAGAAAATGAATTTAAAATTTTGTATGTCTTGCCTATTGTTCGATGTGAGCACCGTTAAATTTTTCTAGACTTAGTTTGCTATACCCTAAGATTATGAAAATACTTACTCACCAGCATTTTCTCGCTTCTGTAATCTTGCTTGCTTAACACATTCCTCCCCTTCCCCCTTCCCCTTTTTTCTCCAGGCACAAGTAACAGGACAAAGCCTTCCCGCCAAAGGACAGACAAAGGACGCCCAATCAGAGAACAACAAATGTCCTTACTTTAAAATCAACTAATCAGGCCCCCCATAATCTGAAACCTCCCCTATGCTATTTGTCTCTGTCTATAAAAACGCTGTACCAACCCTGATCGGGGCCTCTTAGCGTCACTGGCAACGAGTGCGTGGAGGTCCAGGTTCGAACCTGCAATAAACGACCCTTGCCGCTTGGCTTTGACTTACGACTCTGGTGGTCTCTTGTGGGGGGTTTCACAACCTCGGGCGTTACAGAGGAAGTTTCCCAAGAGATTTTCCTCTACTAAAGAAGACTGCCAGGATACTGGAGGCCTAGTGTTGGTAAGCTAAGGTTGTTTTTCCCTCTAGCAAAGCATTAACATTAAGATAGTAGGGATTTCCTGGAGAAACTTTTACACAGCTGGCCTCAAGTAGTTGTCAATGGGCTGCAGGTTATAAGGAAATGTAATTCCATCTGCCATTTCCTTCTGCCTTTGTTTCCCACATCAATCCCCCAAGATACACTGTGTTTGTACCTTAAAAACAATGGGAAGCCATTTGGGACTTTTATCCCACTGCTCTGGTCAGAAGCTCCTTGGGAGGGTGGTCCTGTTTCTAGAGCCTCAGAGCTAATAAGAAATGCTACCCAATGAACTCTACGAACCACTTCTCAAGACCTTATTCCCCTGCTAAAACTCCCCAACACCATGAAAAATGGAATTTTTTTCTCCATAAAAAAAAATGTTCTGTTTCATATCTCTGCTTAAGTAATACAAAAAATTACCCAGAATTAGGATTTCTCTGTTTTCTACTCATGAAATTGTTACTACTAACCAACATGGTGTAATAGAGTAATTTCTACCCATACCCCCAGCCAACTTGCTTATGGTTCTGTTTTCCGTCTGGCACAGAGTTGAAATTAAAAAAAAAAAGGAATATGTATAATTATCTATTGTTCACATATTTTCTATTCTGATCATTTTATATTTGTTATTATTATTATTATTATTATTATTTTGCAGAAAAGTGATTTATCCATATTTATGGCACACTGCAGACGTTTTCAAAGCATTAAGAACCCTGGAAAGCAGGTGGATTTTATAATTCTACTTTTCAGTGAAGAAGCAGATTCAGGAGCACCTGGGTGGCTCAGTGGTTGAGCATCCAACTCTTGATTTCAGCTCAGGTCATGACCTCATGATTGGCGAGTTTAAGCCCCTTGTCAGGCTCTGAGCTGACCATGCAGAGCCTACTTGGGATTTTCTCTCTCTCTCTCTCTCTCTCTCTCTCTCTCTCTCTCTCTCTCTCTCTCTCTGTGTGTCTGTCTGTCCCCCACTTACTCGCTCTCTCAAAATAAATAAACATTAAAAAGAGGAAATAAACAGATTCAGAGTTGGAAAGTGAACTGCTAAAGGATGAACCCAGTGAAGTCGAGTCTTTCTTGACATTGCAGGGAACACTCTTTTCACCAAGACACACCCCTTCTCATTCTACACAAAGACACTCTCTCCTTCTCCCTGAAGAAGTGCTTTGTTTAAGACAAGGTACTAGATTCTGGGGCTATGTCTGTAGAATTCACTGTGCACACCATAGTTAGCAAAGCATTATGCTCTTTTGGGTGACTGATAAATGCCTTTGGATGATTGATGCCCAATCTGTGATCTTTCCGATGGTACCAGGACAACCTGACATGGGGAATCTTGGGAGGAACCAGTTCCCTAAAGAGTAGGTAGGCTTTCTGACACTGAGTGACTTAGAAATGGCATGAAGTCAGATGAAATTGCTACTGTAGCTAAAATGGCCTTTTAAGTAATTATATGTAAAATAGATTTTGCACCATCAAGAAGCTTCAGCTATTAATGGTAGAGAAACTAACAATAGTTAGATTAAGTCACAAAAGTAAGTTTAGGTATCATGGGCATAAAATCATTATGGACCTAATGCTGCTCTCATGCCACTGTGTTTTCCATGTGGCAACTTAATGCCATTGGAGTTATAAAGAAGGAATAATGACAATAGCTAATACATACTGAGTGCTAACTAATGGGACTGCTGAGCACATCCCTTTATCATTTCATTTGATCTTACTAAAGCTTACAGCATCGTTAATACGCTCTTATTACTATCTCACAAGCACCAAAAGTGAGCCATAGAAAGATTTTGAAGTTCACTAAAGGTCACGTAGCCAGACAGTTGCAAAATCTAATATGTCTGATACAAATTTTTTGCCCTTAACCATTCAGGTATACATACTGCTTATTTCTAGATTATAATGAAAGGAACAGAGTTGGCTGGTCCAGAAAATCGGTTTTGGATGGAGTTTATTGAGACACTGGATCTATCATTGTCAGGAAAAAAAATTTTTAAAAAGCAAAGAATTGGGGAAATTACATGCAGGGCTATGCAAAACTAAGTTTTAAGGGAATGCAGAGAATAAGAATTGCAATATATTCATATAGAATACATGTGAGAAATCTAGCTTTTGTGAAACAGAATATTCACATTAGGATGATCAGTGCATTCTTTCCCCATAGGGAAAGGGGAGGCAGATAAATATACCAAATGTGTGATGATCACAAATGAGTTTTATAATTCAAACATTTAATGGCATGCAGCCAAAAGTTTGATGTGTCCACAGAGTGATGGTAGCCTTGGCAATTATATCCATATGGTATAATACAGTGGACTTACAGTCCACTGTGGACTAAACCCAGATGAAGTCTGAATCTTGGTATGGAGCTACACCGAAAGATGTCACCACCTCATAGAAGCTGCCAGAACTTTACCTCTTTGTCACAGGTTGGGCCAACTCAGCCTGTTTCAAGGATTCCAATTCTTATAACTATGAAACTTCTTTCTCCTTCTCTCGTCAGATAAATAATTTATGACAGAGTTGGTAAGTAGGGTTTAGAGAGTAATAATTATCTACCAACAGTGGCTTTATTACATACGGTGTTAAGAAAGATTCTAAGGTAGTATCCAGGGTGAATGGAAAACTATCATGATCAGTTAGTTCAGTTGGCCAAGTAATTACCCAAGTAATTTAAATTAGGCAGTAAAAGGAAAGATCATGCATTTTACTTTCCTAGTAAAGGTGCTGGGATACGAGAAATTTCTCTTTTTTTCTTTCTCATGGAGTCAGTCAATATCTTCTGCTTTTGACCATTCAGTTAAAAAGCACAGCCCTCTTCCACACACCTGGGTCAGTGGAATAGTGTGAGTCAGGATTTAGCATTTATGTCAACTTTCACAAGCATGACTTCTCCCATTATAAGGCTTTCACTTGGTTGCAGGTGATCTTGTAAACAAATTGCATAAAAAAAATCTTTTCATTATTAATGCTGACACCTTGTATGGAAGAGCAGTTGTCCTCATGTTGGTATTCATAGGCTCCCAATGGTGGGTCCCATTAGAAGAACTAGGTCCATACCAGATGAGGTCCAATATACCAAGGGAATCAGGATGGATTTTCTTAGATGAAGAGCCTTCCCTCATTTCTTTCAAGACCTCTTCAGCCAAACTCAAATGGCTCTATATTTCCAGCATAAGGCTCAATTGCTGGGCTCCAAAGAAACAGCAATTTTAATTTGATCTTTGGTGTCTTATAAGAAGGGAGTAGTCAGGGGGCTTCCAGTGTTCAAAGAGATGAAGAATGGGAGGCTGTTACAAAGCACAGACAGCAAAAAGAGGAGGCTGAGAGGTAAGAGACAGTATGTTTGTTCTTTAAAGAAAGAAAGTTCTATTATGGTTTCTTGGGCTGGCTTCACAGACAACAGGACCCTCTCATTTCTTCCTATTCCCCCTTCTCCTCCTCCTTTCTCTCTTGTCTTTTTCCTCGTCCTTTCTATTCCTTTTATCTTCCTTGTTTTCCCCTTCCTTCTATCCTATCACTCGTGTTGTGGTTCTATGGAGATAGAATGCTGACATTTTTTATACCAAAGTTTAATCTTTGTTCCTCGCTGGACAGACTGTCAATTTCCTTCCTCTTCCAGCAAAATAAACTGCAACATGTACAAGGAAAACTGAGAACACTTGTACTTCTCTATCATGAACTTCAGTTTAGTTCAAGAAGGCAAAACAATTGGTCTCCTTTCTCCTTTTCTTTGGGTTATATCAGAGTGTCTCTTAGTTTTCCAGAAGTAAATTCTTTCCAACACGTAAGTCATGTCAAGTTCTTAAAATGAATGTGACAAAATAGTTTGCTCTCTATTCCCAAAAGTCTTAAGAAATTTCTCTTATACACTGTGATAGCCACCTGATATTTATAAACACTTCCCTGTCTTAAGAAATTTCTCCTATACACTGTGATAGACACCTGATATTTATTAACACTTCCCTGTACTTCTGCTCCAGAGGGGGTTATTCACTGTCTGTGATGCCATTCACTTCCAGCGTTCTTAAATATTGTGCTTCATATCCCCCCTGCTACGTTATCTCCATAGAACATTCCTTGTTTCATATCCTTATCACCTCTCAATGGAACTATTGACACAGTCTCTTCTCTGTTCCTGACACCAGTTTCTGCATATTTGGGGCCATTCTTTTTGTTTTGTTTTTTTAAGATTTTATTTTTAAGTAATCTCTATACCCAATGTGGAGCTTGAACTTACAACCCTGAGTTCAAGAGTTGCATGCCCTACCAACTGAGCCAGTCAGGTGCCCCAGTTTAGGCCATTCTTTTATATATATATATATATATATATATATATATAGAGAGAGAGAGAGAGAGAGAGAGAGAGAGACAGAGAGAGAGAGAGAGAGACAGAGACAGAGAGACAGAGAGACAGAGAGACAGAGAGAGACACAGAGAGAGACAGAGAGACAGAGACAGAGAAAGAGATAAAGTTTATTTATTCTGAGAGGAGAGTGTGTGAGCAGGGGAGGGACAAAGAGAGAGGGGGAGAGGGAATCCCAAGCAGGCTCCCAAATGACAGTGCATAGCCTACCCACCAACCATAAGATCATGATCTGAGCCAAGATCAAGAGTCAGACACTTAACTGACTGAGCCACCCAGGCACCCCTGGGCCATTCTTGATAGACTTACCTCTTATCTTTTTCTAAATCCTAACAAATATGATCATATCATTCTTATCTTTATAAATAAGAATACCTATCTTAATGAGCACAGATATCACCAGTTAGACTTTATTAAATTATCCTCTCCTTATATTTTGGTTACCTTCAGTACAGGGAGCTGCCACTAAACCAGAATCTGGGACACACACACAGACACACACACACACACACACACACACACACACACACACACACACACAGGCATGCGCATGAACACACAGTATACTTCCTGGCTCACATATTTCATTAGCTTAATTGCATGCAAAGCTGGCTTCCCTTCTTAAATTTATGCCAATGTTTTACCTTTGAATCACTCATAATTCTTTCTCCAAGATCTCTTATCCTGAGCTTTACATGTATGAACTCTGAGATCAGCTTGATACTAGGTAGTGCTGAAAAGAATCAAGCATCCACTGGGAAGCCACTGTCTTCAAAGAACCATTGTTCAGAAAAACCATTGAACAGTAGTTCAATAAGGAAGGCAGGAAGTCAAAAAAGACTAACACAGAGACTTGGAAGAAAGAGAATCTTACTCCACCCTCTACCTATATACTACACTAATTCTCTACTACCTCTGAGTGATATGAGAAGACACAGATAAATAATGACATGGGGATTTTTCCAGATCCTTAAACACACTCTCATATGTACCTAACATCTGTCATGTACTTTTTTTTTTTATTTATAGAACTCTTTGTCATAACCTTGCAATGTGCATGCTTTCAACCTGGTGGATTAATTATAATCCATCTAATAAACAAGATTATGCACCCTCTCATGGGAAATTTTATGTCTTACTGATCTCAGGATAGTGTTAAATCCAGTGAAAATACTTGTGAAATGAATTCATAAACCAGTAAGTGAGTAATGCACAAATGTTAGCACAGATATTTTCAAATAATAAGAATATTTCTAAGCCTTACAGTTGCCCCTTTTGGAAAATGGAATGAGAATTCTGCGTATAATGTGTCAATATAACTACAGCGTATGTGTGTGACCAAATGCTTTTCCCTTCTCACAAGAAAATTGTTCTAAGTCCCAGTCAAAGGGCGCCTGGGTGGCTTAGTTGGTTGGGCAACCGTCTTTGGCTCAGGTCATGATCTCACAGTTTGTGAGTTCAAGCCCCGCGTCAGGCTCTGTGCTGACAGCTCAGAGCCTGGAGCCTACTTCAGATTCTGTGTCTCCCCCTCTCTCTACTCCTCCCCTGCTCATGCTCTGCGTCTCTCTGTCTCTCAATAAATAAACGTTAAAAAAACAAATCTAAGTCCCAGTCAGATGGGAGTTGTAGCTTTGTTCTGGTTTTGTGTATTCTGCCATTCTCTTGATTTAATCCTACATGTTGATCCAGTTATTTGGATCCAGACCCAATGCTGATATGCATTTATTTATAAACTGGTCACGTCTTCAAGGTTTAAATTATATATATGTATATGTGTGTGTGTGTGTGTGTGTATGTATGTGTGCATATATATATATATATTAATTTTTTAAATATTTACTTGAGACAGACAGAGAGACAGAGAGAGACAGAGCATGAGTGGGGGAGGTGCAGAGAAAGGAGACACAGAATACGAAACAGGCTCCAGGCTCCGAGCTGTCAGCACAGAATCCAGTGAGGGGCTCAAACTCACGAACTGTGAGATCATGACCTGAGCCGAAGTTGGACACCCAACCGACTGAGCCATCCAGGCACCCCTAAGGTTTACATTATATTTTAATACAACTTTTACTCTCTTAAAAATTTTTCAATGTTCAAATTTTAAAAGACAAATGCCATTAACCTTAATTATATAATTCTCGTCTGTATTTCCCAGCTTGCTTACAGAGAGGCATGAAATCCATATACTTTAGAAAGTCTGAGAATCTGCTGGGGTGCCTGGGTGGCTCAGTTGGTTAAGCATCCGACTCTTGGCTCCTGCTCAGGTCATGATGTCATGGTTTTGTGGGTTCTAGGCCCACATCAGGCTCTGTGCTGATGGTGCAGGGCCTGCTTGGGATTCTCTCTCTCCCTCCCTCTCTCTGTCCCTCCCCTGCTCATGCTATCTCTGTGTTTCTCAAAAATAAACTTAAAAATTTTTTTAAAGTTAAAAAAAGTGTGAGTCTCCTAAAATATGCTTCCTCACACTTTCTGTGCAGCAGAGTAACCTGGGGCTTCTTAGAGATGATGCAAGATTCTGGTTCCATAGCTCTGGGGCAGAACCAGAGTTCTGCATTTCTAACAGGTTCTGTGGTGATGCCAATGTTGCTGTTCCAGGAACCACACTTTGAATAGCAAAGACCTAAATAGGTCTTGCCTCAAAACATGTCTTGTAAAACTCTGTGGCTTTTCATGAAAAAAAATTTAAAAATCTTAGAATGTGAGTCTTATCTTTAAAGGGATGTCTTCCATAACTTGAAATCTATTTACACTGCATCATTGTTTCTCAAAGCTCTGAGAACTGCCAAAAAGGCTTCTTAAGAAAAAAAACGTGTTATGGTTAAACAAATTGGGGGAATGTTAAATAAAGTAAGACGAGATTTCTTTAAGGATGTTTGGACTCTTAAATATGTTTAATAACTTTTATGAATCTCTAGGAGAAGTTGAATTATGCAGTTTCCCAAGCTTCACTGGCCATTAAAAAAAATATGGGCACCTGGGTGGCTCATGGATTAGGCATCCAACTTCGGCTCAGGTCATGATTTCGCGGTTCATGAATTTGAACCCCGCGTCAGGCTCTGTGCTGACAGCTCGGAGCCTGGAGCCTGCTTTGGATTCTGTGTCTCCCTATCTCTCTCTCTCTTGCCCCTCCCCTGCTCACCATCTGTCTTTCTCTCTCTCTCTCTCAAAAAAAAAAATCATTTTAAAAATTAAAGAAATAGAGTGTCCTTCATGGAGGATCATTTTGGAATACTGTTCCAGAAAACACACAAATCCAGATTCTGTCTTAGGTCTGACCACCAAAACTCCCTTGCTCCATTTCTACCCCAGTCTGGATTTATCAGCTGTCCATTTTCAGTTTTATTGGAGCTTATATGTGAACAGTTTTGTATTTCTATATGTGTTTATAAACCTGTGTACTACTTGTTCTTCTTTTCAAACACTGCTAAGCTTACTGGTTGGCTGTCTCCAGGATAATTGAATTTGGGAATTGAATTTGCAATTTGTAATAGAAAATAGTAACATCATATGACTGCAAATAAGGACTCTCTTGACACAACACCAGAGGTTTGTTTAGCGTTTTATGGGGGAAAATGAAGCAAACGACGGTTTTTCCTGACTTTCAGGCTTTCTGGCCATTCCGCTATCTGGCTGGCATCAGGTCCTTCTGGTTACAGCCCTTCTGCAGTCTCCTGGAAAGCTGGATTGGGACCACTTTGGTCACCATGGTGATAGCTTTGACTTCACACTGACTGATTTTTCAGGACTCCTATAGTAGAGCTGCAGGGTGGACCCTCTTTGACTTCCTTTTGCTTCTGAGAGAGTAAAAGGGGACTCGAACTCTGGGTGGGTACTCTCCCAGAGGTCATGACAATGACCACCTCTTGTGTCAAACCAAATTCCAACCTGATCTGCACCTGATGGAAATAAAGCACCTCTCATTTGCAAAGAAAGTGGTGAGTGTAGTTCATCTCAATCAGATAATTCACACTCGTCACTGATATGGGATTGCCTGGAGTTTATAGGTCTGAGTGTGTGAGTGATAAAAGGAAAGAGAACTTAATGGTAATTAGAGTGACAAAGCCTTGAGTGCATGTCAGATTTGGAAGAGGCGCCTAAATAAAAACTCAAGGGGGAAACATCTGCTCCAGTCCTATGCCTGTCTCCCCTTCCAGAGAAGGTATTTTGAGTCAGACTTCTTCGTGGAGAGCAAGATAAATTGTATCCTGTACTTTTGTTTTGCTTGTTTTCAATTCAACATAGAAAGGTTAAAGAGGTAGGAGGCCTACTATTAAATTATTAACAACAACAACAACAACAACAACCATATTTTGAAACATTATCCACTCTGTATTTCCCCCAAACTTTAAAAGTTTTTACATATCTTTAGAAATGACATAATTCAAGTAGATCTAATCTTATTTCCCTTGAATAAGACAAATGAATGGGGGCAATAAAGATCCAGTGTACTGTGTAAACATCTAATCAATGATCCACTGGTTAGGCCAAATCTGTGCTGGAAATGGAAAAGTAAGGAGAGAGCCGGATAAGAATAATGTGCATCATTATTTTGGCTTTGGAAGAAAAAGATAAGCCCAGTGAAAGGACATTCAAGCAAATGAGAACAGAGATGAATGTGTTGAGGTGAGAAAAAGAAGTAAAGAGTAAAGAGGGGAGAAGAAGAAAGAGAGGGCTCGTTAATAAACAGGGAAGAAAAATCACGTTGATTCATCAGTTAGCTATCTGTAATATAGAAAAATTTGAATTCATGTTGTCATGCATTAAAATTCATTTGAATAAAAGTGGAAAGCCTGCTGCAAAGTCACAATGCAAAACAGAAGAAGGTTTTAAAGTGTATGTTTTGATCACCTCCCGAGCAGGAAAGAGAACATCCCTGTGTTCAGTTGGCCCTCATGCAGGAACATGGAGCCTTTGCTAAGAAAACTCGGAAGCACCCTGTATCTCGTGCAGGGACACTTTTACAGGAGAGGGATGCAAAAGAAAGTTTGCCTTGGAAGTCACCTTTGGCCTGTCAACCACTCATCTAAATTGCATTTTTTATATTTGTAGGTAGATTTAATTTTGTCTCTAGACACTAACAATATCTCTTATCCATGGTACAGGCAACCAAGAATGCCTTATATTTTTATTATGAACACACTTTCCACACAGAAATAGCTATCTATCTATCTATCATCTGTATATAACATAGTTTTATGTTTGATGATCAAACGTTAACAAATATTAAAATTGTGCCACATTTCCTTTAGAACATTTTCTAATTACAGATTTATTTAAATCTGTAATTAAAATCCCACATCACCCCTCTGTCTGTCCTCCCCTGCTTCTCAGAAATATAATTTTTTCCTCCTGGTGTTCCATCTATTAATATATGTGTAGGCTACTATGAAATATATATTATTCTATAGTGTTTTATTGTTTTTCACATTTTAAATGTATGATATCTTACTGTAAGTATCAGTTTACAATTTGCTTTTTTCTCTTGGTATTACTCTTTTTTTTTTGGAGGTTTACTCCAAAATTGCTGATAGTTTTAGATCTAGCTAATTCATTTAAACAGATACATAGTATTCCATTAAATTAAAAATAAAGTGTATTTATCTTAATGAGAGATAGTAAAATTGTTCCCAATGCATGTTTTTGCTGGTACAAACTGGGGCAAAATAAGTATCTGAAATATCTCCTTGAATATATGTGTGAAGTTGTTCTAGGACTGATTGATACAAATGAAAATGCTAGTAAAAGGTTGGATACTGCTTTAATTTTGCATTCAGATCTTCACACTTAGTTCTTTAATTAATCAGAGATTTATTTTTTTTTGTATGATATAAGACATCTATTTGACTTATCAGTTTCCATAAGTAGCTAATTATCAGAGAATCCTCTGTTGAAGCTTTCCCCTTGAATTTGTAATAGCACTGCTATATATGCCAGATCCCCATGTACATCTGATTCTTGTTTCTTTCCTCTCTGTAATGAGTCTGTCTGTCTACACCAATGCCAATATCGAATGATTTTAATTATTTTAACGCAGTGGTGCTCAATCAGGGCAATTTTCCCAGAAGGGGACATGTGGCAAAGTCTGCAGACACTTTTGATTGTCACAACTGTGGAAGTAGAAGCCAAGGATGCTACTAAACATCCTGCAATGCACAGAGCAGTTCCTCACAACAAGGAACGACCTGGTCCAAATGCCAGTAGTACTAATGTTAAGAAACTCTGAAGTGACTACATAAGTTGAGAGATTTAATCGCTTCTCGGCCTTTTGGCTAAGATCAAGTGTGGTATCTGTTCTTATCAGTTTAATAAGTTGAGAGATTTGTCATCATATTTACTTGAAAATTTAAGTATCACCTACCCCACTGCCTCTTAACCTTTTGTTTTTCCCCCAGAAGTACACTGGATGTGTTTTTTTTAATTCATTTTTATGGATTTTAGAATTAGTTTCTCAAGAGAAACCCTTTTCAGATTTTAATCAGTTTGTGTTTAGCTAATCGATTACTATGACAACAATTGACAGTTTTATTATATTGATTCTTCCTTTTTAGTACAGTATAGATCTATGCTTTTTTTTGGTCTCTTTAAAGGTCCTTTAATTAAAATTTATATTTTTACTCTGAAAGATCATTTATATTTTTGTTAGATATATTACAGGACTAACACCTGATTTCCTTTTGCTGCAATTTTAGAAATTACGTGTTGTTTGCTACTGCTATATAGGCATGTTATTAATTTTATATATTGGTGTTTTATAATATATCACATATTAATAGCACCTGGCTGGCTCAGTCAGTGGAGCATGTGGCTCTTGATCTCAAGGTTATGAGTTCAAGACCCACTTTGGGTGTAGAGATTACTTAAAAAAAAACCTTCAATAACCTTGCTGAAATTTTCTAGTCTATCTAAATATTTTTGTGTAGATTTCCCTACATTTTCTTTGTAGACATTCATCTATCACCTGAGAATAATGAGGCGTTTTTAACTTTCTTCCAACATCATATGTTGTATTTATTTTCTTGTTCTGTGTTAGTGCTGTGTCCCTCATGACCATGTGATGACAGAGGTGATGGTTGACGTCCATCTTAAAGAGAGACATTTTCTGTAGGATTTTAGTAGGTACACTTCCCAGCTTCAGTAAATGTCCTTTAATCTCAAAGTGCCATAGAATATTCAATATGAACTTTAAAAATAGTTTAATTGTGTTCAATTAAGATATTACACTTGATTCTCTATCTCACGTGCACAGAACTGAGTTAATCATACTCCTCAGTCCCTAATGAATGGATGCTCTTACATTCAGATCATGCAAGGCACCTCTAGTGTTTCGTGTATTTTTTTTTCTTTTTGTGCTTCATCACCTTTGCACACTCCCACCTAGATGTCCACTACATTTTGAACAATCTATGCTACTCTGTTTTATGTATGTGTGTGTGTGTGTGTATATATATACATATATATGTGTGTGTGTGTAGTAAATTGCATGTGTTGTACTTACATAGTCATCCCATTCAGTTTCTTATTTACTTTACTAATATTTTTGAGATACCATTATATTGCTCTTTGAAAATGTAGTTCATTACTTATTTTTTTATTTTTTATTTTTTTTAATTTACATCCAAATTAGTTAGCCTATAGTGAAGCAATGATTTCAGGAGTAGATTCCTTAGTGCCCCTTACTCATTTAGCCCACCCCCCTTCCCACAATCCCTCCAGCAACCCTCAGTTTGTTCTCCATATTTATGAGTCTCTTCTGTTTTGTCCCCCTCCCTGTTTTTATATTATTTTTGTTTCCCTTCCCTTATGGTCATCTGTTTTGTCTATTAAAGTCCTCATATGAGTGAAGTCATATGATTTTTGTCTTTCTCTGACTAATTTTACTTAGCGTAATACCCTCCAGTTCCATCCACATAGTTGCAGATGGCAAGATTTCATTCTTTTTGATTGCCAACTAATACTCCATTATATGTATACTACATTTTCTTTATCCATTCATCCATCGATGGGCATTTGGGCTCTTTCCATACTTTGGCTATTGTTGATAGTGCTTCTATAAACATGGGGGTGCATGTGTCCCTTCAAAACAGCACACCTGTATCCCTTGGATAAATGGCTAGTAGTGCAATTGTTGGGCCATAGGGTAGTTCTATTTTTAGTTTTTTTGAGGAACCTCCATACTGTTTTCCAGAGTGGCTGCACCAGCTTGCAAATATCCAATGGAATAAAGACAGTCTCTTCAGCAAGTGGTGCTGGGGAAACTGGACAGCGACATGCAGAAGAATGAAACTGGACCACTTTCTTACACCACACACAAAAATAAACTCAAAATGGATGAAAGACCTCAATGTAAGACAGAAAGCCATCAAAATCCTCAAGGAGAAAGCAGGCAAAACCTCTTTGATCTTGCCCGCACCAACTTCTTACTCAACACATCTCTGGAGGCAAGGGAAACAAAAGCAAAAATGAACTACTGGGACCTCATCAAAATAAAAAGCTTCTGCACTGTGAAGGAAACAATCAGCAAAACTAAAAGGCAACCGACAGAATGGGAGAAGATATTTGCAAATAACATATCAGATAAAGGGTTAGTATCCAAAATCTACAAAGAACTTATCAAAGTCAACACCCCAAAAACAAATAATCCAGTGAAAAAATGGGCAAAAGACACGAATAGACACTTCTCCACAGAAGACATTTAGATGGCCAACCGACACATGAAGAAATGCTCAATATCACTCATCATCAGGGAAATACAAATCAAAACCACAATAAGATACCACCTTACACCTGTCAGAATGGCTAACATTAACAACTCAGGCAACAACGGATGTTGGCAAGGATGTGGAGAAAGAGGATCTCTTTTGTAATTCATTACTTATGATTGCTAAATAGTAATTCATCTCTGACGTATGTGATGGTTAATTTTAAGTGTTGACTTGGCTAGATAATGGTGATCAGTTGTTTAGTCAAACATTAGGGTGAATGTTTGCTATAAGGGTGTTTTGTAGATGTGACTAACATTTAAAAGCAGTTGGCTTTATCTATGACAAAGGAGCTAAGAATATATGATAAAAGAATATATAATGGGGAAAAGACAGTCTTCAAAAAATGGTGCTGGGAAAACTGGCCAGCTCCATGCAAAAGAATGAAACTGAAGCACTTTCTTATACCGTTTTCAAAAATAAACTGAAAATGCATGGAAACCTAAATATGAGACCTGAAATCATACAGCTCCTTGAAGAAAGCATAGGCAGTAATCTCTTTGACATTGGTCTCAGCAACATTTTTTTAGATATGTCTCCTCAGACAAGGGAAACAAAAGCAAAATAAACTATTGGGACTACACCAAAATAAAAAGCTTTGCCACAGCAAAGGAAACATCAACAAACGAAAAGGCAAACTACTAAATGGGAGAGGATATTTGCAAATAATATACCTAATAAGAGGTTAATAGCCAAAATATATAAAGAACTTAATCCAACACACATGTACAAAACAAATAATCTGATTAATAGTGAGAAGAGGACTTGAATAGACATTGTTCCAAATAAGACATGCAGATGGCTAATAGACATTTTCATGTCTATTAGCTCAATATCACTAATCCTCAGGGAAATGCAAATTAAAACTACTATGAGGTATCACTCCACACCTGTCAGAATGGATAGTATCAAAAAGAGAAGAAATAGGTAGGTGTTGGTAAGGATGTGGAGAAAAAGGAACCCTTGTGCACTGTTGGTGGGAATGTAAATTGGTACAGTCTCTGTGGAAAACAGTATGGTGCTTCCTTAAAATTTTTTGTAATTAAAATTTTTTTTAATTAAAAGATTTTTTAAATTAATTAAATTTAAATTAAATTTTAAATTAAAAAATTTTTAAAAAGTAGGTTCCACTACCAAAGAAAACAAACATACTAATTTGAAAAGATATATTTGCCTCTATGTTTATTGCAGTATTATTTATAATCACCAAGATATGGCAGCAATCCAAGTGTCCATTCATAGACTAATGGATAAAGAATATGTGGCATATATGTATATGCAATTGAATATTATTCAGCCGTAAAAAAGAATGAGATCTTGCCTTTCATTACAACATGAATGGACTTAGAGGGTATTATTCTAAGTGAAACAAGTCAGACAAAGACAGACTCCAAATAATTTGACTACTGTGTGGAATCTAAAAAAAAAAAAAAAGGAATAAACAAACAAAAAGCAGAAACAAAAAAATATACAGAAGAAATATATGGCTGCCAGAGAGGAGGGGAGTGGGGAATGGGCGAAATGGATGAAGAGGAGTGGGAGGTACAGGCTTCCAGTTTTGGAATAAATAAGTCAAGGGAATAAGAAGTGTAGCACAGGGAATACAGTTGGTGGTAGTGTAATAGTGATGCACAGGGACATATGGTAGCTCCACTTGTGTTGAGCATAGCATAACATGTAGGCTTGTCAAATCGTTATGTTGTACACCTGAAACTAACATACTTCAATAAGATAAAATAAAACAAGACAAAATAAGATAAGATAAAAGAAAATAAGATAAAATAAAATCAGGTGGCTTCAAGTAAAGTAGATTAGCCTCTAAAATGTGGATGTAGGTAGGCCTCATGCAATCAATTACAGAGCAAAGATTGAGTTTTGCCAAAGAAGAAAGAAAAGAAAGGATTATGCCTCCAGACGTCAATACAGAAATTCTGCCTGAGTTTCCAGCAGGCTCAACTCTCACCTGAATCTCCATGCTGCTGGCTTGCCCCATGGCTATAGGCTTTGCTCCCCACACAATCATATGAAATAATTCTGCAAAATCTTTCTCTCTCTTTTTCTCTCTCTCTTCTAAAGCCATAGCTGCAAGTCTCACTTCCATCAGAAATACTTGAGACTACATGTTTCTCCATGCCCACAAAAACATGTAAATTATTGAATTACAAATTTTTTACTTGTTTTAGTATCGAGCAAAGATTTGTAATTCCATTTCAATATATTAAAAATACAGTCTAATTGATTTTTACATTTTTCCTCAAATCTGATTGTTTATATATTTTGTAAAATTAATTCATTTCATATAATTTTATACACCTAATTATGTGTATTTCATACCTTTTCAACATGGTAAAAATGTCTGTAAATTTTGTCATTATATCTAGGTCACAGTCAGGATTTATTTTCATCTCTCTTTTTTAAAATCATGCTTGTCAGAGGCTTATTTATCTTGTTTTTTTAGGAACCAACAATTTGTTTTCTTTTCAATCTTTATTTTTTCTTCCCTTATTTTTTCATTATGTTTTTCATCCATTTCTGCTGCTTCTTCTTCTTTTCTTTGTCTGCTTCTTGATTTGGGTTTACTCATTTCTACTTCTCACATGTTAAATTGAAGAATTACTTTCTTTGTTTCTAAACATATTTGTTTTCTGCTTAGGGTAGTTAGAACTATAGATTTTCTTTTACAGCCTTTTTTTTTTAAACAATCCATTCATTTTTAACCTGTAGGATTTTCATCACGATTCTGTGTTCATTTATAAGCATTTTTGCATTGTGTTTAGGATTTTTTTAAAAAATTTATATAAGTACCATGGATATTTAACAAAATATACTTTAAATTTAGATACTGAATTGTGATATTGAAAGTTTCTGTCATTTTTAGTGAGATTTTCACTGGAGTAAACCATATGTGAGAAATTTGTATAAATCTGCAAGCAAAAATCATAACAGGATTGCAGGATTTAAAAAATATGTAGCAGTAAATATATGACAGCAATAGTATAAAGACCAAGAGAAGAGGAATGGAAGTATATTTTTGTTTCTTGTACCCATATGGGAATTTACATAGTAGAGTTTAGACTCCGATAAATCAAGATATGTAAACCCTAAAGCATGACTAAAATAATAAAACTAATAAGTAATAAGTTGATATTAGATGTAATTGACTAATAAGTAAAAAAAGAGATATAATGAAAACATAAAGTAATCTTCAATTAATCCAAAAAAGGAAAAAAAATAAAATGCGGAATAAGTAACAAATGAGACATAGAGAAAAAAAGCAAGACAGTAGTTCAAAACTTGACCTTACCAATAACCACATTAAATGTAAACATTTAGGGGTATCTGGGTGGCTCAGTTGGTTAGGTGTCTGACTTCAGCTCAGATCATAATCTCATGGTTTGTGAGTTCAAGCCCTGCATCGGGTTTTGTGCTGATAGCTCAGAGCCTGGAGCCTGCTTCAGGTTCTACCTCCCCCTCTCTCTGCCTCTCCCCTGCTCACACTCTGTATCTCTCTCTCTCAAAAATAAACATTAAAAAAATAAAATAAATAAAATAAAATAAATGTAAGCATCCAATCAATTAAAAAGTAGAGATTGTTAGATTGGATAGCATATCAAAATCCTAATATACGCTGCCTGCAAGGAACAGACTTTAAATATAAAGAAGCACATAGGTTGAAAATAAGAGGATGGGAAAAGATATACCAAACTAACACTAATCAAAAGAAAACAGGCACAGGGCGACTGGGTGGCTCAGTTGGTTAAGTGTCCAACTCTTGATTTTGGCTCATATCATGATCTTGCAGTTCATGAGTTTGAGCACCAGATCAGGCTCTGTGCTGAGCATGGAACCTACTTGGGATTCTCTCTCCTCTCTCTCTGCCCCTTCCTTGCTCACTCTGTCTCTCTCCCAAAATAAATAAATAAACTTGAAAAGAAAGAAAAAAAGAAAAGAAAAGAAAAAAAAGAAAACAGGAGTATCGATTTTAGTTTCAGAGCAAAGAATGGTTCCATAAATACATAGGGTTATTTCATAATGATAAAATGTCCATGACGATGATATGCCTATCCTAAACTTTTAAAAAATGTTTATTTATTTATTTTGAGAGAGAGAGAGAGAGAGAGAGCGCATGTGCATGCTAATCGGGGAGGGACAGAGGGAGAGGGAGAGAGAGAATCCCAAGCAGGCTCTGCACTGTTATCTCAGAGCCCCACAAAGTTCTCAATCCCAGGAACCATGAGATCATGACCCAAGCTGAAATCAAGACACATATTCGACTGAGCCACCCAGGTGCCCCTGCCTATCCTAAACTTGTACGAACCTGATAATAGAGTTTCAAACTATAGGAAGACAAATTGATAGACTTGCAAAGACCAACAGACAAAAATTGCCCAAATAATCAATGCATAGCTGAATAAATTTCCAAAATTTTCAGGAGTTTCACATCAAGATGTGTGATATCCCTGGCATTGTGGAAGTTCTTCTCTGTAGTGCCTTTTCTCTAAGACCACTTTTCTGACTTCTGATTGCATAGATAAGTTTTATCTTCTGTTAAAATTACTATAAATCCATTAATATGATCTTGTGTGTTCTTCTGCTTTCAGTTGAAAATTCTATTTGTGAGATTACCCATGTATGTATAATTGACATTGTTAAGTCTTCTTTTTGCTTTATACTATTCCATTGAATTATTATACCTAAATGTATTTACAGATTCTTCTTTTGATTAATGTTAGAATTGTTTTCTCTGGGGGCAATGTAGGAATTTGTTCTCATGAGCTATCTCAAACTTGACTTTTGACAAATATATGCATTCATTTGTCTTGAGTGTATAACTAAGATTAGGACAGCTGTATCATAGGGTATGTGGATATGAATCTTAAGTAAATATATCAAAACGTTTATCAAGGTGGTTGTGCCAATTAATACTTACATAGCTTCTGTCCTCAGCAATATTGAACATGAGGGCCATGAGTAGGGTGAATCAACTAGGGAAGAAAATTGAAGACAGTGCTCATTTTCATGGAGTTCTGTACTGTGGCTTCTTGCATGAACCTAAGAGGGTTACTCCTTAAGATGTAGATACCTAGAGTACCAAATTTATGGAGGCACTTACTTTCAGATTTGTGCAAAACTCTGCACTTGGTCAAATTTAAGAGTAAGCACCTTCTGAAATTTTGCACCCAAGATGTTTCACTCACCACACTCCACTCTCAACCCAATAGAGTCATTCTTTGTTATTTCTTCAGTGGATGTGTGGTGCCATTACACTGTGGGGTTTATTTATATTTCTCTGATGATTAATGATGTTGAGTACATAGTACATTTTCATAAGTTTACTGATCATTTTGGTGTCCTCTTTTGTGAATTGTCTGTTCGAGTCTTTTGTCCAATTTTAATTGGATTAGCTATGCTTCCTGTTATTAATTATTTGAAGTTCTTTTTATATATTCTGCCTGCATCCTTTGTTTGGTTTTTCTATTGCAAATATCTTCTCCTACTCTGACTTTCCTTTTTACTCTTGAATGGTTTCTTCTAATAAATACAATTCCTTAATTTTAATGGAGTTTAATTTATTAATAGTTTTCCCTTTGGGTTACTGCTTTTCTGTCCTACCCCAAGGCTACTAATTTATTCTATGTTTTCTTTTAAGAGCCTTATTGTTTTGCCTTTTACATTTAGATGTACAATACACTTGGAATTGATGTTAGAGCTTAATGTGAGATCAAGGTCAACATTTTTTTAAAATGTATGAATATCAGTTAACTCAACATTGTTTATTAAAATTATCATCCTCTCCCTAATCTACTGTAGTGTCATCTTGACTCATATTGAATGAACCTATGATCTTTCTATTCTGTTCCATTGATTTATTTCTAAAAACTCTTACCTTAATTTCCATAACCTTATAATTAGTCTTGCTTTCTGGTTTTGCAATTTCTCTAGCTCTATTCTTCTTCAAGATTGTTTTGGATATTGTCCCTTTCATATCCATATAAACTTTAGAATCACTATGTAAACTACCCTTATCCAAAAATTTTGATATTCTGATTGGAAGTGCATTGAATCTATAGACCAATGTGGGGAAAGTTGATATCTGTGCAGTAGCAATTATTCCATCCCATGAACATAAGACTCTATTTAATCCTTCTTCAATTTTTTCAATATGTTTTATGGATATTCAGAGCAGGAGTCTCAAGATTTTTTTCGTTAGAATTATTATTAGGTATTTGATGTTTTTTATTCTATCATAAAACGTGTCATTATTAACATTTTAGTTCCTTTTTATTTGTTACTGTGTATAGAAATAAAAGTGATGTTTTATAATGGCCTTATATCAAGCAACCTTACTAAATTTGCTCATTAGTTTTTATATTTTGTATATTTTGAAAATTACATAAATAATTGTGTCAACTGTAAACAAAATTTCTGTTACTACCTTCCATTCCTTATGCTTTGAATCGCTTTTTTGTTGTTGTTGTTTTTTGCCTATTGCACTATTGAAGCACAAGTACCTTCAAGAGTGATGGTAGGGGCTTCCATTTTGACTCTCAATCTCTGGGGGAAGCTTTTAAGATTTCCATCATTAAGTATATTTGCTACAGATTCCTTTTTAGATACTGTTTTTCAGATAATGGAATTTACTGGGTAAATCATAGATTACTAGGAGGATTTTGTTGTTACTGCCATCAGTAGGTGTTGAATTTTCTCAAATGTTTCTGTTGAGATTGTTTTGTCATTTTCCTCCTTACTCTGTCACCATGGTGCAAAACTTAATTGATTATCAAAGGTTAAACAACACATACATGATCACTTGGAATAAACTCAAGCTTGCATGATGTGTTACTGTGTGCATGTGTGTGCATAATTTTCATTACTGTAATATCTTTGTGAGATTTTTGAACGGAATTATGCCAGCTTTATGAAACTGTTTGAAAAGTGATTCTTTTTATTTAATATTCTCTGAAAGAGTATATGTCAGTAGGTTTCATGCTCTTTCTTATATATTTTTACAAATTCACCAGGGAAAATGCTTGCCTTAGAGATTTCTTGTAAGCAATTTATAGTGCTCACATTCAACTTTATTAATAGTTATATGGTTTGCAACCTAAAAATTTCTCTTGGTGTTAATTTGGGTAAATTGTGTTTTTTTTCTCCAAGAAATTTACCAACTTTGTTTAAGTTTTCCATTTTATTTGCATAAATTTGATTATAACTCTTTTCTGTCCTCTTTCTCTTCCTCCTCCTTCTTGTATTTATAAAACCTATGGTGATATCTCTTTTACTATTCCTGATATTAGTAACTTTTTCTTGAAAGTCTTTTCACAAAACTTAATTTGATTGTATTCAAATTCTCTGTTGTATATTTGTTTTTGATTCCACTACTGTGCCTTATTTCTATTATTTCCTTATTTTAATTTAATTTGGGGTTAATTTACTCTTCTTTCCTTATCTTCTTGAAATAGAGGTTATTGGTTTTTGAGGATTTTTTTCTAAGTATATTCAATTATGGTTATTTCTCCTGTAGACTTAAGAGACTTAAGCTTATCACACATGTTTTAATAGGGTGTATTTTCATTATTATTTAGTTCAAAATATTTTCTAATTTTCAGTGTGATTCCTTTGATCCCTGGCTTATTTGGAGATAATCTTATTTTCCAAAGAGCGGAATTTGCTTTTTGTTATTGATTTATAGCTTGATTCCACTGTGAACAGAAAATTTACTCTGAATACAATTATTTCTTTGAAATTTGCTAAGCTTGCTTTAAAGCCCAGTATATGACTACTTGTGATAAATGTCCTATGTCCAATTAAAAAACAATGCATTTTGTTATCATTGGGGGTAGAGATCTGTGTCTGTTAATTCAGGTTTGTAAATGTTGCTGTTTTGATTGCCCATATCCTTACTGTTTTTTGGCTGATTTGTTCTGACAGCTATTGAGTAAGATGTATTAGTATCTCCCACTGCAAATGAATATTTTTCTATTTCTCACCTTAGTCTTTCATTTTTACTATATATATTTCAAAACAATATTATTAGACACATAAAATTTTTAAATATTTATATTACCTGGATAGATTAACCCTTTGGTTATGTAATTTCCTTCATTTTCTCTGATAATACTTTTGTCTTAGAGTCTAATTTATTAATATATTTAAGTCAACTTTTTTTTTTAAGTTTATTTATTTTTGAGAGAGAACTAGGGAGGCAAAAGCAGAGATTGGGAATCCCAAGGAAGCTCCACACCCAGCACGGAGCCCAGAACGGAACTGGATCGCACAACCATGAGATCATGACCTGAGCCCAAATCAAGAATCGGATGCTTAACCTTCTGAGCCACCCAGATACCCCTGAGCCAATGTGCTTTAAATTCGTGTTTAACTGGCATATTGTTTTTCATCCATTAACTTGCAGTTTTTTTGTGCTCTCACATTTAAAAAGTGTGTCTTGTAAGCACGTGTTTTCCTTTAGTCCAATTTTATGATTTTTTCTTTTAAAGAGTATTTGAACCCTTTCTGTTTCTTTCTCTTTTCTTTTCTTCCCTGTGTTTGGACCATTTAAAGCACCATAATTAGCAGTTATATTTTGTTATACAGCCACTACTTTATTTCTTTCCATTTTTTTGTTGCTCTTGTTTTATACTTCGTTTCCTTCTCATCTGTTGTACTTTTTTTGTTGAATATCAGATATCACATATGGTCGTTTTTTTCCATGTATGATAAATTTACAAGTTTCTGCAGGGTCTATCTTTCTCCAGTGCAAGCTTCTCCCTTATTAGGCGATTGAATAGCAACAAATAAAATTATTCCAATCAGAGATGGAGGTTACCTAATTCTGGGTTGCAAGTGTCCTGACTTATTGTTGGTCTTACCCACCCCTGGTTTGGTCCACCAGGTCTTAAGGATGTTTATAAATAAGACTTTCTGACTTTTTGATTTTCTACTTAGCTACTTATCCTCATAGATTTTTTTTTATACTGAAAATTCCTTCTGGGAAAACAGCAAAATGTTGGGGTTACACCCTGAGTCTACTTCCTCAACAGAATTATGGTCCCCCAGGTCCGGGATTATTTGACAGCTCGAAACACATTTGCTCTCTCTACTCCCATAGTTCTAAAAGGTTCCCCAGTTGTTTTACATCTAAACAGCGGCCTTATACCTGAATTGTCACCAGAAAGTTGCAGATTCTTTGAAGGATGAAGCAGTTACAGAATTGAACATACTCTCTATGATCCCTTTCTTTCTGGGATTCTAGCTCTTTTGGCCCTTTGAGTCTTGTTTATTGGCAGGTCTCTAATGCCTTCAAACATATCCTTATTTATTTATATTTATATTTAAATATCATCTTGACTTTCTAAATTTTTCCAACAGGAACACCAGTCTGCTGTGATCTACTCTATCATAAAGGGAAACACAATTCGCAACGGGTTATCATCTATTTTTTAAGTTAAGAAAATTCTCTTACTGCATCTCTGACATTTCTTTTCCTTTTCTTTTAAATTATCACCAGCGGAGACTTTCACAAGATATTTGATGGGTTTTGTTCTTTCATTTCTTTATCAGAGAGTTAAGGCTAGGTCAGAGAACAGCAAAAATTTTCTTAAAAGAACAAATACTTTAGCTTTTGTGGACCAACTTTTCAACTGTGCTGCTGTAGCACAGTAGAAGCCATAGATAGTACCTAAGTGAATGAGTTCGGCTGTGTTCCAATGACATTTTATTTACAAAAAGAGGCAAAAGGCCCCTAGATGTTAGTTTGTTAATCTTTGAGCTAAATTCTACTGGTACCAATATGCCCCAAATCTCACTGGTCCAAACCATCCAAGACATATCTCATTTATTTCTTGTTCATATTATATGTTAATTTTAGATTCATCAGAGATACTCTGTTCATGGTAGTTACTCCAGGTCACAAGCTAAGGGACCCTGTCACCATTTAGGAGAAAAGAATACTCTAGGAATTACATGTTTGCTTGAGAAGAAATACTCCTCACATGCATTCATTACTCATTGGCCAGAGTGCATCATGCAATACAATCCATGCATAAAGTGACCAGGAAATGCAATCCGATATGTGCCAAAATAGCAGTTAAAGAACAGACACATTTCATGAGTGATATAAATGCCAATTTTGGGGGGTTTTAAACTATCTTCCACAGTTTTCATTTATTTTTCTTTCTGATATTAATATCCTTAGAACTGTTTCCTTATTGATCATCTCTTGATTCAGATACGTCTACATTTTTCTTCTAAAATTAAATTTTCTTCTATAAATTTCTTCTAAATTAAAATTTAAATGACTACTTTTGACTTTAAAAATTCTATATGGTTATTTTTCAAATCTGCCATTAAAAATACTTTACTTACTTTGGTGTTTTCTACACCTTTATTCATTTATTTAATCACATTAATAGCTCACAACATATCCTGTGGATATCTATTTGGTGTTACTTGATCTAAATCGACCTCCTGTTTCCCCACCTCAAAGAGCTACAGTCATGACACATAATATGGCTGTTGGTTCTCTTCTTGTTACTATCACTATTCTCAGACTAGTATATTCCATGTTGCAGTAATAGCCCTTATTTCGTCATTTGAGGCAAAGGTCAAAACTAACATCTTGTTAATGGGAAAAATAATGTAAGTAGTTCATAAAAAGAAAAAAAATTAAGCTAAACCAGATAATTACATGTTTCCCATAAAGTCCATTATCATTAGATAGAGCAAATCTATTACTTTATATTTAACATAAAACCAAACAAGGGAAAACCACATGCCTACTCTTTGTCAGACATTCTGTATACATTATTTCATATGATCCTCACAACTTCACAAGTTAGATACTTTCTTAAGGTGGAAATGAAATAAGAAATGTAACTAGACCTTACTAAATGGTGAAGCGAGGGTTTCAACTGTGGCTCTCACTTGGGGTCTACACCCTTTTGACTATTGCATTCACATTTCCTTCCTTTGAGGTGGCAGAACAAGATCTAATTTTATTTGTTTACCACCAGCAAATTAAATTATGAGAAAACGTCAAAAAATTAAAATAAATCAATAAAAAAAAATCTTCCCTGGAATGAGCTAAGTCCTCTTCCTTCCTACCTGAATACGTGGCCAGGCAACCATTTTCAATTTCTGCAACTTATCTGCACATGATTGATTCTCAGAACAATATGAACTCTGGATTATCTGACATAAAATCTACTGAAAATAATTAATTAAATATCTGATGTAAATTTTTAAGGAATAGTAAATATTAAACAATAATGATGTAAACTGAGGCCAGGTCTGTAAGACATGGTTGTCAGTTTCAGGACTAGAAAGTATACACGTGTGAATGTCCTTCAGTTCTCGGGTCATTCAAAACAATTATTAAAATATGAAGTTAATGGGGCACCTGGGGGGCTCAGTTAAGCGTCCGACTTCAGCTCAGCTCATGATCTCATGGTTCTTGAGTTAGAGCCCCACATCGGGCTCTGTGCTGACAGCTCAGAGCCTGGATCCTGCTTTGGATTCTGCATCTCCCTCTCTCTGCCCCTCCTCCACTCATGCTCTGTCTCTCTCTCTTTCTCTCTCTCTCTCTCTCTCTCAAAAATAAATAAACATTTAAAAAATGTTTTTAAGTATGAAGTTAAGTGGCTATTCTAACTCAAGAATATGCATGGTCAGAAGACACAGAGTTTCTATTCATTAGAATGAGCAAAGGAAAACATATATTAGGGATTCGCCCCATAACTTTTCCCTATTACCCTTCCCAAGTTTAGCATTTAATTTCCACAGAAACAGCAATGGGAGATCTTTGTGGTTTGATCTGATTACTTCGGTGTCCCCTGGCTAAATCTGAGTCTTATGTCCAGTACTGCTCACCTCCTCAGGAAGTTCCTGAGGACTGAATAATAAATAATGAATTCAATGAAGGAAAAGAAAATCCTAAATGTTACATCCCTAAAACTCGGTGAAATCTTCATACGATGAGAACGGGGGTTGCATTTTTATTAATTTCAGTGTTTTAACTTTCTGTCGATCAGGCAGGAACAAGTCTGCTAAGCACATCACTTCATGTGAAGTTTTAAGACAAATTTTCCAGAGGTCCCTTCCAACCAAATAAATAGTGGCTCCTTAGCACTGTCTGTAATAAAATTTTGGGTCACAACCAGTGACCCAGAAGGATCCTCAGAAGCTACCTTTGAAAGAAATTTGAACTCAGAGTTGGCAGATGTGAGTTAATAATTCCAACTTTGCCTCAAAATATCTGTTTGACTTTGGGCAATTAAGTTAATCTTTCAGAAATTCTGGTTCTGAAAGTGTAAAATGAAAATTATAATACCTGTCTATTGGTGAGTAGATCAAATCAGATAATGCACATGAAAGCACTTTAACGTGAAAGTGCTATACATTTGGGAAGAATTATTATTCTTTGACTCTGAGCTGCCCTTCAGCTGAATCCACTTGTAAAAACCTTGGTGAGATCCTAATGTAACTTTTTAAAATACAGACTCTCTTGCCTGCTGAGTGGTAAGAATGAATTAAACTAGAAAGTGTAAGTGAAAAAAAAAGTATTTTATATATATAGAAGAAAAAATGTTATACATATATGTGTGTCTATATATATATATATATATATATATATATATATAATTCTACCATTCATCCATTTAAGTTAAACAATTTTAATAAACTGTAGGAGTTTTTCACTATCTTTTCCCCCACACTATAAATGCGAATAAGTTTTTAAACTATGTTTTTCACATCTTTTTTTTTTTTTAATTTTTTTTTTTCAACGTTTATTTATTTTTGGGACAGAGAGAGACAGAGCATGAACGGGGGAGGGGCAGAGAGAGAGGGAGACACAGAATCGGAAACAGGCTCCAGGCTCCGAGCCGTCAGCCCAGAGCCCGACGCGGGGCTCGAACTCCCGGACCGCGAGATCGTGACCTGGCTGAAGTCAGACGCTTAACCGACTACGCCACCCAGGCGCCCCTGTTTTTCACATCTTGATATGCTGTGAACTCTTTCCATGTATCACATATTTTATTTATTTGTTTTTTTAATGTTTATTTATTTTTGAGACAGAGAGAGAGAGGGAGAGAGTCAATGGGAGAGGGTCAGAGAGAGAGGGAGACAGAATCTGAAGCAGGTCCAGGCTCTGAGCTGTCAGCACATAGCCCAGTGAGGGGCTTGAACTCACAAACTGCAAGATCATGACCTGAACCGAAGTTAGACTCTCAACCAACTGAGCCATCCAGGCACTCCTCACATATTTTATTTATAACATCATTTTATCTACTGCTTATAATGTCATCGTTTCATATGAGAATTATAATACTTGCCTATTTGTCACTATTATTTATTTAATTTTACACTGTAAATAGTGACCTGACACATTTCATGATGCTTACATAGAAATTTCATGATACCACACATCCCCATTCATCCAGCATAGAACCAGTTCACACTGTTGTCCCAGTCTAATTATTTATAGCATACCCTTGCACTCACAAAAGTGTCCCCATTTGGTCAATAACTTACAAATCACTCTATCCTAGTAGTTCATAATTATAGCCCTTGGAACAATTCCTGAAAGCAGGATTGTTGAGTGAAAGAAAAATGATCTGTTTCATAAGTAATGTGAACGTATATTCATCTCTGAAAATGAAGACGTTAAAAATACTCTGATTACATACATAGGTACTGCATATCTCTGTCCCTTCATATTTCAGTCCAGCTGTGATTTCCATGTGGTCTCCACATGTCCAAAGCCCTGAACAAAGAGAAGTCCAATGTAATGATATCTTGGGATACATCTCTCCATCATCAAGAATGATGAGTTAGTCCCTTGTGTATTTCCCAAGTGGCACCATGCTTTCTCTGCAATGCTGATCCTTCATGCTGGAACATACTTGCCTTCACTCTTTATTTTGAGAAGCCCTTTTTGACACAGTTTTTTTTTTCTCTCCTATCATGTTGATCTTGAATGCTATGTGTTCCACAAATGTAGCTTGAAGACACAAGAGAGCTGTTAAATCTATATCAGATTTGGATTAAATGAGAAATAATCCTTTATTCTGTGAAGACACTGGGATTTTAGGGCGGGTGTGCTGAGACAGCAAATATTAATTATCTGGACTGAAGTGAATATTGGTCCCAAAAAGGGGGCACTGACATCACAACAACCTAGTGTACATGGCATTGGATAAGGTTGAGCAGTAAGCTAAGAAGAACCTGGTACTTGAGAATCAGATGATCCATGTTTAACAATGAAAACAGAACAGTTGCTATTAGTGATGCATTAGCTACTACTGTGGATTTAGGAAGGTATTACAAGGAAGAGGTGGGCTTGGGGCACCTGAGTGGCTCAGTCAGTTAGGCAACTGACTTTGGTTCAGGTCATGATCTCGCATTCCATGGGTTCGAGCCCCGCAGTGGGCTCTGTGCTGACAGCTCAGAGCCTGGAGCCTGCTTCGGATTCTGTGTCTCCCCCTCCCTCTGCCCCTCTCCCGCTCGCACCCTGTCTCTCTCTCTCAAAAATAAATAAACATTTTAAAAAATTTAAAAAGAAAAGAAAGAGGTGGGCTCAATAAAGAATCAGTCTGTTTACAAGCAGAAATGAAGTGGAATGGAATAGAAAGAGTCTGGAAATTTGGGGGCCTCACAGGGCTGGAAAAACTAATTGTTTCTGAAGTCCAAACAGAAAGAGAAGGGACTGGAAAAGTCTTTGACTGACAAATGTCCAGAGTAACCTCCCAGTATGATAAAGTGATTTAGGGCAAAGGCCAGATTGAGTCTGAGAGTTAGTTTTAATTAAGCTGAGAGGGAGATACAAGGGCAAACATGAAAAGTAAAGTAACGGCTCTAAAACCTAGGTCTCTTAAGATATCCAGGCATGGTTACTGGTGCAAGGAAGGTAACATTTTAGTTCCCAACTCCCTGGACTCAGAGCTGACCCTTCTGCCTAAGGGATAGAATTCTGTGCAGTGTCTGCTTTGGGTTTGATGCTTGTGCTATTTATCAACCCGCTACCTCTCAGCAACAAATTCAAACTTTTTGGCTGTTCTGCAAAAATGAATCTGGACTGTTAACTATCTCCCCTTCGCCAGCTTGCACTGTGCTGTACGTGGCACTGGAGAAAGATTCCCGGAGGACAAGGGGTTTGCTCCCTGCTTCTGGTGTGTTCTCTGGGTGTGGCCCTGCGTGTGGGTGGCTTCACCATAGTCAGGCTCCTGCATTGCACAGAGGCCAGCAGCTCCTGGCAGCCAGAAGCTTGCTTGGCATGTTCTCTGTGAGTGCTTCATGGGAGAGCACCACCTGTGAGAGGTCTCTTTGAGAACAGCTTTCCTAGGGAGAAGGTTTCCAGCAAATTCCAGAGCAGATGCCCAGCAAGTTTTCCCAGCAAGACACCACAGTGACTTTTCTATCATGTGGAGCTACACAATGGCCTCCCCAGTCAGGTGGGATCTCAGCTGGATGCCGGGGGGGTGGGGGGTGGGGGGGGTGGGCAGGGGGTGGGGGGAGTGGACCTTGCATAAAATATCCTTAGGGATTCTCAGCCTCACAGATGTGACCGCTCCTTATATCTTTCCTGTATAGAACATAGAATATATTTTCCTGTATTCTTTATAGTTCTCTTGACTTCCGACTAACTAACCCCTGATTACTCCTATTATAGTTAGTAGTTCTTTATATTAAAGTCTCCCAGACCGGGGCACCTGGGTGGCCCAGTAGGTTAAGCTCTGACTCTTTGTTTCTGCTCAGGTTATGACCTCACGGTTTCATGAGTTCCTGAGTTCATGTCCCGCATGCTGTGTTGGTAGCACAGAGCCTGCTTGGGATTGTCCCTTTTCCTCTCTCTCTGCCCCTTCCCCACGTATGCTGTCTCTGTCTGCCTCTCAAAATAAGTATACTTAAAAAAAATTTCTCGGGGTGCCTGGGTGGCTCAGTCGGTTAAGCGTCCGACTTCAGCTCAGGTCATGATTTCACGGTCCGTGAGTTTGAGCCCCGCGTCAGTCTCTGTGCTGACAGCTCAGAGCCTGGAGCCCGTTTCAGATTCTGTGTCTCCCTCTCTCTCTGCCCCTACCCTGTTCATGCTCTGTCTCTCTCTGTCTCAAAAACAAATAAATGTTTAAAAAAATTTTTTTTTTTAATTTCTCCCGGTCAAATCACTATGTGGTTTATTTCTTCCAACTGGATGAGACAATACAGTGCACTGATTGGGTTGAACATAAGGTTGTGTCCCTTGAGAAGGTAAATACATTTCACACTGAGGAGAAGAGTCAGGATATTTAGTGACCAAATGGACTTACTGTGGCAAAGAGAATTTGTGCTCCCTAAATGTATGTTGGGATCCTAGGTGTTTCCCAGTCTTCTCTGCTGGTAGGTTACATGTCATCTAGAACCCTGTTTTTTATTCTATATCATGGCACTTGTAACACCAAAGAGTGGGGCTTATCTACTGACTTTAAAATATATTATATTATAAGAATCCTGAAGGTAGGCACCAAAGCTTAATGGTTAACATTGTATTCCAGGAGCCAAGCAATATAAACAATACTTAATATATATTCATTAATAAAATGATTTCCTCATCACTCAAATAGGGTAGGTTTCTTGGAGACTTACTGTGTATCAGGCACTATTCTAATTGTTCTGATAAATCATCTCAGCAAAAACAACAGCTGTGCCATTTCTATATTATTTTCCCCATGCAGGTGAACAAAGTAGGGAGCTGAAAGGTTAAGAAAGTTTCCCTAAAAGAAAATGCATTTCAAAGCAAGAAAGACCAAATCCAACGCCCTCTGCTAGAAATGCTCTATCCCAAGCTCTCCCCATCACCATTGGGATTCAGCTTGAATGACCGGTGCATTTGGCTGGCTCTCTTCCTTATTCTGGTTTGTTTGCTTTGTTTTGCTTGTTTTCCACTCAAGTGACCAGTGAAAGCTCGGGGAAAGTAGCACTGATGGACAAGATAAATGCTTGCCCAAAGCACGGAGGCAGCATATTAGCAGGGAGAAGCCATATTGGGTTTGAGGGGAGAGAGAGGTTCTTTGACGGGCAACGCAGGGGTCCGACCAGGAGAGTGTGTAAGTGTCAGAAGTGGCAAGAAGCATGAGCAGGATGGCAAGAGAGAGGCATGAACATGGCACTGGGAATGTGGCTCTTTACAGCGAGACAACGCTGGAGTTCCCCTAGGGCGTGAAAATGATGCATGCCATAAGGCCCTGAGGAAGACAGGCTTTTCGTTTTGTTTCGTGTTAATGTAGTTCTCCAGGAAGACAAAACCCAGAGAGAAGAGAAGTCCAGCATTTCTTCTTAGGTCTCTTCAGTTCTACCAGGGCCACAGTCTTTTTATATGTCCCGACAGAGGTGGTCAAATATCCCCCAAAAGGCTTTTTGGTGTTTCAACATCGGTCTCCAGCCATCTGAGAATTTCAGCTGCCACTTCAAGACCACACGTCTTGTGTTGCCCAAACACCCACAAAGTGATATTTGCTTGGGTCCATCTTAATTCTGTTATGCACCTAGGACTGGCTTGTAAATGCTGAGCCTCCCTCCAGAAAATGGAAGAGCCCCTCCCTTTCCACCATCTTAGATAGAAACAAGTTTAGCTCTCTGTAATAGAAATTCCAGTTACAGAGGCTTTAATGAACCAGGCTTTTTCTCCCACAATAACAACAGAGCTAGGCAATGACTACTGTCATTTTAGTGACTCAGCTGTATTAGGGCCAGCATCTCTCCCATTCCTGTGGCCTTACACTCCTGGTTACAGGAGTAAACTCCTGGTTACAGGCAGTGCCAACCATCATATCGATGTACAAGACAGGAAAACTATACAAGGAGGAAGAGGTGTGGGCAGCCACAATTATTCTGTGTAACTGGCAAGGCAAATGTCATGGCTCACCTCTTCCCACCCTCTTCCCAGCAGACTTTCACTTAGATTTTCTTGACTGGATCCAGGTTGCAAGTCTTCTCATAGATGTTAGACAATCGGGAAGCAGGTTTATCAGACTGTCTCTGAACAACCGTGCCTTGGGTTGGGCATGTCGCTGCATCCCCAGAAAGTTGCGTTTCTCAGAGCGAGGAATACTAGGAGACTAAATACTAAATACTGGCAACTGCCTGTATTGGCCACACCTCTTAATGAATTTAATGCCTAGGACCCTCTTCTGCTTCTCTTAGCTCTATGGTTTTACATCTTGCAGTTTGTCCTTGAGGTCCCTGCAAGCTCTTGCTTTGTGTCCAGGACCCAGGCTATAGAAGGAGTGGGTCCCCGTGGAGCTTTGCCACAGGTAGCGGCTGTCGTGTGACATCTTACAGGCTGAAAGAGGTGAGTAGTCTTGCTAACATCCCTCCTCTACCGAGGTGAAAGCAGCAGCACAAAGCCTGGCACACAGTGTGGTGCCGAGTCTGGACTTAGCAGACCTCTGGATCACAGGACTTGTCAGAGTGCACCAGGCAATGGCCAGTTTGCCACGAGAAAACACGTGCAGCATTTCTGCAGCCTGGTCGATGCCTGGCACACAGTGAGAACTTTCTTTTTTTTTTTTTTATTTTTTGCCATTTCTTTTTATGTTCTAAACAACCTGCTCTGTTTGCAGTTTAGAAAGTACTCCGTTTTCCTTCCAGAAGCACCTGCTGACAGAGCCAGGCTGCAGTGAGGGTGGGTGGTTGACATGCCCTGGAGAAATCAGCACCACAGAAACTGAGGCTCCCGCCGCCTCCCAGCTGGTGGCCGGGGCCCCTCAGACGCCAAAAGGACAGGACTCTGTGCTCTTTTGTTCAAGTCTCTCACTGAGATCCCTACAGCTGTGGTGGGGAATCTTTTGTGTGTATTTGTAAACTAAGTGGATGTGACATGGAAGTCACCAGGGGGAATAAATCTGGAACATGGAAATGCGGTTTTTACAGTCCCATTTCTAATCATAACTGCCCTTTAAAGCCCACACAAAATCATCGCCTTAAGTTCTTCTGTTTTCCAGTCTTGGTGTGGCTTCTCTGCAGTCCTACAGCATGACAGGGACAAGGTTTCGTGTGTAGTCAGCTATGCACTAACACGGATCCTCCCATAAGTTTCCATAAACTCTCCTCACAGAGCTGTCGATGGAGCCTGGGAAATGGAGACATGGGTTCCAGGCAGAGATCACTGTGCTGCCCTGCTGGGTGGTGTGGCCACAGTGATTTCAGGGAGGACAGACACGGGAAGGCTTGAGGCAGTACAGCCCAGCTTGGCCCTGGAGGAGATCAGTGTCTCTGCTGTCACCATGATGGTGGCAGCCGAGACATTTGTCCCATCAGCTAGCTTGTCTCCAGGCCTAGAATTTGCCCTGCCCTTTCTGGCTTCTCTGAGCCATCCCTTTATCTGAGCAGATCTTCTGTCTTACAGCACAGCCAATGGATTCAAGCGTACAATTAATTTAGTGTCACGTGCTCAACAGCATCCTCCCAGGAGGTAACTCACAGCACCCGTGAAATTGTCTTAGGCAAGTAACTTGTAAAACACTGAACCACCTTCTAACTGATCTTAGGCATGAGATCACAAGACATGAGGCGAGGGGTGGGGGTACTCAATGGACAATAGGAGAGGATGGAGGGGTCTGGAGTGTGGGAAGGGAGAGGAATCTGGGAGAAAAGCAGCCGAGTTCATTTTCATGCCTGTAATAACAAGAACTCTTTTTCAGCCTGGGGGATTATAAAATAGGGCAAGACCAATGTGACCCAGGCTGCAGTGTAAATTTATTCTACACCTTGTACATTTTAACTGAAACCCCATGTTTGTCCAATTTATTATAACACAAGCTTGGAAATGTGCTGGGATGTATCTGAGAGATGAACAGTCCGGAATATTGGACTACATTTTATTCTCCTAGCCACAGTTTTCTCAAACACAGTGTTTTACAAATATTTATTAATGTATGTAGGGTTTATTTTGGTCATCTATGAAGGCAGAAACCTTATTATTTCCCTCACCTTGTATCTGGTACTTAGTATGTACCAGCAACAACTACTAAAGGTAACATTTATTGTGTTCTAAGTATGAGAAAGGCACTGCTTTAGGTACTGTGTTATCTGGTTCCAGGGACTATAATCTTAATCACTAGGCTATATTGCCCCCCCCCACTTGTAAATATAACATAGTAAACACTCCAAGTATTTATGGTAGCTACACAGAGCTTGAAGAAGCACATTCCAAGAGCTTCTGGGTAGTTTTCTTCTTCTGTTACTTTCTTGTTACCTATGGATAGGTTGAAATGGAGGAAAAAAGTAATAGAAGGGAAGAAACTGCATGAAAGCCCCAGAAAACACTAGCTGCTTCATTTTCCCTCGTCTTGGTCGATGTAAGGGTTCACACACTCTGGTCTATTTTCCTAAATGGATGACCCTCAAAGACTTACTTATTCTTGGCCAATGAACAGCTGTTAGACCTTTTTCTTGTTCGAATGGCTTTCTAGACACTTAAAGACAGATAATAAAGAAGAAATCATTTGATGCCTCTATTTTACCACTGGAAACATTTGGTTCACAGCACTCGCTGCCTGCAGACACATTCTGAAGGTTTATCAGAACATGAGTCGCCTTGGAGAGGTGAATTCCTTTCGTCTCACTAGCTGATAGCAGCTTTTATCTGCATTTCATAATTTTGACCTTTGAACACGAATTGGAACAGATAATGGACAGAAAACACTCTATTAAAAATATAGAGCAGGAAAACAGTGCTGTCTAATGAATGTCTTATTTTGTTCCAATAACCAAGATCCATTACGGAATCTGTAGACATTAGAAATGATCTAGCCCAACTTGCTCAATTTTTAGAAGGGAAAACTGAGAGATCAGAAGACTGAAATAAAGCTACAGACCTTGCTTTTGAGAGTTAGGGCTCTAAGCAAGCTCTCCTGACATCCAAACAGGAATTGTTTCCAATGTAGCAGTTCCTAGGGCAAGGGAGCCTAGATTATCTGAATTGCATAAAATACGAGGGATTACAAGGAGATAGTCTAGAAAAGTGCTCAGGACGGGATACACAGAAAGCAGATAGAGTGAAGGAAAGCACAGGCAGGCAGCTGGAACATTATGCTTGAGGAAGGGAGGCTCTTAAGGTCATGTTTAAGGACCAATTTGAAGGCCAGTTATGAACGAGTCTGTGGAAAGTCTCAAATACCAAAATTAAAGCTAACACTGTATTGCTGATAATTCTACTATTATCCATTCAATTGCATTCACAAATTA
Source organism: Prionailurus viverrinus (assembly GCF_022837055.1). Lineage (NCBI taxonomy): Eukaryota > Metazoa > Chordata > Mammalia > Carnivora > Felidae > Prionailurus > Prionailurus viverrinus. The sequence continues at coordinate 3,901,862 of NC_062566.1, forward strand.
TGCCTCAATGTTTGGAAGATTGATTCAAACTTCGCCTTAAAAAAATCACCATGGAGACTGTAACTGACTAACAATTCTGTTTCCACCAGGAAGGCTCTTGCAGACAGCCAAGCTCAAAACGTTTTTCTGAGCCCTTAAATACTGGCTAAGAAAATCTTCCCATCAGAAAGAAAATCAGTCTGGATTCATGTAACTAGACTTAATAGAATGAAATTTCTCCAAAAGGTTAATTTCTGCCTTCAGCAAAACCCTCCTAATGGGCTACTATATGGTAAACAGTGGAGCAGGAGAATGGGGAGGGTGCCATAGTTGATGTCATTGCAAAGCAATTTTGAAAGAAAATACAACACTCAGGTCCAGCCCATGAAGAGCAATCCTGCCCTTGTCTCATGGGGTTGACTCCATGTGACCTAATTGATTGTTTCCTCTAAAGACTGGTGATTTGATTTATTCTCAGCAATTTTCTTTCCTAACAATTCCCTGGCCTCCACTCCCAGGCAAATCTAGGCAACAAGAAGGGAACGGAAGAGTTTCCATGCACCCTTTTCACAATCAGCCCTATACGCCATCAAAGCAGTTTCCCATCCACACAGCTATCCATTTTAGAACCTGAAAGATCTGGACTGTTGGTATGAATCATATGACTTGAGTAATGGCTGGATGTCCCCTCCCTATGGTCACATGTGTTGACAGAACCTAAAGTTCTGTCGATTTTTGTTGTAACACCATGTTTAGAAAATTACTCGGTTGTTTCTATGCATGTTAGGGAACTTTACATGATACATTAGCCACAGCTGATATAAAAGTGCTCTAAAGGGAAGTGTGTTGGAAGGAACAGTGGACTAGGTCTTCGGAAACTTGTGAGTCCTCTTCCTCTGCTGAGTGGCCTCAGAACTCAACTTATTTCAGCCTTGCTTCCTCCATCAGTAAAGTTTTCAAGCTACATAAGACACATTTTTAAGTCCCTTCCAGCTTTATAATTCTATGATTACACAATTACATTTATCTTGTCCTTTAGAATACCAAACACAACCACAAATAGACATTTAATAAACATTGCTAGATAGCATCACATCTGATTTTCTCTTTTTTACTGCTTGTGTTTCTTCCCCCAAACCATTCCAGATTTTTAAAGTACTCAGCTAAAGATTCTGCAAATTGTACGTTTCATTTTGTTTATGTATTTAGGCAACCATGATGCCTTCAGGGTTATGGTCATAAATGGTGGTATTGACTTGTTTTAAGAAGCAAACAACTCCAGGAAAATGTGTCTCAATAGAAATCAAAGTGCTCCCACCCAAAGTCCTCCCCCACCCCTGACCACACAAATGTTTTAAAGTTTCAAAATGTGTAAAATGAAAAAGGCACGTTAGTGTGGAGAGAATACAACAAAACAATGACATCGAAAACACCACCATTCATTTTGTTGCTGTATTTTTCAGTTCAAGAATTGAACACATTTTTTACATGGAAGCTTGTTAAAATAATTGTTGGGTATTTCCTTTGTTATTATTCTTTCTTAGATCTCAAAATCTTGAAATGAAAAGCTAATAGTATTTTGATATCATGGCAGAGAAACGTGCTTCCTTTCCCTCATATGCCAAAAATTGTACCATAATAATTGTTCACTTATTGAAGGGATCTATCTACAATAAGATAAAATATTTACTAAATAAAAATATTCATCAAACTGAAATGATCACTTCTTTTTTTAAAAAAAAAATTAATGTTTATTTATTTTTGAGAGAGAGAGAGACAGAGTGTGAACAGGGGAGGGGCAGAGAGAGAGGGAGACACAGGATCTGAAGCAGGCTCCAGGCTCTGAGCTGTCAGCACAGAGCCAGATGTGGGGCTGAAACTCACAAACCATGAGATCATGACCTGACCTGAAGTCAGACGCCTAACCACCTGAGCCACCTAAAGCACCCTGAAATGATCACTTCTAACTAAGAGTTTCAGAATCCTCCCTTCCTTTCTGGTAATTAGAAAATAAACAAATCTCACAAACGTGTGGGTGGCTCAGTCGATTGAGTGTCTGACTCTTGATTTCCACTCAGGTCATATTCTCAGGGTTCGTGGGTTTGAGCCCCACATTGGGCTCCATGCTGACAGTGCAGAACTTCCTTGGGATTCTCTGTCTGTCTTCCTCTCTCTCTCTCTCTCTCTCTCTCTCTCAGAAATAAATACATAAACATTTAAAAAAAGAAAATAAACAAATTTTTTAAAACAGCATCCCCAACACAATGGACTTTCTCCTCTCACTGGCACCTGCTAACCTTCTGGTCTTCTCTTGGACTGACCCCTGTACTTGTATCATAGTGTACATATGTTGCCACATGCATCATTACATCTGTTCATAGTTGCTCCAGGTGGAAAGTAGGACAGGGTTTTTATTTTCATTCTAGAAAGGTTTTTCAGAGATTTAACTACTTGCCTAAAGTCACACTATCAGCAATTAAACTGGGACAAGAACCCAGGCCTCTTAACTTCCTTCCGGGTGGGGTCTGTATGGTATTCTGTGGGATGGGGAGCTGGGAGCCATTGTATATATTATCCTTTCCTATTTATTTATGCCCTTTTTATCAGAATTTAGGGCAAGACAAATACAAGCTATATGGCCTGCTTCCTTGGAAAAGCAAGCTGGATAAAGAAAAGGGTAGGGCATACATCGTTCAGATTCAAGGTAACCAAATTACAAGTATCTTTGCCTATCTTCTTACCAAAGTATAAGCCAGCTCAAGAGCGCTTACAAAATTGGGAAAAGACATGTTGGGGGTCTCAAGGGAGTGGCATCTCCTGGTTTACACAGCCCAGGGTCATGCTCTGTTTTTGTTTTTTTAATGTTTATTTATTTTTGAGAGATAGAGACAGACAAAGAGCGAGTTTGGGAGAGACAGAGAGAGAGAGAGACACAGGATCCAAAGCAGGCTCCAGGCTCTGAGCTGTCAGCACACAGCCCAACAAGGGACTCGAACCCACAAACCTCGAGATCGTGACCTGAGCTGAAGTCGGACGCGTAGCCCACTGAGCCACCCAGGCGCCCAGGTCATTCTCTGTTTATCTGTGAATATGATATACAGGACTTCAACTGAACACCAGGGATGAATGCCAATGACTATAGAGATGGCTATTATTAGGAGTTTGGCAGTTTTACTCAAAGTTGAAACACTGGCTCTCTGGAAAGTCTGATTACACCAAAGATCACCAGGCTGATTGGCAACGCTAAGTAGCTCTGTGATTTTAGGAACTCCTGGGTATTGAGCTCGTTATCTGAAAGGAACCTCTGGACATTGTTCTCATATAATTTGTGACTTTTAGACTGAAAGCCTTTTCACTCCAGGGTGTTGGTGTTACTTAGATGTCTCTCCTGTATTCCAGGGGCCATGAAGACAGAGGTGGCAAAAATTCATGGATGGAGTCAGTCCTGTGAGTTGTATTTGAGGACCATGATTGCTTGGCAGGATTATGACACTCAACTATCTCATACTGTGTTTTGTCCAGAGACCTAGGAAAAGGTATTGTAAAACTCATTCATTAATCATAATATTTATATTCTTTTTATCCAGAGCCACAAGGGGTAGACCTTAAAAGAGTATCTCAACTTATAGTCTTCCCTACTCAAAAAATGCTAGGCCATGTTTCCCTACTACCACTATTTACATCAGTTATTTTCCCATTAAGAAAATTTTCCTATTAAGACCTGCTCTGGGTCATAAGGTAGGTCTATTTTTAATTTTTTGAGGAACCTCCACACTGTTTTCCAGAGTGGCTGCAGCAGTAGCACTGCTAGGAATTTCCCCCAGGGATACAGGAGTACCGATGCACAGGGGCACTTGTACCCCAAAGTTTATAGCGGCACTCTCAACAATAGCCAAATTATGGAAAGAGCCTAAATGTCCATCAACTGATGAATGGATAAAGAAATTGTGGTTTAAATGCACAATGGAGTACTATGTGGCAATGAGAAAGAATGAAATATGGCCCTTTGTAGCAATGTGGATGGAACTGGAGAGTGTGATGCTAAGTGAAATAAGCCATACAGAGAAAGACAGATACCATATGGTTTCACTCTTATGTGGATCCTGAGAAACTTAACAGAAACCCATGGGGGAGGGGAAGGAAAAAAAAAAGAGAGAGGTTAGAGTGGAAGAGAGCCAAAGCATAAGAGACTCTTAAAAACTGAGAACAAACTGAAGGTTGATGGGGGGTGGGAGGGAGGGGAGGGTGGGTGATGGGTATTGAGGAGGGCACCTTTTGGGATGAGCACTGGGTGTTGTATGGAAACCAATTTGACAATAAATTTTATATATTGAAAAAAAAACCTGCTCTGAGGAGACTAAATAGAGATAAATAAAAATTAAATACAAAAGAATGTATGTGAATGGTGGAATGGACAGGAAGAAATGACAGATATTGGGAAAACATTGTAAATAACTCATAAATTACCACAGGTTCAATGAACATCCAGCAACTCCTATTATAAAAATAAACAGGTAAAAATATAAGTGAAGCTTTATTAGTTAAGTTCGGTCATTCTGATGAAATACTCTATTGCTAGAAAGTCTATGGTTAGAAGATGCTGAATGGGAAAGACAGAAAGGCACATTCTAAATTTTCAAAAGAAGGCTACACACAAATTCACACAGGCACACACAAAACATTGAGTGATAGAACATGCCCGTCGTTAATACGGATACCTTCTTCCACATTCGTAAGATTCCGTAGCATAGTATCATGTCACGGAAAGAGCAGAAGTAGTAAAGGAAACCAGCCCTAGATTCAGATAACGCTCCCTTCCATATTAGCTGAATCATCTCAGGCAAGGGGCTTTACATCCCTGAGCCTCAAGGAAAACCAGATTTATTGTCAGGACTGATATAGACTGAAACAGAACTAGAAAAAAATCTTTGTACCAAAAAAACATGCCTTGGTCCAGGTCTTCCTTCCCTCATCCTCCCGCATGAGCTATGTGGTTTCCCTGTCTTTGCTTCTCCCTGTCTGTCTGCTCTCCATCTCACTCCCTCTGCCAACACAAGGGCTCAACCTTTTTATACCTTCAGTTTGCATATCATCCTTTGTGGTCTCAATTTTGCCTTGTGACTTTTCAAAACCTCCATTGCCTGTGCTAATTAAATCATCATCTCAATATTCTTAATTTAAAAGGCCCATATAGAGATCTGATTGACCTAACTCATCCTTTTTTTTTTTTTGCTTTTTAGATTTATTTTTTATTTCCTGAGATATAACTTACATAGAATAAAATACATAAATTTTAATTGCTCTGTGTGCGTGTGTGTGTGTGTGAGAGAGAGAGAGAGACAGAGACAGAGAGACAGAGACAGAGACAGAGATAGAGACAGATAGAGACAGAGAGAGAGAATGCATTTGCTGTCCCTGAAGTAGAACTCACCTTTGGTCTAACAATGTCAGTGATAAGGTAGGGTCATGCAATATACAATATTGCAACCTAGGTTTGTATTTCCACCAGTTTCTTTGAGAGAAGTGCCTGCCCTAGAGGTCTCTGATAGGCAGGTAGACACGATTAAAATTTCTAGTACATTTGTACATGGATTTTTTTTTTTTTTTTTTTTTTGCCCCCCGTGGCTACTACCAATCACTATTATCAACCCTGGATTGTATACATTGATTTTTCACTTATTTATTATAGCCATTTGCCTGATGTTAGTTTAAAATAACTTTTCTCATAATTTATACATTAAGCTGCTTGAGTCATAAAGAATAGAGATTTTTAGTTTATCTAACACAGTTTGTTATAATAATATACAACCAGGCTACCTAGAGCTCAAAACTTTGTTCAGGTCATGGTGGTAGTTCTGAAGTTCCAGCTGCTGCCCTAATGATGCACTAAAGTTCCAGTGGTTATCTCATGGCATCCAATCCTTCAAATCTTTGCTTTGGTGATTTGGTCTATTTCTGTTGTTAGTGCTGCTTTTGTGTTATTATTCTGTGCATATCTCAAAGTCAAACTCTTCAACAAACAGAAATTTGACTGGTTTGGAAAGTCACCATCCAGTAGAGGGCACTCTTGTTGGTGTTAGATGGAGCCTCCACAATTTAAGTCTAAAGAATGCCTATAAACTAACAGAATCTTTTTGGGTCTGGAATCGTATCCATTGTGTTTAGGGTCATGATATCACTGGGCACAAATACAGAAATCCATGAATATTAAGCCTCCCAGAAAGAGGTTTTGTATATGGCAGGTGTCTAAGCTATTCAGAAAAGGTCATTATAACTGGCAAACATCTTGCTTGGTCTGAAAGGCTCAACATCTAGACAAGTTTCTAGGACCAGAACTAATGACATTCACTTTGTCATTTTGTTCAGAAAACTTTGTATATGGAGGACAAAGTAAGACGAAATAAAGTCATAGAGATGGATGTTGGCAAGGCAGACCATGGTGAACTCATGTCCACAGTAACTTGGTCAGGAAAAAATGAGAAGATGGGTAAAGAGACACAAACCTTCTAAAGAGAAGAAAGTGAAAGAGGATAAGGTAATGGGAAAGAAACCTGAGAAGAAAGTGACAGTGGAGAGAAAGTAAAGAAGGAAAATGGAAAGAAAAGAGGGTAGAAGAACCAGGGATTAATGTTTTCCTTTACTTTAGTTTAGAGTTCCTCTATTCTCCCTGGTCCAATGACAGTTGACTCTCCTCTCAAGAAAGAAAAAAAAAGGGGGGGTGGTGCCCAGGTGGCTCAGTCAGTTAAGCATCTGACTCCTGATTTCAGCTCTGGTCATGATCTCACAGTTTGTGAGATCCAGCCTCACATCAGGTTCTGGACTGACAGAATGAAACCTGCTTGGAATTCTCTCCTCCCTCGCTCTCTGCCCCTCTTCCACTTTCTCTCTCTCTCTCAAATAAACATTTAAAAAAGCAAAGTAAAGCAAAGCTTCCATCAATGATATGGAGCCTGTCAGCACCTCTTTGGTGGACAGCAACTTAGCCTACATAGGAAGAAGGCACCAGATGCCATAAGCATCTATCTGTGAAAATACAAAGTTCTTTACATGCACCACAATACAAGAGAGAACACTGAAACTGGAGTAGAAGAAAATATTTAGGATTGATGTTAGGAAAAGTTTCCTAACTATTAGTATTTTCACACATTTTCATGAAGGGACCTGATGTTCCTGTGTCCTATGATTACATACCATGTCTGTTAGGACAGTGGTTCTTACAATATGCTCCCTAAACCAGCAGCATCAACATCACCTGGGAACTTGTGAGAAATGCAGATTATTGACCCACACCATAAACCTGCTGAATCAGAATCATCAGGATTGTGGTTCAGGACCCTGACTTTTAAGAAGCCATCTGTGTGATTTTTATGCAGCTGAAGTGTAAGAGCCACAATGTAAGGAAATGTTATGATTCACATTATGCACATGGAGAATACCTAGTGCCAGAAGGTGAAGTCAAGTTCTCTGGAAAATCTATGAACCATCTGGGTGTGGTTTCTTTCCCTCCATAGTTCTCTCTCTACCTCTCAGGCTTCTTAGCTAAAGCTAATAGGTTCCAGAGCTGTTATACCTCTCTTTCCTAAAGGAAGCACACCCAGAATGTGTAAAAATTACAGGACTGCTGAGCACCCTCCTGATTCATTATGTTTTCTGGGCTCACAATTAATAGATTGACACAGAGATTTTCAATAGAGGAGCCCCTTCAAAGCTAATACCACAACTAACAGGGCTCTACTTCAACGTAATGTGCTGGACAAACACCAAATCTATAAGCTCTGGGTACCCTTGCAGTAAAATTGAGCCTTTAAGCATCCTGCTGGGATTATACACCTTTCTACTCCAAATGGGATTATAAGGTCTCCACGTCCTTGCCAATGAAGACCATTCATTGTGCCATTAGGGTAGCAATGTCCTTTCAGGCAGACCTATATGCAGCACTTACCAGCTTATTTATCTGTGTATGTGTGCATGCATCCATGCATGTGTGTTTACATGTGTGTATGCATGTATGAATACCTATTTTGTCTAGGCATTAGATTTAATTTGGGGATTCTATTTCCCTGCTACAATTGTAAAAATTGTGTGCAAATGAAATATAAAAATTGAAATATACTAATGGATATCCTCTTTTGTATGTGTATATGCTATGCGTATTTTATTTTGGCACATCATCTAGACTGATGGCTCCAGAAAGGTGTGATGACATCATGATTTAGTGGGGGAAAGTAGAGGATTTTAGTTTCACTCACATTGTTTCAAATCTTGGTTATGCCCCTTATAAGCTACAGGACTTAGTTAGGGTAGGCTTTTGAATATCTCTAAGCCTCATTGACTCAGTCTGTACAATGAGGGAAATAATACTTAACCTGAAGTTTTACAGGGAGCATTTTGTGAGACAATAATTCAGGTAAGCAAACTGAAATTAGAAGGTGCTAAATAATGAACGGTATTATAAAAAGACGTGGCCCTGCTCTCAGGGAGCAAATACTGTACTTGCTAAGAAATGACAGACACATGTGAAACATCAAACCACAGTAAAAGAGATAAATGGCCAATTAGTAGGGCATGGAAGTATATAGTTAATTGCATAATAAATGCCAGAAGAGGTCATAGATGGAGGAACAGAGAAAGCAGGAGTTATGGGAGATTCAGATCTGAGCTGGGTCTTGGAGGGAGGAAAGAAGAGTGAGAAAAGTTGAGCAGGTGATACTGTGAGGGCAGACTTAGGAGATGGTGGATAGGTACTGTGGCTGAGAAGCTGGCTTTGGGGTCATGTATATTTGAAGATAACCTAGAAAGGCAGACAGGGGCAGGCTACCTTGTAGAGGCCCATGAGTGTCATGCAGACAACTGAAGGAGACTGTCTTTCCAGTTCTCCTTAACCTGTTAAAACCCATTCAGCCCAACAGATATAGTTATCCCTTCAACCTACTTATTGTGTTTTCCAAGTCACCTGGTGTATAAGGGAGGCAGAAGAAAGAATAGGAGATGGGCATACCACCTCACTACTGACATTCAGCTTTGTGATGGCATCACTATGGCCACCATCCTCTGACCATAGGTCCATGGCTCCCTTCCAGCAGTGGAGCTCTGGGTGGGAATCCTTCTGCACTTTCTGTCTTGCTTCTTTCATGTGCTTTGGTCAAGTTTCCCCAGTAGGACTAAAAATGACTCCTCCTCATGATCAAGGCCTTCTCTTACAGTTCTGGTAATGAACTGATTAACGTGTCTTCCAATTCCTTAAACCAGTCCCTGTGTCTCCACAGTCCATTTTGGACTTCAGGTTTTCCATTTGCAACTCTTTTCCTTGGTAATGGCTCCCTGGACATCTTTATCCATTACCTCCTTTCCTCTCTGCATTTTTTTCATTAAGAATCTTTTAATGGAATGTTTGGGTATAATAAATGAAAAATAGTTTTAGATTCCCTTTTGATCATAGCAGATATTCTATGTCACTTAGTGATATAATTTATAGCATTTACATTTATAACCAATTATTCAATGTGGTCAGTCTTCTGCCTTTTGTTTGGTTTTCTACTTTTTAAACATTTCTTGATTTTACTTTCTTGTTATGTCTTTTATTATGTGAACTGTATTCTTTCACTGTGATATTACTGGTGAATTTCCAATGGCAATATTATTACTTATATTAAGGCATTGCAAAATAAAATACTTTTATAAAAATAAACTTTGTTTAATGTTTATTAGGGGCGCCTGGGTGGCGCAGTCGGTTAAGCGTCCGACTTCAGCCAGGTCACGATCTTGCGGTCTGTGAGTTCGAGCCCCGCGTCAGGCTCTGGGCTGATGGCTCAGAGCCTGGAGCCTGTTTCCGATTCTGTGTCTCCCTCTCTCTCTGCCCCTCCCCCGTTCATGCTCTGTCTCTCTCTGTCCCAAAAATAAATAAACGTTGAAAAAAAAAATTTAATGTTTATTAACCTTTTCCTTTGCTAATTTCTGATTCTTTTTTTAAAAGATTATTTATTTTGAGGGCAAGGAGGGGCAGAGAAAGAGGGAGAGAAAGAGAATCCCAAGCAGACTCTGCAGTGCAGAGCTCGATGCAGGGCTTGAACTTATGAACCATGAGATCACCATCTGAGCTGAAATCAGACACTTAACCGACTGAGCCACCCAAGCACCCCTACTAGTCTCTGATTCTAAATTAGTTGAATCCTGAAGGATTTTTATTTATATCATGTCTAGGCCAAAATAATGTCATGTAGTTGGTAGAAGATTGAAAAATTATAACATTACCTCAGTTCCTCCTTTGTAACTGAGCACAGACACTTTCAAGTAAGCCCACATAGAGTAAGCACCAGTTTAGTTTATTAAGTAGATTTTCCATATAGACCTTCGGACCTACAGTTTGGGTGGGAAGAAGAGCCCCAGGGGTATGAGAGTAGTAAGTCTGTTTCATGAAGACCTCACTGTACCTTGACTACCTCAGCACTCACTGCTAGATCCACTGCTCTGGAAGGATGTACAGGAGGGAGAACTATAGGAAAACACAGACTCTACAATTAGCTAAGACTTTGACCACAACATGGGAAGCCCAGGAGAAGTAGGCCTGTCACATGTAAGCCTTGATTAAAGCTCAGGCCATGGGCCATTTGAACTATGAATGCTATGCCACCTTCCACTGGCGGCCTGTGCTGTCCCACTAAATAGCTTTAGGTCTCATGCTCACACTCAAGCTTGGATAAAAGAAGGAAAGACTTCATCTAAGAGATTACATTGTTTAGATAGATCCATGGAGCTGTGGTTAAGAAATCTGGCACAAACCTGGAGCCATATTGTCTGGGTTCAAATCTCAGCTCAACCACATAGTAGTTGTGTATTCTATACCAACACTCTGTGCCTCAGCTTCTTCTGTTGTAAAGTGGAGACAATAATCGTACCTACCTCATAATGTTGCTGTGAAATTCTGAGAGTTAGTGTATGTAAAACGCTTATACCATTACTGGCACATGGGAAATGTTATATTTGTTAGCAATACTATTTGTGATAAGCAGTGACTCTTGCCCTTGCATAATTCCCATCCCCTTTTAATCATAGGTGGAACCTGTGAATATGGTGAGATTTCACTATTGTGATTATGTTGTATCATAAGACAAGAGGGAGATTATCAGGGTGAGCCTAACTTAATCACAAGAGAGTTTTAAAAGCAGAGAGTTACCTCTAGCTGGTAGCAGCAAAAGAAATCAGAGAGTGAAGGAGGTCCAACATACTATTGCTGGCTTTTAGAGTCCACCTGCTAAGGAATGAGGGCTGAGAACAAACAGCATCTAACAACTAGCATGGAAACAGGAATCTCAGTCCTACACTCACAGGAACTTAACTCAGCCAATCTCTTGACCAAGCTTAGAAGCAGACTCTATTCTTGACCCTCCAGATAAGATGCCAGGCTGGCTGACACTAGGGTTTCAGCTTTGAGGCACCGTGAGCAGAGAACCCAATGCAGTTCTCCCATATTTCTGACTGCAGAGCTGTGAAGGAATAAATGGATGTTGATTTACATCGCTACGTTTGTGGTAATTGTTTTGCAACAATATAAAAGTAAGACACAGTTACTGACATAATCCATGGGATTGCTCTTTTCCCCTGAGGCCCACAGTGGAATGGGCGAGGGGGCCCTAATTTGTTTCTTCTCTCTGGTCCCACTCTGATCCTACTGTTACTTCCACCAGTGAACGTGGAGACCCCTGTTACACCATCTTTGCCATATTATCTTGCAGAAAGTCTTGTGACACCAATTACAAGGCACTATGAGAGAGGCTGCCTCGGTTATTTCTATTTACAATCTTCTTCCTCTTACCACAAAAATTTATTGTCTACAGTGGTCTCCAAATCAGTGTTCTTGAATGCTCCATTGTGCTCTTGATCCATATAAGAGTTTTTCCTTAAGAAGTTGTGTGTGTGCACATGGCAGCAGGGGGTGAGCAGCTAATCATTGATGATCCCGAGATGTGACTTCCTTCTACCTTTCTGGGTCCTGATTTTCCTTGCCCTTTAAAAATGTCAAATGTCTCTCATCTTGTCATCATATAGCCACTTCATATGAGAAAAAAAAAAAAAGCAGAAAACAACTAGCCAACCAACAAGAACAAAAACATTCAGAAGAAGAGGAGCATGACTCAGGTAAACTGTCCTGTGGAATATCAATGACTTATGCCAAATGATATGGAAATCCAATTCCAACAGAAGAGGGCAAGTTTCTTCTCTTGCTCCTTGCTGAGTGGCTTTGCTGACCTGGCTGGCTCCCTTGAGCACTAGTAAATAGAAATTAAGTGAAGCTGAGTGGTAGTGATAGTTTAGGATTTGGAGATCTGAGATCCCCGACTAATAAATTGAGTATCACTTGAAACTAGGTAATGGTTGTAGGATGCTCATAGATTTCTGTATATAATTTTGAAGTGAATCCTAAGTACCCTTACTCAAGGGTGGCTGCAAAATAGAAATCTAATAAGAATAGGGCCACTGGGAACATCTCATATTGTCCAGAACACTCACAGACATGATAGATGGGAATCTGAAAAGTTATTTCCGGACCCACAGCAAATATCATAAGGAAAATCCTTCCTTATCCCAACCCAAACCTGATTTTGCTGGGATGGGGCCATATTCCTCTAGGATATTCATTTAAGCTCTTTGAAATTCATGTTATTTATCTTTAAAAATGTTGCTCTCAATATTTGCTTCGGGAGACTTAGAGAGTGCTTCACGAATTTCACATGCACATTACCATCCACCACCATCAACCCATTGGGAGATTCCTTCAAAAGGTCACGCAGCATTTTCATCTAGAAATATGGAAAGGAGGCTGAACAAAATTAAGATTAATAGGTAGATAGGGAAAGAATAGGTCTTGACGAAGTTTGAAAATAAGATGCTGAAGATTACAGATTCATCTCTAGTTAAATATGAGGAAGGAAGCATGAAAGCAAGTTTGCTCAAGAAAAAGAAAAGAAAAGAAAAGAAGGGGAGGGAGAGAGGGAGGAAGAAAGAAGGAAGGAAGGAAGGAAGGAAGGAAGGAAGGAAGAAAAGGAGGAAGAGAGGAATGGAAGGAAGGAAGGAAGGAAGGAAGGAAGGAAGGAAGGAAGGAACGGAGGAAGAAGGGAAGGAAGGAAGGGAGGGAGGGAGGAAGAAGGGAAGGAAGGAAGGAAGGGAAGGGAAGGGAAGGGAAGGGAAGGGAAGAATGGAAGGAGCTGCCACCAAATGATCCACCAAGGATGATTTTCTTTTAGGGGGTATGATACCAGGGAGAAAATCAGAAGAACACACACACTCAGCTCAGAGCCCAACTTGGCTTCTCTCCTAGCTACTTTGCACACACTATTGAATATCTCTACAAAATAGGGGATAATGATAGTCACTTACCTTACAGGGATTTTGTGAATAATAAACTTTCAGCCCAAGAACTGGGATAAGGTAGGTTCTCCTGGTAACTTGGTAACTATTACTATCACTATTATTTCCATCATTTTCATTTCCAAGTAAAACGGCTTCCAAGCTCTAGGGCAGAAACTGTAAATGCCCTAGAAAATGAATTTTCAGATTCCCAGCTTCCGCTGAATTTTCTGACAGCCTCTACCGATAGTCTTTTTTTTTTATCTGAAATGAGTAAGTTCTTCTTCCATTAACTTAAAGTGTCACTAGAACCCAGCTCTCTGGGGAAGTCGACTTTTACTGAAGGTTTGAGGGCGTAGGGGATGGCTTAAAACAAGACCTCACAGAACAGGAAAAAACTTAAACATTAGACTTCACTTTGAATTTTAGGAGTCAGGATTTCTCACGGGGTCTGAATTCTCCTTGGGTTTAGGCCTCTGGCTTCCCTGGGATGCTGCCTCCCTCCCACCTATTCCCTCTCCTTTTTGGCCAGTGTGCCCCAATCTCCATCATCATCTAATGACAGTCAGTGGCTCCCTAACGTTCACCCCAAAGACTCCCACACTGCATATCCCCAAATTCACTGAGCTGACCCTCTAAACAATGCTTCTACCTGCTCTGGCTCTCCACCGTTGGCAAGGTGGAGGAAGAACTAAGAACAGTAGAGAATTGTGCAGGGGAGGAGCTCATGTGGGACTTGCCCCACAGCTGCTCCTCTGTCCCTGGACCATCGCATCAAGCACCGAGCCCCGGGGTCAGCATGTGAAACACACTTAATATCTATTAGCTCCCTTTCCTTGACTAACCCTTTTCCTGTCCAAGTCACCAGACCCCAGAGTCATTTGCATTGAAACCCTGAGTGTATGTAAAGAGGAAGCTGGCCCCCTAATGCCGAGGGACAAGGTCAATGAGGGCAGCTGGCCCAGTGCCGAAGCAGAGGGCAGGCAACAGGACAGGACTCTTAAAGAACACTTTTCAAGCAGCCAGCAAAGTGGGAGTAGAATGGGCGGGTTTGCTGCGCTGCAGGGAGGAAATGAGCCTTGGAACCAGCCACACCTCTGCTGAGCAGGGCATCCTCTCCCCAGGGTGGTATGACAGTGCCACTTCCCCGAGCACGTGTGACCCCACAACCACCCAGCAGGGCAATGATCACAGATGAGAGCAAATTCATATTCCTCCCCACCGCTCCCCCCACCCCAACGTTGCTGACTCAATTCGATCCCCCTCCCCCACTTTTAGGTCTTCCTGTTTATGTTGTCCCTTTGTCTCATTATTTATTTTTAGCCCTGATTTCGGAAGCTTTTATTCTGCCGGGCATTGGCAGCGTCTCAACGGCATCGGCCTGGGCTCTGAAAAGATCATTGTGCAGGGCCTGGCCTCGGGCCCCGGGCGGACAGAGCGCTAGTGTGAGACACCTTGAGCTGCCCCTCTGTGCGTGCGCGGCCAGCCCAAGGCCTGGTGGCCTTCTCCATGGACTGGCCAGCACAGCCACAGTGAGTATGAGAGATAGAGGTGACCTCAGATTTCAGCCGGTCCAGCTCTCAGATGGAGAAACTGAGACCCAGAGAAATTAAGGATCCTCTCCCTCCCCCCAAATCCCACATTAAAGTTGCAGAGCTGGACCTCAAATCCTGGGCTCTTAAATTCCAGTTCAGTGCTCTTTCCTATACGCTAGAAAGTAATTTCTGGAATAAAGTCATCAATTCCTAAATTTCAACATGGGTGTCCACCAGAGTGGCTGTTCCATATTTATTATTTAATTTTTTTTTTCTTTTTGGACTCTGAATGCACTTACATTCATGAAAAAACCCCAAAAGTCTAGAAGGACAGTGGGAGCTCCTCTCATTGTACCCGCACTCCAATTTGTCATTGTTTTTCTTTAAGAAACAAAAACATTTTTGCTATGAGTCAGGAGCAGGGAGCTGGTGCGGCTCGCCTCCATGGACTGGCTGCAGGAGCGATGGAGAAAGGAAAAGCTTCAGTTCCCAGGACAATGGTCTCTTTCACTGGGAATATACCGAACCAGAATTACAAGTGTGCAAGAATAAACAAGGCTGGAGTCAATCTAAAGTTGTTTTACACTCTGTTTTATTAAAGTCAATGCATTTCCGCTCCTATGTGCAGCGCCTAAGTTTGCCTAATTGTAGACACCCAGGGTGAATGCTAATACAGGCAGAGGACAGTTGGAGATCTGAAACCAAGGCCCTTTTCTGACCTCTACAGGCCATTTGGAGGAAAAAAAAAAAAAAGGAAGCTGCTTCTGGAAAATTACAGAGCAGGAGGCATCACAGACCAGGAGCTGAGGGAGATTTTTCCTGGATGCTTCTTTGCTGCTCTGATTGTGCTGGACACAGGCGTGCCCTACTTTTCTGCAGCTCCGCTATTCATGTTTAATAGGTTACTGAGGCAACGGGTAGGAGGTCATTCTCAGGAGACCTTTGGAATGGGAATTAAGATCTCAGTCATTCAACACATATTTAACGAAGGCCCTCTTGTCTTGGACACAGTGCTAGGCCCTCAGCATATAGCAGTGAACACCATCATCTCTCTTCTCCAAAAACTGCAAAGTCTGATGTGGGGCAGTGGCGGGGGGGGGGGGGGGGGGGGCGGAGAGATAGACAAACCTTTAGGTAATACCACGCAGCCAAAGCTATGACGCGGTTTCTGCATCAGAGTCAGATAAGGGAAGGCTACGGGGAGGAGGATACATATAGGCTATGATAAATAGAATAAGGCACAGAGGTGGAAGCAGAGAGAGCAAAAGAATAAAGTGCTTTCCAGAAACTGAAACTGTTGTTTTATGACTTTGGTAGGGGCTTGTGTTAAGACAGGATACCAGAAAGTTAGCCAGTGGCTGGATCCCTAAGGGCTCAGGTACTGGCTTCCATTTGCCTTTTATCCTTGGGACCGTGGGAGGCCACCAAAAGATTGTAAGCAGCAGAAATGGAAACAAATGCTCATTCCAAATATCATCGGGCTGCACAGAGAAGGGCTGTAAAGGAGGCAAAATCACAGGTGAGGAGAGCAGTGGGGGAAACCCACTTCCTAGTGAATCAGGAAGAAAGATCAGGGGACGGGTGGGTTCAAACCAAAGCTAAGAGCCAGGCTTGGCCAAGACTTGTGGATTCATGTGTTTTGTGAAGGTTTGAGTGCCTGCCTTTGTCAGACGTTGGGCTGTGCGTTGGACACACAAAAAAAGCAAGAAAACACAGACTCCTTGTCAAGGTGAACAAGTTTAGGAACTTGGAGTTAATCATGAGGAAGTGACTTTGAACCTATGCGTTTGAGGTGGAGTGGGGGGCATTAAGCAGGGATGTCCAGGACAAGGTATTTGTATTTGAATCCAGGATTGAAAACAACAACGATCCCGCCCTTCCTGGAGACAGGGAATTACTCTGTGGCTTCTGGAAAGCCCTCAGGGGTGTTTGAAGAGCCGCTTTTCCCTTGGAGTGCAGACCCAGGGGTCAGACCGCCTGTGTCGGAACCATGGTCCTACTACTTACTGGCTGCATAAGCACAGGCAAGTGCTTGCCTTCTTATGCTGAGAAACCTCACCTGTCGAAGAAGGAAAACAAGAGGGCTTACCTCACAGGGTTAGCGCGTGAAGCGTAACACGACTACACATGCAGTGGTCATAGACTATTGTACATGGAAGGTATTCATGTTCAGCACATGTTAACGGTAGCATGGAGTGGGAAATCAGAACTTTTTGGGAGCAGAAATCAGCCCCATCACCTAGTGAAAGTGCCTTTAAGTACAACTGAACCTCACTTTGAAACTGGCAATTGGGGTGCCTGGGTGGCTCGGTCAGTTCAGCGTCTGGCTCTTAGTTATGATTTCAGTTTATGGGATTGAGCCGTTTATTGGGCTCTGTGCTGACACCACAGAGCCTGCTTCGGATTCTCTCTCTCCCTCTTTCTGCCCCTCCCCCGCTCACACACCCACGCCTCCTCTCTCTCAAAAATAAATAAATATTAACAAAAAAGAAAGTGGCAATAATGATGCCCATCTATTACACAGAATGGTAGTGAGAGCTTAAAAGAGTATGAGCAGAGTAGGAAGACAGGTTTTCCTCCCCTAATACCTTTTAAAATAACTTCCTCTTCAGACTGAGGCATGGGTGGGGATCGGTTGATACAATTCTGTCAAAGAACATCCATTCATTCAACTTCCACACTCTGGCCAGCAGGGCGGTCAGTCTGTTTGCTCCCTCACTCTGTCCCACAGCTAGTATACAGAACTGACCTCGACACCACTTCTTGTCCTGACCCCCAGAGAATGAAGCCACACTCAGATACCTCAAATGAATTGTTCCCAACAACTGTACTTCATTATTATTAGTAACATTTTGGGAGGGGGAGTGGGGGTTGGTAGTAATACGTGTCTGCTGCTAAGAAATCATTTTAACCCCATTCACCCTAGAAAAGATCGTCAGAAACTCCTAATCAGAATAACCAGCTGTTCCAGGCTCCCATACATTGCTCTATTCTGTCTTGTCATGAGACCCAGATGTGGTTTATTTGGTAATTCTTCCACAAGTATGCAGTCTCTTCCAAAGAGAACTGAATCCATTTTTCTTCGTGGCCGAAGCAGGCTCAAAATATATACATCCTAGAAGACCAGTTTATGCCATACGCTGATGAGAGAGCCTCACCTTCTCCCCAAAAGTTTTCCATCTCAATTTGTGTGTGGCAGTATGGGGCAAAGGCACTATCTAGTGGTGCCCTGCTTTTGTAATCATGAGTCTGATAATGAATTTTCCCTCACTCACTCTGTTTATAGGCTTTACCCTGCACCTACATTGTGTGTGTGTGTGTGTGTGTGTGTGTGTGTGTTGTATGGTAGGGAACTCAAGCTCAAGTCCATCTCCATTGTGTTGAAATGCGTGCAGTAGATGATTTTAAGTCATATGCAATTGTATTCTCTTTTTATTAGGCACTGAAAGACCATAATACAATCCATTTTTACCCAAAAATGTCTTTTTACCGCTTTCTTTTTTCTAAACAACACTCTTTATCAAGAATCAGTTGGGCACTCATGAAGCCAAAGTGCTGCATGAACAAAAGAGGACATCTGTTGAGAAGACAGCAGCAGGCTCCAGACCTAATGAATTATTTTTGCCCAAAAAAAAAAAAAGCTCTCATGGTGAGTACCCAGGCTACTGTGTCTGTGTCTTTCCAAGACTGGAGCCTTTAGGGGGCTGGAGCAGGGTGGACCAGCAGGGCTAAGGGAATCTATCACTCTAATGCCAGTGCAAATGTTCAGACCCACCATGCAGGCCACTGTCCTGAGTCCCTAACAAGGATGACTTATGGCAGGCATTTCACGGACGCTCCTTCTCTTGGCAGAGAGCAGAGGCTCCCCTTGGAACATGAAACCGACTCTACAGCTCGGCTGTCCAAGCTGGGAAATAAAAGCTGTGCATGAGAACTCCTCCTCTTAGGGATGTAATGGACCTTACTTGTGTTGGCATCCCTCAAGGTGAGCTTGTAACTCAAGAATCAGGTTATTTTCAAATGTTCCCTGTGGCTCTGAATCCTTTTTTTCAGGGGTCCTGGAAGCAACTGGAGCCAATGGATGGAGTTTTTGGATTCTCACTGAAAAGATTGCAAGAAGTGGCCAGGCAGCCAAGTTGGCACGAGGCACAGGGAGCCATGTGCCAGCTCCCACTGAAGCGAGCCTGTGGTCCAAAGCACCTGGATGAATACTGCAGCCACTGGCGACTCTTAGAGATTCTGCTCCTATATCTTCTCTGCTCTATCTAAACATTTGCATAATACAGGCCAGGGCAAGGCCACTCTGTTCCTTCTTAAGCTTGCCCCCCATGGGAAACAGTCTTCCGTGGCAACTGTCAGTTTGGGAGGCTGAGATGTGCACATGGTAGGCACCCTTTTAGTGAAATCACTTACCTTTCCTGTAACACAAACTCTGATTTGAGATGGAAGATGAAGGGATTTAAGGGAAATATATGGGATTTCACTGAGACCTTGGTGTTCAGGTTTGAGGCGGGGGGAAGACACATTTGACTGCCTTCGATGTGTCAAGAAGTATGCTAGATGCAGGGAGAGATAGCAAGAAAATATCAGGGGCGTGTGTCTTAGACGAATCCACCCATCAGCCACTGGGGGGGGGGGGCTATAAAAAATACACAAATAAAATTGTAACTAGAAAGTATGCTTTAGAAGGTATGCCTAAACAGTGCAACAGGGACACAGAAGAGAGATGATATAACTTGGCTTGGGTGATTAGGAAAGGCTTTACAGAAAAAAGGTGATATTTGAACTGGGCCTTGCAACCCCCACATGATATAATGGGAGATGCTCATCAGAGACAGAAGAAAAATGTGATCATGTTTGAAAATTCAGAGGGTTTTTATGGAGCTATGTGGCTCAAGAAGTGGTGTGTGTGTGTGTGTGTGTGTGTGTGTGTGTGTGTGTGTGTGTTCACACACACTGTATATGTGTGATGGGATAAAATAAAGTTGTGTCCTATGGCAAACTAAAGAGTTTGGATAATAGCGGAACCTGAGTCTGTAAAGAAGATTGGGGCCAGGTTGTGCAGGGATCTTTTTCCTGTAGGAACTATGAAGCTAAGAAGTTTTCTATCACAGGAAAGTGTCAAGAGCAGCCAGTAGATTCTACCCTTAGGGGATCATGGAAGTATGATCCTTATGGGATCACAAGAAGCATTGTGCTTCTCTACCCTCAATAGGACTATCCTAAAGACATAACAAACAAGCTACCCCCCTTTGCCCCCATCAGAGAAAGTGCACAGGGCTCCCCCAGGAAACTGAAGCATCCCCACCCACACCCCTGCCAGACAGAGCACTGGATAACGACGGATACACGACACCTGTGCCATGACCTGGCCCCAACATCGCTTCTCTAGACTCTCATCCCACCCCTGCACACTTTGAACCACATCTGCTTCCCATTGGAGCCTCCCACTCCCAGGAATTATTGAGTGATCTTGTTTGGCTCTGAGTTTGGTAGAAGAGGGTATTCAGAACAGTTCACCATAGTGGTTTGGCCAGCAAGAGACATGTCTGGCCAGGCTGGAAGAGCCACTCCTATGACTATCTGGAGTTGACTTCCCAGTGAGTCCTCTCTTCCCCCCAGACTGAACACTGGTGAGGTGTGACACAGAATGGCCTTCAGTCCCAGTGGCAAGAGAGGGAAGTAAGCTCTCTCTCCAGGTCCTCTGTTCCCTACAAACAAACTCCTTCCCAGCTGACTTGCACCTGGGCTTACTTGTTCAAGACTTCCACATAGTCCCTATCTCACTGGATATAACTCTCCTTCTACTGATGCACCTCTGGCTTCTAGGAGTCCTTTCCAAATGGACATGTCATGGGCCCCCAGTATTCATGGCCCTAAACTGCACTCATTATCTCTCACCTCACTGCAAACCTGCTGATCTTCAAATATGGAAATGTTACACCTAGGGTAGTCATGCTATTAAACTACCAGCACAGCAGGGTGTCCAATCCATCAGTCATAAGCAAGTACTTATGCAGTGGTGCTGATGCATGCCTGCGGACATCACTCCTGGGCATGCTTCTGCGGAACATTCCTTGTCTCTGCCAGCACGTTCAGAATAAAATTCAACTTTTCCATCAAGGCACGTCAAATGTTGCTTGATCATCTCGATGCCAATCTTAATTTCATCTCTTGTCACTCCCTTCCCTTACCCGCATGCAAACACATCTTTTAAGCCGGTCACGCTCATCATTTTATTTCAAGCTGTAACCCCAACACAGGGCTTTTGCACAATCTCTTTCTACTTCTTAGCATGCTTCTTCTCCTTTTACCTGAAAACCCTTGTACATCCTTCAAGAATCACTTCAATTATCACATCTTGGTAACGTTTCCCACCACTGCTGCTCCATTAGATTTGGTGATTCCAACATTGTCTACCAACACAAGCTTCACAAAGGCATGTGCCACTGTATTAAAGTGTGTATTGCTCATCTTTCCCACTGAACTGCAAACAACTTGCAAGCAGAGTGGGTCCTTTTCTCTGCATCCTTAGAGCTTAGTAAAGTACAGGACACATAATAGGTGTTCAATATATGTTTGTTACATAGATGAACCACATGTTCCATGTCCCTGGCTTTCCCCGAACATGCTACATAGAAATTTACAATGTCCTGATCACTTTTTTCTCAGAAACCTATCAGGTAATGAGAAGCTCATCCCATAAACTAATTTGAGCTGGGGAACAAAGTGGTGATGATGAGTTAGTATATTTCTGTCCTTCCCGACAGTTACATTTTCAGCAAAACTATCTTCTTTACTCCTCAAAACAAGGAAAGAACAGAAACTTTATGTTATCTTCTATTTAAGAGTGGAAAAGTTTATGAGAGAAGTTCAGGACTGCTGTTATCTGGGATTTGAATTCAATGTCTTTGTTATTTCCCTTAAACCTCTTATATATGTTATAGACATCTGAGTGTCATAGTGCAAAGAATGGATATAGGATTTCTGAACTATAGCAAAGAAATTTGGAAGGGAGTTGGAAAAAGAAGAGACTCTAAATAATAATAGTAGTGGTAATACTACTACTACTAATAATAATAATAACATCAGCTCCTTAAATCATAGCACACATGACTTTCTCCTATGCCTTGGGGCTACATTATGGCAAAGTTTTACTGTGTGGTTTTCTGCTGGTCTAGAGGGTTGCTATGAGTTTTTTCTGAGATGATTGTTTCCCAAATCTCTTGGTGGTGATTGGTTTATCAAGGAAAGTATTTGGCAGTATTTGATCTCCAGTTTGTATTATTTCCTTTTCCCTAGGCCCACCTCAAATAAAGACTATATTTTCCAACCTCTCTTGCAGCTACCTGCGGTCATAGGACCTCTTTCTAGATGGTGGGATTAAGGAGAAGCATAACGCATGGCTTTTGAAATACAGAGACTGTGTTCTTCTTTTTCTATCTTTCTTATTGCCGGCTGACATGTAGATACAAAGGCTGACGCTTTAGCAGCCATCTTAGATTAAGAGTAAAACCAACCAACACACAGCAGACCTGGAAGCCCATACAAGTTGAGTGCTGGACACCATGTACTTATGATACCAGCTCTGGCCTACCTCTATATGGAAACCACACAAAAGAGAAATAGACTTCTGTTTCACAAAAGCTACTGCAATTTTGGATTTTCCATCTCTCAGAGCCAAACCTAACCATAACTAAATATATATATGGCATCTGGACAAATGTAAGTTTGATCTACCCTATTTTCTCCATCTTATCTGTCATTCAGTACCTGTCTTCCATGCCCCTTCTCATCTTTTCTGCATGGGCCCTGTATATGTCGTCGTCTAAATCTCTAATCTATTTGCCTCTGCATGCTGAAGGCTCTTGCTCCATTTCACTTATTCTATGACATTCCAACCTCCTACACTCTGCTCCTATGTAACCTCCTTCCCAATCCCCTCCAGGAAGAGGGAGTACTTTCCAACCATGTGGCTTTAGGTAATGTTTTGTGTAACTGTGAAAGTACTCATACAGAATGTTCTACTTGTACTATGGAGGAAAAGAAGCCAACATTGTTGAGTGTCTACCATGTGCCAATCTTTTATATTATTATATATTATCTTGTTTCATCTTTATGATAGCTTTATGATAAAGATATGATATAAACATGTTCATCTCAATTGTATGTATAAGAAAACTGAGGTTTGGGGAAATTTAATTAGTTGCCTTAGTTCTCATAACAAGTGACTGCCAGATTCAAGATATGAGCCACATCTGTCTGAGCCTGAAGTGAATGATTTTTCCAGTATGGCTTGGGGCCTCCCAGCATTATGGTTAGTGGCCTGAATTCATAGGATTTTCAAGTTTGTAGAAACCATTGGCCATGTCTTATTCAGTATTGTGCCTTCTCCCTTAGAACCTAGGACGGGTCCTGGTTTATACTGGATCTGTAAAATATATACTGTTAAAACAGACCAAGCATGATGCTTGCAAATTTTTGGTTGTGCAGCCTTTCGTGTTCAATAATTCAGAAACTAAATATGCTGCTAGGACTCTCAGAAGTCTCAGTAGGGCTCACAATTTGTGCTGAGGAGCTCAGATGCTATAGTAGGAAGACAACAATAGGAGGTAATACTCATATTTAGAACAACTTAAACAACCACATAGAAATCTGGCTGAGAAGCCAAAAAGTAGCCTCAACTCCTCCTTCCAGTCTGCTCCGACTTCAAGCATAGGAATGGAGAGGAGCGCAAAATAGTGTTGAGAGGATCCATGGTAATCCTGAAAGCAGCTCATTCTAGCATAATGGCAGCATGCAAAGGCTCCAAAGGCCACCTAACTATGTCTGTAAAATGGTATAATTATGATGTAGCCAGTCTCTATGCATAGTGACACTAGAACAAAATCTGGAAATAGGTTGCTGAGCTCACGTGGGCTAGTTTTTTGCATCAACACTGTAGTTTCTGATGGTGAAGAAACTACTTAGCCTCTAGTCCAATGGTTAGGGACTTGGAACTCACTACAACCCTGGGGCTATGGGATGGCTTTTCTTCCCTGTCCTGACCCCTCCTCCTCTTCCCCTCCCTCATCCTTGTTGAAAGCACACTCCTGGATCTGCCGGTCCAGCTCAGAGAAGCTTCCTTCCTGGTCTGAGCTGTTGTCTGTACTGTAATCAATCTCCTCCATGCAGGGGGGCTCATCATCCAGTTCTGAAGTGACGCTGCTCCTGCTGCTGCTGCATCTGCCATGGGTTCCCAGGAAATGGGAGAAGAAAGGAAGGAGAGGAAGGGAAGGAAGGAAAAAGGGATGAAGAATACAGAAGGGAAGGGAAGGAGAGAGGGAGGTGGGGAGAAAGGAGAGGGAAATGAAAAGAAAAGTTACAAGGAGCGTTTACAAGTGATTGGAAAGGAAGAATGAAAGTTATCCTCTAGGAGTTGTAATCTCAACACTCCCTGCTCTTCTAAATATGTTTCAGGCACAGTTTTCTGTGTCCTCCACCATTATTTTGAGATGTGGGGAGGAAATCACATAAAATCTTTGGGTTTCCTTCCTCCTTTGCAAGAAGAATCTGCATTTCTAAGTCCAATCAGAAGATTTCCAGTCAGAAGAGGTGGACAACCTCACATATTTAAGATCTCTGAAGTCTTTTGGGCTCAAAGTGAAACATCTGAGAAGGGTGTCACTGAGTATCAGAGAATGTCATGTCAACTATGCCCAGGGAAGAGTGGAATTGGAATTCAGGTAGCGGAGACCAGACCAGAAGCTTTAATGTTTCTCACTGTAACTCACAGCACTCTGAGTCCGTGCATTAGTTCTCCTTCATTATGATGGATGGTTTATTGGAGTTAGACAATTAATCCAGGTTGAAATTAATAAAGGAGGGAGTAAGTAAGTAGGCAGATAGCATTCCTTTTCTATTGTGCTTGTGCTTCCCATCATCTGCCTTCTCTCCCTTTTATGTTAGTTTATTCACAAATGGAAGATCAGCAGGGGTTGACCAGTAAGAGGTAGCAGGAATGGACAACAAACCTTGACCACATATTGTGAGCAGGGGATATTTCCTCCCAAGGAACGGTGTATCTACCTCATTTGCATGAGGTACCTTCTTTCCTGAACACTTTCTAATCACTCCCTACTTAGGACTTAACCAATTAGGATTAACAGCGTGCTGGGTTTCTACTCTGTGATTTATAGAAGGCAAGCACTTCATAAATCAGGCAGAGCCGTTCATCCACCTGGCTTGCCATAAACAATGAAAATGGGTAATCAGCAGCACAGTTACATGTTAGCTTGGGAAATGAATCAGAGTCCAGTTTCTTAATTGTCTACTGACTGATGGGAGCAGCTTCCATGCTCTCCAGGCCCTCAGTCTCCTAAACCGAAGGTCTGGTGGGACATTGCCCGAATGGAGAGAACCGTGTTTCCACAGCACCACAGCATTAAATTGTTATCATATTTTACAGGCAGAGTTGTGGGTGATAAAGCAGCTGAGTAAAGGAAGGTAAGAGCTGCCCAACTGTAACATGAGCTCAAGTCAGCAAGAACTGATTGCCTTGACTCAACTGTCACCCTACCGGGGACTGAGATGACATTCTGTACAATGTCAAGAGGCTGAGCTTAAATCCTGGCTATGAGACCTTGGAAAACCCCTCAGTCTCACAGAATGTCAATAATAACACCTCAGGAGGTGTTGTGAATACTGAATCAGAAAGCACACAGATGCTGTCTAGCAGAGTGCCTTGCAAAGTAAAGGCAATCAACAAATGTTAATTCCACCGCGCTACCCTGGACACGAAAGAAGACCGAGACATGGTGTTGCAGGAGGGCGGACATTGCGATTTGTTGGTTCACACCTGGGTTATAACTACAGCAAAACCATTCAGACTGGCATGGCTAGTAACTTCTCTGAGGCATCATTTTTATCGTGCTACTTCCAAATGCAGGAACTTGCAATGACTCTTTCTTGCTTATTAATGGCAATATGGTATTGATGGATGGGATGTTCTCTCCAGGGTCCTGTTGGCAGGAGTCCATGAGTGAACTACAGGGTCAGTCTTCCCCTAACGAGGGCCTGTCTTGCCTCCACTGCGGGGTCTGCTCTGGTCACTGATGGACATGGACCTTTCCTACCACAGCCAAGTTGTCAGGCTGTCCTGGTTGTGATCCTCCAAACACAACGGACTAAGTGTTTTTCCAAGACTTTGTTCAGGTAGCCAAATTCTCATATCTAAAATGGATTTCCAACTCCTCAGCATCCAACAAAATGTGATATATCATTTCTAAAAGCTCATCTTCATTTCCACCAAATGACTGCTTTCATGGCTTCATCTCTTTGAGATTTTCTTCTTTTAAATACTAATCTTCACATTCTTAAATTCTTTTTATCCTTAATAATGTTTCCAGGCCTGTGGTGAATCAGGCCCACATCGTTTGCTCATCCTATATTATTCTATAGAATGTCTACAGTGTGCTGAGACCCACAATAAACAGTTGCCACACTGAACATATAGCAAGTATGTATGTAGAAAAATCTATGTTTTGGACCATCTTTGGGGGAATTACTTTTTATTTGAGTTCTTTTTCAAACATTTTCTATACTAATTACACCATAACTATCATGTTAGTGATTTTACTGATTTCAAACAAACGTGGTTTCTTTTGTCACTGAGATATATAACATAAAATAAGCGTATAATATATTGTTAAATTACATTTTATACATATATGATATTATACATATATATATTTAACTTATATATGCAAAGACCTAAAAAACTTCATGTCTCTCACTTATTTTCCAAATAAAATGTAAGTATTGTAATAAATTAGAAAATCAAATTACATATGAGGGATTTCTTCTTCTGTACAGACAGAGAAGACTTCTCTTTTTTCCTCCTCATATATTATCCTGGATATTTTAAAACAAACATAAGAAGAGTCTGAAATGTGGATGAAATATGGAGGGAAGGAAGTTGACGAGATGAGGTCTCAGGACTAATGGACAATACAGTGGTGATCTCCCTGTCTTTTGTCTTTGCCCCTTACATCCCTGACTTGGAGCTAGACAAGCTGACAATGTGGAAATACTAACAGGTGTGGAGAAAAAGAGCCCCAAGAGCTAGTTCTCTCTAGCCAGATGGTAAGGGAAGAGGCAGTCTAGCAAGAAAGACCAGTTTAAACCATACTAGCCTGACTCCAGCCAAACACCACCGAAAAACCAGTGGGCCCACACCCATCCCACCAAGAGAAGCAGGGAGCCTAGACTTCTACTCCCACTAGACTGTAACAAGGTGCCCACAATCCCTTCCTTTCTCCCAAGCTGAGGCATCAGAGTGGGTAGAATAGGGAGCCAGAGCTTTCATTCCTAGTGCCCAGTAGTGAGGTCCCTTACCCATCAATACCACTGGAGGCCATGGGGGAGCCTGGACTTCCATGCACAACTGTTAGTAACAAGACTAACCCCACCAATGCCAGTGGAGGGCAGCAGAAGGGCCCTCTTGCCCCTGTGACCCAGAGTGATATTAGCGAAGGCCTAGAGGGGACCTGAAACTCTCCCCACTGCCCAGCAGTAACAAGGGGCCCTCTCACGCAAGGTGTCAATGTGGCTAAATGGGGTACCTAGACTTTCACCCCCACTTGGCTGTACAAAGTCCCTTCTTCTTCTATCTGGGTTGTGCCAGAGGAGACCAGTTTAAACAGAAGATTCAAATAAAATCTTAGTCTTATAGCATAATATTCAAAATGTCAAGATGTCAATATAAAATTATTCATCACACCAAGAATCAGGACAACCAATAGATACAAACACCAACATGACAGAGAATCATCCAGTGAGGATTTTAAAGCAGACATCACACAAGTGCTCCACCGAGAATGATGGATATACATGAAAATAAATATAATGCCTCAGTAAAGAAATAGAAAATCGCAGATAAATATAATATAATAATTATAATATAATAATTATTATATTATAATATATAATATATATTATAATAATATATATAATATATAATATATATAATATAATAATATATATTATATATAATAATAATATATAATATAATAATATTATATATAATATATAATAATATTATATTATAATAATATATATTATATATAATATAATATATATTATATCATATATTATAATATATATAATATTATAGTATATTATATTTATTATATATACACACACATATATATGTATATATGATATATAATATAAACAAAATATAAAAAAATCAAATTAAATTTTAGAAGTGAGAAGTGTACAATAACAGAAATGTAAAATATGGCAAAGAAATAGAAAGTCTTGCAAAGAAATATAAGGCACAAAGGAGAATCAGATGGAAAGTTGAAAATTGAAAAATAAAAATAAATAAATGAACAAAAAATTCAGCAGATGGACTTAACAGCAGAATCGAAGAGACAGGGGAGGGATTTGGTGGACTTGAAAATAAAACAATAGAAATTACTCAATCTGTACATTAGTGAAAATAGACTAAACCAACGAGCAGGACACTAAGACCCTGTGCACTATAACAAAAGATCTAACATTCATTCCATCAGAGTCTCAAAAAGAAGAAAATCTGAAAATATATTCAAAGTAATGGTTGAAAATTTCTTAAATTTGGCAAAAGACATAAGCTGACAAGTACAAGAAGCTGAGCAAAGCCCAGACAGATAAACTCAAAAATATCCACACCAAGACAAATTACCACCAACCTTCTGAAAAACAAAGGCACATCAAAAATCTCAGAGGCAGTGAGAGAGAAACATAGGGAAATGACACTAAAGAAAAAAAATATTTGAATGGCAGCAGAGTTCTCTTCAGAAATCATAGACACTAGAAGAAAATGGCACACTCATTCTTCAAGGTTGAAAGAAAAGAACTATCAGCCTAGAATGCTGAAATCAGAAAAAAAAAATTCCAACAATGAAGGGAAAATTAAAGGCATTCTTATAGGAAGTAAAGTTTTGAGAATCTGTTGATGACAGACCCACCCTGTAAGAATGGCTAAAGGGAATACTCTAAACAGAAATAAAATAATAAAAGAAGAAATTTTAGAACATGAGGAATAAGGAAAGGACATCAAAAGAGGAAAAATATGGATAAATACAAAAGGTTTCTCTTTTCCTCTTTGTTTGACAACATAGCATTGTCAACTTGTGTGACATGTTCTCCTTGTATTATATAAATATTGAAGATCATTATATGACAAATGGGGGGCAAAGAAGGTACAGGGAGGTAAGTTTTGTACAGTTTGCTTGAACTGGTAACAATGTGACACCAGTTGATCATAACAAGTTGTGTGTATATAATGTAGTATTTTCAGAACGAAAAATGTTATACATAGAAGCACACTCAAGCACCTATAGATAAATTAAAATGGAATTCTAAAAAATATCCATTCACAGAAGACAGGAGAAAGAAAACAGAGATAAAAAAAAAAAGAGAGAAAGTAGAAATAGAGAAACAATAAATGGAAATCTTAGCCCTAACATACCAATAACATTAAATGTAAATGTTGAAATACACCAATTAAGTGAGATTGCCAGAGTGGATTAAAAATGTGATGAAACCATATGCTGTCTATAATAAATCACTTAAAGTATAATGGCATAGGTACACTGCAAGTGAAAGAATGGAAAAGATATTCCATACAAACTTTAATAAAAAAAAAGTAGGAGTGGCTCTATTAATATCAGATAAGGTGTTGTCAGAGTAAAGGAAATAACCATGGGCAGAGGGGTATATGATGATAAAAATGTCCATAAAAATGTGTATACACCAAAGTTGCATAAATATGTGAAGCAAAAACTGATAGAACTGAAAGGAGAATTAAACAAATCTATAATTATAGCTCAAGACTCCAAAATTCCTTTCTCAATGGTTGACTAAACAGCTAGACAGAAAATCAGCAACAACACTATCAACCAACAAGCTATTAACTGACATTAATAAAATACTTCACCTCTAAACAGCAGAACACATATTCCTTTCCAATGCACATGGAATATATACCCATATGGAACATATCCTCAACTCTACATAAAGCTCAATAAATTTAAAAGGAGAAAAATTGTACAGAGTGTATTAACTGACCACAATGGAACTAAGCCAGAAATTGAAAACAGAAAGACAAAAGGAAAGTTCCCAAACACTTGGAAAGTAAGTAAAAACACCACTAAATAATGCAGAAGGTCAAATAGGATATTTCAAGGGAAAGAAAAAAAATGCATTGAATTGAATGAAATTGCAAATATAACCTATCAAAATCTGTGAGACATAGAGCCATGGTGAGAGGGAAATTTACAGCAGTAAATGCTTACCTTAGAAAAGTCTAAAATCAAAAATCTACTACTATCTCAGGAAGTAGAAACTATAAGTGCAAAATAAGCCCAAAGCAGGTAGAAAACAAGGACAGAAATAATAAAGAAATAGAAACCAATGTAATTGAAACAGAAAAACAATAGGGAAAATCAATGAGAAAAAGAGCTGACTGTTTGGAAAAAAAATCTATAAAATTGACTAACCTCTAGCAAGCCTAACAAAGAACAGAACAAGGAAGCACTAAATACCAATATCAAAAATGAAAGAGGACTATCACTTCAGACTCTGCAGCCATCAAAAGGATAAGGGAATACCACAAAAAACTCTATGCACATAAATTTGACAATGTAGATTATATGGACCAATTCCTCAAAAAATAAAAACTACAACAATTCACCTACTATGAAATAGTTCACTTGAATAGCTCCATAACTATTAAGAAAATTGAATTTATAATTTAAAACTCTCAAAAAAGAAATCTCTAAGCCTAGGCCCAGATATTTTCACTGGAGAATTTTACAACATGATTAAAAAAGAATTAACACCAATTCTACACAATCTTTTCTGGAAAATAAGAGGAGAGAGAACACTTCCTATTCATTTTATGAGTCAAGTATTACCCTGATACTAAAATTAGATAAAGACACTGAAAAGAAAGAAAGAAAACTACAGACAAATATCCATTATGAATATAAATCCTTAACAAACTATTAGCAAATTGAGTTCAGCATTCTATAAAAAAAGAATGACACACCCTGACCCAGTAGAGTTAATTCCAGGGATTCAAGACGGGTTCAATATTAAAAAAATCAATCAGTGGAAGCCATACATTAATAGACTAATGAAGAAAATCACACGATCATATAAATTTATGCAGAAAAATCATCTGACAAAATTAAACACCCGTTTAGGGAGAACTCCAAGAATAGATAGTCATAAAGGAGGACTTCCTGGCCTTGATAAAGAACTCATATGAAAACCTACATCTATTATACTTAACAGTGAAAAACTGAATGCTCTTTCCTATGATTAGGAACAAGTCAAGATGTCTAATGTCATCATTGCCTTTCAACAGAGTGGTAGAATCTTTAGTCAGCTCAGTGAGGCAGAGAGAGAATATAAAGGTGTACAGGTAGGAAAGCGAGAAATGTAACTATCTCCCATTTGGGGAATGTACAAAAACAAAAACTATCAAAGAAGCAAAAAATAACCTCTGGAACTATAAGTGAGGTCATGAGGTCATAGGTAACAAGATCAACATACAAAAATCAACTATAGTAGTAACAATGAACATTTAAAAATCACCAGACTTTTATAACCACTAAACAAAACTGAAACATCTAGGCATTAATAGAATAAAACACATCCCAGACTTGTATGCTAAGAAATGCAAAAAGCTGATGACAGAAATCCAAGAAGATTTAATAAATGGAGGAATGGACATGGCTTAGAAGACTCAACATTGCAAAGATGGCAATTTTCCCTGAAATGACACACAAACATAATGCAGTCTTATCAAAATTCCAAAAATACTTCTGTGGATATAGAAAATGTAATGCAAAAATCCGTGTGGAAAGGCCAAGGAAATAGCTAAAACTATTTTGAAAACAAAAATAAAGTAGGAAGGAGGAATCACTCCATTCAATTTCAGGACATATTGTATAGCTATAGTTAATCAAGACTCTATGCTTCTGGCAGAGTGATAGACACACAGATCAACAAAATAGGACCGAGAATTCAGAAATCTATCCATACAGGTAGATTTAATAATCTACCAACTAATTTTAATAATCTATCCAATTTATTTTTGACCAAAGTATAAAACTTATATTTGACCAAAGCACAAAAGCAACTCAACCAGTAGGAGGGTTTATAATTTTGCATTTTATAAAAAGCCAAGAGATTTTGCAAAAGAAAGACATCAGAAAACACGCAAGACCTCAAGAAACCTAAAGCTATGTGTTTTCCTTACAGATGTGCAGGTTGGGCTAGGGGAGGACTTTATGTGAGAAAGTCTAAGCAACTCAAAGATGAAACAGAATAAAGATCTCAGAAATGAGAAAGACATGTTCAGAAAAATGTTGATGAGCAGAGAGCTACGTTAAATATATAAGGCTGATCTGGAAGTGATGTTTATAAAACAGAATATAAATGTTATAAATCTTGTCAATGTAAAAACGATGTTACAACTAATACAAATAAAAATGATGTATGAATTGGAAAAGAAATCCAAATCAGAATCATTGATCATTTACAGGGTGACTCGATAGGGCATATATGAAATTCAAAAATAAAAACAAGAAATAGAGGCTTAAATTTAAGAATGTAATGTTAACAAAGTAATAATTGGAAAACTCAATTGCTGAAAGGGGGAACAACTTGATGAATAAAGAATACAGATAACATGAAAGATTTGGGCCCCCCAAATTGTACTTTGAGTATAAACAGAATGATTCTGGTTGCTGAAACCCTAAGGACCTCATGAGAAACAAACATAAAATGACCATGTAGATATTCTTTCAAAAGCCTAAGTACATGGAGCTCCCATTGGAGGAGGTGAAGGATATAGCCTGCCCAAGGTGCATGCCAATACAAAATTACAGATCACGTAAGGAAATAATTAATTCACTTTAAGCAAGAATCAGCAGCAATAAAAAAGCAGCATAAGCAGATATCCACAAACCTGAAATAATATGACAATCTGGGAAGAGGCTACAGAATAAGGATATTTAAAATGATAAGCAGGCTGGGACACCTGGGTGGCTCAGCCTGTTGGGTGACTGCTTTGGCCTAGGTCATGATATCTCTGGTCCCGAGTTCTAGCTCCACGGCGGGCTCTGTGCTGACACCTCGAAGCCTGGAGCCTGTTTCAGATTCTGTGTCTCCCTCTTTCTCTGCTCCTCCCCCCCTCACACTCTGTCTCTCTCTCTGTCTCTCTCTCTCAAAAATAAATAAACATTAAAAAAATAAAATAAGATAAAATAATTAGCAGGAACAGCTGGGTGGCTCAGCTGTCGTGTCTGACTTTGGCTCAAGTCATGATCTCACCAATCCTGAGTTGGAGCCCCACATTGGGCTCTATGCTGACAGCTCAGAGCCTTGAGCCTGCTTCGGATTCTGTGTCTCCCTCTCTCTCTGCCCCTCCTCTGCTTGTACTCTGTCTCTCTCTCAAAAATAAGTCAACATTAATTTTTTTAAATGATTAAGGGATTAGAATAAGTTCCAGAAGCATAATGAAAGAAAATTATTCTTTTGGAAAAAAAAAAAAGGCAAATGTGGAAATTGAACAGATTACCTCTAGAAGAAAAAGTATACACTAAACAGCTCGATGGAACAGTTCAACAACACAAAAGACACAGTTAAACAGAGAATTCATAAACAAGAAGATAGATGTATACAGGGGGGTTTAGGTTAAATCGGTAAGGGGCAATCTTCAAAAACATAATAGTTGGAAGATGGTAGCTCCCAAATTGAAGAAATACTCTGGAAAGCAGGAAAATTAAGAAACAAAACGAAATCCAAAATTATGCACATCAGGATGAATACCAATAAAGAAAGAGCACATAAGAGAAATCGGGAAAGAAAAGACATATTGCCCTTAAATGAATGACATTTAAAGCAACAGATTTCCCATTAAAACACAAATAAAGCAGGGAACTAGGTAAAGAGAACTCTGTGATATCCTGGCAGCTTTCCTATAAACCTAAATCTACTCCAAACTACAAAATTTAATTTTAAAAAGTTTAAAAACTGATGGCAATGTTACACCTAGCCAGGAAAAACCCAAACAACACCAAACAATGAATTAATGTCTTCAGAATGCTGAGGGAAAACAAACCCCAAGCTGCAATTACAGGCTAAAACATAAAAAAAAAAAAAAAACAAACCTTTATTTTTTGTAAATGAGGGCAAAATAAATACATTTTCCCACACATGGATCATGACTGAAGGAACGACTAATGTGTATATTTCTGTAAGGAGGAAACTAAATTCATAAGGAAGAAATAAGATCTTGAGAAATGAGTTTGTAAAAAAACAGTTGCTAAACATGGGATCATACGAAAAATATGCTCCTACAGTCTGACCTTGGTTACATTTCAACAGTAAGAATAGAGTGACTTAAAATAGTGACCAACAGAGTATGAGTAGAAGTGACGTTTGACACTTTCCACCCGGGCCTTGGAGTTCCCTGAACGAGTGAGAGATCCTCCATGGATTCTACATTTTCTTATTATATTATATTATATTATATTATATTATATTATATTATATATTATAATATTATTTATATATAAATATGCCATAAATGATTATTTTAGTGAGAAAAATGATATTAAAATGTTTTAATCTAAAAAGATAAAAGAAAATTTGGGAGAAAAAAATAGGGAAAGATATAAAAAAAAAGGAAAGAAAGTAAAGAGAGAAAGAGGGAGGGAAGGAAGGAAGGGGGGAAGGAGGAAGGAAGGAGGGAGGGAAGGAAGAGGGGAGGGAGGGAGGAATGAGGGAGAGAGGGAAAGAGGAAGGAGGGAGGGAAGGAAGGGGGAGGGAGGGAGGCAGAAGGAAGGGAAGGAAGGGGGAGGGAAGGAAGGAAGGAGAGAGGGGGGAAGGAGGGAGGGAAGGAAGAGGGGGGGAGGGAGGGAGGGAGGGAGGGCAGGAGGGAGGAAAGGGGATAGATAGAGAAGATAAATTGCTAGTGGCAGGTGTCCCTGCAAGGGGTCAGTCAGGGTTGCTATATATATCCTTCCACTGCTCAGTCCATTATCTTATTTCCTTTGGATAAAATTGCTCACACCTCGTAAAATGCTAGTAAAGTCATCCTTGACGTCTCAGCCTATCTATCTCATCTTGAAGGCAAAGCTGGCATCCCATCTCTTCTTTGAAATCTTGGCCAAGAACAGTGACCACTCTCCTTTCTTTCTCTTGTACAAGCACCTAGTGGGACCACTCTCTCTGACGTGTGGCTGACATTACTGTCTAATATTCCTGTCAGTGTTAATAAACGATTCTACGTGTGTTGACCTTTGGCTAATTGCCAGACTGCTAGTTGCACTGTCCTCATGCCCAAGGCAGTGGCACACTGGCCCCCTCTCATTAGCTGTTTGCTCCTTCCAGGCAATTCTTTACCCTCCTAAAAAGCCTCACCCAAATGTTAGCCCAGCACACCAGAATAGTAAATAGAGCCCTGGCATCCAGAGAGAACCTTCTAAGGGCAGGCAGCATTCTACATGGCAGGGAGCAGGCTTGAGTTTCCAAAATGAAGCTGCCAACATCATCAAGAGTTGCTCTCTCTGCAGCTTACAGATTCAACTACCTTAGCTCCTTCTCTCCTTCTCTCATTTTCCCAAACTGATGAATTCAGCAAGAAAGAATCACAATATCCAACTTACATTAAATATAAATAAAAGGAACTGGGGCGCCTGGGTGGCACAGTCAGTTGAGGGTCCGACTTCGGCTCAGATCATGATCTTGTGGTTTGTGAGTTTGAGCCCTGTGTGGAGTTCTGTGCTGACAGCTCAGAGCCTGGAGCCTGCTTTGGATTCCGTGTCTCCCTGTCTCGCTCTCCCCTCCCCTGCTCGTGCTCTGTGCTCTGCCTCACTTTCTCAACAATAAATAAAACATTAAAAAGTATATTTAAAAACTAAAAGGAATTAACTTTATGCAGAAATCAAACTGTTTCCATTAGTAGGGTGCTCCTTTTTTTTTT
Source organism: Prionailurus viverrinus (assembly GCF_022837055.1). Taxonomy (NCBI): domain Eukaryota; kingdom Metazoa; phylum Chordata; class Mammalia; order Carnivora; family Felidae; genus Prionailurus; species Prionailurus viverrinus. The sequence continues at coordinate 3,937,745 of NC_062566.1, forward strand.
AAGTTTATTTTGAGAGAGAGAGAGAGAGAGCACAAGCAGGGGAGGGGGGGAGAGAGAAGGAGACAGAGAGAGAATCCCAACTGGACTCCACACCCTCAGCTCAGTCTGACACGGGGCTCAAACCCACAAACAGTGAGATCATGACCTGAGCTGAAGTCAGATGCTTAACCACCTGAGCCCCCCAGGTGCCCCAGGAGGCTGCTCCTTCATACCCAGATGTGGGAAATGTATGGAGAAAACACCTGAAAAGTGATTTTATTTCTTCCTTTTCACCAGGATGCTTTTGATAGCCTGGAGACACACATTCAAAAGTCACTTTGGATGGTGTTGGAGAATCCTGTGGTACAGTAGGGAAAATGTAAATCAGACATAAGACATAAACCCGGAGTCAAAGAATCACAGCTTTGAATCCTGGCTTCAAAGATCAAGTGAGAAACAGGGATCTACCTTCTCTGCACTCCACTGTCTTCACCTACAGAGTGGATCTTACCTGCTTTCTCCGTGCAATGACATGAGGGGGAAGCAGATTTCCTAGCACAAAACCTCGCCGGAATTTTCATTCCCCTTTCCTTTCCACAGCGTTTGCAGACAAGGCATGAAAATATTTTTATCCTGGGAGGTTCATCATCTTCCTCCTCAAATATAAACCCAATAAATGCCGCTTGCAAATAGTTTCTAAGCAAAGCCATTAACAAGTCTCCATCCCTTGCAATTCATCCAAGCCAGCCTGTACAGCAATTTGCAAATTTATGATGTGATAGATAGAATTTCTTTGTTTTGATTTTTCATTTGCATATTTATTGAGATATGACGATCTTAATTAGTTCTGCCTTTTTTGTTTTGTTTGTTTTCTTGGTTGGGAAGAGACAGCTTTCCATAGTGCAAAATAATTCTGCATGCTAACAGGGTGACCAAAACCCAGCCTGTGGCATTCCTCTATGTTGATGCTGCTTAAAATGCAGCTTTGTGGATTCTCTTTTCACTTGTTTCCTCTTTAAATGCTGAGGTAATGCTAAAGACTTGGGTGAATGCCAGACCTCAAGAGGCAGCCACCTACTGAGAAGCAAGAGAACACTTTTAAGATTCCAAACACTTACACTCATCCTCCATGTTCTCCCCAGACTACCTATCACCCATCACCCATCACCCTCCCGAAAAAGCTGAGCCCTACCAAATGCCTCTTCAAAATGCAGCCCTGTAGCATCCTGGCTTTTTCGAGGAGAAAATGCAATGGAATTCTCTGGGAGGGTGCATCCCAGAGGAGTATTCCGACACTCTGCTCACACTGGGCTTTTTGTCCTTGACCCTCTATTTAGTTTCTTCAGGAGCAGAGCTGTGTGAATTCTGTACCCCGTCGGAGAGACACGGGCAGCCTAGCTGATAACACGTAAACACGTAAAGACAGACGGATTATGCCCGGTATGAATATCTCACCATCCATCATCACCCAGAACAATTAGCATGATTCCCTAGAGTTTCCCATTTGCCAAGTTCTTCACAGCATCACGAAATCTGTCACCGATTCAACACTTATACGAGGAAGGATATAATTTATTATTTCCCTGGGATTTGGGCTCTTTTTTTTTTTTGGATTTGTTTATTAAAATAAACCCAGTAATGGAGAATTTCCTGTATACAGAGTAAAGCACTAGGCACCATTGGTAAAGGGAAAAAATATTAGCACTGCTAATCACCTACTGTGTGCCAGATGCTTTGCATTTACTTTCATTTCACTTAAAATGCATTCAGATATGCGTATCTATGGGGCAATATTATGATTCCGATTTTACAGTCGGGAAAAGAGAGACCTTGGGCGTTTAGGAAATGTTCTCATTATCTTAAAGCTACACATGGCACAGAAGATGTCCGATAATCAGATAAGATCAAGGGTTCCTGTATCCTTCAATTTAATCAGTAGATACTGCCATATACAAGCTACTTTGCCTAAGGATGAAATGGGAGGAGATATTAATACAGTCAAAATCAGTCATGGGCTCTGTCAAGTGGTCTAGAGTTCTAGAAAATGTCCAATGTCATTCTCACCAAAAAGTCGTGGTGATAAATGTCCTACTTCTTACTGGTCAAATGAATCTGTGATGATGTCGGCTATGTGGTCCAAATTCTTCACAAAAATAGAAATGCCGAATAAAACAGGATGAGAGTGGGTGAGGAAAGAATGAAAACCAAAGTGGGGACAGACAGACAGAGAGAGAGAGGTGGAGTGATGGAGATGGCCTGTGAGGTGTTTAGTAACACTTGCTCAACCAGGTTGCCAGCAAGTGTTTCCCCCTTACGTTCTCATAACTTCTATGAGAAGTGAGTTGACTTAAGTGGCCTGAAAAAAACAAAATATGTAGGATGCTGGTTCACCGTGGAGGATCGTCAGGAGCTGAAAAATTTGGCAACTGTATGAAGATTTCTGAGGGATCCACTGAGGTTTCAGACATGCACTTTAAAGTCTTCATCTAGAACAGCTGATGAAGTACCATGAGCCATGTCAATTCATTTGCTCAGTCCTTTTGTTAGAAACTGATCTGGTTGGTAGTAAAACAGAGTTGGGGTCTGTGGTATATGGTTGGCCACACTCCGTAGCTAAGTGATCTAGAGATGTGAACTAACCCACAAAGGTATCCAACTCAAGAGCATTATGACCTGATGTCAACTGACTAAAGGTGTTTGTGGGCCAGTCTGTCACTTCAGAAATGAATGATAATGGGAGCTCAGGCTACTACCCACTCCCATACCTGGTCTCCACCATTCTCACCGTATTTTCTCATTGAAGAGCTCCAAGTGCACCCTCTTGAATATTTGTGGATAACTACTAGAGAGCTACAACATAATGAGGCAAGCTAAAATATTTGCCATTGGATACATTCTCTTGAACAGAGGAACACATGGGGCCATGGAAGTTTCAATGGCCAAACAAAACCAAACAAAAACAAAAACCAAAAAACCACTCTACAGTGGCACCAAACAATCAAACTGTGATTGTGTCTCACTCAATTACACTGCTCTAACACTCACCATTATCTTTCAAGAACTTGAAAAACAGCATTTCCTTACTGTCTGGAAACAAAACAAAACAAAACAAAACAGAACATCTAAGAGAAGTACACATTTGCCGAAACCACTTAGATTTCTGTGTAATGTTTGGTGCAACTTTCTGTGCTAAGGGGTATTGCCACTCAAATGTTATGTTAGAAGGACTTTCCTTTTCTTATATGCTTCAAACCACAAGTAAATAAGCCTGGTTACCAGAAATAAAGTAAACAACATTATCAAGGATAAATCATGCGATGGGAAAGGTCAGGGGTGATTTCTCAGAAAAAACAAAACAAATGAAATTTAAAAATGTGGACATAGGTTTTGATCTTTTGAAAAATTAAAAGGCAATCTGTGCATTTATGTTCTGACTCATAATTTTATAGACATATCTCTTAAGTGCCACTCTGCACTTATTTCTATAACGAACGCTTAATGTTATAAATGTTTATACATTGTTGGTCTCTCATTGGAAACGTACGCATTTATTGCTCTCGGCCAATGAAAGCCGTATGCCATTCTGCACTGCCCTTATTTCAGAAAGTGCTCATTTTTTAACTCCTCCACATTTTTACCTTTCTGACATGATTTTATGTTCTGGTGAACAGTTTTGACTCCTAATGACTCACAAAAGACATGCAAATAATAGTGCTGGAGGTACAGACAGTGAATACTAGTTTTAAAGCAGCTTGAGGCGTGAGCACATTTAAGGAAATTAAGGGTAAAGAAACAGATGATAATGCCCAAGGCCAGTGGATGTCTCTATGGAGGTCATTGAGGAAATCCCCTTCTACTGGGACTTAGAACCACCCCACTCCCTTCCATCCCCAGGAAACGCCATTTTGTGTCTGGATCTCCTTTGGTTACCATACTCTCTCCTAGATTTGTTGACACCTATAAGCCTAGATATAATTCTGGTTGAGATCACTTCTGATACAACAGACACATCCATGTGGCTGGTTAGCATGGGTGGTTCCAAGGATGACCCTCTGATAAAGTCCGTGGCGAAAGGATGGGTCACGGACCACGTTGCTCTCTTACCCTTGCTGGTCCCAGGACTGAAGTTATTATGTACTCCTTGAGCCCAAAGGGAAAAAATCTAGCTTTCCAAAATCTTGAGACTCTCACTAGGATGCACCCCATCTTTCATATCCTTGGCATGTGCAGGTAGCAAGAGTGGTGAGAGACTGTAACCCCAAACTCCTCTTCTTTATTAGGTTTCTTCCCCAGAGGGTTTAGAGTAAGTGGTTGAGACATTACAACATGTGGAGGTTTATCCACATCATTGTGAATCTATGCTTCTGTGCTGAGATCCCTTTATCCAGGGCTGAGGGAGACGGGGTTTCTCTTTTTGCTAGTGTTTTTAACTCCCCTCAATCATACTAACTTAACTGGAGATTTGTAGGAGTCCTTTGATATGATAAAGAGCTTCATAGACCTCACTGTATCCTGTAAGATACCCAACCCAAATTGTAAGATTCATCTGTAGCTAGAAGAGTCTGCGGTGGTTGCTGGAACAATGTCAGGGAATCCTAAGTGAAGGAAATGGCATGCTAAAGTATAACATCGGGAACTGTCTCCAAAGGGACAGTGTTATAGGACTTGTACAGCTTTGATTCAGGAGATATTCCCATTTCTACAAATACCTCCTTCTCTCTCAACTCAGAATGCTGGTACCTATTAGAAACTGAAAGCCTTATATGAGAATACAGCAGAATATAGCTTGAGGGAGAAGCTTTAGCAATCCTGGAGGAACGAGCCTTGGCTGAACAAAAGCATGGGTGAGTGTAAAGTCTGAGGTCACACAGGTGGCTTTAAGTGGTTAGGTAGGTGAGTGTTAAAGAAGGAGGTGTTTCAATAATATTACAACATATAAATGTGTCAAATTCCCTTAAATATACACAATGTTGTGTCAAATACACTTCAGTAAAAAAAAGCTCTGATTTGAGGAGCCTGGCTGGGTCAGTCAGTTAAGCATTGACTTCGGCTCAGGTCACAATTCGCAGTTTGTGAGCTTGAGCCCCGTGTCAGGCTCGGAGCCTGGAGCCTGCTTTGGATTCTGTGTCTCCCTCTTTCTCTGCACCTCCCCAGGTTGTACTCTGTCTCTGTCTCTCTCTCTCTCAAAAATAAAAACATTAAATTTTTTTTTTAAAACAAGCTCTAATTTATGGTACAAATGATGGAACAGTTTTAAAGTGAGACCTAAGATAAATAGATAGATAGATCTATCAATAGCTGGATGGACAGACAGACATATATATATATATATATATATATATATGCATATATATATCTTTGCATATATATATCTTATTATTTCTATTTGTTTTACTAAATTGCATTTATGAAGCAGAATCTTTATATAAACTTTACCTTTTTTACTTAGTATCAACATCTTAAACACATATTATAAGCAAAGTCTTTTCACAGCGGGCACTTTGTGAGCTCTCAGAAAACCTCGGTTGCTATCTCTACCCCTTAAGTTAATAGAGTTTTGGTTTATATCAATACTTCTATTATAGAGACTTGATATTACATACCTGGGGAGAAAAAGGAGCTTCTGTAATCTGATCTCTACTTATTTCTTTATCCCACTTTTCAAACTATATTCTCCTGTGTAATCCCTCCATTAAAGTTGGTCTCTCAGCTCTCCTCAAATCCATATGGGGCTTTGCTGTGCCTCTGAATTGGCTCAGAGAAACACACGGACTCTACGTGCAGTGCTGTCCTTCTCACCACTGGGAATGGAAACCCCCATACGTCTGAAGATCAAGCCCAAATATTAGTTACTTGATAAAGAGTCCATCATTACACAGGCTAGAAATAATTACTTATTTGACTTCAGTGCACTGACTTACTGAACTTTCCTTTGGAGGTCAAAGAAATGATTCAGATTAATGTGTAACTCGTTCTTACTCCTTGCTTTATACACATAAAATGCTCAAAATAAATACCGATTAAAAAATGGCAGGAAGAAAAAAACAACAAACCTTTCTGAACACAAGGAAAATGCACTCTGCCCCCAGACTACGGATAATCCTATGTGTCTCTTTTTTTTTTACTGGCCATCCACAGAAATTGAAGAGATGCGGTATTTAAGAAAATTTCACTTAAAATTTTGAAATTGCAGAATGACAGTACTAGATTGGACCTCTTCTTTCCAAGATCATTTGCTAAAACTTCGATTTAGTTGGTGTCTTTATGTGAGATTCTAGTTGGCTTGCCATGGACAGATCTTTGTGTTCTCGGCCCTAGAAACGTAAGGACTGGAGTCAGGTGTTTATAGTTAAAATGAAAGAGTCAGGGGCTCCTGGGTGGCTCAGTCGGTTAATAAGTGCCTTGGTTTCTGCTCAGGTCGTGATCTCACGGTGTGTGTTTGATCCCTGCATCAGGCTCTGTGCTGACAGCGTGCAGCCTGCTAGGGATTCTCTCTCACTCTCTCTCTCTCTCTCTCTCTCTCTCTCTCTCTCTCTCTCTGCCCTCCCCCTGCTCTCTCTCAAAATTAATAAACATTAAAAAAAAAATAAAAAAGGCAGACATGGATAGAAGTTCAAAAATTTTCAGGATGGGGTAGAAGTTGGAGAGTTTATATGAAAAAACAAAATCAGCATTTGCTATTTAAAGACTCTATTTTGTTATCTTGGGACCTGTCTCCCAAATTCTATGTTTCTATCAGACTCTCAGGTTTCAGATAAAAGGATTTTGTGTTGCTATTGTTATAGCCTAAAAGAATTCTTTACACAGGGCTTTTTGTTGTAAGAACACAATCCAATCTCCCTGCCTTCTGAAACACCCAGGGATTCCAAGGAGTTTATAGAGCAATGCATTCTGATCTCAGTTGTAGGAAGAAAACCCATGAGCTGTTGGTTTCAAAACAGAGAGCCCTATATGCTGCCTCCTACCATCAAGCCTGGGGTGAAAGCCACCATTTTATGGCCACCTGATTCTATTTTGGTTACAAGTTACCTGCAGGCTATCACTTGACCACACGTGTTTTTCCTGATAATGATGTCATATGACGGTCAGGTGGAGTGATCCCGGGTGCCAGTGCCACGGAAGGGGAGTGCCACCATCACTGGGAGGAATCACAGGGTAAGTGGAACAAGTAGGAAGTACACATGTTATCAGGTATTATATGATGTTAGTTATTTATCTTCTTGGTGGTAAAAAGGATCACCACTCCATTCATCATACACATTTTAAAAGATAGGAGTTGTTTACAATGGAGTCTCATCTGGTACAAGCAGACAGCTAAGAAATCGAGTGTTCTTGTAAGGTCTGTGAGAGACACTTGTCAGTAACTTCAGAGGGAGGTTGCCCTGACCCTAACACGCTGAAGTCATTTATGCCACATGCAATTCCAAGGGAATTTAACCAGTAGAGTGTTAACTGATACAATCGATTTTACAATAAACATGACTGGTGACCTTCAAGGAAGTATTTTGATCTGAGCAGTTAACTAGGGACAGTTTGAATTGGGTTAATGAAAAGAAGTTATAAGCTCAAGTGACAACAAAAGTTGTAAGTTTAATATGGCCTATTTTGGAATATTAAAATAACAACTCAATAGGAGACAGTCTCCGATGACCATACCCGTGATGGGACATAGGAGATTATGAGTGTCCTGTCAGGAGCAAGTCACAAAGAGTTTGTCACAAGGAGTCACAAAATAAAATCGCTGTAGGAGGGACTGTGATAATTTGTTATAAACACCATAATAAAATACATTATGCAATATATTTCAATAAAATTTAATGTGAGTATAATATGTCATAGCAATTTGGCCCAAGGAAGGAGTAAATAAATATCACTTAACAAAGTCATGATGTTGTAGTAACAGAATTGTAACAAAGGGCAGATTATATATATGTAAAGTTATTTTACACATTATATATAATTAAACTATATTTCTAAATTATTATAATTTTTGTTCAAAAGCTCCTTTAATGTCAGTGAAAATAGCACTGTTGCATAGATGTTCTAGCTTCATCTGGTAGCATAAGTTATGTCAGGTAGTATTTTCACTTACTAATTACTGATTAACATAGCAATAATGACAATAAGAAGCATAATAAGACACATCTACTGTATTTGAAAGCTCACTGAGAGACATGTTGCTAGATACATTAAAGAAATTACCTCATTTGACACATTGGCATTACTTTATACTGGTTTATTTATTTATTTATTTATTTTTTGAGACAGAGAGAGATTGAGTGCAAGCAGGGGAGGAGCAAAGGGAAAGAGAGACAGAATATTAAGCAGGCTCCATGCTGAGCATGGAACCGTACCAGGGGCTCAATCCCACAACTGTGAGACCACGACCTGAACCGAAATCAAGAGCTGGATGCTCAACCAACTGAACCATCCAGGTGTCTGTATAATTTCTTTTTAACAGCTGATTTTACAATATAAATATTTGGTTTCTGATTTTTTTTTCCATGAGTTGAAGTCGTACAAATCCTAAACTCACTAAAATTCTTAGGGTTATTAACTAACTTAATCCATCCATTCATTCAATGAACATTTACTGATTGTCTAGGAATTTTCTTTTATTCATTTATGTATTCATAAATTTAGAAAAAACGGGGCACCTGGGTGGCTCAATCAGTTAAGCGTCTGACTTCAGCTCAGGTCATGATCTCGCGGTTTGTGGGTTAGAGCCCCGCATCAGGCTCTGCTGACAGATTCTGTGTCTCCCTGTCTCTCTGCCCCTCCCCCGCTCATCCTCTGTCTCTCTTTCTCAAAAATAAATAAACATTAAAAAATAAATTTAGAAAAAATAAGGAGGGGAAGAAAAACAACCTTTAATCTACTTTCCGTATACTGGGGGGCTATTGCTTGGGAAGGGAGTACAGAAGAACCCAGGAGTGGAGTGGGGGAGGGGACGAGATGTACCGAGTTCAACTACAGTGTTATTCAGTGAATGTTGTAGCAGAGAAGCAGGCAACGCACCCTGCAAGCTCAGTAGGTGGAATAAGAAAGTCTGTGAGAGAGAAATGTGGAAGCTTTCTCTTGGGGCAGAACATGTGAGTTCCTCCAGGCAAAGGGAGAAGAGGATACCTCAGGGTGAAGAGTAACACGTATAAAGACCAGCATTAGAGCTATCGACAATAGTCAAGTATGGAAAGAGCCCAAAAGTCCATCGATGGATGAATGGATAAAGATGTGGGGTGTGTGTGTGTGTGTGTGTGTGTGTGTGTATGTATGTATATATGTGTTTATATATATACATTTATATATATAATGGAGTATTACTCGGCAATCAAAAAGAATGAAATCTTGCCATTTGCAGCTACGTGGATGGAACTGGACAAGATTATGCCAAGCGAAATTAGTCACTCAGAGAAAGACAAATATCATATGACTTCACACATATGAGGACTTTAAGATGCAAAACAGATGAGCATAAGGGAAGGGAAACAAAAATTATACAAAAACAGGGAGTGGGACAAAACATAAGAGATTCTTTTTTTTTTTTTTCAACGTTTTTTATTTACTTTTGGGACAGAGAGAGACAGAGCATGAACGGGGGAGGGGCAGAGAGAGAGGGAGACACAGAATCAGAAACAGGCTCCAGGCTCCGAGCCATCAGCCCAGAGCCTGACGCGGGGCTCGAACTCACGGACCGCGAGATCGTGACCTGGCTGAAGTCGGACGCTTAACCCGCGAGATCGTGACCTGGCTGAAGTCGGACGCTTAACCCACTGCGCCACCCAGGCGCCCCAACATAAGAGATTCTTAAATACAGAGAACAAACAGAGGGTTACTGGAGGGATTGTGGGAGGGGGTGATGGGCTAAATGGGGAAGGGGCATTAAGGAGGACACTTGTTGGGATGAGCACTGGGTGTTATACATAGGGGGTGAATCCCTGGAATCTATTCCTGAAATCATTATAGCACTGTATGCTAACTAACTTGGATGTAAATTTAAAAAAATAAAAATAATAATAATAATAACAATAAATAAATAAATAATATTTAAAAAAAAAAGACCAGCGTTAGAGTGCACAGTGATTGTAAACCCTTCAGGGTGTTGGAAGGATAAGCTTTGTGTGGTTAGTCGGGGGACATGAAGCTGGGAGTCAAGGGCAGAAGCTGAGGGGCCGGTAGGCCAAGGAAATGGAGTCAGACTTAATTTTATAGGTCATCTTATTTTGTATTTATAAAGAAGATGCTGGAGCACACTCTTTATCCCATTAGCATTAGACATAATTATTTAAATATAACTTGTTAGAGATTAGCTGTTTAATTTAAAAAACATAATTAATTGGAGCAATGTATTAAATAATAATATTTGACATCATTAATGAGGGTATAATTATATGTGCTATTTAAAAACTTACCGCAATACCAATATTTTCTCATAAAATGAAGCAAGAATTATTAACTACCAAGCAACTTAGCAACTCGCCTCAATTCATTTTGGGATTCACATCCCTGGCAATAATCACTCAAATATAAAAAAATCTATTTAAAATCTCTTCACATAAACTCATATATAAGTGTAAGAAAAATGCAGTAAGATTTCCACAAGGAATAGGTTAAGGAAAAAAACAAAGGAGGGGGTAGGACTCCCATTAAGCATATATGAATTTATGGAAAGTTCTCTCTCTCTTCTCAGACTTAGGGGGACTTGGAGAAAATGCCCCCAGAGATTTGCCATTTAGCCGTAGAAGTATCACAAGGGAGCAGAAGAATATGATCCTAATAGAACTGGCCTTGCATTGATCTGGAAGGGCTATGGCAGACCTACTTCAGAGAGGACTTATCAGGTGGTAGTCACCATATTTAATACTTTATATACACTATTCATTGAATTGTCAGAAAAGCCCAATGAGTTAAGTGCTATTAAGACGTCTAATTCTTGGGGCTCCAGGGTGACTCTGTCGGTTGGGCGTCCGACTTCATTCAGGTCATGACCTCATGGGTTCATGAGTTCGAGCCCCGTGTCGGGCTCTGTGCTGACAGCTCGGAGCCTGGAGCCTGCTTTGGATTCTGTGTTTCCCTCTCTCCCTGCCCCTCCCCCACTTGCTCTCTCTCTCTCTCTCTCTCTCTCTCTCTCTCTCTCAAAAGTAAATAAACATTAAAAAAAATTTTTTTTAATAATTTTTTTAAAAAATGGAAAAGTAAATCTCAAAAAGGTTAGGTGATTTGTCTAAGGTCCTTCAGCTAATAACTAATAGTATCAGGAGTGGCACTGAGGTGGTGACAGTTCCGTACTGGAAGAAATCATGGACTGACTTCAGAATGGATACAGTTCAGCTGATAATACAGGGAGGCGTTAAATGTAGGCATTGGCATGTTTTATTGTTTGATTTGAACACTGCATGATAATGGTATATATCTGTTCTTCACTCTCTGTTATCGAGCAAATAGCATCTATAGGAAATGAGGTTCTGGAATACCATACTGGCATGTTTAATTCTGAGTAAGTGATTAGGAAATGGAGTACAGTGATGTCCGCTCAAAACACTGCTGTCATCAGATGCTACCACAGGCTTGCAAGCAACGTGGTGGCAACCAGTGGAACTGTATCAAATGGCCGTTTTTTGAGGTCACGAGAGGTCCTATACTGGCAATGTTTGAACTTAATACAACGAGATCTTTCTATTGAAGGTCACCTTGGCAAGGTGAGTGGCATGGAGAAGGGAAAATGGAACAGGAAGAGAAGCTGGAATGTTCTGGCGAGAATACTGGGGAGAAAGAATGACTGTTTCCAGAAAAAGCAGTGGCTAAAAGAAGAGGTTGATAGGCTCCCGAATCATCTGCAAACCAAAATGGCACACACCCAGGTGGATGTGTGGAGTGAGACACGGGTGGAGGGCCATCAGGATGACTCTGAGATTTTCAGGAAAAGAAACTGAGAGCATTTACACGAGGGAAGTTTCCTCCCAACAGGAAGAATTATTTCTAAAAACGTTTTCTTCTTATGCCTGTAGGAGTTATTCTAGATTCTATGTTAGATTCCATATTAATTCAAGAAATACATTTCTGTTTTAAAAAGCAAACATGCAAAAAACAAATAAACAAAGAAACAAAAAAACACAAAAGGCAATGAAACCCAGGCTCCCAGAGCTGCAACATTGAACTTAGCACTTCTGATGAGGAAGGAGTAAGGTGAGACTGCCCGCCATGCACACCCAGGGTCCCCCCATTCTGCTCAGGGTGGTGTGCAGCTTTCTCCACTCAGCACATGCGGAATCAGAGACTCCAGGAGCCAGGCTCAGGGCCAGCCACTGGGTGTGGGGTGAAGCGCGCACCTTCTCTCCCCTGCTCTGCCCTGCCTAGTAGCGGAGACGGTCAGTCCAACGTGCATTTGCGATGAGACATGTGCTGTGCAGACAAACAGAGGTGGAGGCTGGAGCAGTAATGAGGGTCTTATCTGATCCAGTGTGTCAGTACCCCCAACACACACACACACGCACACACACACACGCACTTGAATACATGTACATTCTACATTCATGTGCATACCCATGCCCACCTACATGCATGCAAATGCACACATGCACACATACATCCACACATGCACACCCATCAATGCACACATTCACGTTCACATGTACTCACACCTACACCCACACGTGCACCCATGCATTTACGCATCTGCACACGTCCATGTGCACACACTCATGCCTACACCCATATATACACCACAGCACACACACTTGCTCACAATTCAAACCTATCCCCACCCACCCACACACATGCACACGTATAGACACACACACACACACATATCACGACCATGCACACAGAGACACACGCTGTCACGACTCCCTGGGGACCGTGGAGAGTAACATCCACATTACTGTTCAGACTCAAATAACATTTTTCTTTTTGTCAGCCATCCTTGGCCCTCCTGGCACATCAAATTGCTTCAAAATTTTTCCATCCTCTGATTCCATGCTTAGAATGTTTACAACTTTGCTTCCTGTTTCTTCTTTTGTCCTGATAATTATATTAACAAATGATTTCATATTACTTATGAATATTCACTAATTATATAGTAACAGATAATTATATTAACAAATAACACCTCCCATGAACAACTTTAAGGCTCCGAGTCCTGTGAATGGGCTGATTTCCTATTTTTTATTATTGACATAATTCTAGAATCTGCTTTCCTATTTCATTTCAGTCAAGGGAAAGGCTTTCATGGTACCTAAAGGTGAGATTCAGCAAACTTTAAGATTCCATTGTCTGTTGTTTCCAAAAGGAAAAAAAAAGAAAGGAAGGAAGAAAGGAAGAAAGAAAGAAAAGGCAAAGACAAAAACCAAATTTCAAAGCCTACTTTTGAGTTTCTTCTCTGACAGGCCCTCTTACTGAAAGGAGGCTCTGAGAACCGCCAGGGCCAAGAGAACATGGTGCCTTGCTTTCCCCTCTAAAATCCCCTGGCTCTGCTTTCCATTGCCTCCCCCCGAGATTTTCCCCCAAGTAAACCAAAGCTCCTCCCTGTGAGCACAGGGCTCACAGATAACCTAACTCCCAACAAAGTGGTAAAAAGTGACGTGACCACTGCTCAGGGCCGATCCCAGGGCCGCCTCTGACAAATACCCCAAAACACACAACAGAGCCAAAGAAAGAGCAGCCTGATGGTTGTCCCTGGCAGGCCTGAGCAACACTCTTTATCTGCCTCCTCAGAAAAGAGTTTTCTGGAATATAAAGCCAAAGGAAAGAGGTAATTTATTGTGAGGATTGCGTATTAATTAGTTTTCAGGAGTTCCTTGGGTAATTACAATCTGTAACATTTGTAATTGATTTGGCTAGATTAAAAATGGATGCTTTGGTGCATCAGTGAAATTAGCAAGAAGCCAAGAAGAAGCGGGAGGAGGAAATGTCTTACCTGCCAGATGAGGGGCAAGTTGGCCTCAGGCCAGGCTCCAGACGGTACCTTCTCTGGAGCCAAAACTACAGCAGGCATCTAGGACTGCACACTCAGCAGGTAAGGTCTTTCCCCAAAAAGCCCATATGGAGTCGGTGACCAGAGGTCTCCTGAGCACTTTAACAATCAGAGGAGTGCTCCCCCCAGGGACTTGTGAAGTCGGACACCTTCCTCAGCCCCACCTTGATAGTGGGCAGGCTAACGAGATGGGCATAAGTGAAAATCAATCATTCTGCAGAACAGAGGGAAGGAGCCCCTTCTCCCGGAGGGGGTGAGGAGCCAGGACGGGATGAAGGGGGCGGGGATATAGAAAAAGAAGCTGCCTCCTGCCAGACATAATCTTGGGCTGAACTGCCTCCCTCTCGAGCCCTGTGGCTGGCCACCTGCCCTCTGGGACCCTCCCCAAAAGACCCTTGCTCCCTGTGTGTCTTACCCCAAGCTCCTGCCAGGGCTCCTTTGTTCGCCAGTCATGACCAGCCGTGTGGCTGTGACCAGGGGGACAGCGCACTGCTCTTTGGGCGGGGGCGGGGACTCAGAGTGTGCCTTCCCCGAGGCTGCACCCTCACCCCTGATGCTGACAAGTCCCAACACAGAGGTGATGAGGTGCCCCTGCAAAACAGCTCGTGTGCAGGTTGTGGGTGGAAGACCTGGTTTAGAGATTCAGGAAAGGAAGGATCAAGACACCTCAGTGTCATGGGTGTACTAATTCACACTTATGGAGCACTTGCTATGTATAAAGCACTGGTGGCAAGTTTAGAAAATCTCAATGACAGAGCTTTAGACAAGTGTAGTAGTACACAGGTCCAAGGTGGGGAGCATTCTATTACAAAAGGTGAGCAAGTGCTTTAGAAGAGATGTAGCTACAAGAGATTAAGGACATAGAAGAGGAAATCCAAGGGAGGAGGAGGGAAGGGAGATGGAAAGATAAAGGGTAAAGCAGGGAAAGAGAAGTGGAGAGAGACACCAGCACTGGTCCACGAGCAAGAGGCCCAATAGGAAGGAGGGACGGCTTCATGGAGAAGAGAGAGCTCTTCTCTAGAACAGGTGTCTGCAAACTATAGCCTACAGGCCAAATCTGGCCCACTGCCTTTATTTTGTAAATAAAGTTTTATTGGGATGTAGACATGCCTGTTCATCCACATATTATCCGTGGCTCTTTTTGTCCTACAACAGAGGTGAATAGTTGCAAGAGAGAGCAGAGGCAAAGCCGGAAATATTTACTGACTCTTTGCAGGAAAAGTTTGCCAAGCCCTGCTCTAGAATAAAACCCTCACCACATAAGCCTATTCTATGAACAAGAGCATGTGTTCATTCTTTCTCCAGGATCTAATTACAGGGGTTTTGCTTTCATAGGCAGCATTACTGAGCTCCACGTAGAGATCATCTCTCCTGGAAGATGTGTCCTGCTCCAGGAGAGAGAGAGTTTACACTTGCCAGTGTTATTTATCTTTCCTGGTCAACATGGAGTGCGGCGGAAGTAGGTCTTAGCATGATGGGGATGACTCCATTTTAAAATACAGATGGGGCGCCTGGCTGGCTTAGTCGGTGGAGCCTGCAACTCTTGATCTTGAGGTTTTAAGTTAGAGCCCCATGTTGGGTACAGAGGTTACTTAAAAATAAAAGCTTTAAAAATAAAATAAAAATGAAATGAAATGAAATGAAATGAAATGAAATGAAATGAAATGAAATGAAATGAAATGAAATACAAGTGTGTGTTGTTAGAAATACCACCATTTTTAGTTTTGATCTTGGGGAGAAAGAAAGAATGTGGGAAGACAGAAGCAGGTTCATGACCATGCTGCATGTGATGGAGGAGGGTTGGTATCTGGGAGCGAACACTGTTTAATCCAAAACAATGGCCAGAAAAAATGTCGCTAAACTCTGAGCAACAAGTGGCCCCCAGGTCTCTTTGCTGGGTACATTTCTGATAGCTGACAGTTACAGAATGTAGGTAAATGCTTGCTGTCTTCAGGGTTCAGAGAGTAAGGATGCTCAGTAAGGATGGCAAATGTCTAAGTACACCTGGAGATGCCCAGATTCAAGTTTTCCTCAAGACTCAAGCTCATGCCTCCTCACTTTCTACTTGTCCCTCTCCCTATGCTGACAGGGAGAATAGCTTCCAAGTATCTTTTGACAAAGAGGTCTGTCTTCAGTGGTCATGGGTTTCCTCCCCCTCCCCAAGAGGGATGGATGGAAGGGATGGTTTTCTGCCCAATCTCTTCTTCGTGGAAGAGCATGCCAGCCAGGTCTGGTGACATACTTTTTAGGAATCCCTTTCGTTCAGTACAAACACCTTTGTGCTACCTACTTAGAAAATGGCACATAGCTGGGTACCTGCCACCTTCTTTCCATTCAGGGGTTGGAACTCAGGTTTGCTTAGCAAGTCCACTGTTGAGTGGCAACAAGGATTGACAGAAGCCCACAAAACTAGATGAGCCCTCAGGAAGCACAGGGAGGAGGGAATGGGGATTGTTTACAGGGTGTTTTTATACATTTGAACAGACAAAAGTTTGAGGTTTGATAGATGACTCATGTACCCTGAAACTGAATCTGAATGTTCTACCTTTCGTGGTCTTTAGTGTATATTCTGGCCTGGATCAAACAAGAGTTGGTTATATTCTCTCTTACACTTGGTGACAGAAGGGCCCCCAGTACTTATGGCAAATAAAATCCTGTATTCTGTCTGACAAAGCTGCTAGGATGATTCAGGAGGCAAGGGACCACTTTGTTTCTTTCTTTACAAATTGCCTCATGGTCCATACGAATTGCCTGCTGGTGGTGGGTGAGTGATGGGCAGGAAGTCAGGTCTCATAGTGAGGTAAGGTGATATTTCACCCTGGATCCCCCAGCCTAGAGTTCCCTGATCTCCACCCCATTCTTAACGGTAACCCCCTTGGGAGTGCCTTGCTAATCCCTATCTTTAATCCAACCTTTGAACAGAGAGGCCAGAAATTTGGAGGAAATCCAGGGGTTCAATATCCTCTGCAATCGTTAATTTCTTTCTCATAGGAAACAAATCTATATGTCAGTGCTGTGCTAACATTGCATCTTTAACATCATGGCATTAGCTTTAGGCCAGTAAGCATTAATAAAACAAACTGACTTGAACAGATGTAAGTCAGACACTAAAGAGAAAGCCATGAGGCTCAATGCTAATCCCAATTGCTAACTCATCCCCTTTTGTATGGAATCTTCTATTAAAAATTTTTTTAATGAAAAACTTCAATTAAATTGCGGCAAAGAACATGCTGTGTGTCTAAGGAAAATGGGCACATTTGTCAACCACAATCTGGATTCAGAGATGTGATGTGACTCTGGGCTTGTCCCACGTAGCAGGCATTTTATGAGACCTAGATGTTATTTATGGTGGCAGTGGCAGAGCCTGATGAAGTGGGTGCCCTGAGCAGAGTGTGGGGAGGCCCGAGATTGATTCCACACTTTCACTGCTATTAAAAGAGTCTTAGCATTTAGGTTAAAGCAAATTGTAGGACTTTTTCCCTGGGAGTCATTAACAAAAAGTCTAATAAAGAACAAGGTATATATTTTTTCTGTTCTGTAATTTTTTTTAATCTCTTTACAGTCCCCCTTATGACCTCTCTATTTTCTGATTTGCAAAACAATATCAGTTGACTTTGTCACTCATCAGATGGGGCTCTCTCAGAGAGGGACAAATGAAGTTGTCCCGTTGGATGCCACGCTTGGCGACCCTCTTAAAGAGGCATTTTTTAAACTCCTGGATTGCTACCAATTAGGGTGTCAGAAAAAGCTTATTTTTAAAGATCATAGGATGAATATACCAGGAAGTAGCATATAATATCAACAGTAAAAGTAGGGATCGTTTCATCAAATTGTGACTGTATATGTATATATTTATGCATATGGAGTCTCTACATAAAATGTACTTCATAATGTGTGTTGCATTAAATATTATTTGAGGGGCACCTGGGTGGCTCAGTCTGTTGAATGTCCAACTCTCGATTTCGGCTCAGATCACGATCTCACAGTTCATGAGTTTGAGCCCCACAGCAGGCTCTATGCTGATAACAGAGCCTGCTTGGGATTCTCTGTCTCCCTCTTTCTCTGCCCCTCTCCATCTCATGCTCTCTCTCTTTCACTTTTTCTTCCAAAAATAAATAAATAAACATTTTAAAAATATCATTTGAAAAAAACCATGCTCTACATTTTAACCCTAGATCAGTGGCAGAGGCAATGAATATCCCCACTTCTCCTCCCTGCGGTTTATCTCACATAGAAGAGTTTTCCTGATTCTGTACCATCTGGCACTCAAGTGACAGCTGGTGTTTCTGGGCTCCTCTAGCAGGGCCCCATGCATCCCACCCCCCCCCCCGAAAAAAGGACCAAGGGCTTTCCTCTAACCAGGAGCAAATCAGATTGCATGAACAGTATACAAAGGAAGTAACGTTACTTTAGTATTATGTGTTGGTTACTGGCCCCAAAGCATTTATGTATATGTAATTCACAAAAATCCTAGGGCTGTTTTTGAAGTAAGGTATTTATTTTCTTTCACATATATGGAAATTGAAGTTGAGAGACACCCTGCCATGACCTTTTTCCAAAAGACCTTACTGTCTGAATTTTTACATTATTATTGTTTTACTTTCTTTAAGTGACGCCTGGGACTGTTACCATTCCCTGTGGAAAGAATTGGGAAATACTTGAAAAAGTGTGGCCCTCCATAAAGGCACTTTATATCATTGTACAGGACATAATGGGTGCAGGTATATCGGCTTCACAATGAAGCAAGCACTCCCGTAGTCTTACCTGACTTGATCTTCACCATGTATCCGTCTGATGGGTAGGGGAAGTATTGTTCCCACTGTACAGATTGGAAAACTGATACAGAGAAGGCAAATCATTCACATGCTTTATAGGAGCCCGATCTTGAACCCAGGGCTTTGCTTCCAAGTCCATTGCTGTTTGTAGCATAGCTACTATTGTCCAAAGATCAGAAAGACTGTGTCTTGAGTTGTATTCTATAGTTTTTAAAATGCTGAAGGCCCCCCTCCCAAAACTAACATTAAAAAAAGGAGGAAAAGCAGACATCAGGAAGACTGTGGAGTAGAGACTCTCAAACATCTTAAAAACCACTGACTAAAAATGGATTCTCAAAATGTTCATTCTCATTATTAATATCATCTGGCACTTAATGGTAATTAGCCAGATTACTAACTCCTTTACAGAATCCTGAGAATTTTGTTTAGAAATCAACTCATCTGGCTCAGCAGGGAAACAGGAAAGACCAATATGCCTTGGCTCCCACATTGCATCCACAGGCTCTTAAAATGAAAAGCAAAGGATAAGGGTTCTCTCTGTCGTTTTAAACGGGAGGGAAAATTAATTGCTCCTGCAGAGATGAAAACTTTACGTTTGAAAAGAAACTGGTACAAAATTCTTTTTTCTTCTGTTCCCACCTGTGGAGAGTAGTCACAAAGACAAATGCCAAATCCTTTCCTAATTAGGAAGCGGACCGTCTGGAAGGCACTGCGGCCAAAGGCTGGCTGTACGTAGAGGGGAGATGAGATGAGGTGTATAATATTTGCATGTTTGAGAATGAATATATCACATTGGCTGTGTATATATAACTAGGTCTGCCTATTGAGCCGCCGAGTGAGTATTGAAAATTAAGTAAACAAGATTTGCTAATCATATGGGTATAGATGTGGAACTGGCCTAGGAACCACTTTCTACGTATTTTTGTATTTTGTCTGCAATAATAATAAACAGGCTTACAATGCCATTAGCAGCGGAGTCCGACACATTAATTCTCGAATGAGGAAAATTTGGCCTCGTGGTTACTTTTGGCTGAGGATTCAGAACTTGGAGCTGCTATATTCGGTTCTCCGGTTGACTGGTTTTAGTCAGATCGGCTCCGTTTTTATCTGGTTTCTCCATCTGAAAATACGGGGAATAGGAATGCTTCCCTTTTTGACTTCAAAATATCTCCTAAGAAGAGATGTGCAAGGGACCTGATGGGAATTCGCAGTCAAGCAAGCACATCTTCTGCCCCCCCCAGACTAATTATTGTGGTTGCCTTGATAGAGCGTCTGAGTGTGCTTGTGAATGCATGGGTGGTTTGAAATCTGCTCTTTGTTTGCACTGTTAATTTTTTTTAAAGGTGATTTATTTTGGTGAGGGAGGGGCAGAGGGAGAGGGAGAAAGAGAGTCCCAAGCAGGCCCTGCCTGACTCGGGGCTTGATCCCACGAACCATGAGGTTATGACCTGAGCTGAAATCAAGTCGGACCCTTAGCCCACTGAGCCACCCAAGTGCCCCTGTTTGCATTCTAGATATGCCTCTGTTGATCCACACTAATGTGAGAAATCCATTTCGACATCACTTCAACGATTTCCTCATTTGAATGAAGAAATGGGGATATGAATATGACGTGTTGATTGGTAGTATAAGACATGAAAAAATATGTACCAAAGGACGTAATAACTGTAGATGTTATTTTAAAGCTAAATGTTTCATGGGAAGATCATTCAAGTGATCTGACCAATCACAATCTGACCAATCATTTTTCTATTTGTGGAATGATATGGAAAGACAAAATATAGGTGTTCAAACTCTTTTGGCACAAATGATGGTTCTGACCTCAAATTGGGAAAAGAGCTGGGCTGTTAGATACAGAAGAAGGTCAGAGCTGGGTGTTACTTACAAAAGCACCGGGTGACTCAGTCAGTTGAGTGACGGATTCTTGGTTTCAGCTCAGGTTTCAGGGGATCAGGTCCTGTGTTGGGCTCACGCTCAGTGTGGAGCCTGCTTAAGATTCTCTCTCTCCCTCTGCCCTTCTCCCTCCCTTCTCTCTCTTTTTTAAAAAAAAAATTTATTTATGAGAGACAGAGACAGACAGATGGCAAGCAGGGGTGGGGGGTGGGCAGAGAGAGGGAGACACAGAATCTGGAGCAGGCTCCAGGCTTTGAGCTGTCAGCACAGAGCCTGACGCGGGGCTCGAACTCACGAACCACAGGATCATGACCTGAGCCAAAGCTGGACTCTCAATCGACTGAGCCACCCAGGTGCCCCCTCTTCTCTTTCTTTCTTACGGAAAATTTAACAAGGCACAAAGGCAAAGAGTATCGAATAGTTCAAGTATAATACCAGAGTAAAAACTTGAAGGTGGAACAAAGAATCCACCAACTGAAAAATGACAAGCTGCCCCCCCCCCCGTGTGAGGCACAGAGGCAGTTAGAGTCCTCAAAGTTTAGTAAACAAGTGAAGAAGAAGAGTAGGTGGAAAGATGGGAGTCCCTGCAGAGCTACACCACAGGCCAGCCTATTTGCAAGGAGCCTGTGGGAAGGAAGAAAGAAGTGTGGGAATCCATTCATTTAGTCTACAGATTTCATAACACCACTAGTCACGGTGGGCCACAGAATCCATGTAGGCTTGCTTTATGAAGGTATAGCATTACGGTCACTGGACTTCCTAACAGAACAGTTGTCAGGTTGACAGATTGAGGTTAAGCCTGATCCCTTTGAGTGTCTCAGCAGATGGGTATTCCCTTTGAAGTCCTGGCCCCATTTCTGAAAGATAGATGTCTCTAAGGATCATGGAAATGGGGGACACTTATTCTCTGTCCCAGGTTCCTACCCATGGGTCATTCTGGAAAAGAAGCAAAAAGCAATATGACAATGTCTCTCCTTGGTTTGGTTTCTTGAGCTGGCTTCCTGGTTAAGTCAGTCAAGGAAGTTTGATTAATGGTATGACTCTAAGAACCAAGTGTTGCATGAGTTGCTAGGTGTGGCAAGATATGTAGCCAATTAGCAGATGAGTTCCAAAGACAAGGTACCCAGGCCTTCTGTCAAGGCAACAAAGGGGATCCATATTTTAGATTATGCAGGCTACAAACTTTGGAAACTTCCAATGTCATTTCTATTTTTCTAGACAACTGACCAAATTGAAAGATCAGATTCAATATCATCTTTGATGAAACAGTAATCTTAGGGCCTCTGATATATTCCCTGTGGTGTAGACAGCACCTGCATGCTAGTGTATCCCAGAAGGAGTCAGGCTACAATTACAATGCTCTTTATTTCTTATGGTTTCTCCCACTTGCTTGTTCATCAGATACTTCTTCTTTTTTTTTTTTTTCCTCTTCTCCTTTCTTGCTTCCATATATCTATTTGAAATATGTCTGAAATAAAATCCCAAGACTCCCAAGAATATTCTTGTGCTTGTAAACATGTGTACAACTTCCATCCACCTATTTTCACATAACAACGTTTAAATGCCAAAGGGAAAGAGGGCGTTCATTGTGTGTCTGTGTTTTGTTTCTGTTTGTTAGTGTGTGTGTGTGTGTGTGTGTGTGTGTGTGCACGCGCGCGCGTGTTGGCAGATATGCTTTCCTTCTTTCTTAACACAGTTGGATGCAGGCTGTGGATTCTTTTAAATGTCCTTTAGAAGGCAGAAAGAAGTCATGGAAAAGCTTATATCCCAGCTCTGCCACTCACCACCGATTTGACCTTCAATATGTGACTTAAAGTCTGTAAAGCTCAGATTTCTTCCTAGTAAACTGAGGGTGAAAATTAGGCAGAGACAGAGGATTCCACTCAGTTCCTAAAAAGCACTGGATATAAATGGCTATAAGGTGATTCCCTTTCCTTTCCTTTTCTGATTAGACTACCTTAGTACAATTTAAGATGATGTTGTTCAATTATAAACATGAATCTCTGAAAAGAATCAAAGCTATCTTGTGATAGAATAGGGGGTCTCAGAAGCACTGCAGTCTGAAAGGGAGCAGGTGGCCATAATAGAGGGAAGGGGAGGATGTTGCTTTCCTGCATTTGTTTCACAGCACACGCCTGTGGGCAGTGGGATGGCCTATTTTCCAGCTCTGTTGGATACCAGCCCAGAGAAGTAGTCAGGGACTCTCAAGTCAAAAAATGATGCTGGTCTCTCCTTTATGAACTCCCTGAGAAAGTGGGGAATCCAATTTATAACAGTTCTAGAGGGGGGAAGGATATCAAGAGATGCTTGAGCTTAGGTGTTGGCCCACTGGGCTAATGTGCACAAAGCGCTTGGTACAGAGCAATGCTCATCAGTGTTTGTGATGGTTGGGGTAGTAGAGGTTGCTATTGTTGTTATTATTATTGGAAGTATTTGTCTAGAATCCCACCAAGGCAAAGACTGATGGCGCCTTCTTTTCTGTCTGGATGTTCTACCTGCATATCAGATTTACAAGTCTCAGGGGGCATCCTATGAGGTGTGCCTCTCCTGACTTTTGGACTATGCTCTGAGTTCTCCAGGATTGTTGTGCCACATAGCATCTCATTCAGTTTTATCACACCTTGGATTGAAATTTCTACAAATTAATTTTTAAAGAAGGAAACTAAAGCCCAGAAAATGGCCACAATTCCTAGTGTAAGGATGGTCAGGGGCTCTGGGGGACAGGGAGGAGGAGAGACCTGATGCTGGGGTCTCCATGATGACCAGGTTCAGCCACACCGCCATGGCTTTAAGGGCACTTATCACACTGACCACTGGGAAGAGAGTAGAGGGTAGCTTTTAAATAGTTGTGCCCCAGGGGCACCTGGGTAGCTCAATCAGTTAAGCCTCTGACTTCAGCTCAGGTCATGATCTCACAGTTCGTGGGTTCAAGCCCTGCGTCGGGCTCTGTGCTGACAGCTCAAAGCCTGGAGCCTGCTTCAGATTCTGTGTCTCCCTCTCTCCCTCTGCCCTTCTCCCACTCATGTTCTCTCTCTCTCTCTCAAAAATAAATAAACATTAAAAAATTTTTAATAAAAAATAAATAGTTGTGCCCCAATCCCTTAGCACCACTCTGGTTTTTCCACTGGCACACACCTCCGACCTCTCCAGCAAAGATTGTGGGAATAGACCATTAGAGAGTTCATCAGTCGTTCAAGTAAAGATTCATAGAATTCAGTCTGCTTAACTCAAATTCAAAGGCATTTATCACCCTGCCACCAAGGCAGCTGACAGCTAAATGCTCTAAAAATTATTTCAAAATGATGCCTTTGCTTGGTCCTTGAAGCTGTGTGATTTAAAGGCTTTGCCTAAATGCTAAACTGTGGGCCGAGGTGGGCGCACCACTTTCTTTTCATTATCCTCAATTAAAGCAGAGTTCTCTAATTATTATTATGTTCTGTTCTTCATACTTTGAGATCACGTCCGTTTCCCATCAGCATAAGTCTGTACCATCCCACCTGTATCTACTAATGGCGAACAGGCCCTATCTTTTAGTAGTTTTCTTGGATAGAAGTCCAGATACAAACCAGGCAGTGCGAAGTCACAGAATGGAGCTCTCCTCTTTTCCATAACTCCCACACTGAGTGGGAATCAGTCTAATGTGGTTCTAGGTAGTCACCCTTCCTTATAGCACCCTCTTCATGATTCCCTCACACATCTGGATCTCTTAAGCATTACTGCCTACTAGATTTTAAAGTGCTCGGAATTCTGTAAGAGTTGAACATGTACTATGTGTAACAGCCTTCTGGGGGACTGGATTCTTCGTCCATGGTCTTTAGCTGCTACATGTGAAAGATTTCCTTGGGCTTAGGGCTATGAAGAAAGGTCATAAAGGGCTTTCTTCATTGATGTATAAATAAGACTTCTTATCTGGAAAGACTCAAGGGATTGCTGTCTTGTGTGGCTTGGTTAGTTATATGAGAATCTTGCACCAAGAGTTGGTACCACACATAAATACACTCTGGTGATTTTGCACTGCTTGAAGATTCTCTTCTGGCCCATTGAACAAAAGTATCCACACTCCATTTCCCTACCCATTCCTTTGCTTCTTGCCTATTTGTTGTGTGAGTATGGAGGAAGGGGGGTATGTTTTTAAGCTCCCCTGATGCCTGATATTCATTAACCTCATCTGCTGCTACATTCTGACTCCCCTCTTTGATCATATACTGGATGAGCCACATTGACAATTCATCATTCTGACAAATTGTAAAAGATAAACCATCTCACATCTCTTGGATTGTGCCCTGACAGCATGATCCAGACCCAGACACTAATGAAACACCAAGATACGTGCTCATCCTTCTGCGATGGCTATGATTTCCCCTTTTCCCTATTACAAAAGGTTCTAGATTCATTGTATATTTGGCATTCACAATAGAGCTTAGAAATTTGCATCTTAGGGATAGATTAGTGTTTCAGATCTTTAAATTCAATCATACCTATTTCCTCTGCTTTAATTTACATCTACTAATTTATCTCCCTCTGCTTTTACACCAATGCATATCCTGTTGCTTTTGAATGCCCCTTTATTTTTGTATCATGCCATAAAGAATAAAACTGTACCTAAAATACCTAGCACCAAAGCCCCATTTAGCTCACCTATATATTACTTCATTGTTCTCTTGGTTTTTAGAGACTGCCTCCCGTCTTAGCTCTGCACACATGAGACAGTCCCATCTCAAGCATAACACTATTTCCTTCACTAAAATATCAAAATCCGTTATTTTTTTAAATTTTATTTTAGAGAGTGAGCACATGAGTTGGGGAGAGGGGCAGAGGGAGGGGGGGGAGGGGGAGAGAGGTGGGGTAGAAATCTTAAGCAGGCTCCATGCTCAGCAGGGAGCCCAACAGGGAGCTTGATCCCACAACCGTGGGATCACAACCTGAGCCGAATCAAGAGTCAGACACTCAACTGACTGAGCCACCCAGGTGCCCCTCAAAACCCATTATTGGAAACAAAATTAAAAGTATCAGATGTAATTGGACACTTACTGCTTTTTGTTAACTACTGTTTTTACTCCTGCCACACACAGAATCCCTCATTTCTGAGGTGGCCGGTAAGTAGAAATACATACCGCAAAATTCAGAAAGTTATTCTCACCTACCTAGTGGGAGAGTTGATTTGTAAAATGTAGACTTAGCATCCTGTCAGCTCTGGGCGAGAGGGAAATTGGAAGTGTCAGCACTTTCAGCATGCTCTTGGAGGAGATGTCATACTGGTACCATCCAGACTATGCCCAATACGGACAAAGGAAAATCGAGGGCTGAGTAAAACCCCACTTCATTCTCTAATTATCATAACCATGTATGATTATGAAATAGAATCTACCCATCCCTAAGACATGGAAAAGCCTAAATCCTTGGAGCATGAGATGTATCTTTATGACACTACCCTTCTCTCCCCCATCACTACCCCCCCGCCCCCTACCCCATGCCACAGCCACACTGGTGTGGCAGATTCTGTGCCCTCACCTCATACTTTCATCAGACAGGAGCTCTGGTACCTACTTTGTATAACTTCCATCCATCCTTTCAAAATTCTCTTATGATATCTTCTTCTCTGAGAGACTTCCCTAATTTTCATAGCCCATATTTGATGGGGACATAGTAGACCAAGCACAGTATTGTTAGAGAATTTTTGCTTTGTGTGATGCTCTGTGTGTCTTTTCTCTATAATGCAACCTTTTCTCCAATGAGGTGTCTGTGATCAGTCATGGCATTCTATTTGCTAAGCACAGTGCCTACTCTGGAAAATAGTAAGTGCTCAATA
Source organism: Prionailurus viverrinus (assembly GCF_022837055.1). NCBI lineage: Eukaryota > Metazoa > Chordata > Mammalia > Carnivora > Felidae > Prionailurus > Prionailurus viverrinus. The sequence continues at coordinate 3,964,170 of NC_062566.1, forward strand.
ATTGTTTGCTGAAAGACCCTTGAAAGAGGAAGTGGATGTCTGTTGGGTTAACCACCATCTCCCCCTCCCCCACCACCTGGTTTTGTCTATAGATACAGGAGCCCAATCTATATGTTCCCTTCAAATGTGTGATCAATGCCATATTGATATGAAGTAAGCATTGCTCAGGCCATCAGGGGATGATGTTTGGGACTGAGGTTCAACAGACTCAGAGGAAGTGATGACAGACAATGATCCTGGTCACTATTTAAAACAACAACAACAAAAAATCTATTGTCCTTCATTTGACAAGATGACTTCTAATTCTTTCAATGGAATGTTTATTTTGAGTCATATCCTGGCTATAAGAAAGCAAATGGCCTCATTCTTATATTTAGGGCTATAATGAAAGGAAACTGTGGTTTGAGAATTTGAAAGGGAGGCAAAGAGGATGGCAGAGAAGGACAAGATGTTTCTCACAGTGTGACTTTGGGGGAGGGTAAGAAGGCTGAGGCAAGGTCATGTGGATGTTAGGACAATAATAACAATGAAAACAATGATGATAACAGCAAAGAGTGACCAAACGCTTGGTTCCATGCCAGGCCTAGAACTAAGCACTTCACATATGTTCATGTATTTAATCTTCTCACGGATCTGTGAAGGTCTGCAGCATGAGGAGGTTAAATAACCCAGCCCAAAGCTGCACAGAAAGAAAGAGGCAGAGCTAGGGCATTGGACAAGCTAACTGCAGATACAAGTTACTTCAGATGAGGCGCTGAAGAAAGGGAATGCAGGTGGAAACAGCATACCATGCTGGGGCTGAGGTTTTCATGGGTGAATCTAGGGTTTTGCTTTGGGAAGGAAGTGCAGTGACCAGACCCAAGGGCATGGGGCTTTTCTCTTAGTTACATTGAGTAAAGAAAATTAAATGTAGTTTATCTAAACTTGGTCACCCACCTCCATCATTTACACTCTATATTTTCTTTAGGGCCATCATGGAACTGAGAAGGTCAGGATTGGTTCTCTTTGGCTATATTCACTTTCTGATCCAATTATGTCAAGGGCCTGTGTTTGTTAAATGCTCAGTGAAGTGGTACCTCCAAAATGTTATCAGAGTTTCATTTGCAATGTGGCCTAATACAAAGTGTGGGGCTTTGAGTCAAAGGGATTGGAGTCTTCTATGTTGGATGCCTTTGGATAATTCAAATCACCTCTTTGATGCTCTGATTCCTCTTCTGAAAAATGAGAAGAGTAATTTTAGCTCTATCATGGGTCTGTGGATGAATATCAAATGGATATTATATCTGCAAGCATTTTCTAAACTTCAGGGAGATGATGTAAAGGGTTATACTAGGGTTTAGCACTGTTCAGTCACTGTTCACTCAACAGCTATTTATGTCACTCCCACAGAGATCTGTTATGGGTGCTGGGGATTCTAGAATGAACAAGTAAACAAGACACCTACTCCAGAGGGAACACACATTCCCACGTGGTGATAAAGGGCAATGGTTTCAGATTCTAAGTGCTGTGAAACATCAAAATCTGGAGAGATTTTTGGTTGTTTTTGTTAGACCACATTCCAACCTCTAGCACTGACTGATCGCAGAGTGCTTTAGCAGACCTATCTTCTAGACATTCATATCATGGTGGTTTGAAATCCAGGGTGATTCGCTGCACTGTTGAGTTCCCACTGTAACTCCTGCCACCTGCCACTTGCCACTTGGTAAACACGTCAAACACATGCTTGTCGAAAGCTCCACTAAATGCATGTCAGTGACTGGTGACTTCCTGATGTCCTCTTGCCATGAAATACTCATAAAGGACTATGGCATTTGGAGTTAAAACGTAACTTGAGGCTTTAATGAGCTTAATACCTTGGTTTTGGTGGTGGTGGCTTAGTATGGTAGTACACAGGCAAGCTCCTCTGTAAGATGGCTCCTGTGTGATTATACCAGTGACCAGGCCAAGCGATTTAAACTCTATGTATACTCCTTTTCTCATCTACAAATTGAGGTAGAAAAAGCACCATAACTCATAGGGTTGTTGATTGTGTGATTTGAACTAATGCAAAAAGTACAGAGAATTGTTTCTGAGTACAGTACACCTTCAATACATGTTGGCTGTTACAGTATTCCCTCCCTTCCTCCCTCCCTTCCTTCCTTCTTTCCTTCCCTCCTTCCTTCCTCATTCTCTCCCCCCCTTTCCTTCCTTCCACTCTCTCTCCCTTCCTCCCTCTGTCCCTTTCTTCCTTCCTTCCTTCCTTCCTTCCTTCCTTCCTTCCTTCCCTCCTTCCTCACTCTCTTCCTCCTTCCCTTCTTTCCTTTTCCTTCCTTCCTTCCTTCCTTTCTTCCTTCCTCCCTCCCTCCCTCCCTCCCTCCTTCCCTTCCCTCCTTCCTTCCTCATTCTCTCCCCCCCTTTCCTTCCTTCCACTCTCTCTCCCTTCCTCCCTCTGTCCCTTTCTTCCTTCCTTCCTTCCTTCCTTCCTTCCTTCCTTCCTTCCTTCCCTCCTTCCTCACTCTCTTCCTCCTTCCCTTCTTTCCTTTTCCTTCCTTCCTTCCCTCCTTCCTCACTCTCTTCCTCCTTCCCTTCTTTCCTTTTCCTTCCTTCCTTCCTTCCTTTCTTCCTTCCTCCCTCCCTCCCTCCCTCCTTCCCTTCCCTCCTTCCTTCCTCATTCTCTCCCCCCCTTTCCTTCCTTCCTTCCTTCCTTCCTTCCTTCCTTCCTTCCTTCCACCTTCTCTCCCTTCCTCCCTCTGTCCCTTTCTTCCTTCCCTCCTTTTTTCCTTCCTTCCTTCCCTCCTCCCTCACTTTCTTCCTCCTTCCATTCTTTCCTTTTTTCTTCCTTCCTTCCTTCCCTTCATAGATGAGAAAACTGAAGGCCTCAAGTTATTTTTGCATGAGTCAAAGCAAGTTAGTGGGAAAACATCTAAAATTCCATGTACTGTTCAGTATTTACGTCCACTACAGGTCATAACCATAGGTTCAGGTGTTCCTCTGGGCCTGGGTTACTTTTTCAAGTGGATCAGGCTACTGAGCAAGCAGACTTTCTTTTTTACACACAGGTCAAGACGAAAGGACGTGTTGCAGCTATTTCATGGACTCCTTGCCCTCTGTCTTCACGCAAAGCTGTGCCACCTAAGCCGTGAGACATGCTTTACACCCCCAGATGCCTGCACTGGGGACAAACAGGCAGTGCTTTGCTGCTCTATTGTGAATAATCATAACAATTACCTTTTGTTGAAACCCTAATATATACCAGGCCCTGGGCTAGGTAGTTTCTATATAGCATTTAATTTTTTGAAATAGTTGTTATTATCTTCCTTTTAAAATTGAGAAAAAGCAGTTATGTAACTTATGTTGTATCACACAGTGAGTTTCTGGTCCATCTGATCTCAAGCCTGTGTGTTTTCCCCTAGAAAGCATTGTATAGAGAAAATCATACTAAAAGTATCACTGTGCCATGCTCAGGATTCATACAGAGCTTTCTGAAATTTAAAATGAAAAATGCCTAATGCCCATAGGGGGCATCATGGGTAATAAACACCATGAACAACTCCCAGTACCTACACAGACCAAACCCTTTGCCTTGATTAGGTGACTTATCTTACTTATCACAGGGAAGGAAAACAAGGATTTCTTTTCTTTTCTCTTTTCTTTTCCCCTTCCCTTCCCTTCCCTTCCCTTCCCTTCCCTTCCCTTCCCTTCCCTCTCTTTTCTTTTTCTTTAGAAGAAAACCAGCCTCAGCAATTGGTGGTAAGCTTTCCCCAGCAGTGATTACTATGGCTTCCTGGACATGTCATCCATGAGACGTCTGGTAGACACCAAGAGCTTAGAGCTAGAGCCTGAGTGTGGTTGCGGCAGCGAACACGATGTAAATGTTTAAAGCTCTAATCAGACATCCAGTCACTGGCTTCACGGTTGCTTTTCCTTTTGATGAGGAAATATGCAATTCCTTAGGGGTGAATGTCAAATGTTCATAAATAGAGAAGCATCTGAAATATCTATGAGCAATACTTATTTATAGAAATCATTTATCTGGAGTCTCTCTGTGACTCTCCAGCTCCTGTATTTATCTGTTGCATTACCTATTGCCATATAGCACCCTTAATATCCACACATTCTTTCTATTTATATGCATGGAATCTGTCTAATTGTTTCCAAATCTCTAACTAGTGGCTACAGTAATTCACCTCCTGCCAGCTATCAGTGGAAGATCTTCCTTGACTTTGGAGTCTACCCACAGAAATCTATTGGCAAATCAGGTAGGTGTCTGTCCAGTTTCCCCTGCATCAATCAGCAACTACATTTGTTTCTATGGATCATGCCTGTCCTAACCAATGTGGGGTTCTTTTCTTATGTAGTGCGTTTCGGACCCACCTTTTCACTTCCTTCTTCTTCTTCTGACCCTTCCATGAATGTTCACATGTGTGTCCATTCTAGGCATAACAGGTGACTGTTACCTAATGCAAATGACCAAAATGGTGGGAAAACAAATTCGTTTTAGATTATGGAGATGGGAGTTCAAACCAAGTACCCAATTTTGTTGCTAGGCCACTTTGGGCTAATGTCATAAACTCCTTAAGTCTCCTCATCTGTAGGACCTGATTAGTAATACTAATCTTATCATTTTTTGGTGGAGGGTAAGTTGTAAATTACATGTTCTGCCTATAAATGCTGGTTCTCTGTGAAACAGACTCTCCCAAGCCTTTACATAAATAACATTTGCTATGGGGCGCCTGGGTGGCTCAGTTGGTTTAGTGGCCGACTTCAGCTCAGGTCATGATCTCGCGATCTGTGAGTTCGAGCCCTGCGTCGGACTCTGTGCTGACAGCTCAGAGCCTGGAGCCTGTTTCAGATTCTGTGTCTCCCTCTCTCTGACCCTCCCCTGTTCATGCTCTGTCTCTCTCTGTCTCAAAAATAAATAAATGTTAAAAAAAATTTAAAAAAAATAACATTTCCTAAAAACTTACTCTGTGCAGGAACTATTGTTTGTATTTTTCAACTCACTTAAGCCCCAAATAATTCTAAGGGGTAGATACTCTTAGTATTCCAGTTTTATAAAGAAAACTGATTGCCATAGAGGTCGGTAACTTGAACAAGAACTCAATGGCTAGGAAGTGGGGGAGGGGGTAGGAGAGCAAGATTCCATTCCTCATTCTTCTGAACCCAAAGTGCCAAAGAAACTATTTATTGCTGAATCCTTAGCACCTAAAATAGTGTCTGGCTCTGTAGATTTGACTTGATGCTGTGAGCTACTGTTATCTCCAGAATTATATTATGTTCTTGTTTTGTGATATTTAATGACCATCTAGTTGGTTTATCATGTGAATACATCTGACAGTTAACTTACAAATGCAAATGAATGTGCCTAGTCAGCTGTTTCAAACAGGTTGGTCTCTTCTGAGGAATACTGATGGTAGATTGAGGGCATTGATGAAGCTATACTAAAAACAAAAGACAGCTAATATTTGTGGTGTGCTCGCTATATGCCAACAGGCAATACCAACCGCTCAATATATACTATCTTCTTTGATCCTTACAACAACCCTACAAGGTAGGTAACATTGTTACTTTAATTGTATGGATGAGGAAACTAAGTAACAGAAGTGTAAGTAACTTGATAGTTACTTAAGTAACATTAATGGTAACAGTTTAATACAATATAATCCCTGATATTCATTCAGTCTCCAAATCCCCCTTTTAGGTGAGCTAGTTACTAAACCTTTTTAAGCTTCATTTCAGGTACAAATTTAATGGAGATAATAATATTACCTAACTCACAGCGTTATGGGAATTAATGAGCTACTATGTTCTTGAGACAGTCCTTGGCACGTTAAAGGGTGAGCTCAATCCAGATCAATCATTAGCATTACCAGCTGCTAGATTTCAAGCTCTCTAAGTGCAGATATCATGTCTTTAGTTTACTTTCATTCCGCCACCCCAGCACCCAGAAAGGGAACTGTTGCCTATGGTTGGTGCACAATAAATGTTTTTGAATGAAACTGAACAGAGAATGGGGATCAATTAATGGGGATCAGAATCCCCCAGGAGGAATTTAGGTGAATGGACTTCAGAAATGCTGGGAGCTTGGAGAAAGGTGAGGTTGTTTCATCAGCCCCCTTCCATCCATGTAATAAAATCAATGACCCCCCACCCCCAACTTCCACTCTTAAGAGGCCCCATTTCTTGGGCTTCCACTGACTTCTCTAGTGGCAGGAATGAGACTGATACAGTTTACTACCTTCCACTGCCCTCTGAGTGGGCTGGCTAGAGGGACGGGAATAGGCAAATGCCAAGGGATAAGTAATCAAATGGTTGTTCATCAACCTCCTTCACTTCATTATTGCCTCCTGCCCACAGGGGACACACTCAGAGCACAGATTTACCTGTGACAGGTGGCAGGCCTATTAACATGTTCCAAAGGACAGAAGACTGTGTGCATCTAGACACATGTATACCTACATACATTTACATAAACAGGCACTCAGAGGAAAAGAAACATCAATGATGGTGGAGACTACCAAAAAAAAAAAATCATGCTCCCTGGGCTTAGTTGTTGAACAGCAACTCCCGCTGGAGAACCAGGGACCGTAATTTGTAATCATGCAGTGCCAACATGCCTGGGTGGTGGTGTAACACATTTATAAATCAGACCCTAATGAACAGCCTCTGTGCTTTATGACTGCTTTTAACTCTTTCTCACTTCTCAGCCGGCAGGAAATAGGAAGAAATAAAAAAAGTATATACCAGGAGAGAAAGAGGAAAATTATATTCCTAATAATTTCACTTGCAGAAAAGGAATAAAGGGAGAGTAGCTATCTTGTTGTAGTTGCGATACTTAATATAATAATGGCTATGGCACATTGAGTGCTCACCATGTGCTGAGTGGGGAGACACACAGATCTGATGTTGGGTATGAGGTGTCTTTTTGACCGGTCATGACCACTTGATTTCACACATGCACACACACTCCATCCCCAGGCACTTAGAATCCCCCCCACCCTATCCAAATTATACACTCCCCACCTTTCTATATACCACAGGTTTACTTACATTTGTTATTTAATTCCTTGCTGCCACCCCCACTCCCATCTGAGGACATAAACTGTCAGAGAGCAGGAGGTTTGGTCTGTTTGGTTACTGTTGCAATCCCAGGGCCTTACCCAGTGTCCTGAATACAGTAGGCTCCCAGTGCATGTTTAGTGAATGAATGAGTGGTTATTACTGCATTATAGCATCGTCTCCTCTCCCCTTGCACACAGGCACATGCATTCACTTGCACACCAGCTGGCTTGCTACGGAGAGCTCCTTGAGGTCAACATCTGCTTTGCGTTTATCTCTGGCCCCAGGATTTAGCACAGCGCCTGGCACAGCCTTAAAGGAACGACAGTTCCTGCTGGTAAACTTTCCCCCACAAATGTCCTCCAGGGCCCATCCCTTTCAGTTTTAAAAGGCTCTGTGAGGTCCCACTTTTCAATTCTTTTCTTCACGTTCTCTTCACTTTCCTTCCATACCTTCCTCCAATATTTTCTTCTGAACAATTATTTCTCCATTTTCATTCTGAGCTGTTGCTTTTTTTTTTTTTTCCCTTGTGACACCCTCATCTACCACCGAGCAACATGTCTCCCTCCTGGGAACGCTATGTTGAAATCTGTGCTACAGATATATCGCCAGCATGGGCTTGAAGAATACTTGCCAAAGTGGTATCCAGGGAGCCCAGCCTGTGTAGAGTGGCTACAAGGTGTTATTTGGCCAGAATGAAGAGAGGGAACTGGAAAGACAATTCTGGAAGGAAAGAAAACTTTTGGCTCAGGCTCATATTAAAGGCAAGAGCCCAAGACTACCTGCCTGTGGGATGCCTGCAGTAAGGAAGTTGTGGAATAAAGAGGAAGCCAGATAGAAATAAATGAAGACATGTATTCTGGACAGAATTGAGTATATTCACTCATGATTTCAATCAACACTTACTGAGTACCTTCTTGGTGTCAGCTGCCCTACTGGGTGCCAGGGTTCTCCCATTGAGATGCACCCAGTCTCTGTCCTGTTACATCTTAGAGCCCAGTGGGGAGTCAAGCATAAATAACTAGTCAAATGAATACATACTGAATAGTGGATGAGTACATAAACGCTTGGTGGGAGGTTCTGATCTATTTGGAAGGGTCAAGAAAGTTCCCTTCAGAGAGGCCACTCTCTTTTTTTAAAAAAAAAGTTTTAATGTTTATTTTTGAGACACAGACAGAGCATGAGCAGGGAAGGGACAGAGAGAGGGAGACACAGAATCTGAAGCAGACTCCAGGCTCCAGGCTCCGAGCTGTTAGCACAGAGCCCAACGTAGGGCTCAAACTTGTCAACCGTGAGATTATGACCTGAGCTGAAGTTGGACGCTCAACCCACTGAGCCACCCAGGTGCCCCTTCTTAATTAAAAAAAAAAAGAAATTAATGTTTCACAGAGGCCACCCCTTTGTTGAGATTCAAAGGTGGGGAACAGTTACCTGGGTACAAGAAGGTGAGGAGAGTTGATGGGTATCCCAAGTAGACGTGGTAATATATGCAGAGCCTATATTTGGGGAGATAGCATATAAGAGGAAATGAAAGAAGGCCAAATGGCTGGAGCAAGGAGCTACGGAGATTAGTTTTAGAAGAGGCTAGAGAGATGGGCAGGGATCCCATACGGAAGAGAAACAAAGACCACAGAAGGGATTATGGCCTCTACCGTTAGAAGGATGGGAGACTGTTGGAGGGATTTTAGCATAAGAGTGATATGACCCCATTTGCATTTTTTAAAGTTCAATCTGGTGAATATGTAGGAAATGGTCTGGATGGAATAAATAGTGGAAACAGGATGCCCAGCTGGACAGTAGCTGCAGGAGTCCAAATAGATTATGATGGCTTGGATTAGCATGCTGGTCATGGAAGGAAGGAGGATGGGTGGAGAATATGAAATGGACAGGAATTGATAACAGATACAATGTAGCAGGTGAGAGAAGTTCCCTGCATGGTGCTTGGCTTTCTGGATTGTGCAGCTGGATAGCTGGGGGTGATACGTGATGGCATAAGGGTCCACTGGGTGAAGGCAGGTAGGCATAGAGGAGAGGCATTGGGAAGTTTGGGTCCAAACCTTGGCTTCATCACTCTCTGGTCATAAGAAATCTGTGACATTTACTTCACCTTTCAGAGCTTATTTTATTCATTTGCAAGGTGAGGATAACAATGCCTCACCAATTGAGTGGTGAAAATAAGATAAGACAAAATATCTAAAGTGTGCAATGCAGCGCCTGGCTCTAAGCTCGCATTCCACAGACAGAAGTGGTCATTGCATTACTAACTTCATGATCTCAAGCCAGGCAATTAACCTCTTTTCTCATCTGTGAAATGGAAATAATCATGGTGGCTCCCTTGCACTTTGCCGTGAAGGACAACACAGAAACAGCACCTACCACAGAGTGAGTGCTCAATGCACATCATATTCGTTAACGCTAACATTCCAGAAATGGACCTGTTTTATGCTTGGCTGAAAGAGTAACAAATAACTGCATGAAGGAGCAAAGTAGCCAAGATCAAAAAAAAAAAAAAAAAAGACATTTGCCTGTCTCTGTTCATGTCTGCCTTTGTCAGAGTCGTCTTTTGTGTCTAGACCACCACTTTGCAATCCATAAAATGGAGATGAAAGTTTGTTTCCACTTTACCTCCCATGGACCATAGAAAGGACCCCGGGCACGTGGGGCACAACAGATCACTGCTTCTAAACACATTCACAGAAAGAGGAGATTCTTCTTCAGAAAAGTCAGGAGATAGCATCTCAGCCTCCAGGGAGCTCTGGACAAAAAAGCCAAGAGACAATGCAAGAGAGGGGTAGGGGGACAAAGACATAGCCCGGAGCTAACTGTGAGAGACAGTCAGCCTGCCTGCTGTCCACCCCTATGTAGCAATGTCAAGTCAGGGCCCATCACTGTGGATGAGAAATCAAATCCAGGGACTGTGAGAGGGTACATTCCGAGGAGTAATTTATCTCTGGAGGCTGGGCCTGTGTAATGTCCTTACTAATCTCGGGCTCCTGGGTTATGAAGCCTGCCATCGGGATGAGTTATATTTTCAATAAGTCATTCTAGCTAATCAGGCTTTCTCATCATAAGCTGCTAAAGAAGAGACAGCACGAACCACTCAGCAGCTTCTGAGCGGGTGTCCCAGGGAGAAGAAAATTCTTGGCGAGGGCCTCCTGGCCCAAAAGGGCACTGCCGTCACCTCTCCCCTTGGCAACTGGCACAGAGGGAAATACAGACTGCGCAAGCACAGGAAGATGACGGGATCTGTGTTTGATAAGGTTATGATTAAATCAAGGTTTTTGCTCTAATTACACTGCCTTTAAATAAATGCAGCCTAGTAAGTAATTGTAATTGATGTGCAATTAAACATGTATTTATATCACCATTGCCTTTCTCTGTGCAGCTGTATATTCCTGCTTCTCATTGTGGATGGAGATGCTGAAATCTCCAGGAGGAGGAAGCCTCGTTCCTCTCACATGGGTGCCTGGTTTCCATGCTATCACAGGAGCTCTGGGCACCCTTAGAAATGTCACAGCACTCCAGGGCCTGAATGATAGATGCAAGTCTTCTCCATTGACCTTTCCAGAAGAGTAAGGGGGCCAAGCATCCCAATTATCTCTCCCTCTGCCTGCAGAAGTTTCTTGTCTTCTCTGTGCACCCGAGGGGCCATTAAGCACAGACCCAAATTTGAAAGGGGGTGACAAGTCACAAGCAGGTACAACATCACTGGAGTCATCAAAAAGCAGTGGTGAAGATCTTTGAGATGCTAAGTGGGAAGTCTGTGCATTTCTAGGTGTGTTAGCTATATGGAAGACAAGACCCAAATATCGCAAGATGGACACAAGATGACAGGTAAGGAGTTGCAGGAAGATTGAAGCTCTATTTATATTTCAGAGAACATTAATGAATGCCAGTAACTAGAATAAATTGTAAGACTAAAGACGATATGCCCTCAGGATGCTCACAGTCTAAGCCATACGAAGGTGGAAAACCAGCTCAGGCAAAGGGTTAAAAAACAGTGGAAATAAAAGGTCAGACGCTGAGCTTGAACAACGTTGACTGTTGATTTGGGACCTAGATGAATATTATAAACCTTTGACCTCCTTCCCCAGCAGCCATGATGTAACACCTCTCACTTGGGCCTCTCCTCACCCATCAGAGCGCTAATTACAGGGCCAGAGAAATACCACCATCCACCTCATCTGTTTTTATTCTCCTGCTAAAGGACACCATGCATCTCCCTGACAGCTAGTCATTACAGGAGCATATGGCACCACAGGCTTCTGCCAGGGACAGCTAAGCCCCTCAAGAACGCACGCAGAGCTCTGGGCTAAACTGGTGCTCAGAAGGGATGCCAACCGTCACCAGACCCCATGAGTAGTTCAGGTTTCAGACACCCAGAGGAGTGTTGTGACACAAGCCTCAAGGGGGTGAGGGTGTTGGTGGAAGGGAAAAACAAGGAGGAGGGAGAAACGGCTCACCTTGTCTTATTACAGCTCTCTGGGTTCAGTTTCAGATGGAGAGCACTTGGAAGGTGAAAAATGGTTTTCAGAATATTAAAAAAAAGAAAGCCTTGAGGCACCTGGTTGACTTAGTCGGTGAAGTGTCCGGCTTCAGCTCAGGTCATGATCTCACCATTCATGAGTTTGAGCCCTGCATGGGGCTCTCTGCTGTCAACACAGAACGCATTTCAGATACTCTTTCTTTGCTGCTTTGCCATTCACTCTCTCAAAAATAACACATTTAAAAAAGTTTTTTTTAAAAAGCCTCACTTTCTCCTTTCTGAGCTCCTCTTAGCTAACAAGCACTTCTCCATGCAATGTTTTACTTGACCTTTACTCTATGGCAGGGAATTACCATCTCTCAGTGACTAATTTAAACAAAACTGAGACTCAGAGACTTTAAGGGACTTTTCAAGGTCAGAAGATTAGGTAAATGATAGGTTTGGGAGCAAAACCCAGCTTTTCTGATTTCTGGCCCATTGTTCTTTAAAAGCCAGTCAAATAAATGGGCACAAGGGATCTTTTAGGGTTGATGGAAATATTTTAAAACTAGATGTGGTGATGGCTGCACAACTCTGTAAATTTTCTAGAAATCACTGTGCACTTAAAACAGGTGAACACTATGGTATGTAAATTATCTTTCAATCTTCTCTTTAAAAATAGAGGCAGCCAAGGGTCATAAACAGAGCATGGGCTTTGGTGTTCTGATACTATGGTCCAGATTCTGATTCCAGCATTTGTGCTTCGGTAAACTCGAACAAGTTCCTTAACTTCTTTACACATAAATTCCTTCATCTTTAAATTCAGAATAATATTACCTACTTCTCAAGATTGCTATGAGGATCTGAACTGAAGCAATAGAACTCATTTTATTTGTTATTTCTGATGCCTAAGAATCATGATATAAAAAATAAAGTAATTAGCTCTCTGCTGCTTCCTTAACCACTAATGTTTACTCAGGTCAAGGCTGAACCTTGTATGAGCATAAGGCATATGATATAGTTTTGGTCAAAGCCCTAAATCATTGCATCTAATTGGCATAATACTAGCAAATCACAGTGGTTCAACATCCCAAGGACATACACACCCTCAGCTTCTCCTCAACAGTGTATTCTCAAACTTGACTGCTCATCTGGGGAGCTGTAAAAATGCTGATGCTTGGGCCCCACCCCAGAACATTTTATTTAAATAGTATGGAGTGTGGCCTGGGCTTTGGGGAGTCTTGTCCCCATGTGATTCTAATTGCCACAAAGTAAGAGAACAAGAACTCATTGGCTTTTAGCTCTGACTACAATACGACCCATCTGGGGAGCTTAAAAACGACCCAGCCTGAGCCTCACATCCAGAGATTCTGATTTAATTGGTCTAGGGTGGAATGTGGACCCCTGTGCATGTTAAAAGTTCACCCAGGTGACTCTGATGTGAAGCTCGGCTGAGAACCACTGCGTTTTTCAAACCTTCTCGATAAGCCGCCTTATGGGTCAAGGATCCACTCCACAGTTCCCCACCTCGTTCCTCTGCAGAGCAGCATCCAGAGGAAGGGCTTACAGGATGGTATGATGGACTCTTATATAAGTCATTTGATGTTGATCTCAGATGGTATGCCTGCTGCTCTTATCCAAGCCCTGGGGCACTGAGAACTCCCAGGGAGGTAGGAAGGGTATTATCACCAATGCCAATGTAAAAAGGGCATAAACAGTGTGGCTAAGTCTGCTTCAAGTCACACAGACCGCATAGTGCATGGAGCTTGAACATGGATCAGAAGAGAGCTTCCAGGTAAAGAATTCATGAGGCTTTAAGATCCTCTCAGGAAAGGATGGGCCATCAGTTCAGCCATTCAACAAATACCTGTGGATTCGCCCCACTATGGTGGGTGTGGTGGCAATGGTGAGCCAGATAGATGCCTTTTCAGAACTAAATAATAAAAACTAAAAACCTGGGGCACCCGGGTGACTCAGTCAGTTGAGCCATCTCTTGATTTTGGCCATCTCTTGGTCTGTGTCTTGATTTTGGCTTAGGTAGTAACCTCACAGTCGTGAGATCGAGCCCCACATCAGGCTCTGCACTTGGCATGGGGTTTGCCTAAGATTCTCTCTCTATCTCTCTCTCTCTCTCAATATCCCTCTGCTCATCTCCCCCACTTCTTCTCTCTCCCTTGCTTTCTCTCTCTAAGTACATGCATGCATGCATACATACATACATACATACATACATGCATACCTACCTCTGTTGTAGGCAAACCTTTCACTAAATGAGCCTGATCTCACTACCAACTCCCTTACCCCCAAATCTCTGTTGGTCACCCCTGCTGCTCTTCTGGAAGGGCTCTGGCATTTCCCATACATGAATGATTGTCACAGACCTCACAACTCTTCATGCCCACACCTTCCTGTCCCACGCTCAAGGGGATGCCCTGCCTTTCTTTCCTGCCCCTACCAAGACCCAGGCTTTTTTTTTTTTTTTAATCATACTAGTTGCCACTCGAGGGACCCTGACAGTAGAAGAACTGGGGGGAATCCATGAATCAGGTGGAGCTAAGCCTGGCAGCTTTGGTCTGAAAAATGTGCTCCTTTAAAGGAGTTTTCATAAAATTCTAGGAAGACAGAGAGTTTCACTCACTGAATAGTTCAATATGTATCTTATCACTTCGAACACATTTCTAGTTCTGGATGCTCAGGGCAGAGCAGCAATGTCTTGTCCTCGATTGTGAGATGGGCCTTTCTGTCTTCACTATTTGCCCCCATCAGTCATTTGTGCCCCCTCCCTACAGGGTCAGGTGGTCTGAGGCCACCAGTTCTGGTAGACTGAGCTGTGACACAGCGTCAGCACCTGCCCCAGATCCCCGTGATTTGTATTCGCAGGAACAAGAGAACCCACAGTTCTGGCTGTCATTTTTCCCTCTGCACTTTACACCCGTACTCCTTTCTCCCACGTGTTGCCCCCTTTCCCAAAATAGTAGGAGGCTGATGTTATCAGGAATGCACTTGGAAGAGATAAGAGCCGGGGATCTCCACGCTGTGATTTGGGACCTCACTCACCCTTACTCAGGTGGTCTAAACTACCTCATAAATCTAGTCCATTCAACAGTTGATCAAAAAGCCCACCCAGGGGTGCCTGGGTGGCTCAGTCAGTTGAGCGTCTGACTTCGGCTCAGGTCATGATCTCAGGGTCCAGGAGTTTGAGCCCCGCATGAGGCTCCGTGCTGACAGCTCAGAGCCTAGAGCCTGCTTCAGATTCTGTGTCTCCCTCTCTGCCCCTTCTCTGCTCATAGTCTCTCTCTCTCTCTCTCTCTCTCTCTCTCTCTCTCTCTCTCTCTCTAAAAATAAATAAACATTAAAAAAAATTTTTAAAGCCCATCTAAACACATTCTTACGGGTGATGTCAGAGAACTATTACTGATTTTCTATAGCCCAGTTCCCTTATCAGTAAAATAGAGATAGTAATAATTAATGAGATAAGGTGTATCACATGGCATATAATTAATATCAATGTTACCCATTATTATTGATGTTTTTGGCTACCAGAAGAAAATTACTGTATAGTTTTTTAAAACAGTGTTTGGAATGATCCCATGATATAAAGAGTAGTGGATGAATGCTTGCTACGTGTTATGTATTATTTTAAGGAATTTGATAATATCATCTCATTTAAGCATTACAGCAATATATCAGGTAGGTACTCTTACCATTCTCATTTCATAGTTGAGGGAAATGACCACAGAGAATTTAAGTGTACCAATAATTATTCTTTCTCCGTGTTACTAAAAATCACTGGCAGATTCCAAAGGAAATGAGAGGGAGAGAGAAAAAATAATCAGATGGAGAAAAGATAATCTGAAATAGGTGCAAACAAAACAGAAAGAGGCAACATGGCAGATGGGACACCGGCGGTCTGAGGGCAATGGAGTGCTTGGTGCTTTGGTAAAACTCTGTGAAGTTCTATTCACAAAAAGGCCATGTGGTAGATGGGGACAGGAGTGAACAATGGGATGGGGGAGAGTGGAAGTGTCAAAGATAAGATGGAAAATCAGATAAGGCAATGCACGTGTCCTCTGCATATTGGTAATTCCTCCTCATTTAATCCGTGCCATGTGCAGACAATATTTAATAAAATAATGAATGAAGCAATGAATAAGTAATGTCCATAGCCTAAGGCAGCAAGCATGGTAACATCTTTCTACTTCCCAAGCCCTGAACATGACTGTCCTTTTGAATCCAGCTATCAGTACATTTCAGCCGGTACTATACAGGCATTTTATAGCTGGGATATAGCCGGACAACATCTTATCATTCCTGTTGAACACAACTGGATTGAGAGAGACTGAGCATCCCACCAGCACTTAGGTGGATAAGCTTATGCTATGGAAATCCTAGATCAACAGCGTTCGGGTCTCCTTGGCCAAAATGACTGACTGGAGAAGCAGTGGGGAGAGTAACAAATCCTTCTTCATTTTCAAAACCATAACAAGATTGAAAAGAACAGAGCTCCTTCAGTGAATCTCCCATTAAAATGAAAGCATATCATGGACGGAGGCCCTGTCCACTCCATTTCCAAGACAAGCATAATGCTGCTGACACAGGAGAAGCCT
Organism: Prionailurus viverrinus; assembly: GCF_022837055.1. Classification (NCBI taxonomy): domain Eukaryota; kingdom Metazoa; phylum Chordata; class Mammalia; order Carnivora; family Felidae; genus Prionailurus; species Prionailurus viverrinus. Next base: position 3,980,280 of record NC_062566.1, read on the forward strand.
TGCTCTCCTAGGATGAGGATTTGGCCTCACAGGCTAATAGAAATGGCCTCAGTGGGTTGAAGAGGCCAAGCCTGGCATAACCTGTGCCATTTCTGTCACTTCTGGAACTTGGGGATGAAATCAGCCAGAGCTGTTACTTTCTCCATCCCAGACCTGATTCCATTTTCATCTCTTGTAAGATCTATCATGATTTTACCAACGTGATTCTCCTGCAACGTGCTATTCTGGTTCTTTCTTTGTGGTTTGTATGAGATTGGCCAAAAAAAAAAAAAATCATTGGAAAGTATCATCTTATTTTCACAACCTCTTGTTCCACTTATCTAATGCCCTCAGATCCAGTGGCTGCCAGCGATTCTGATTTGAATTCCCCAGCCCCATCCTGATTTGCGTGCAATTGTTCTACTGGAGGGGATGGCTACTTATTATGCAGAAGGTACTTTCAATGTGCATAGCAGCCTGACTGCTTCAGCAACCAGAGGGCTTGCTTCTTAGGGACTTTTCCTAGGGACTTGCAATTTTTTGAGGCGAAGCAGAGACATTTGCATGAACTGGAGCCATGCAATACTAAAATGTGCTGTAAATTGGACTCATTTAAAATTTTACAGCAGTAATCTTCCCTCAATCTCCTTTAGAATTGGCAATGATAAAGCAAGGCATTCCCAGATTAGCTTCCAATGAGAAAACACCCGTCTCTGGATAATGAGCAGCACCGCATATTCGATAAGTGCCCAGCTCTGGATCCAGAGTATCCACACTAAAACTCTAGCTCAGCCATTTACCAGCTCTATGATTTTAGGCAGGTTGCTTACTCCAGCTGATTTTGGATTTGTCATCAGTGGGGTTGCAGAGATTAAAGGAATAATAACTAACCTGTAAAGCACCTAAAATGGTGCCTGAACATGAAAAGCCCTCAAGAAATGTTGGTTTTTATTCATTCTACTACAGCCGGCTTTTATTCCTGTGGCTATTTCCATTGCCACCATCAAGGATAAAGACAGTTGTGATATCAACCCCAAATTTCTCCCACACCAATTTATCCTAGTGGTTTTTCTCACTACTTCCCCACGATGGACCCTCACTCTGAGCCTAAACAAAGTCTACTGAAAAGATGAACTTTTATTGTTGCCGATTAATATAGGCAGATAGATCCTCAGGAAATCTGTCCTACAGCAGTAAATTATAATTACTTGAATGAGTGAGACCATGCCTGCAATACTATATCCAGTTCTAGAAACCACATATTGGAAGAGGTGTTAACAATCAAAGATATAGATTAAGATCATAAGGGGGGGCTGATATATAACAAAAAGGATGAACATGGGATACCATGTTTTAATTTTTTTTAATGGGGGAACTATGATAGCTACATTCTTATTTTTTATTTATTTATTTATTTATTTATTTATTTATTTATTTATTTATTTATTTATTTATTTATTTTTTAAGTAGGCTTCATGCCAAGTGTGGAGTCCAATGTGGAACTTGAACTCATGACCTGAAATGAAGACCTGAGCTGAGATCAAGAGTTGGGAGCTTCACCAGTTTAGCCACCCAGGTGTCCCTGATAGCTACATTTTTATTGATTCATTTATTCTTTCTTTCAAGAATAACCTTTTGAGACCAAAATTCCAATACGGCAGAGTTTAGCTCAGCAAATCCTCTCCCCCTCCCCAAATCAACTAGAAAACTAGAAAAAGAATATTTTTTAAAGATTAAAAAAATATTTTTGGGCATTGGAAATCAACCATATGCAAACACCAAGCTGAGCAGTTACTCATGAAAGACTAGACAATTGGAAGTCTGTGGCATTCTTGCTTGGGGCTACACCCATCTCCTCCCCCTCCCTTACTGCCATGACAGTTCTACCAGAACGGGCCAGTCTGTGAAAACTGGAGTTTCATCTATGGAGAGGGTTGACCTTACTTGCAGCAAGTGGGAAAACAATACCCTGTACTAACAGCATTGTTGATAATCATAGCTAGTTCTGCCACCAATGAATGAAAGAGCAGCTGCTCAGTTAGTCTGAGATGCAGACTTAGTTGGGCTAAGCAATGAAATGGCAGAGGAGTTGGAAATTTAGCAGGGAAATCTGGGAAAAGACACAGTAATAAGTGGCCTCGCTAACTTTTGCAATTATACCCAGCTGACTAGAAAACTGTGCACACAAGAAAAGTAAACCAAAGAGAATCTAAGTTATCCACATATCACTGTGTGACTCTGTCTTCACATGTGCGCGACAGGACCTGGAAAAATGTGTGTTATTTTAAGTCACTAATCTTGTAGTAATTTGCTCCATAACACAGAAAGTGACTATAGCTACAATGTCAATTTTTCTTTCTACTGCACACTACAGACTTTGCCATGGAAGCATACGTAGCTTTGTTAAGGGCCCAGGCCTTATACATAGAAAACAAAGGGCTACTTCATCTTGCAGTATTGGCAAAAGTGGCTGCTGACTGTGGATGTTCAGTAAAACCAGAGATGCACACAGGCTGGGGCAACACAGTAAGATACGAAAAAAATCCATTTATCTAATACAACCTCATTAATCACTGTTGACTGTTTAAAAATCATTGTAAACCACTTTGTCTACATAAGTAAATTGTTTTGCCTGTCAGAAAAATAATAACTAAAATGAAAATTTCATTAGAGGTAAACAATAGCCGAATGGATATGTCAGACGGAGGAATCAGTAAACTTAAATACAGATCAATAGAAATTATGCACCCTGAAGAACAGAGAAGAAAAAGTAATGATGAATAAAGACCTGAAACTCAGAAAGTACCCAGACACACATCAGTGGACTCCCAGAAGGAGAGAGGACAGAGAAATGCCAGAAAAAATGTTTGAAAGATAGTGGACAAAAACTCCCCAAATCTGATGGACAATATAATCTACAAAACAAAGAAGCTTAACAAGTTCCAAGTAAGATCCATTAGACACATGTACCCAACCCATTCATGGCAAAATGTGAGGAGAATATGTTCTTACATACAGAGTATAGAAAATAAAACCAACAGTTGACTTATCACCAGAAACAACAGAAATAAGAAGGCAATGTAATGACATACTCAGAGTGATGAAAGCAAAAACAACAACAACGACAACAAACAAAACACAGTCAATAATAATTTTGTGTCCTGACAAACTATCTTTCAAAATGAAAACAAAATAAAAGACATTTGCCAAAGGCTGAAAGAGTTCATTTGTAGCTGACATGTTATAAGAAAAATACTTAAAAATATTTCATTTCATTTAAGTTGAAATAAAATACACCACGTGGTAACTGAATCCACATAAAAAAAAGAAGACAAGAAAAGTATTAATTTGGAATTAATCTAAAGTAGGTTGTCCTAAGCTGCATATTGTAATTCTTAGAACAACAACTAGAAAAACAACTTTTTAAGATAGTAAGAAAACAAAGGCATTAAAATGACACAATTAAAAAGTCCATTTAACACCAATGAAGGCTTCAAATGAATCAGAAAAGACAAGAAACCTGTAGAACACAAAGAGCAAATACCTGGTAGGTGTAATTCTAATCTGATGATAATTACATTAAATGTGAATGTACTATGTATTCCCATCAAACGGGAGAAATGGTTAGACCGGATTTTAAAATCACAATCCAACTATATCTTCTCTACAGGAGACACACCTCAATTCAAAGACACAAATGGGGTGAAATTAAAAAGGTGGAAAAGATATCCTATGCAAACATAGCCACAAGAGAACTGGAATGATTATATTCATATCAAGTACATTGTTTAAAAAAAATATCTATCACTATGATAGGATAGATATTCAACAATGAAGGATATTCAAAAATGATAAAATGATCAACTCACTGGGAAGACACAATAATTATAAATGGATGCACACTTAACAATAAAGCTCCAAAACAAATGAAAAATATGACTGAGGTAAAAATACAAATATATAGTACAACAATATTTAAAAAAAATTAATGTTTATACTTATTTTTGAGAGAGAGAGACAGAGTGTGAGCAGGGGAAGGGCAGAGAGAGAGGAAGACACAGTATCCAAAGCAGTCTCCAGGCTCTGAACTGTCAGCCCCCCACACAGAGCTCGAACTCACAAACAGTGAGATCATGACCTGAGCTGAAGTCGGACACTTTACTGATGGAGCCACCCAGGCACATCAGTAATTACTGTAATCACTGTTAATTAACTTGATGTGATTGACATACATAGCACTTTTCACCCAATGCTGCAAAATACACATTCATTTTAAGAGAACATTTTTCAGGAAAGATCATATTCTAGACCACTGAACAAGTTTCAGTAAATTTATAAGAGTTCAAATTCAAAATATGTTCTCTCACCACAGCAGAATTAAATCAGATATAAAGAAGAAAGAGGGAATGCCCCAAATATTCATATTTAAGAAATTCATATCTAAATAACTCATTGGTAAATGAACAAATCACAAAAAATAGAAAATGTTTTAAACTGCTTGAAAAAGAAAACATAATATATCCAAATTTATAGGATGCAGCTGAATCAGTGATTAAAGGGAATTTATAGCTTTAAATAACTATATTAGAAGAACAGACGGTGTCTCAAATCAGTACCTTAACCTTCCACCATAACAGACTAGAAAAATACAGACTAACCTGTTAGGAAGAGCAGGGAGAGACCAAAGAAAGAGACAGGCCACTCCAGATTGGTAGATGGCAGGCTTAATGAGCAAGGGATTAAGGGGTACTTAAGAGGTTTGTTTGGGGAACACCTGGGTGGCTCAGTTGGTTAAGCTTGTGACTTCTGCTCAGGTCATGATCTCGAGGTTCATGGGTTTGAGCCCCCATTGGGCTCTGTGCAGATCACTCAGAGCCTGGAGCCTGCCTTGGATTCTGTGTCTCCCTCTCTCTCTTCCCCTACCCTTCTCATGCTCTGTCTGTCTGTCTCTCTCTCAAAAAAATTAATACATTTTTTTTTAAAAAAAAGAGGTTTGTTTGGGACAGCTGTAAGATGAGTAGATCTCTGTACCTGCATGACACAATCTTCAAAGTTTATATAGAGACCTTCACTGGGCTCAATCATGTATATCATCCAGATGATCTCAGCACTAAAACACTATCTCAAAGCTATGTCCTTGCAGCAACTCTAGGAGCAGGGACAGCAAGCAGAATGAACTTCCAAGGAGTGGAATAGGGGTGAGGAGCTTCCAGTCACCACGGTCCAGTTCATGGGTCAACAGGTGGTCACGTGCTCTGAAGGGACTTTCCTCAATAGGTGGCAAAAGTTGGATCTTTGTAAAGATCCACAATATTGACAAATATTTATACTGACAATAAATAGAACAAATTACCAAAATCAGGAATAAAATAACCTTAAATTGAACGGTATTTTTTTTAAGGGAGCAAAGATCCAACAATTTAGATGAAATGAACAGATTCCTACAAAGACACAATTTGCTAAAACTGACTAAAGAAAAAAATTAAAAATATAAATAGACCTAAAACAAGGAAGGAAATTAAATTAGTGATTAAAAAATTTCCTACCAAGAAAAACTGAGGCCCAGATGGCTTCAATGGTGTTCTATCAAAAAAGATAAAATAATACTGATCTTTCACAAAATCTTTCAGATAATAGAGGAGGAGAAAACATTTCCCAGCACATTGTACAAGGATGGTGTTACTATGATACCAAAGCCAGAGAAAAACATTGCAAGGGAAAAACATGTAAAAACTACAGATGAGTATTCTTCATGAACATCAACATTAAAAGTTTAACATTGAGGCGTCTGGGTGCCTCGGTCACTGACTGAAATCTGACTTTTGATTTCAACTCGGGTCATGATCTCATGGTTCATGAGATTGAGCCCTGTGTCGGGTTCTGCACTGATAGCCCAGAGACTACTTGGGATTCTCTCTCTCTCTGTCTCTCTCTCTCTCTCTCTCTCTCTCTCTCTCCCCACCCCCCCACTCATGTGCTCTCTCTCTCTTTCTCCAAATAAGTGAATAAACTTTTTAAAAAGTTTAACAAAAGTATCAGTAAACCAGTAAGCAAAATACAAAAACAATTGTACTCCATGACTGAGATTGATCTTAACAATGTAAGGCTGATTGAATATTCACAACTCAATTAATGTTATAAACAATATAGTGTATTTTGTTATAGTGCACAGCATATTAGGTACAGTGTATGGTGTAAAGGAAAGAAACAGCATGATCATCTCAACTGCTGCCTAAAAAGGAATGTGGCAAAATCTAACACCCATTAATTATAAGACCCTTAACCTAGGACTAGAAGACAACTCCCTTAATCTGATAATGGGCATTAATGAAAATCTCAGAACTAACATCATATTTAACAGTGAAAGACTCAATGTCCCTTAAAGATCAAGAACAAGACAAGGATTCAATATTGTACTGGAGGTTCTAACTAGTGCAATAGGGATTTTAAAAAGACATCCAGGTAGGAAAGGAAGAAGCAAAATTGTCTTTATTCACAGGTGACCTGATTCTGTGTGTAGAAAATTCTGAGGAATACACACACACACACAAACCCTTCTAGAACTAATAACTTAGTTTAGCAATGTTACAGGAACATATAAAAATATAAATACATTCAACAAAGTAGTAAAAACTCACAAACTAAAAACTAAAAAAAATCACTGAGATGAAAGAAAGTATAAATAAATGGGGAGACAGTCTATGTTCATATAGTAGAAGATTCAATATTATCAAGATGACAATTGTCCCCAAATTAACCTACAGATTCAAAGTGATCTGCATCAAAATGCCAACAGAATTTTTGTGGAAATTGACAAACTGATTTTAAAATGTACATGGAAATGTAAAGGACCCAGAATAATCAAGAGCGAAGTTGGAGGACTTTACTTTTTTAAAAAAAACATGCTATAAATCTTTAGATACCAAGATAGTGGGTACTTCCATAATGATACAGATCTAATAGATTGAGTCAAAAATAACAAATAAACTTATATAATGATATAAAACAAAATATTACAAATAACATAATGCAAAATAATAAATAAAGTTAAATTTTTAAAAATATTTGTATTTCAGAAAACAGAGTGAGAACAGAGTGAAAAAATACATAATACAAGCCACAGACAGGAAGATGATATTTTGCAAATTATATATCTGATAAAGGATTTCTATTAGAATATACAAAGAACTCTTATAACTCATTAATAAGTAGACAAAAAACCCAGATAATTATAAAATGAGCTAAGTATTTGAATAAACCTTTCACCAAGAAGATGTATAAAGGGCTAACCATGCACAAGAAAAGATACAGACACTAACAATTGTCCCACTTTTAAAAAACTTTGTCAGTGACTTAAAATTACATATACTCTTACCACATAACCCAGAGATTCCACCCCTAATGAAATTGAAACAGATGTCCACACCAAGACTGTGCATGGATGTTCATAGCGGCACTGTATTATATCCCCAAACTGGAAACAATCTCAGTGTCTGTCAATGGGTGAACAAAAAACCAAAGGTGGCATTCTATTCATACAACAGAACACTATTCAGCCATAAAAATGGAACGAACTATGGATATATGCTATAAGACTGATGAGTCTCAAAGATACTATGCTACGTGAAAAAGCCAGATGTAGAGGATAGCATATCATGTGATACTGTTTATATGAAATGTCGCAGGGGTGGGGGGAAATGTCTCTAGAAAAAGGAAGATGAGTGATTTCCCGGGCTGAGTCTGGGAGGAGGGGTAGTAGGATTGATTGCAGGTGGGCACAAGTAAATCTGGGATGATGGTAATATTCTAAGCTGGATTGTGGTGGTGATTGCAGAGCCATTAACATTTACTAAAAATCATTGACTCTTTTACTCACCATGGATGAAAATTATGGCATGTAAATTAAACCTCAATAAAGCTGTAAAAAAAAAAAAAACCAAAACAGCAAATAAACAATGACAACTTGAGTATAAGATTCTTGAGGTCTTGCCACAGCATTCAGCTGTCAGAAGGCTTTAATTCAGTGAAGCGATTAGGGCTGAAAAGAGAAAGGTAAACATTTCTTCATTCTGCCCTATTCCCTTGCCTGGGGATAGTGTTTGAGGTACCTCTATCTCAGCTAAATTTCTCTGCAGATAACTTAAAAAAAGAGAACAAACAAAAACCCTAGCTCGTTGGTTGGCTGGCTGTTTTTCTGGTCAATTTTCCAGTGTTAAATTGCTCATCAACTAACCTTACCATGGATGGAAACTCTTGGAATCTAATCCCTACTTCTTTTTTCTTACACCCACCTCGTTCCTTTTGCTTTATAATTCTGACCCTTGCCAACTGTAAATCACTGTTTAAAAAAATAACAATAAGGCCAGCCCCATGCTGCCTTCATTTAATCTATACTGCTCTTGCGATTGTAACATCTGTCATTCTCTCCACAGCAGGACCATCAAGCTGGCAGGGCTGTGGGAAGTTTTGCTGATCACATGTGCTCCTCCTCTGGAGAGATCCCTGTTAGAAGCAACCAGCTGTGGTGGATACAGATGTATGTGTGTTCTTGAGGCAACTGACTTCTCTGTTGTTGTTCATTAAGGATGCTCATATCGTTTACTCATCTGTAGCTTTGAGTCAGAGGCACACAGTCAACACTTCTTGCTCTTTGCTTCGCAAACTGTCCCCAGATCCACTCTCCCTAACTCCCTTCCAATCATGGTGCCCTCTCGGCCCCAAGATGTGACATCTGAACTGTTTGCAGGAGCCCTAAACCCTACCTTCGGTGCAATTACACACACTGAGAGGCTTGCAAGCATTTTCCAGATGGGATTCACTGTCTAGTAAGGTCATTAAGGAAGCAAGGGAGAGAGAGCATGGCCCCTCTTTCATCATTGGGCCTGATGGCCAATTGCACGCTGGCAAAGAAGGCTATACCTCTGACAGAATTGCTGTGTTAATCACCAGGCCTCTAGCGAAGAGGTATTCTGTGCTTCCAGTTGGAAGGAAAGAATGTATCTCCCATAGAGTACTTGGATAATTGGAAGAATTAAGGAAAAATACATTATTCCATTTGGATCCAGTACTAATTGGAATGAGCCAAATAATGAGCTCAACAGCATGAAGCATAACCCCTTACCTTTTTGCTGCACAGAGGAACATTTCCCTACATAATAATGAGCCCCTGTGGCCCCCTCATCAACAGTTAGATTGCCCATTCCTCCAAAGTACCCTGTGGGATGTTCCCGTACCATTTCTCTGCCAGCCAGTTTCAGATTCAGAAAAAGAAAACCTTCTAATTACGTTGAAATGGAAACGGAGGACCAGCCCCGTGGCTGGGCTGGGCTCTGCCTGGCCACAGAGCTCAGGCAGAGGTGTCTGCAATATCACAGATCAAGTTTCAAAGGTTTGGTTCATTAGAGAAAAATCGATCTCTCTGAGGAGCTCAGAGTCTAGAACAAAGTTCTTAGGCAATTCCTGTGCCACCACTTTAATAAAAGCCTCCCACTTCCTAAAAGCAAAAACACTCAAGGCAGGTGAAGTTGCACTTTCTTTGAGATTGATGGCTGAGGTCTCTTGCCCTTCCTGAAGAATGAACACTGAATTCTCTTGCACTGTCGATGAAAGCCAGCAAAACAAAGCTGTTTCCTTCAAATAATAATTCAGATTAAATTTAGTCTCCTGATAGACTCGGAGTTTCAGGTTCTTCTACCTTCCCACCCACATATCCATTCATCTACCTTCCTTGCCTTTCTTGACTATCTAGTATGAGTCAGGCTGTTAATTGATTTGCTCCACCGCAGAGTTGAGGAAATAGAGTCTCAAAGTTATCTAAGAACATATGCAAGTACTATGTCTAACAAGTGCTGGAGCTGGTATTTAAATCTTATTTTCTGGGGCGCCTGGGTGGCTCAGTTGGTTGGGCGTCTGACTCTCAATTTTGGCCCCGGGTCACAATCTCACATTTTCTAGGATCAAGCCCCACGTGGGGCTCTGTACTGACAACATAGAGCCTGCTTGGGATTCTCTCTCTCTCTGCTCCTCCCCATGCTGGTATGCTCTCTCTCTCAAAATAAATAAATAGACATTTAAAAAAATAATAAAATAAACCTGATTTTTCTGACTCTAGAGCCCAAATCCTGATATGTATGCTGAAAATGCTAAGTGTCAGTGACAAATTGACTAAAAATAAAATTTAAAACAATAAATTAAAAATACATTTTTTAGAAAAAAGCTATCATAAACCCTTCAAGACATTAATATCACAGCAAAGCATTCTCTGGAATTCTCACCTTCATTTAAGCATGTAACTACTGGGCTTGCAATTTTCCACATAGAATTCTCTCCTTACTATGGTATTTTCCTTTTTTGTCCTAACTCCTTATAGTCCTTCCCTTTTCTCAGTTTTGCTAAATAAATAAATAAATAAATAAATAAATAAATAAATAAATAAATAACCTTCTGGAAAGGATCTAGTTAACTAATACTGAATGGTGCATACTTGAATCCTCTCAGCTGTAACTACATTTTGTGTGGTCAATTGCCCTACCCTCTTCCTTCCTCTTGAAAAGAAGCCACATAGAAATGCAGAGCAGCTCCCTGGGGCTTAAGGCAAGGAGATACCATTCCCCATCCACCTTTGTTCCCTTCTCCCCAACTATTAAGGAGCCCTGGGCTCCTCAAGTGTAAGAAACACTGGGCTAAAGGTCCTAGGGACTTTAGATTGGGAGAAAAGAAAAAAATTAAATCATTTTTAGAAAAAAAGCAATTGTATACTCTTATTTTCAAAAGGTACCTTTTTTTTTTTTTTGACAGGGGTGGTAAAGGTCTTTGGACTGCTGTTTGTGAATTGCAATGAAATTAATGTACACATTCTATTGGGAAGACTTTTGTTTGTAATTCTGGAGAACTAGCAGGGTTGGGGCATGGCCTAAAGAAACAAAAAGGCAAGGACATAGGTGATTCAAATATGATGGAAGAAAACACGGGGAGATAGCTTTGAAAATAGAGGATGGCAATGAGAAAGACACACTATCTCTACGAATAGTGCATTTGGGTGCAGCATCTTGGGATGTGGCTTTTAGGAACTTAAGCCTTGTGGACCAAGGACATTAGCAGGAAATAGTTCTTTTTTTTTTTAAGTTTATTTTTTTATTTTGAGAGAGAGGGAGTGTGTGAGTGGGGGAAGGTGAGAGAGAGGGAGAGAGAGAGAATCCCAAGCAGGTTCCACACTGTCAGCACAGAGCCCAACATGAGGCTGGATCTCAGGAACCCATTAGATCATGACCTGAGTGGAATCAAGAGTCAGATGCTTGGAGTGCCTGGGTGGCCTAGTCAGTTAAGCATCTGACTTGGTTTTGGCTCAGGTCATCATCTCACAGTTCATGAATTCAAGCCCCACGTCGGGCTCCTCACTGATGTGCAGAGCCTGCTTGGGATTCTCTCTCTCTGTCCTTCCCCTGCTAGTGATCTGTCTCTCTCTCTCTCAAAATAAATAAACTTAAAAAAAAAACAGATTCAGATGTCTAACCGACTGAACCACACAGGCACCCCAGCAAGAAATAGTTCTTGTTTTGTCAATAGTTCTTTAAAGTTGGGAGTGAAATTCCAGTAAGTTGATAGGTGAGAAATTCTTCATGCTCTAAGATGAGACCACTTGCCAGTTGGACCAGAAAACTCTCCGGTCCTGAACCAAACATGATGTACTCCATACTCATGACAGATACAGGCATATCACTGACTGTGAGCAGAAGGAATGTACTGGAAAATATTATAACAACATCACCAGGTATGGTAATGGGGGTAGGGAATAGAAGGCCTATATGTAATGTATAAACAATCATATCTTGAAGTAGAACTCCCAGTATATCACCTACACACATATGTGAAAATGTGAAACTATACAGTATAGAACCACACCACTTGGTGTCAGAAAACCCAAGTTCAAATCTCTCTTATTCATCCTGTTTTGAGCCACATTAATTCACTCCTATAAGATTCATTATCTTTATTTGAAAATGAAGTTGTTGAACCAGAAGGTTCTTCAATCCCAAGCTCTATGATTCTGCTTTCTAATGAAAAGGAATTAAAATGCACATTAGCTAGGTCTCAGGGTTCAGTCACTTGTGGACTTTGACAGAGCCCATATGTGTCTCACATTATATACTCCTCTCTCTCAATAAAAATATGATGCTCTGTATAACTAAGCAACATTCTCTACTTAGGTATTATAAACTTTCTGCCCAATGAGATATGTGAAAATTGTGACTTGCCTGGAAAAATACTTGAACATAATAATTTCATGAAAAGAAGTCTGAGTTAAGATTTGCTTTTCATAAACACTTTGATTATGGGAAGGAGAACCTCAGAGAACAAAAGCTGGGATCTGGCTTGACTGGGTTGAAGGATCTTTCCCTATATTTTTAAAAGGAGTCTCTCCTTTTCATTTTCTATCCTATATACTAGTGGTTTTCAACCAGGAATGATTTGGGTCTTTGGGTCCCAAGAGAGATTTAGCGACATCTGGGAACATTTTTGGTTCTCACAACTAAGGGAGGGGGCTTGCCACTGACAGCCAATGAGAAGAGGACAGGCATGCTGTTTATGACTATATAATGCACAGGACAGCCTCTCACAAAATATTAGCCAGAAAGTGTTAGTAGTACTAAGGTTGATGAAGTCTGCTATATATTGATAGCACATAGAAACCACAGTGAGATACTCCAGAACTTTGTGAATCAAACTGACAAATTTAGCATGCAACAGATCAAATATGAAATACAGAAACATGGTCTTCAGAGGATGAGCATTTCTATGGCAGAAAGCAGAAAGGGTAGGCTTTAATGGAGTAATTGATTATCTGACAATATCTAAAACAAGAATGTTTCAATAAAATGTATGTAAAAAATCAGCTTTGCAGAGGCCAATACTAGAGATATTCATCCAGGACTGTTCGGAGGATAAGTTGTTCCAACCCATAATGGGGTTTTGCTGTCTTTTGATGCTGCAACTTCAAAATAGTACGTGAACGCAGTTAGGTATCTATTGCCAACTATGTAATCTTCTTATCAGCAAATGCATGAAACCTACACTCACCAATCTTCTGGTTATAAGTTGCCTTCTCATGTAGCACTTCCTAGAGGAAGATAATGTGCTTACCAAAGAAAGGAAATTATTCTGGTCTCCTTGGCTGTTATATCTCTTGTAGTGACTTGATAAACTGATATTTTGATTTCTTTATCAGATGAAACCTGGGGAATTTTGCATGAGTCATTCCTGTGAAAGGCACCCAAAAACCTGAGGACCCAGTCACAGTCCTTGCTAGGATAATACCACCATGGACAGCAGCTAAACATTATCTTTGGGCAATACCTCTTTTATAGCCTAAAAATTGCAACACCTGGAGAAGCAAAGAGTTAAAAACATTAATCCCAGGGTACCTGGGTGGCTTAAACGGTTAAGCATCAGACTTCAGCTCAGGTCATGATCTCACATTTTGTGGGTTCGAGTCCCATATCGAGCTCACTACTGTAAGTACAGAGCGCACTTCAGATCCTCTGTCCCCCTCTCTCTCTGCCCCTCCCACCCTGGTGTTCTCTCTCTCTCTCGCTCTCTCTCTCAAAAATAAATAAATATACTTAAAAAAATGCATCCTGCTCTTCCATCCTTGGTTTTTTGTTTTTTGTTTTTTTTCTAATCGATCTAAAGAGAGTTTATGGAAAAGAGTAAGGGTTTACTTTGTAACCACTCTAAAGCCTCTTATATAAGAAGCTTAGTTTATACTATAATCTATGGTAGGTTAGCGATTTTTTAAAAATATAAAGCTTACCTTTTCAAAGTAGGAAAGAATGTGAAATATTTCAAAGGGGAAATAGGAAAGTAAGACCTTTTTTTGTTAGGTTGGAACAGGGAAATTAGGGCTAAGTTGGTCAATCAGACAAAAAACTCCCAAATGGTAAGATAAGATCTTGTGGGAATGCCTTGAGGTAAAGCCAATTCAATTAGTTTCTGCTGCATAACTGTCAGGACCCAAAAACTAGGTGGAATAATGAACTGATTAAAACCTGTAATTGCAATTCAGTGGAGGAAACCATTCATCACAAAGATGGCAGTGTTCCCCACATTGCCAACTGCACGGAGAGGAGACACTAACAAAGGTGGGAATGGGGGGCTGGTATGCATCCGAGGAGAAGAACAACACATTTCTTAATAAAAGGATGCAGCACTAGCCTGAAAGGGGAGCTTAGTCTTTGTCCTGTAAACTTGATTTCTGACCTAACAACCAAAATGTAGGGTTCTCCCTCAGGCGTTAATGTAAGACCATGTTGAGGATGTACTTCTACTTTGATCACCATCAAAATTCCTGGATTTTATCCAAAGCAAACATTAGCCAATGCTCTCAGTTGTCCCCTGATGTTTTGCAGGTCTTTTTGTCACACACCTTCTTATCTTTGAATACATATTGCTTTGTATCAAGGGATGGCCAACTTTTTCTGTAAGGGATTGGATAGGAAATATTCTCGGCACAGCTGTTGTGGTCTACTCAACATACAGAAATCTGTTGCATTTCTTTACACCAAGAATGAAGCAGCTGAAAGAGAAATCAAAGAATTGATTGCATTTACAATTGCACCAAAAACCATAAGATATCTAGGAATAAACCTAACAAAAGAGGTAAACTATCTGTACTCTAAAAACTATAGAACACTTATGAAAGAAACTGAAGAGGACACAAAGAAATGGAAAAACATTCCATGTGCATGGATTGGAAGAACAAATATCATCAAAATGTCCATACTACCCAAAGCAATCTACACGTCTAACACAATCACTATCAAAATACCAATAGCATTGTACACAGAGCTAGAGGAAACAATTCTAAAATTTGTATGGAACCACAACAAAATCCCGAATAGCTAAAGCAACCTTGAAAAAGAAAAGTAAAGCTGGAGACATCACAATTTCAGACTTCAAGATATATTACAAAGCGACAGTTATCAAGACAATACGGTACTGGCACAAAAACAGACACATATATCAAGGGAACAGAAATGGACCTACAACTATATGGTCAACTTCAACAAAGCAGGAAATAATATCCAATGGAAAAAAAAAACTTTTCAACAAATGGTGTTTGGAAAACTTGACAGCAACATGTAAAAAAAATGAAACTGGATCACTTTATTACACCATACACAAAAATAAATTCAAAATGGATGAAATATGAGACAGGAAACCATCAAAATCCTTGAGGAGAACACAGGCAACAACTTCTTTGACATCGGCTGTAGCAACTTCTTATAAGACACAACTCCACAGGCAAAGGAAACAAAAACAAAAATGAACTATTGGGACCTCGTCAAGGCAAAAAGTTCTGGACAGCAAAGGAAACAATCAACAAAACTAAAAGGCAACCTATGGAATGGGAGAGGATATTTGCCAATGACATATTGGATAAAGGGTTAGTATCCAAAATCTATAAAGAACTTACCAAATTCAACATCCAAAAAACAAATAATCCAGTTAAGAAATGGGCAGAAGAGAGGAATAGACATTTTCCAAAGAAGACATCCAGATGACGAACAGACACGTGAAAAGACGCTGAAGGGGTACCTGGGTGGCTCAGTGGGTTAAGCGTCCACCTTCAGCTCAGGTCATGATCTCATGGTTTGTGAGTTCAAGCCCCACATCGGGCTCTATGCTGACAGCTCAGAGCCTGGAGCTTGCTCGAATCCTGTGTCTCCCTCTCTCTCTGCCCCTGCCCTGCTTGTGCTCTGTCTCTCCCTCTCTCTCAAAAGTAAATAAAATAAAATAAAAAAGATGCTGAACATCACTGATCATGAGGGAAATACAAATCAAAACTACAATATCACTTCACACCTGTCAGAATGACTAAAACTAACAACACAAGAAACAAGAGATGTTAGCAAGGATGCAGAGAAAGTAACTCCATTACACTGTTGGTAGGAATGCAAGTTTGTGATGCCACTGTGGAAGACAGTATGGATGGCCCTCAAAAAATTAAAAATAGAACTGTGCTAGGACCAAGCAATTTTACCCCTAGTTCTTTACCCAAAGGATACAAAAATACAGATTTGAAGGGTCAGATGCACTCCGATGTGTATAGCAGCATTATCAACAATATCCAAGTTATAGAAAGAGCCCAAATGTCCAGCAACTGATGAATGGTTAAAGATGTGGTACATACATACAATGGAATACTACTCAGCCATCAAAAAGAATTAAATCTTGCCATTTGCAATGACATGGATGGAGCTAGAGTTTATTATGCTGAGCAAAATAAGTCAGTCAGAGAAAGATAAACACCATACGATTTTACTCATATGTGGAATTTCAGAAACGAAACAGATGAACATAAGGGGAGAAAAAGAGAGAGAGGGGCATGCCATAGAACAGACTCTCAAATATAGAGAACAGACTGAGGGTTGATAGAGGAAGATGGGTGGAGGATGGGTTAAATGGGTTATGGGGATTGAGGTGGGCACTTGTTGTGGTGAGCACTGAGTGTTGTATTAAGTGATGAATCACTGAATTTACTGCTGAAACCATTATTACACTATACATTAATTGACTAGAATTTAAATAAAACCTTGAAACACACAACAAAAATAAGAACAACAAAACAATACAAAAACAGCCATAGAAAATATACAAACAAATTATTGCAGCTGTGCTCCAGTACAGCTCTTTCTACAAAAATAGACAGGTGGTCAAACTTGGCCTGGGTGCCATAGTTTGCTGATCCTTGCTCCATATAAACAGTAGTAACTAAGACAACATGCAAAGTAATAAATTAAATACATGATGAGCATAAAATAGCTTTCTTAATTTCTTGAGAGACATGGTGGTTATTTTATTTTTTTTTATTTTTATTTTTTAATGTTTATTTAATTTTTGAGACAGAGAGAGACAGAGCATGAACGGGGGAGGGTCAGAGAGAGGGAGACACAGAATCTGAAACAGGCTTCAGGCTCTGAGCTGTCAGCACAGAGCCCGACGCGGGGCTCGAACTCACGGACCGCGAGATCATGACCTGAGCCGAAGTCAGCCGCTTAACTGACTGAGACACCCAGGCACCCCAATGGTGGTTATTTTACACTAAATGACATTTTCCTCTGAGAGCTTGGCCTTTTGGACCACCTTGGAATAAGAGCAGGAATCCATGCAGGAATCCTGGTAATAGACTGGAAAATGTATCAAGCAAGCATACTTCACTCACTTTCATTCTCCTTCACTGGGCAGTATCTGTTTAGGCACTGGGCTGTGGGTGGCTGTCTGTTCCCAGCACTTTTCTAGGTTCTGGTGATGTAACAGTGTGAACAAGAGAGAAATGGTTCTAGCTCTTTTGGGAATCATATTCTCGTAATAGGAGGCAGACGGTGAACAGAAAAAGACATAAGCAAGATAATTTCAGATAAAAAAATTACTATAAAGGAAATAAAACAACAATGTCATGGGAAACAAGTATAGGTGAATAGCTACTACCATAGTTTGGGAAGTTGAAGAGGCCCCTCTGAGGTGGACCCTTTTGGCTGAGACCTGATGGTAATAAATCTCCTGTAAAGAAACTTCGGAAAAGAAAAAAGAAACATTGGTATGGTTGGGGCCAGGGTCAGGGCTCGGTGAATTGGAGAACACCAAATACGAGGTGACAGAAGTAGGCTGGAGCTTGGTTATGCCTTGGGACTGGGTGCTACTAAAGTCTGAATTTTATTTGTAATGGGAGGGGAAGGCATTGCATGGTTTGAAGAAAAAGATGACATTCATCTCACTGGGGTCTCTAAAGGATAGTTCTTACTGGGATGTGAGCACAAATTCTTGGAGGGGTTGAGGGACAGTGGTAACAAGGGGATGAGTTAGGATGCTTTTGCATGATGGTGGCATGGCCAGAGATCTTCTTTCAGCTGTTCCCATTGTGTTAATGTATTCCACATTTAGATCTTGGTGGAAATTGGCATTTCAAGCCCTATTACCTTTGAAAAAGTTAATTTTACTAAAGGGACCAAGATCTGGATCTTCTGGGAATGGATCCTTTTGTTATCCTAACTCTTAAATCACTAACCTTCTATACTAACCCCCTTGATTTCCTCAGATTCTATGTTAAGAGTCAACCAACATGGCTGGCCTATTGGACAAATTAGCTATTGGATTTCAGAAGACGGTCCTCAGTATTTTAGTCAGTGAATGTACTTCTAATCTGGTACCACTTTCTAGATTTGTTTTTAAACATGCAATCTCTGTTTAGCAGTGCAAAATTGAACTCCTGTCTCTCATGTATTTAAGGATATATGAGTGGTTTCTCCCTTAAGACAGCAGAATAAAACAAATATAGTTCAGCCAAGAAATATGTTAGAAGCAACATATTTCTGCTCAATAGCAGACCCCAGATAATAAACTGATTTTCCTGGGGGCACCTTGGGTGGTCAGCCAGTTAAGCATCTGGTTGTTCATTTTGGCTCAGGTCATGATCTCTCGGTTCGAGCCCCGTGTAGGGCTGTGTGCTGACAGTGTGGAACCTGCTTGGGATTCTCTCTCTCCTTCTCTCTGCCCCTTCCCTACTCCCTCACTCTGTCTCTCTCTCAAAATAAATAAATGAATTTTAGAAAAACCACTAATCTTCCTTCACTCTGTGGTGGGATATGGTCCATATGCCTGTGTGACAAAGGGTGGACCTATCTTGATATGATCCAGGTAGAGACTGGATACCATACATGCCTGTGCATGGAGTTGGGTCCAGCTCCTGACACCTGCTCTCCACTTGCCTCCTTGTAAGTTAATATCCCTCACCTCTGAACCCTGCACAGTTTCCTCACCTTAGTTCTTTATACCCTAGTGTGTATCAATTTTCATCTCACCCCCTCTCCATATTCACATGCCGATATATTAGGGAAATCCCCTTGCTCTATAACCATTTCTTAATTATTTTCCTTCTCCATCCTCCATAACTTCCCTCTCCTCATTGTTTAAAACATGGTTACAGGGGCACCTAGATGGCTCAGTCACTTAAGCATTTGACTCTTGGTTTTGGCTCAAGTCATGATCTCATGGTTTTGTGGGTTCAAACCCCACATCAGGCTCTGTGCTGACAGTGTGGAGCCTGTTTGGGATTCTCTCTCTGTCCCTCTCTCTCTGTCCCTCCCCCACACATGTTGTCTCTGTCTCTCACAAAATAAATAAATAAACTTAAAAAAATACAAATAAAATAAAATGTGTTTACCAAACAAAGATGCCTTCCATTTCTCCTGCAGAATGCTTTTGTTTCACTATTTCCATATTACAGAATACTTTTGCTACACTGGTCTACTCCACATGGGAAGGTATCGCCTTGTATTTAATCTCAATGATTAACCATCATCTCACCTCTCTGATCATTGATAACCCAGGACTTTTATTATGTACCGCCCCATTCAAACTGTTACTGCTCAATCTACAAAACTGTTTTTTTTTTTTACCATTCCAGATGTCTTCAGTAACTAGATCATGTTTGTCTCCTTTTAAACTTATTAATTAAGAGCTGGATCATGAATCAGATGGACCTAAGTGTAAAGAACTTAGATATGTGACCTTTGGCAAGATGGATAATTTCATGATGCCTCATTTTTTCATCTATAAAATCGGGATAAAATAGTATACTCTGGTCTTAGCCTGTATTACCCAAAAGGAAGAGCCTGAAGCTAGTAACTAACCAGGAAGTACAGTCCCCAGGAAACCAAGAGTCAGGAAAAAGAGGAGTGAACCAGGGAAGGGAAGAGCCAACAGGAGGGCACCTCACTGAGGTGGTCACTGCTTGGTCACAAGTTCACATGATTGCTCAATATAGTGGGACTCTCTTCTGGGTGGTCATAGGAAGTACTGCTTGTCAAGATAGTCCATGGAGGAGGAAAGAAGAGTTTGTCCTCTGGATCGTATTCCAGAGGTTTTCCCCAAAGGGAATTAACTGACCCATACTCCTGAATTGTGCATACCTAGCTGGAGCACAGTTTCAGGTTATCTCATGCCTTAGTGTCAAGAGGGAAGCTCCAGGGAGAAAGGCAAGGGTGGCTTGGAATAGGCATGGGGCATGGGGTATTGGGCTGTATCCTTGTGAAGAGACTCACAGCCTATGCAAAGTTGGCTGCCTAGTGGCAGCTGGGCAAAACAGGAAGCCTCCAGGAAGAAGAGGTTGACATGACCTGAAGTGGTGACGAAGAGCTGTCTGATTTGTTCTCCCCCTGAAATACTTGGATCCATGCATGCCCTTTTGTCATATAAGCCTCTCAAAACACAGGGCATACCTCAATCTTTATGAACAGATACTAATCATGCCCCTGAGAGGGCAGGTAAAAATTCAACCATTCACAGAGTTCCATTCAGCTGGTGGCAGCTCATCCTTGTGAAGACTTGAGGCAAGGGTGTTCATGTAACAAATTAAATTCCCTGGAGCCACAGCTGATACTACGACCATGATATTCATGATCTCTCTTCTCTGCCTCCATTTCATGATTTTCCACATGCACCTGACCAGGACTTGCGCTGGTCTGGGTTATTTGTGTGATGGAATGACTCAGACCTTCATCCCTAAAGGGTCTGAACTTCTGGCTGTCTTGCCATTGTTGGGGTGCCATGGTTACTGTAGATACTTGTTTGTGTCTATCTGGGTAAAGAAGCACTGAGGTGGCCCAGTGAATCCCTTAGGATCCAGACACCTACCCCACATTGTTTTGGAGCCAATATAGTCCTTCATGGTGGTCCAAGGCTGTTTCAGGAGCTTCCACTTAGCCCTTCCTAACATAATACCACTGGATCTCCAGATAAAGTAACCAATTTGAGCTGCTACTTAGTAAGTCTACATCAATTACACATTCAGGACCCAAGGCAATAACAACAGGCCAGGTTCAGATATCCATTAGACTCACCATGAGACTGGCTTGGGTCAAATTCCATGTAATATCTGGCTTTTCTATACCTCAACTCTAACTGGAGGATTGTAAAACACTTTGGGTCTTCTCGTATTAGTGTTAGAAGCCCCATATAATAATCCTCAAATATTTGGGGTATTCCCTAGTCTTTGTATGTATAGCAACCCTGGGACAGGTCCCTCAAGAAAAGATCAAACTGATCTTCAGCACATCTACTTGCAATGTCTTCAAAGAGCCCTTACTCAGGAGATGGAACTTCTCTTTAAATCAAAAGGCATCCTGATCTTTTAGCCATTGCTACAAATGACTGCATCCTAGGCCAAGGCATCCTAATGGCCGCTGCAGCCTTCCTACCTATTACAGTAATTACATCGGGCACACCCTCTTTGTCTCTGATGGTTAAGTGCTGCCACCTAGCTTCAGTTATTCTGGCATCTCATCATCTCAACTGATGTCAGGCAGCTTATTTCATGTTCATCTCTCCTACTGTCAAACCTGGCCTACAGAGGACAGCCACCATTGACCCTCCCAAAGATGCTGGTCCTGCCCCCTCCCCAACATATTTCCTATCACCTTAGTGCCCAATTCTTTCAAAGTGTAAACCAACATTAAGATCACCTGGGAGCTTTTTAGAAATGCAAATTTTACAACCCCAAATTTCAGGGCATACTTCATCAGACTTTGGGGACAGGGCCCAGAAAGTGATGTTTCACAAGCTCTCCTAGAGGTTCTAATATAAGGTCAAGTTTGAGAACCACTGACTAAATGAAAGGAGTATCCTCCAAGATACTAAGATATTAATTCTAATATTTCCACTGCTCTGGGTTCCCTGATTCCACCCTAAATATTCTGCAAAGGCATCTGTATCTCATTAGTGCAGGAGTTGGATGTGTAGAACCTCTAAGGAGTGACTCTGCAGATTTTTCTTTTTCTTTTGTGTACATGTGCACACACACACAAATACAAATAAAACTGGAGAAAGCTGAGAAAATCAGTGAATTGTATCAATGTGAATATTCTGTGATATTGGACTATTGTGTTGTAAGAAGTTACCACTGGGGGAAACTGAGTGAAGTGTACATGGGATATTATTTCTTATACATGCAGATGAATCTACCTCAATCAATCAGTCATCTATCCATTTATTATCTATTATCTGTCTATCTATCTTTCACATTCCTACCAGCAATGGATGAGTAATCCAGTTTCTATGCATCCTCATCAACATTTGGTGTTGTTACTATTTTTTAATTTCAGCCACCAGTTTGTAGAGATATCCCATTGTGAATTTTTGTTTACTCAGTTTTTTTTCCTTTTACATTTCCCCGACGGCTAATGATATTGAACATAGTTTCCTGTACTTACTGGTCATCTATATATCCCCTTCAGTAAAAGAGTGGTTTCATGTCTGCCTAGTTCCTAATTGCATAGTTTGTTTTCTACTGATAAAGTGTGAGCATTCTTACTATATTCTACATAGAAGCCCTTCATCAGAGATGTGGTTTGAAAATATTTTTCCAGCTTATAGCTCGCATTTTCATCCCTTTCACATAGTCTTTCACAGAACAAAATTTCTAATTTCTATGAAATCTAGTTCATGAGTTTTTCCTTTAATGGATCATGCTTTTGGCATCAATTCAAAACATTCAGTTAATTTTTTATTAAGGTGTGCAGTGTGGGTTAGGTTTCATTTTATTGCCTATGGATGGCCAATTGCCCCAGCGCCACTTATTAAAAAGGCTTCCTCCATTGAGTTGCCTTTGCACCTTGTCATAATCAGTTAAGCATACTTATGTGGGTCTATCTCTGGGTTCTGTTCCACTGATCTAGGCATCCATCCCTCTGCCAATATCAAACTGTCTTGATTACTGTAGCTATGAGCCTTAATGTGTAAAGTGATTCCTCCCATTTTATTCTTTTCATCAAGATCATTTCAGCCACCTGTGCCTTTCCAGATGAATTTTACAATAAGCTTTTCAGTATCTACCAAAAACAACAACAACCACAACCACAAAAAACCCACCTTGCTTGTATTTTGATAGGGGTTTCATTATGCCTGTAGATCAATTTGGGGAGAATTTTCATCTTTACAATAGGAATTGTCTTTCAATTCATGAACAGGGTATGTCGGTCCATTTACTTACATCTTTGATTTCTGCCATAGTGTTTTGTAATTCTCACCATACAGATCTGGTACATGCTTTGTTGAGTGTCTACCTAGGTGTTTCAGTTTCTTTGCAGCAACTATAAGCAGTACTGCATTTTTGACTTGTTTCAGCATATCCAGTTTTACTATATAGAAATGTGATGGAATTTTGTGTGTTGATACAACATCCTGAAGTCTTGCTGACCCCACTTATTAGGTCTTGGAGGGTTTTTTCTGGAGAGTAGATTATGCATGGATAATGAATTTTCTACATAAACCATGTCATCTGAAAATAGGGACAAAATCAACTCTTTCTTTCTTTCTTTCTTCTCTCTTTCTTTCTTTCTCTCTCTCTTCTTTCTTTCTTTCTCTCTTCTTTCTTTCTTTCTTTCTTTCTTTCTTTCTTTCTTTCTTTCTTTCTTTCTTTCTTTCTTTCCATTTATTTTTCTTGCCTTATTGTGCTTTCTAGAGCTTCCAATCGTATGTGAAATAGTAATGGTAAGAGCAGACATCCTTGCTTTGTTCCCAATCTTAAAGGAAAGCATTTTGGTTTTGTTGTTGTTGTTGTTGCTGTTGTTGTTGTTAGTAGATATAATATTATCTGTGAAGTTTGTGTAATTGAAATAATTCTTTTGCATTCTTCACTTTCTGAAGTTTTATCATGAATGGATGCTGGATTGTGTCAAATGCTTTTCCTGCATTAATTGTGTCTGATCATGATTTTTCTTCTTTAGCCTGTTGATATGGTGCATGCAGCAGACCTTTAGAATCTTCACTTTGGTATCTTTGATAAAACATTAAACTCAGAGTCTCAGGTGAGTGTTCCTGTGCCAATACACTCTCCCCTTTCCAGTATCAAATTTGTCTGTCTCTATCCCAATCTCACCTACTCAAGATGCATGCCTGTACAGGATGGATTGGATTAGCAAAGTCCTACAAATGCTTTCACATTAGCCTGTATTGTCCTGGAGCAATTGTCCTAATTAAGCTGTGCTAAAATCTAACCCAGACTATTGGCTTGGAGGCAACAGAAGATTAGAGGGAGGATCTTAAGGAGTATAAACATTATTTTCCAAGACTTCTTCAACTAAAGAGATTGAAACTCTCCAGGCACAGAGACGCCAATCTCTTGCAGCAAGAGGAAGGAAAAGTTACTTCTGTCGGCATGAGGAGTCCAGGGGAATTTGAAGATTAAAGATTTTCAGGCGTGTACACCCAGATGTCCACATCCTATCTCTCATGATCCATTCTTCTCCTACCAAGGCTCTAATTTTCAAAGGTGATTTATTGAAAGCAAATATTCAGGTTCTTTTTACACCTCTGTTATCCTTGTAAGTTGACTCTGCATCTGATTTTCGTATCATGTGCTTTATGGCTATAAAAGATGAGAGTCTCCTTAAAGGCATGCCAGCTTTCATAGCGTGACTTAAGCTAACAGTAGACTGCCCTCATTCTATCATTTTCTGTGGTCAAGCCTACCAGTGTTGTTAACAGAAGCCATACTACTCTTCAATCTTTACAGTGGTTATTGTGTCCACTTGGTTCCCTCACCACAGCCCCCCCTCACCCCCAATAGCCTGTGCTTCACCCTCTACCTGCGTCCCATCCCAATGATGCACAGGTGAAGTCCCCAGAGATGGTGGTGCTACTGCACAGAAGACATTTGTAACCATCCCATCTTGGTGTTGTGTCTTAGCCTAGGTTCTCCAGAAAGCTAAATGCTTATGCCCTAATAATTTATTGGGAAGAGAAATATCCAAGGAGTAGGAGTGGAATGAGGAAAAGTTAATGGGACAGAGAAAAATAGACAATATGTGAAGGTGTGTCACTGTGGTGGGCACTGCCTGTGATCAAGAGCAATCATTTTTCTAACTTGGGAGATTCTTATCTCTCATGAAAACTACCCATGAGAAATCCTATGAGGCCATTGCATCACAGGAAAATCAGTACGAGGATAGGAAGGGAGACAAATATATTCATTGACTATAGTTCCCCATTGGTTATAGTTTCATCCTGTCTGGCATTCGATCCACACTTCAGGAGGATACACGCATAGACTGAACAGGCCCTGTGCTGCTGCACATTTCAAGGGTTACTAAGAAGCTCTGGGGTGAGAGAGAAAAGGTGAGCAGCACAGATATGTGATAAGGTGCCCTATGATGGTGATTTGAAGCCATGCAAAGTTAGTTACTACAGAGACAAATGGTGTGGAATGCATAGCCAAGAGCTCTGAAAATGAGTGAGGCTGGCAGATCTGAGGCAGCATCCTAAAGCTGTGAAATGCGAGCTCAGAGGGTCGATTTAAGAATTGTATAAAGTCATGCTCATAACATCCTTAACATTGCAAAAGGAAAATAGTAAATGCTCAATAAAGTCATTAATACCAATGGCCCATTTGACGTGTAGACCATCTACTGGCATCCAAAGCCAACCCATAACCGGGAAAAAATTCAACAACATAATATACTGCTCTGTAACACAAATGATTCATTCCGATTGCCTTGTCTTCACCAACCATCTTTTTTATCCATTACCTTATTTTTTTTTTACACTTGGTCTTGTTCTCCATCTTTTCTCTGTTACCTAGAATTACTTCCAGTTTTCCTTCCTGAGACCAAACCCATGTCCTTTGTACCAACTGAATTCATTCTCAGTCTTGAATCTGGAATGTCAATGTTGTCCTCTCTGATATATTTAACACGCAAAGCATATGGAAAATGTCTGTAGTAATCCAAAACCACAGTTCCTCTTCCTCTGTATCTTTCTCCTCACTACTACAATTACTACCACCACCACCACTGGTAGCTTTATGGTATCCTTGATATAAAACAAATCACACCAATGCTGGATTCTGTCCTCATCATTTTCTGCTTCTACTGCCTGTAGCTCTGGACAAAAGTGCTGCCAGAAAAAAGGCATATATGGGAACAACATAAACAACAACTCTAACGATTACAACCACTACCAACTCATCTACATTTATCGAGCACTAAAAGGCACTGTGGTGAATATTTTACATGCCTTATGCCATTTAAATTTCAAAATAATTCCATGGTGTCAGAATTATTATATGCATTTTGCAAATAAGTAAGCAGCCTTAAAACCCCTAAATAACATTCTCAGTGTCTCCCAGCTAAATAGAGGCAGACAATGATTTGAACTCATTTGTGTCTGGCTCCAAAATTATTGTGCTTAGCTATAATACCATACAACTAATCTTACTCCATTGCAAATACTTACTCCAGGGCTGTCTTTGCTCCTTTGTGAGCTCCTACACTTACCCTCCACTTTGGTCATTCACACCTTCTCTTTTCTGCCCAGGTTTTCACAAACTCATCTAAATGATATCTCTCCATATTAATTTCCTTCAGCTGCCATAATAATGTGTCATAAGGTAGCAGTTTAAAACAATATAAATTTGTTGTCTTACAATTATGGAGGCCAGGAGTCTGAAATCAAGGTGCCAGCAGGGCCATGCTCCCTCAGAAACCTGTAGGGAAGAATCCTTCCTTGCATCTTCTAATATCTGGAGTTTGCTAGCAATCCTTGGCTTGTTCCAATCTCTGCCTCCATCATTGCATGACTATCATCTCTCTGTGTGTCTGTCTCTGTGTCTCTCCTCTTAGAAGTACACATGTTATATTAGATTAAGGGCTACTCTACTCTACTATGACTTCATTGAACTTACATCTTAATTGCATCTGCAAAGATCTTATTTACAAATAAATTTATACTCACAGATAGCAAGGGGTAGGGCTTCCACATGTCTTTTGTGGGGGACATAATGAACATGGAAAAGGCTAGGCCCCTGCCTACTATCTTAAGATTAGGAGATCTGAAATGTTAGCCTAATTCCACCACTCTCCTGGTATGGGATATTGATTAATTCACCTACCTGATCTAAGACATTATTTACACAATGTAAGATGGAAATAATATTTTTCTTAACAGAGTCACTGTGAAGGCTTAATGACTTAAGGAAATATATTTAAATGAAAAATTGTATTGATAGACTCTGTAAGCTGTGAGGTATATTCAAAGGTAAAATAACATGATCTTCATTTATACCCACTTACCTCTTTTTCTCTGGTCATTGATTTCAGGGAGGGGTCAGTCTTCCAGTTGCCCTGAGTTTCCTCCCCGCCTCCTGAGGGATTTTTGCTTCCTTACTATACTCCTCAAACTTAGTATCTCCAGATTTACTGCCTCAATTGAATTGGCTTCAAATATGTTTTTTTCTCCTAATCTTGAAATGATTTGTAAATGGCTTTCCTCACTACTTTTGCTTGTTTCCTTCCCTTCATGGCCAAACTTCCAGATGAATGCTCTATACCTGTGCTTCCATTTCCTTTTAACCAATCTTCCTGATATTTCTTTGACATCGGTGTCACCTTTTAACTGAGCTGCCTTTATGAAAGTCAGAGTCAGAATGGCATTAAAGGATCTTGACATTGAAAGTGACTGGCTGGGCAAATGTGTCTCTCCTTGGTCTTCATGTTGTTGACAATTCCTCTGTGTATCCTAGCTGGCCACCCCTCCTTCTTGACTTTCTCTGTGTCTTGACTTCTGTGATATGATAGAAGGCTCTCTTGGTCCTTTCACATTTGTGAATAAGACCTCTCAATCCTATCTGCTACTACACAGAGGGTTTTCCTCTCTGTCTTATTGGTGGGCGTTCCCTAATTCTTAGACTTTCATAATGTGTCCTTTATTCAATTCCTCTGGAAGAACTCGTGTTTTCTATGGCTTTGACTGACAACTAATAGTCATGCTCCTGCCCTACCTTCTTACTGTGTACATATCCACTGTGTCTGGCTGAAACTGGAAAGTACTCATCAGCACTTGAAATATACACCTTCTACTCCTGCTACCAACAGGTCAGACTCAAGATGTCCAAACATAAAGGACAAACGTGCTTTTTCCTTCCTCCTCCTTCCCTTCACCAAAGCGTCCTTCACTAAATTCCTCATTGCTCTTTCCTCTTTGCTACAACGAATCTCCCTAAAAGTGAAATTAGGTGCCTCCCCTGCCTTGATAACTCCTAGGAACTTGCAGTTTGCACTGATGGGGTGATCCTGACTGACTTCATAAACCCGCATGACTTTCTAAACATGAACATTTTACCAGAATGATCGGTCTCTTTAATCTCTTTACACACAGATTCCACCCCTGCCCCCAAATCCTTGCAGATAGAAGGAAAATCACAGAATGCTTTACCAAAAGGAATACCAACACCTTGCTATAAATTGAGAGTGGGTACTATTAATTCCTGTTCACTGATCTAGCCCCGCTCACCTCATACTTGCAACCTCATTGACTCAAGTATTCCCAATTCTAAAATTAAAAGAGTGAAAGTTGCAAAGATCTCTTAAATTATCCAATCAATAAAAATTTCTTGAATCACTGCTGAGTGCAAGGTACTTAGATCATTACTGCGGGAAGATTAAAGTAGAAGGCAGTTTCTCAGCCAATTACCTCACAGATAAATGCCAGTTATTTACTGGTACACAAAATATTATATTAAACTGCCCCATAATTCCTTCCCAGGAGACACACAAGTGGTCAACAGTCGGAGTCTCTGACTACTCTACATGAATTACACAGGGACACAAGAAGGCGAAAGATAGAAGCCAACAATATTTGTTCGCAAATTACCATGACTAGGAGGTGGGCTTTTAGTAGCAACTGTCCTATGTTCAGAATGTGGTAGGTATTTTCTACTTACATTTAATAGAGAAGGAAAATAAAGTTCAATATTTTAAAAATCTCCAAGAATCAACTTTTTATTTATTTATTTATTTATTTTTAAATTTTTTTTTTCAACGTTTATTTATTTTTCGGACAGAGAGAGACAGAGCATGAACGGGGGAGGGGCAGAGAGAGAGGGAGACACAGAATCGGAAACAGGCTCCAGGCTCTGAGCCATCAGCCCAGAGCCCGACGCGGGGCTCGAACTCACGGACCGCGAGATCGTGACCTGGCTGAAGTCGGACGCTTAACCGACTGCGCCACCCAGGCGCCCCAAGAATCAACTTTTTAAATCAATCAATAAAAACTTATTGCTTTCCATGGTGAGTGTTGTGACATTAGGATGACTAAGACAGATGCTGTCTTTGCCCTAGTGAGATATGGGTTTTAACAGTGACAACAGAATCAGATTTGAGCTAGATTACCCAGATGCCAGGTCCTAACTCCTACTCTAAGTAACACTTTCTCCTCCTCCACTCCTCTCTCACTTCCTGGAATACGAGGAATTGTCCCTTGTGAGCTCCAGAGAGTGTATTTCTGTCACCTGGATGCTTCCATAGGTGAGCACTTGTGTATATCTGTAGCATGTTAACAGTCAATGTTCATCTTGGCTTTCCTATGTGGGTTCAGTCCCCTCCTGGTCACCCCACTCCTTCCTACCAGTCTACAACCTCAGTCTTCTCAGGTCTTGAGCCAAGTCAGAGTAGATCATTTGGCAGGAGATACAGGCATCTGGATTAGGATTCCACAGTCCTAAGTCTGCCATCCATTCATTCCCAGCCAAGGCCCAGGGTCAATCGCAGGTGGAAAATGAAGTAGTGTTTCTCCTTATCTCTAACAGCAGGTGTGTGGTTCACAGCGGTGGGTTGATGATGTTCCTATCTCAGCTTAGATGACTAGTCTTCTCTGGAACTAGAGCTCAGTCCCAAATCTCCTATGATTTGACCAGTCCTGGAACATCTGCCTCTTCACTGCAAGCCCTCTCTGTCTGCGCAGTGTTGTTCCCTTCCCAATGACTGGCGGAGAACTTGTCTCAATTTCAACAGTTCTCCTCAGAACAAAGATGCTGCCACTCACAAGAAGTGAGAGCCAGGTGAGGATTCCAGGGGCTGTGTGGGATGGCATGGGAGGAACGAAGGGCAGAATGGCCATTGGGAGAAGGGGTTCCTGTGGTAACCTGCTTAGGAAGACAGCAGAGAAGTGGACAGGGGTCCAAAACACATCTATGACACTTTTCACTGAAAAGGAAACTGATGATAAAAACGTTTGCATCAGAGCATTTCTTCTGGTTCATAAGTGTTGTTAGGAATAGCTCCCTAGTTGAGTTTATATTTATATATTATATTCATACTAAATATTTATTTATTGTATTATGTATTATAGACCATGTGTTTTATTATTTATATATTATATATTAAATAAACATTTATTTATTACATACTTATATATGCTTATTTACTTGTATATTTATACAGAACATGTATTTATATAATATATATATTCTCAGAATATAATATATAACCTCATTAAAAAATAAGAACAGAGAGCCATGCTATGGGTTGAGAATAGCACAGCACAGTGTCAAGCAGGGCATCTAATCCTAATGCCCTTTTTGAATGGCTCCTGCTGGTCTCTCCATCCTCATCTACTGGGTCCTCCCATCTCCTCAAACATCACTCATCGTTGATTCTATCTGAAGGTCTCACATGCTCAAAGCTGTTAGTGATTCCTTACACATGCTCCCACGTCTTCCAAGAATATCTTCTTTCCTTCTCTGTTTCTCTACCAGCTTGACTCGCTTTTTTTCTGTTGGAAAATTCTCATTCATCCGTCAACCCAGGGATTTTCCCCCTTGTAAAGCCTCTCCTTTCCTGCCCCCTTCTCCAGCAAAGTAGTCCCTACTCCTGAATACGTCTTGACTTTTACTTATGCACATCACTGTAAATGTCACACAATTATAAGGTCGCTTATTTAAGTGCCCTGTCCACCCCCAGAGTGCCTCATGGGCAGCAACCATGTTTATTCATCTGTGAATCACGCATAATGCTTGGGCTTTTACCATAACCATGGATCCTGATGGATTTGCCTATTGTTCACAGTACAGGGAGGAGTGGCTTTAGGGTAAGTTGAGGGATATAGTTACACATGTAGATCAATTGTGCTGCATGAATTTATACATCTGAGGCCATGGAAAACAACTGACTCACACACATACAGAAATCACCCCTGGCTATTTAGCTAAATTCATGTGCCCGGGTTCAACCACTCTGTGAAATTCGGAGAATCCTCATTTCAGAGGTTCTTGGTGTGGTTTGGACACCAACACTAGTTTAAAGAACTCCACAGGTGATTCTTGTCAAAACAAAGCTGAGAATTCTTAGTCATTAAAAAAAAACAGCTTAACAAATCCTTTGTAGATTCTTCTAAGGTAAATCTCAGTCCACTTCCTGATGGAATTGCTCTAAGTATCAAATAGAGTGGTCAGAATTAGGAAAGGAGTACTGTGTGTGTGTGAGAGACAGAGAAAGGGGTGGGGGAGAGGATATGACAAAATTAGTTTGCTGTGGGAAAAGAAACCGTGTGGGCTAAATTCTCTTGGAAACTGAGTGAAGTATATACAAAAAAAATTAAATATAAAAATGAACAAATTATCATATGGTTGGGCTAGAAGTCAGGAGATGTGGGTTTTAATCTTGGCTCTGTCACTAATTAGCTATTTGCCCTTAGACGTTATAATCAAAGCCATCTATTCTGAGAGTACTCTGAAGTTCACAAAGTATTTTTCCATATGTTGACTGATCTGAAAAGGGGGCAAAGACAGCTATTTTCCCCTGCTTTTCAAAGTTGAAGAAATGAGCCCTGGAGTGGATAAGCAGCTTGAACATGGGTATAGCCAATTAATATGAATTCGTACATGCGTTAGAAATAGAAATGGCTCGGGGCGCCTGGGTGGCGCAGTCGGTTAAGCGTCCGACTTCAGCCAGGTCACGATCTCGCGGTCCGTGAGTTCGAGCCCCGCGTCAGGCTCTGGGCTGATGGCTCAGGGCCTGGAGCCTGCTTCCGATTCTGTGTCTCCCTCTCTCTCTGCCCCTCCCCCATTCATGCTCTGTCTCTCTCTGTCCCAAAAATAAATAAATGTTGAAAAAAAAAAAAAAAATTAAAAAAAAAAAAAAAAAAAAGAAATAGAAATGGCTCTATATCAGGAACTTACACTATACATTTTTATAACTCCTTCCAAACTCAATGGCAGGTGTTACTCTGTTAGTTTAAAAAGACTCGCTCAAAATTGTTGTCATATCTTATATTGACCTATAATTTTCTTTTAGCTATTGTGCTTTTAATAGGTAATTCCAACATCTTGGAATTTGGGACTGACCCCTCTAAAATCATAGAATACCAAGAATATCCAATAATCATTGACTGACAGAAATGTAATGGATTTAATTGTTTGATTATTTTATTTGTTTGTTTATTTATTTATGTTTATTTATTTTGAGAAAGAGAGAGTGTGAGTGGGGGACAGGCAAAGAGAAAGAGAGAGAGAGATTGAGAGAGAGAGAGAGAGAGAGAGAGAGAGAGAGAGAGAGAGAATCCCAAGTAGGCTCCGTGCTTTCAGCATAGAGCCTGATGTGGGGCTCAAACTCATGAACTGTGAGATCGTGATCTGAGCTGAAATCAAGAGTCAGATGCTTAACCAGTTGAGCCACCCAGGCACCCCTAACTATTCAACTATATTTAAATCAGAAGGGGAATGAGGATAGTTTTTTATTCAGGGTCTGGAAGGGCACAGAAAGCCTGTTAGAACATATTAGAATGCATTGGTCTATCACAGAGAGTTGATTTACCTGATTTCTTTCAAATGAGAAGAAATGTTAGGGCCATGAGAGAGAAATGTATCTGCAGAAAGAATCACAGTCACATTGGTGGTCCCAGATCCCAAGACTCTATAGTTTTCTCATATCTCAACTTTTCCAGTGACCTCCTGAATGTTCTCTCCCACCTTTTGTCCCCCTTTGGGCTCTATTCTTTTATCCTGTCAGATTGATCTTTTTAACACTCACATCTAAAACATTTTCAGTGGTTCCCTAAGACCAAGCTCCTTGATTTATCATATATAACGTTTCTTTATTCAGCTGATCCTGACCTTATCCTTTGTTACCACTCCCCTGACCCTCAAATTCTAGATATGCTGAGTTACTTCAGCTCCAATTAACGCTCCAAGAATTATCCATATATTTGCACATCATCATCCCCCCTGTTCTAATAACCTTCTTTGGTCCATCTGCTTGGCAAACGATAACCAATTCATGTGCTGCCTCCTCCTGTATTGTAGACAAAATTAAGCACTTCCTCCTCTGTGTGTCCAAAGGGACTCCTTCTGCTCAACCTCCCCTTGCAGACTGAGAGGCGCTCAAGTGATACTCAGGTATTACTCAACTTGGTCCTTACAAGCCCCATGCACTGTGTCTAGCACACACCAGACTGTAATCATATTTGTTAATCAAGGAATATTTAGAGATAAGAGCTGGAGTTTAAGAGTAAGGACACTCCTAAAGCAAAGAAAGGGCACCAGAGAGGGAAAAACTTCTCTGAACTGGCCACTCAGAGGCTTCAGTACAAAGAGAGATCTAGACTCTTAAGGATTCTGAGAAATGGGGCTAATTAATCAAAGCAACACAGGAGACTGGGATGACTTTAGGTCATTTAGCCCTGCCAGGACTATAATATTCCCCACAGTATATTTCCTAGTGTATTATCCTGTCATGCTTTAAATATTCTCAGTAATGGGGCCTTTCAGAGGTGCTGATTAATAGGGTTTTAAGAAAGACTGCAAGAGGTAATCTGTATGACAAGGAACACAGGGAGAGAGATGGGCAATCTTGTGCCTTTGAGTCTAGAAGGTGAAATGGTCATTTCCATAAGCTGTTTACGTTGGAAACAGGCAAGGAAACCTTTGGTTGTGTTGATGCTAAATGGCAGAGAATAAAGTCCCTTCCCAGTCAAAAGGAACAGTGATGAGTCAAACACCCAAGAAGCCTGTACAACTTCATGGTGGTGGTGTGTGCTTCCCTCTCTCTTTTTCTCACCTGTTATGGCAGAACTGAAAATCTACTCAGTCCTAAGGAAAGGAGGACTGGTGTTTTCCATAAAACCTTCCTGCTTTTGAACTCAAATGAGTCAAATGACACCCACCCAGCAGGGCTACCATATTGCTCTGAGATGGCTGGAACCCAGGGATGAACAAATGTGCTGCTTTAATGGACTTAAAGAAAACAAACCTGAAACCCGGTGTTTCCATTCCAAGTATATAGGCAATAATGTATGTACCTTGTTAAAAATCGAATAATCCAAAGGACCTTTGACCAAACAATATGCAACACACACACACACACACACACACACACACACACACACGAAGAAAAAAGCCAGGTTCTTAGCTATTTGTTCTCTTAAAAATTTCCCAGACTTTCCTGGGTAGCCTTAATTTCAATATCACATTGAAATGTTGTGGTCTACCCAACTGCTGTAGATTGTGGAAATTGCTAATTATTGTTCATTTAAGTCAAATAGACCTTAATGTCTTTAGAAAATCATCCAGTAGAACTAGAAATTCCCCAAGTCTACTTGTTCTTTCCATAATTCCCAGGGACTGACTGACTCTCTCAGCCACTATATTTTTTTTTTGGAGGGGGTGGGGGGGAGATAAGGCAATGTTGTCAGAGCATTCCA
This sequence comes from Prionailurus viverrinus, assembly GCF_022837055.1. NCBI lineage: Eukaryota > Metazoa > Chordata > Mammalia > Carnivora > Felidae > Prionailurus > Prionailurus viverrinus. The sequence goes on from NC_062566.1 coordinate 4,014,783, forward strand.
GCCAAAACAAAGTAGCATTAACACTAACAGCTACTCTCACAAGTTAGGATTCATGCATCAAATTAGTTAGTTTCTTTTTTTTTTTTTTTTTTATTAAAAATTTTTTTTTTCAACGTTTATTTATTTTTGGGACAGAGAGAGACAGAGCATGAACGGGGGAGGGGCAGAGAGAGAGGGAGACACAGAATCGGAAACAGGCTCCAGGCTCTGAGCCATCAGCCCAGAGCCCGACGCGGGGCTCGAACTCACGAACCGCGAGATCGTGACCTGGCTGAAGTCGGACGCTTAACCGACTGCGCCACCCAGGCGCCCCCAAATTAGTTAGTTTCAAAGAATAAGCATATAAGAGAATGAGACAAAAACTGGACACAATCTGATAGGGGGAAAAAAGAATCCTGGTTATGGATTCATTCAGAATATGGGGCTGTTTGTGGGGGTGACTTTTAAAGGTGTTAACTTTGGCATGATGAGGATAGAGACCATTTGGGGTAGAAAGAAACACCAAAGTAAAACTCTCTCAAACTCATATTTTTGTCCAGGGAAGACCTTAGTAGTAAAAACTTTCAAGAAACCAGTTCTAAAAGAAGAAAAATGAGAAGACCAACATGAATTATTTCACTGCTCACCCAAATTAGAATGAACCGTTGTGCTTTAGTGAAATATCTTGGATTGAATCATGAATCTTATCACTTTCTAGTTAGTGACCTTAGGCAAGTTAATTATGTCCCCTAATCCTTACATGAGTGAGAATAAAATGAGACAATGTATGTGACAAGCCTCTCCTTTTTTAATATATTCATATATAATTTTTTTTCAATACAGAAGGGTGATTCTTTAAAGAAACTGCGATTGCACCTTTGTTCTCCTCATCAACATCTCACACAGTGCCTGGACCAACTGAAGGTGATCAATAAGTACTCAGTAAGTATATTATCGAATGAATGATCCACAGGAAAACAAAATACATCCATGATTACTGATAATAAAGAAAGGATAGAGATAACTCAGAATAATGAAGAAAAATTAAGAGGGGTAAAAAAAAACCCTATGACTTGGACGAGAATGGAAACAACTAAAGAAATAATAGAAAAGTTGGAAGGAAGGAAGGAAGGAAGGAAGGAAGGAAGGAAGGAAGGAAGGAAAAAGAAGGAAGGAAGGAAGGAAGGAAGGAAGGAAGGAAGGAAGGAAGGAAGGGGAACATGATAAAATTGAGTATAAACAATCAGATTTTCATCCTAGCAGATGTGGAAGAGGTTTATGGTCATTTTTTATTCCTCATTCAGTTCCAGTGGGGGCATTTTAAGGATGAAAGAAGACCAGTGGCTTGGGAAATCAGAACTGTTCACTACATCACGTCAGTGCTATGCTGTTCAAATCCTGGCCAGCTCCTCAGTGTTTCCAAACGCTGTTCTGTAAAGCCTTGTGAAGATCTTCACAGAACACCATTTCCTCCAGAGGAAGGGCATGGGTAGCATGGAGAAGCACCACTTCTGGAATATTCCCTCAACTGAACAATGCAGAGAAAACCATGGGTCAACCGGTGTTTGGAAGTCTTATTTCTCAGGATCATCATTTTGTATAAAATTTATGAATCAAAAATCTGCTGGAATAAAGAAAAGAAGGGAGGAAGGCACGAAGGGAAATACTACCTACTAATTGGTCCCTTGGAGTAGTTTTCCACTGAATCCCATTCTAACCCATGAAGGTCAACATTATTATTTCCATTTCATAGATGATAAAACTGATGCCATTAAAATGTCCATGGTTTGCCCAATTTTACATAGCTACCAAGTTGCGTATTCACAAGCCTATATTCACATTCTGATGCCACTGCCTGCAGGGGAGGGAGGGGATGGAACATGGGTAACATCTGTTCTACTTCTACCTATATCAAGTACTTTATATACGCTTCCTTATTTGATAACAAAAGTTCTACAAGTCAGGCATTATTTTCTGCATGTGACAATAGGAACATGTGACTTAGAAAGTCTAACTTCCATATTCAAAGTGAGGATTCACTTAAAAACACTGAAAATCCCACATCTTGGAAACCCTCCTGTCCCAGCCAAACTGGACCAGATGGTCACCCTGCTGTCCGTGGCTTCAATGTCAACATACTTTTCACAATACCTGTGACTTCCAAGGTACATAGACAACCCCGGTAGACTCTGTGGCTTCTTGGCCTGAAGCACTGAAATTCTGGGAGGCTCCAACTCCACTTCCACCAGAAACAAATAATTATAGCAAACAGTTGTCTGCCCTTTACTTATACCACACCACTGCCACCGGCCTGCCCACAAGACAATCCTTTTGCCACACCTACAATGTACCAGGCCCAGTACTCAGTGCCGCAGATATAATGTCTTTCTCAGGCTTTCTATTATGAACTCAGAGAAAATTATAATATTTATCGGGCACACGGAGCTAAAAGAACAATGATTGTCAGAGACAACCAGCTGAGTGACCCTATTTTCCTAGATCCTGCTACCCATTCGCCAGGCAAAAGTGCTCACTGTTTGGCCCTGTTGTAACCCACGCAGAGCACGCTGGATGGGCTCCTTGGTTTTATCTCATTTAAATCCTCACTCAACTTCATTTCCAAGTTCAATAAAGTGAGACATATAGGAGTTTTGTCAAGGTCCCACAGCCAGTACACGTCAAAGCTAGTTTTGAGCCAGATTACATGGAGTGTGTTTCAGAAAATTTAGAAAGAAATCACAAATTTTGAGAAAAAAGTGGACCTAAATTTATCCTCAAAGCTTCAACACAGATACAGTCACCAATAAAGAATAAAATATAGTATATATGATACATGGTATGATATATAACATATGGTATATAATATCACAATGGAATATAATCCATAGTTATATATAGTAATTAATTATAATATTTTATGTAGTATAAAATATAACACATACAGCTAAATACAATACATAATTATATAACTATATATTATATAATTATGTATAATATAATAAATATAGAATAGCAGTACAACAGTAACAAGCATTTATGTGTTACTTTCTATGCATCAGCACTGTTACAAGTGCTTATATATAAATTAACTCAATTCATCCTCACAACAATGCTCTGGCATAAGTGCTATTGTTCCCATTTCACAAATAAGGAAAGGGAGGCAAAGAAAAATATGTAACTTGCCTAAGTTTGCGTAACTAATATTAAGACCAGGATTTGGACTCAGCCAGCTCCAGAGTCCCTGTCTTTAATTACCACCCAACATGGCATGTGAAACTAATGAGGTGCATCTCTTGGGATTTCCGGTCCAGAACATGCATTTTATAAGGCATTAACAACTTGATTCTTCTTTGGGGAATTTCAGTTCTGCTTAGCCACTCAAGTGAAATATCTCCTCAATATTTCTCTCAAGTCATGTTTCCTCTTCTTGTTTAGAATTTTGTGTCTTTCTGTTCTGCTTAAGATTGATCTGATAGGGTCCATCTGGAGTGGTAGAGATCTCTCTAGCTTTTAGTTTGACCCTATTTATTGAGAATATGACTATATTCTCATCATCTGAATCACAGAATTCCAAATGCCACAGTTGGTTCCAAGTCTGTGGAAGAAATCTTTGTGTCTACAGGCCCTGTATCCTTCTTTCCAATCCCTAATTCTCAAAGGACCCCCAATCAGGAGAGGCCAAGGTATGGGGATGTTGGGCCTTAAGCTCTGATGAGTTCTCGGCAGAAAGAATTCTCTGGGGAAGAGGAAAGGAGACACTTGAGATCAGTGTAGACCCTAGTGGTGTTTTCCAGAGATTGAGATGCTGCTGATTGAGCCCTAGCTCCAGAATTATAAGTTGTTTTGATTTTTCTCGTTGCTATGTACCTATCAAGAACTCATTTGGACTAGTATAGTGCAAATGAACTTTCAGATATTGTAACTGGGTTATAAAGATCTCAGTGTGCTATAGCTAGTTATGGAAAACAAACTTCTAATACCTCTTTTTTTTTTGCATTTAGAGCAAAATAAGCATTTCCTTTAGAGAAACATATTTCTTGCCATTGAAAAATTGTGTGTGGTGGGGTGGGGGTGGGCAGGCATTTCAGAGAATAGTGAGAAAATCAACAGGCATGTCCCATCACACCCAAGAGACCATACTAGCCCTTCCGTGTCTCCATAACAGCTAAAAATCATTCCAAACAACTCCTGATCTTGTCTCCTATGATACGCATTGCTGGCCTACATCCTAACGAGCACATGTCCACATAACAGAGTCCCACACATTTTAACTAGCTCCCTTGTTGGCAGGCTCAGCAGAGAGGGTCAGGTGCTGGGTGGCCCTCAGCACCAAAGAACGGTCTCATACCAAGTCGGGGTGTTGTGTAGGTGGTAGGGTGGTCAGAGAAGTGAGCATTTGACGTAAGTTTTGCAGGATGCTGGAAGAATTTACAAACAAGGGTCTTGTACTTTTTTGCTCAGTGAAGTCACTATCTTGTGAGCCAATAGAAAACTTTAGTCTCTAGGGTCTATTTGCCTGGTGCTCCTTACAGACATAAAATTCATTTTGAGAAAGAAAGGGAAAGAAAAAACTACCTTCCTTTTCCTTTTCTTTTTGTAAAAATAATGGATTGTTATAATTTATCACTGGCCCATGGGTGAGACAGCTCTGCCTAGCTAGCCAATTATCTCCTGGGGCCAGAAAGGACCACTGGAGTCCTTTGCAATCATTTTATCTAATGTGCTCTAGAAGCTTGGTGCTGGGAGTCCTTAAGCCCCTTCCCGTGGGACTCTGCTCACTCCCCAATGGCTCTGTCTCAACAACATTTCCCTTACTGGCTAATCTAAAATTTTCCTGCTTTATTTCTGAGGCTTGGCTCATATTCCATGGTTTCTGGCTGCCAATACTTCTTTTCTCTGTGGATAGTGAGGTTGGAAAATAAGAACCAAAGTGTTTTTGGTATGTAGATACTAAGCTCTTCTAGAACTTTCCTTCCATGTAGACATAAAAACTCAGGACCTTGCCCTCCACCCACTCTTGCATATGTCTCTTCATGTTCCCTATTCTGCATTCCCCAGGAACAGTGATCTAGCTATTTCTGTGTCAGAGAGAACAGCATGACCCAGGTTGTTTGAGGTGTGTCTTGGGCCAGCGCCTAGAGAACTGGTGTTGCTTGTCTTCCAGTTTAGTATCACATTAAATTGCAATCAGGACACATGCACAGTGTTCACATTTGGCTTTGCTTCCTTCAGTTCTGTATCTTTCCTGAGGCCAGATTTGTTGTTGTTGTTTTTGTTGTATTTGTCATTATTTTTCATGTGGGCTTTTCGGGTTTTTTCCTGCCATCACCCTTGGCTTGATGCGGGAAACCAGCAAAAAGGGAAATATGATGAGTTAGAAATGGGTCAGAAAGTTCTGTATGAAATTCTGATCCTGTCATTAACCAGTTCTGTATTTGTGAACTCAACTTCACAACTTGGCTGAAGTTTTTCATTTTTTTTTTCATTTTTTTGTTTTTTTATGATAATCAACTCGAGATACACGTAAAGCTTGTCAGAGAACATTCACTCAGTAGACGGCTGTCTTCTTCCCCTGTCCCACATTCACTAGTATGACTAGTGGATGACTCCCTTTGAAGATTATGGTGATTCTTTTCACTCCCTTAATGTTTCTAAATATATACCATTATATAAAAATTCACAGTGATGACTTTTCGGTCCCTTCCCTTTGTCTAACCCCCTTGGTCTTCTAGCCTATGGTTAGAATTTCTTTCTTCAAAGTACGTTTCTTTATTGTGTCTTTCCCTGAGATGTCCTCAACAAACCATTGGGTGACAGACTTGTTACAAACACTAGACCATCCTCACTTTCCCTATGATAGCATTTCTCAACTGTTGCACCCCTGACATGTTGGGTCAAATAAGTTTGCTGTGGGGACTGTCCTGTGGATTGCCAGATGTTTAGCAGCTATCACTGGCCTCTACTCACTAGAGACCAGTAGCATCACCCTCCCTCCCCAGCTGTGATAACCCAAAATGTTCCTTCCTATTGCCAAATGTCTCTTGGAGGGCGCAATCACCCCTGGTTAAGAACCAGTGCACTATCCCCATTCCCATTCTCTTTCCCTCAAGACTCTTTAGGATAAACTTGCCCCTAACCAAAAATGGAGAAGCAATTGGCCATATTGTTTAGTAAATACCAAAGGACCAGGGAAAACTCAAAGGAGAGAGGTCAGTGACCTGACAAGTTTCAAATGGCTCACCCATGAGATGCCAGAGTTGCTTTTAATCTTTTCTGAAATGAAGGATAAATATTAATTGATATACATATCAGTGCTGCATATGATGCTTATTATGATAAACAAATCTACATTCTGCCCCCCACAATGGTATATTGTCCCTTCATTTGGCTGGAGTTTCCTACAAATACAAAAGAAAATTCACTTCCCTAGGGAAACTTTCCTGATTTTGGAGTAACAGTTAATGACAATCCATATAATTGGCCAAATGCTGTCTTAAGCTCCTTATAATACCTTACATCATCAAAACCTTACAATAGTCCTATACTAAGTACTTTATTATATCCTTCTTATAGATGAAGAAATTGGAGCACAGAAAGGTTAAGGGAAAATTGCAAAGTATCATAATTAGTGAGTGACTGAGCCACAATTTAAACCCAGGTCTGTGTGGACACAAATGCTTATATTTATCCCTCACCTGCCTTTATGTGTGGGAGTTCCATGAATTATATTTATTATATAACATTGGGATGATATGTTTATTTATCTGTACCTTCCATTAGACTATGAAGAACAATTGTATGTATATTCCCAGTTGCTACTTTAGATAAAGAAACTGAATATTTTGATTTGCTTTCATGTGCTAAGTTGACATATTTAGTGCTAAGTGTATGTTCCACTTAAAGTAGGGAGAATTATGTTACCACATTAGGTTTCCTGCCATTGAAATACGGTTCTACTTTGCTATGTAAGGAATAGATGCAGTAGAGGTGCATCTGAGCTTGGACATTTGTCCACCACAAGCACATCAAGCAAGAGATATTTGTTGAGACCCTGCCAACTGCCAGACTCTGTGCTAGGATCTGGGGTACAGTGGTGAATCAGCAGACACAACTTTGTCACCACGAGTTGCTGTTCATCGAACATTAAAAGATTTGAAAAACTCATTAGAGAAGACTCTGATTCACTTGAGAATATGAATGGTAGTCCCGAGTCTACAAAAGTGTTATTTGAGGTTGAGAGGTAGTGAGTTTAATAGGAAACAAAACAAAACAAAACAAGACAAAAACAAGTGCTGCCCACTGGTTCTGTACGTAGAACCATTCCTGGAGAGTCATAAACTTTGTATCCCTCCATAACCACAAAAAAGCACTGGGCAAATTTAAATCCCTCTACTACCATCAAAAATGTTTTTAGGATATATTCCCACTGTCTAGAGAGTCATTTAATCTCCAAAGGAAATAAAGTTTAATTCTTCCAAACCTTAATAGCATCCATGAGTTGTTGGCTGGGCTTAACCATTTCTCATCTTTAATGTAAACTGACCAGATTTTGAGTCTCCTTTCCTTCAAGAGTCTAGGATTCTAGGTTCCTCTTGGCTTTCTCCAGAGGGTACATGTAATAACAACAGCAATGGTCTTTGTATTTATTGGTTCTTGCTTCGCTCCCTGCCACTTCAAGTGCTTTAATCACCAAATCTCCATATAACATGTATCGGTAGAGACTTTAAATCCCTGGTGTGAAGGGATTTCACATGATGAATGAAGGCTAAAAATAATCTAGATAGATATAGATACATAGAGAGATAGATACAGATATAGATACAGGTCAGATGAGCTTCTTGGGAATGGAGTGTCTTCTATTATGAGAGTTGTTCAAAGAGGGGAATATCTTACAAAGGAAAATAAAGCATGACATAATGTGCATGGGGTCTAGCATCTGGAGGCAGATCAAATAAACGAGAAGTGGCTCATCATGAAGGGACATGGTAGCAGATTCAGAAGAGCAGGGCGTGAATTAATTTGTGAGGGTTATGATAGGCTTTTGCATATGGTTATAGAAGTAAGGGAAAAGACTGATTGGGTTCAAGTTTAGAAAAAAAGCACGCATGTTTCTTTTTCTTTTCTGCTTCTCCCCAATATTTTTCCAAGGAAGAGTTTTGCCTCCAGATTGAATTTAGAAAAGGAACTCTAGAGAACTAAAACAGCCATGATGGCTATTGTTCCAGGAGGAAGCAGTCTCTGAAGCTGAGGGATGGTGAATGTGAGGGTCACTTTGAGGATGGGTCTCAAAGACGCATCACTCATGGAGGGTCTAGTTTTGTTTGTTTTGTTTTTTGTCTGAAGATAAGCATGTACCAAGAGATATATATTTCACAGTCAACAACCCTTTGTTGGGGAAATTTGCATTTAAAAAAAAATTTCCCCCATGCTAATCTTTAGTTGATATTTCACTTATCTGACCCTGGGAAATGTCACCTGCTACAACCTAATTCAACAACGGCTGCTTCGAATTAAAAATATATATATTTTCTTCAAATCAGGGCATTCAGTCCTCTCTTTCTGGTTACTCTTCCTCCCTCCATTCCCTTACATTCCACTTCTCTCTTTGTAAGTGACCTTCTTTTTTACAATCAGCCAGGTAAGTGTAGAACAAACATTTTCAGATGGGGTAGACAGCATGCCAAAAGTGTTCTGAAACGAACTTGCCAGATGGTGGTTGCTAGCATATGGCTCCTGCTTGAACCTGGCACGGCTTGCCAAATTCAATTTTTAAATTATGTCTCACTTTAAAAAAATCCCCTAAAAACATAAGAGGCCAGTTTCCTAAGCCAAACTTTTAAACGAGGCATGTAGAGTGAGGATAGTGTAGTTGGAAATACACGAGGTAGGGTGTCAAATACCAAGTACGCTTATGGAAGGAATGTACTTGGGTTCCAGATTTCAGCTTTCTTTCTGTCCTAGAAGCTCTGAAGGGACATGCTGACCCCATCTAATTGCTTGTCTTCCAGAGTGTCTATTTGCAAGGATATAGGGAGGATAGAAGGATAAAATAAACTTAAAACTCCTTGATTCAAATGGTACATCAGTAAACTCAAAAGTCTCTTTACATGGTTTCAAACATTTTATAGTTCTGTGGCATACAATTTTGCCACCTAAGGTCCATAAAAATGTCCCCAAAGGATGTGGGCATATTAATTGCCGGAATCCATGACAAAAACAACAATATCCTGATGAAATGATATCATTCCAATTATTTCATGGTGGTACAGGTGTTTGCTAAAGAGAAAGTATCCATTATATATAAATTAGTAAACAAGCATGATATTGGCTACTATATTACGAGAAGTAAGAATAATGAAAAATTACTTAATGTTCTCAAAAGAAATCTGCTATTTTGAGAAGCCTATATTCCTGAATGTATTAAGCAGCATTATACCTGGGTAATTATGTGGATATTTTTCTGTTCTCCACTGGAACTTTAATTTTCTGATCCAAACATTGCCAGTTACATGGTAATTAATCTTTGAACTTTTTGATGACTTCAAGTATTATTAAGCAGTAATTTGCAGAACCATTTCATTACAAGGTAATAATTAGTTTTATATGCAATTCCCTAGCACTTTTCAGCTAAGAATTTCAAAATGGCTTATAGATTCAAGATGAAGATGTTGGGGCTTCATTTTCTTGTCCAAAGTCAACAAAAAATAGAAGTGAAGGTCAGAGTACTTATTCCATTCCCCAACTGCCTGGAGCCCGCAGGATTCCCCTAGAGCAAGAATTCTAGAATTTAGCTAATTGAATCACAACATCAGAGGCCATTAAAAAAAAAAAAAATCTGATGAGCTACTCTGAAAACAAGTGAGAATATGAAGAAATCAGTATTTGTGGATGATGACTACATGAATTACCCTGACTTAAAGACAAGTCAGTGTTACCTTTTGTGCAAATGCCTAAGCATAGATTAATTTTTTAATACCAATCCTTTCTACCTACCCTTGAGACTGGCCATTTTTTTTTTAATTTTTTTTCTTAATGTTTACTTATTTCTGAGGCAGAGAGAGACAGAGAATGAATGGGGGAGGGTCAGAGAGAGAAGGAGACACAGAATCTGAACCAGGCTCCAGGCACTGAGCTGTCAGCACAAAGCCCAATGCGGGGCTTGAACTCACTGACTGTGAGATCATGACCTGAGCCGACGTTGGACGCTTAACCGACTGAGCCACCCAGGCGCCCCTAGACTGGCCATTTCTATGTATTCATGAATTTTTGAAGGTATCAGAGTTAGGTTTATTTAATATGGGGTGGGGGAAACTGTCTAAGGACTTTTGCCCATAACACGAGGCCCTTGAAAGTTGTGATTGTATCCGGATGTATATGAAAGGAACCAGGGATGACATTCAAACCAGGTAGGACTCTGAATCCACAGCCTGGTTACGAGCCAGACACAGAGTGCGAGTAGAACACTGTGGTATAAAATAAATACTTGTAAAAGGAAGACTCGCCTTGGATAAATATTTACTTATTTAACTTTTCCTCAGGGTGCCAAGTAAAGATTGTCAAGTGAAGGAGTTCTTTCCCAACCCTTCATAACTCCTCAGAGCCTCTCCACTGAAGGAGTTTCACTTAAAAGAACAATAACTGGGGCACCTGGGTGGCTCAGTAGGTTGAGCTGCTGACTCTTGATTTAGGCTCAAGTCATGATCTCACTGTTGGCAGGTTCCGGCCCTGTGTCAGGTTCCGTGCTGACACTGCACAGCCTGCTTGAGATTCTGTCTCCCTCTCTGCCCCTCCTCAGCTCATGTTCTCTTGCTCTCTCTCTCTCTCTCTCTCTCTCTCAAAATAAATAAATAAATGTAAAAAAAAAACCAGTAACAAAAAAATAAACAACAAGCAAAAAACCACCACTGACAATTGTTGTTTCATCCAACTCTCAATAAGTACGAGACCCTTAGCTCCTCAACCTGGCAATTTAAGAGCACACCTTGGATATCTAGACATGCTACTTGTCATATACATGGTGTAAACAGGACGAGTTAAATTGTCTATCCTACAGGGGCACCTGGGTGCCTCAGTCAGTTGAGCATCCTACTTTGGCTCAGGTCAAGATCTCATATCGGGCTCGTTGCTGTCAGCACAACTGTCTCCCTCCCTCTCTGCCCCTCCCCTTCTTGTGTGCTCTCTCTCAAAACTAAATAAACATTCAAAAAAATGACCATCCTACAGTTTTCCAAGGGTTAACCTGGAATAAAGAACATTTATCTCACACGGTTGTTGTGGACTAAAGTATGGAATGTAGAGTCTAACTTTTTGCTATTACAGAGTAATGGTCCATTTAATGGATGGTAACTAATCTTAGTCACAAAGGAAAGTAGGCTCCTTTTGATTAAAATTTCTAAGAATGTCCAGGGATTGAAAATACTCTTCGGATGAAGCAAAAAGGCTGTTTCAGCATCCCATGTAATTTCTTTATGCAATCTTTAAAATGTAATTCACAGGGCACCTGGGTGGCTCAGTTAAATGTCTAGCTCTTGGTTTCAGCTCAGGTCATAATCTCACAGTTTGTGGGTTCCAGCCCTACACTGGGCTCTGTGCTGACAGCACAGAGCTGTCTCTGTCTCTCTGTCTCTGTCTCTCTCTCATACACACACACACAATACATAGACTTAAAAATTTGTTTTAAAAATGTAATTCAGGTTTTACAGACATTATAGATTGATTCACTGAACTCCATTCCAATACCCTTATGGCATGCATTCCAGTTTACTTAATGCTGGAAAGCTAAAGTCTAAATTTCCCAGGCTCCCTTGCAGTTAGGATTCCAGAGGTATCCTGATTTCCACCAAGCCTACGCTTCTACTCAAGACTTTGAAGGCAGACGAGGATATGGTAAGGCAGTGGGTACCTGACTCTTTAAGCAGGCATGTGGTTGGAGATGTTGCGTGTGTGTGTGTGTGTGTGTGTGTGTGTGTGTGTGCGTGCGTTTTCTGGTTGCCATTCTAATGGCTACCAAAGGACTGCAGTGACAGCCTCAGGATTTCAACCGCAACAGTTTTCACTGAGTGGTTGGGCATTTCTCCTGGTTGCATTGCTTATGGCTGGGTAGCACCCAAGTTTAGTTATGTGAGCCTCCAAGAAATTCTGTATAATAACTATTACCCCTAAAAAATCTCTTTCTGCTTAAACTAAAACCTTGACTAATACATTATCAGAATAGAATTTGATAACAAGGTCATATAAAAACCAAACAAACAAAAAGAGCTTTGCCTTACATCCAACTAGCTACCTTCTTTCCATTACAGATTGGTCCAGGTTTTGCCATCCTGCTGATGATCCTTTCCCCCCATCTGCTTAAATATGACATGAAGCTTGTTGTCTCTTACAATGCATCTGTACCGTGTGTGTGTGTGTGTGTGTGTGTGTGTGTGTGTGTGTTCCCTGCAGACATTCTGCCATAGAAATATTTAAATGGGGCCTCATTGTCCTGATCCTTCTCAATTATGATTAGTTGGAAGGCTCGCTTGGTAACATGAGATGGTTGAGCCAAAGGAGAGATCAATAGGGAGGGAGCTATCAGCAATTAGCAATTGCCTGGTGCATTTTTTATTCATCAGAGTGGGAAAGTTGAGATTCCTACAGAATAACAGGTCTCTGGCACGAGAAAGACAAATGAGGGAAAGAAAAGAAGAGACAGCTCTGCTACTTTTTTGAAACAGTTCTGCTTTTTCATTCCATTCCTAGAGCTTCAAGGCTCCCAACCTCCTGCAGGCCATGCATTATGAGATATAAAAAAACAACCTGCCATCCTGGAGCAGCCCAAGGATAGTAAGACCTGGTGTGTGTGTGTGTGTGTGTGTGTGTGTGTGTGTGTGTGTGTCCCTCCAAAATGCCAGTTTCACTGAGGGCCTCATGATGTGGAAATGCAGTCTTTGGAAAGTCATACAGAAAATATCATTTAATGAGACCTGCTATATACCAGGCACTTGGCTAGGTGCTACAGATGTCTCACCCAACTTAATCTTTAGAAAATCCTGCAAGGTAACGTTATTATGTGCACTTCACAGATGAGGAACTTCAGAGGAGCCTGATGACTTCCCTAAGAGTGCACAGCCAGAAAGTTGTTTCAATGTGAACTTGGGGTTTTCTGATTTCCAGAGTCCGTGTTCTATCTATATCACTGTCTCTCAGGGGCACAACCCTGCACACTTCACTTTCACTGACACTAGGAGTTACACTTAGTAGTGAGAAAGCGTTATGCTCTTGAACCATAAAACGGGGCTCAAAAACCTTCCCCTGTAAAGGGCCAAGTAGTAAATATTTTAAGCTTTGTGGGTCGTTACAGTCTCTGATGGAACTACTCAACTCAGCCTTGTAGAACAGAAGCAGCCTTAAACAATATGTGAATGAATGGGTATGGCTATGTTCCAAAAAACTTTATTTACAAACAAACAGCAATAACAACAACAACAACAAAACAGAGAACTGGATTTTTGCCCTTGAGTTTTAAAACCAAACAAAGCCTTTCAGTGTTTCATGAGCTGCTAAGTGGTTTGAACAAGAATGACTTTGTAACTCTGAAGCCATACTTAAATTTTCAGTCATTTTTAAAGATTCTTGTCATTTCCTGAGTATGAGTTGCATATGGTCAGGGGCATTTTGGAAAGTAACACATGAGAGGCAACCAATACTGTTTTCATCTTTGACCCCTGCACTTACTGGATGCCAGAGGATAGATGGAGACCAACTACGTCAGGTTTCAGAGAGTTCACTAGTGTGCTTTTGGGGCTCAGAGGTAATCCTTTATGGCAAACATGAAAGGAGAGAGTGCATTATGTTCAAAGTCTGATGACATTTACTTTTCTGACAGACCAAATGTCCAGTCAGACAACCTGTCTCTTCACTTTTCCCAATGTGAGGTGGAACGAATGTGGTCTTTTGGATCAGAGAGAAAGAGAATGCTGGTGCCAGGAGTTACATTTTTTGCATGACCTTGGGCACATCTGAGCCTGTGCATATGCATCTTGACTTGAAGATAAGAAGACCAATGGTTGCCCCATAGGTTTGATGTGAAAATGTGGTCGTTTAACACATACCAGAAGTCTACGGCACAAGCCTGGGCACAAGGTAGACCCATGACGGTTTTGTAAGAAAGTGACACCGAAGGGCCACATCATCAGGAAAGTGGTCTATTTCTTCCTTCCTGTGTGCCAGTGAGCTTCCCTTTGAGCTGTAAGACCAAGAAGCAAGCAGGCTGCCTACCAGTCTGATGCCTGTAGCGGGGAGACCGTGCCCTTCCGATGGGAAGTTTGAGCTCCAGAACATCACACTGAAGCTAAATCTCCAACAAGTACTTGAAGAGTCATACTCCCCAGCCCAGGTAATGGGAGCCCCAGGGAATGTTCAGGAAGCCTTTATTTCAAGGATGAGCATTTCTGAGTGCTCCACAAAATTCCAGTCCTCCTCTTAAAGCCCAGAAGGTTTCATAAAAAATTGGCTGTCAGACATCACCACAGGGCTCGGCCAATCAACCTTCTTCTACACAACGATTTCTCTTCCCTCCACTTCTCCTTCTTACCACCCAGGGATCCAGGCAAGAGCAGGTAGTCAATGGGAATTGATGACCTGACAATTAAAGTTGAGGATTCCAATTGTGGCTGACGTGCCCGAGCTGGACCCTGTGGCTGCCAGAGCTATGGAGACTCAATTTCAAATTTTGATAACCATCCTCTTCAGCTGACGTTTAGCAGGTGGCCCTTAGCACCAGGTCCTGAAGCTAATTAATTGATTGTCCCTGGGGTGTGGAGTCTAACCATTTTTCTTCTTTCGGCAATTTTCTTGCTTTTTGGCAGATACTGGTCCACAGGTGGTCCTCTAATTAGGAACTTTCCGTGATGTGATGACACAGCTCACCATGTCCACTTTGGGACTCTCTACAAAACTAGTGAAGCCACAAAACTAGCTGTTCAACTGCCTGTGTGCAGCTCTGTATTTAGGACTGAATAAGTAATTTGATCCCCATCCAGCAACACTGAGGATGAAGAAAATATTTTCCACTCCATGGAAAATCCCCAGGTATATATCCAAAGGCTCTCCAGTCTCAGAAAATCACTGACTACAGGGTTGGGGGATGTGCACCAACGCTGAAGTAGTAAACTTGAGACCCCATGTGCTTTTTCATTTCTCCACTGAGGTAAAATTCACTTAACATAAAATTCATCATTATAACCACTAAAAAGAGTAAAATAAAGTGGCTTTTAGTATAGTCGCAATGCCGTGCAATCATCACCACCATCTAATCCCAGGATATCACCCAAAAAGAAACCCCATTAAGCAGTCACCACCCACCCACCCCCACCCCCGCCACTGCCCTCTTCCTAATGGCAAGCTGGCAACCACTTGTTTGCTTTCTGTCTCTATCAATTTGCCTATTCCAAACATTTTGTAAAAATAGGGTTGGGTTCATACAAGATGTGGTCTTTGCAACTGACTTCTTTCTTTTTTCTTTTTTTAGTGAAGAATTAAAGTTTATATCATTGTTGTTTAGTAGGCTGCCCAGGCTTGTTAAAAAAAAAATGCAGAGATGAAGCTGCAAATCCCTTTTTAGGCAGAACAATGAGATTTTATTAATTTGTGTGGTTCT
The DNA here is from genome assembly GCF_022837055.1 of Prionailurus viverrinus. Taxonomy (NCBI): domain Eukaryota; kingdom Metazoa; phylum Chordata; class Mammalia; order Carnivora; family Felidae; genus Prionailurus; species Prionailurus viverrinus. The sequence goes on from NC_062566.1 coordinate 4,030,399, forward strand.
TATAACAGAGTTTAATGAATTTTCTGGTTGAATAGTCTTTGGGAAAAAATCTGACTTCTTTTACTTATCATAATGTTTTTAAGCTTTCCCCATATTGTTGTAGCATATATTAGTCCTTTAATGTTCATTATGGCAGGATAATATTCCATTGTGTGAGTAGACCACACTTTGTTTATCCATTCATCAGTAGATTAATCATCGGGTTGTTTTTTCTGCTTGGATACTGGGAATAGTACTGCTATGAGCACTCATGTGCAAGTTTTTGTTTGGACATGTGCTTTCAATTCTTTGAGTAAATGTCCAGCACAGTTGTGTCATATGGTGATTTTATGTTTATCAGTTTTGAGGAAACAGCAAACTTCTTTCTACTTTTTCCCACCACTTTGCATTCATATCAACAATATGTGAAGATTTCAATTTCCCTATAACCTCACCAGCGTGTGTTACTTTCAGTGGTTTTGATTACAGGCATCCTAGTGGGTGTAAAACCGTATTTCATTGTGGGTTTTATTTGCACTTCTCTGATACTTAATGGCTTTGAACATCTCTTCCTGTACTTGTTGGCCATTTGTATATCTTCTTTGGAGAGATGTCCCTTCATGTCCTTTTCCCATTATATAAATTGGGCTGCCTTTTTGTTGTTGAGTTGTTATATATTCTGGATACTAGACCGTTATCAGATATATGATAGGCAAATATTTTCTCCCATCTGTGAGTTGTTTTTTTTTACTTTCTTAACAGTGTTCTTTAATGCAGAAAAGCATTTACTTTTGATAAAGTCTGATTTATCTATTTTTCCTTTTGTCATCTGAGCTTTTGGTGTCATACTTAAGAAACCAATGCCAAATCTAAGATCACAGAGATTTACGTCTATGCTTTCTTCTATGACTTCTATAAGGTTAGCTCTTACATTTAGGTCTATGATGCATGTTGTGCATTAATTTTTGTATATGATGTGAGGTAGGGATCCAGCTTCATTTTTTTTTTTGCATGTGGATATCTAATTGTCCCAACATCGTTTCTTGAAAAAATTATTCTTTGCACACTGAATGAGTTTTGTAATCTTGTTGAAAATCAATTGACTATAGATGTATGGGTTTGTATCTGGACTTTCAGTTCTATACCATTGATCTAAACATCTACCCTTGTGTCACTCTCCCCAATGCTATTTTAGTCAACTTAATCCATTCTGCATCTCAGATTTCTCATATCTAAAGTGAGTGTGTTCTGAGGAGGCAGATTCATGAATAACATTCTACAGTGCTTTTCTAAGTCCCAGAATAAATGTCTTATTATGAACATTTTATTACTATTAAAAATCATATAATGAATGGAAAATTCTACAGACTATTTTTAGTCCCTTGGGGATAGAGTTTAATAAAAAGTATTAAATGTGGATACTGCCAGGTTTTTTTAGGGCATAAAGTGACACAAAAGTGAAAATACCTCTGTAGTTTTAAAATACGTAAGAAACGGAGCTGGTTTGGCAATAGAAGGTATGAATATCCACATTTTTGTTGATAACATTACTAAGAATCATAATGTGTAGAACACCTGAAACTAATATCACAATGTATATTAATTATACCAGAATTAAAAATTAAAAAAATAATAAGAATCATGGAAATAATCTTTGACTTTTCTAAATTCCTGTCTTATGAGAATTATTTCAAAGACCCAGGCTTGACAAATCTAGGCATGGTAGGTAATGATTAACGAGCCTGTTTAACTGCTTGATTCTCTGTCCAATAAATTTCTTCATAATCAGGATCCATGTTTTACACACAATTTGTAGTACTCCCAATAAAAATCTTTACCAGCCACTCCCGATAGCCCTACCACTGAACAAACCACGTTCATACCTGGCTTGGTTCATATTATTTCTCTAACCTTCTGTACATTTTTCAATCTAAAATAATGCTTCCCAAATTCTAGCCAATGGACAGGTTACACTGGAATCACCTGGGTACTCTTTGATAATAAAAAGTATTTCAAAATCTACTTAAATAAATCAAATCAGAATAGAAAAAAAGGAAGGGAACTGAAGAGGAAAAGTAAAACCCCATGTAATCCTGACACAGAGTGAAGGTGAACACCCCTCTGCTGTAGCGCTCATGGGACGGGTGATAAATGTAGTCATCACTCAAAGTCAGAATAGGTGTGGGCACTGGAGTTAGATGTAGAGTCACAGAATATTAGCCATATACAATCAAACAGGTTGGGACAAAGAATTGTGTTCATCCTGAAACTAGGAAAGACGGGTTTGGAATCCAGCTAATATTATGGCAAAGATCAGAGGAAAAATGCATGACTGCTGGCTTGATTAAGGATTTAGGTCACCAATGGAAGTACTCAGGGGGACCTGGGTGGCTCAGTGGGTTAAGTGTCCAACTTTGGCTCAGGTCACTATCTCACAGCTTGTGGATTCAAGCCCTGCGCCGGGCTCTGTGCTGACAACTCAGAGCCTAGAGCCTGCTTCAGATTCTGTGCGGTCCTCTCTCTCTGCCCCTCCCTCATTCTCTCTCTCTCTCTCTCTCTCTCTCTCTCTCTCTCTTTCTCTCTCTCTCTAAAAAATAAACATTTTTTTTAAAGAAATGTAGGTACTCAGGAGATCTTCAGTGACAGCGGCTTTGTGGGAAAGCAATATGAAGGCAGGAAACATTTCCAGTTCAGAACTCCACCTGACTTTAATCCTCTAAGGAATACTGCCTTGAAAAAGGCCAAGAACCATTGTTTTCAGCCTTCCTGCCCAAGAACATAGGCTAGCATTTACTGAGCCACTGCTGTGGGTGAGGTATTTAGCATGAATTACTTATTCTGGCTCTCAAAGTAATTATATGAACAAAGAACATCCCTAACAACAACAACAACAACAACAACAACAACAACAAAGTGAAAGGGAGTTTAAATACTTACTCAAAGTAATTAAAAAATACTAAAGGAAGGACTGAGATTCATGTATTATGCACATTTAGTGCTAACCTACTCAGAAATTTTAGCTTTAGCCTTGTCAGGACCCCATCTTCAGACCTTAGCAGCTCACTAAAGTGACCAGATCATCCAGTCAAATGGCAGCAGACTGGAGAGGTTCACCCTCAGCAGAAAGTCATTTCGGGTTCGTGTGTTTTCCAGATCATGGTTAAAATCTCAGTCTAAGGACCTGGTCTTTATATAGTTCCAAATATTCCCCATACTTCAATGCTACCTCCCTCCTGATGATTACTGATCATCTGAAAATTCTGATAAAGATTGACCTTTCTCCTTCTTGTCATCCTGCAGCATGGATTATTTGGTCATTTCATCGATGGATTTTGCCACTGACCTATTCTGTCTTTGTTTAGTGTTTGGGACATCTTACAACTTCTTTCGTGAAGTTGCTTCCTGTAGGTTATGGAAGCCAAACAGTACGTGATAGGAGCTGCTACCACAAGGAACTGTTATACATTTCCTAAGTGCTTAGTTGAATTCAACTGAAGGCATATTGGAACTTTATAACAGGAGAGACTTGTAGCCCTCTAAGATGAAGAGGGAGCAATCATGGGAGCAGACTGCTAAATTCCTAGTCTCTATTGTTTATTTCATGCTGTCCTCCCTTATTGGTATTTCAATGGAAACCATTTCCCATAGCCATACAATAAGAAATAATAGGATCCAAAAAATAAGAGTCCAAATGGTCATCTCTTATGACTCAATATTCTAGAAATAAGGTTTAAGTTGAAAGTTTTCCCTTAGGACTCTAACTTTCAGGCCCTGCACCTTTCCACCAAGCCCTGAGACAGATTTAGAGGGAAGAGATGGGAGAAATACAGTCTGAAAAATAAAGTTCCCAATCTGCATGTGTTTGCGTGTGTGTGTGTGTGTGTGTGTGTGTGTGTCCCTCTCTATTCTGCTGGTGAAATCAATACACCATGTGAGTTGGGGCTCATATTTGGTGCTGCCAGAGTCACCCAAATGCCTTATGGGATAAGATAATTCTCCTGGAGAAGCACAGTGGTGTCCCCCCATGAAATGTAGGTGAGGGGCACCTGGGTGGCTCAGTTGGTTAAATGTCTGGCTCTTCACTTCGGCTCAGCTCATGATCTCCTGGTTCATGGGTTTGAGCCCCACATCAGGCTCTGCACTGGCAGTGTGGAGCCTGCTTGCGATTCTCTCTTACCCCCCTCTCTCTGCCCCTCCTCTACTTGTTCTCTCTCTCAAAATAAATAAATAAACTTAAAAAATTTAAAAAAAGAAAATGTAGGCGAGCTTTGTGATTGGAGAATGATTGCCAAGTGCAAAATGCAGCTCTGGGTACCGTCTTCAGAAGATTTTGTATTCCTTAGGATAAGAATTAAGCAATGAGAGTTCATCAGTATGTACCAAAAATAACAAAACACTCTTCTTTTTAAATAATGCCTAACTTTAAGAAATCTGATAAAAGAGGAAGGGAAGATAGTGAAAATCAGGAATGATGGTGTGTTTCTGATTAAGAGGTGTGGTGTCTCTGAGTCTCTGGGTGACTATTTTCATCACCAGAGACTATTCAAATGATTGGAGTCACTTAAGCAGAACTAAGAGCTGTAAAGAGGTTTGAAAACACTTTTCAGAGCTAGCTACTGGGAAGGAAGAGATATCCAATGTCCCCTACCATCAAGTAGCATTTAGCAGGCCAAGTGAATATTTCCAAGTTTTCAAAAGCAAAGGGGGTTCTCTCTGGCTTAGGAAACTGCTGAGTCTTGCATGCATTTAAAACTACCCCCTAGGGTCACCTGGATGGCTCAGTTTAGCGACCTGCTTTGGCTCAGGTCATAATCTCACGGTTCATGGGTTCGAGCCCCACATCGGACTCTATGCTGACAGCACAGAGCCCACTTCAGATCCTCTGTCCCCCTTTCTCTCTGCACCTCCCCTGCTTACTTTCTGTCTCTCAAAAATAAAATAAACATTTTTAAAAACCTAAAGTGAGTGATGTCAAGAGCCACTGAGATGGGAACTCTGGAGATTCAGGTGCAGGGACTGATTGTAGTTTGGCCAAGACCCGGGTCATTGACCAGGAGGTATAGTTTAAAGGCTCATGGCTTGCTCTTCCTCAGCATTCTGAGAGGATGCATCCTGGTCCATTTGTATTCAGCTGTTTGTCCCCAGCAATGAGATCATCTATAAACCTGCATGAAGTATCTGGCAAAGAAAACATAACCCGACAGCAACTACCAAAGTTTATGTAGAAGCTTCAGTGATGGGAATTCGGCAGATACTTGCTTTAGGTGATGCCTACCAGATCTTATTACCCCTAGTTAAAAATCAGAATCTGAATTCTGTTACATTTTCATCACTGGGAGAAAAAAAATATCCCCTCAGTGGATTGCTTGATGGTCTTTGTCTGAAGATGGAGTCTACAAAGGCTCCAGGACTCTAGATGAGGAGACACAAGTGTGCAGGCAATCGGGCTGAGTCCAGGCATCAGGAAGAACCATATACAGTGGCCCTTTGGACCTTGTATCTGACTCTGTAGTCACACAGATTAATGGATTTAGTTGCTGAAGCTTTGACTTTGCACAGTGTATTTACGCTCCTAATCTCTGTTCATCTTATTTCCTCTAGCTAGAATGTTCTTTAGTCTCCATCCTTCCAGAGTTTGCCTAATATGACCTCTTCTGGTTGCACACCTGCTGTCAGTCTCAACCCTCCCCACCTCCACCAGCAGATTCCACCACTCTCTTTTCTGTGATTTCTGTTTATCCCTAAAGCCTAAGCTCATTCTTGCCGTGCAGACTCGCACTTGTCATGTCCTTCGTGTGGAATATTGTCCTCTCAGAAGTCATAAAGCTAAGTCCTTCTCATCAGATGTGTCTCAGCTCAAACACTGACTCCTCAGAGAGGTCTTCTTTGGCCCTCAACACTTTCCACTGTGTCATCCTTTTTAAAATATATCCAGCAAGACACTGATCATTGTCTGAGTTATCTTGTTGATGAACTTTTTAATAATTATTGATTCATGGCCATAACTTTACTTGTTGATAGTTTATCAATCATTCATATCTTTCAAAAAATTAATGTTTATTTTTTATTTTTGAGAGAGAGAGAGAGAGAGAGAGAGAGAGAGAGAGAGCACGAGTGGGGGAAGGGCAGAGAGAAAGGGAGACAGAATCTGAAGCAGGCTCCAGCCTCTGAGCTGTCAAGACAGAGCCCAATTTGGGTCTCAAACTCATCAACTGCGAGATCATGAGCTGAGCCGAAGTTGGACACTCAACTGACTGAGCCACCTAGATGCCCCAATAATCTCACATCTTTAATATATGTGCTCCTGGAGTTATCTTTTATTCACTGACATATCCCTTGTCCCCATAGAAGGTGCTCAATAAATATTTCGCAAATGAATGAAGAAATCAATGACTCCAATATTATCCTGTACTCAGCACTCTTAAGGCTCTTTTCACATCATCATGCATTGGCTTCTTTAGAGATGCGTCCTTCTAACAATACTGAGAGCTCCTAAAGGTCAGGGTCTGTGTCATCTGCACACTCTATACAGAGTGTGTGTATAACATAAGTAACCTGGTGCATGAGACTGGTACATAGCGTGGATTATTGAGTTACTTATTGTTCCCTTGATTCATATTTGGTTCTGTGATGATAGGGCTGCCTGAGCCCACAGGCAAGAGACCAAAGAAAGCATCTACATCCTTGCAAGGGCTCAACCTCATGTGAGGGTCTGGCAGAGCTACTACCTCACACTCCATAACTTCTGGATCCTGATCCTATCCCTCTGACCTAAACAATCCATTGGCATTTCCCGTTCTCAAACTTCCTATTTTTCAGATTTAAATGCATGCTTCTCTCTTCTCTTACTTGATCTTTCACTGTCAGGAAGGTGCCCTTCAAAAAGATACCCCAAAGTCTGAAGGGTATTTTTTAAATGTTTATTTACTTTTGAGAGAGAGAAAGAGCGAGAGAGAGAGCAGTGGAGGGGCAGAGAGAAATGGGGACAGAGAATCTGAAGCAGGGTCTGTGCTGACAGCAGAGAGCTTGGTGTAGGGCTCAAACTTATGAACCATGAGATCATGACCTGAGCTGAGGTTGGATGATTAACTAACTGAGCCACCCAGGCATCCCAAGGAGGGTTTTTTTAATGCAGTTCAACAACTGGGGTTAGTGTCCAGAATATCTAAAGGACTCCTTGAAATCAACATTAAACAAAAAAGAAAAAAAAATCAAAGGTCAAATAGGTATAAGATATTAATAGGAAATTCTTGGAAGAGAAAACCTAAATGGTTCAACCTCAATAGTAAGCAAGATAATGCAAATTAAAACACAATCAGATAATAGCAATCAAATATTCAATTGGTAGAAATGAAAAAGTCAACCAATACCAAGTATTGCAGTGGCCCAGCAAGTTCCATTCTTGGAGAAACAATTATACAAGAGTACAGGACATGTCGCAAGAGAGTTCAGTTTAGTACAGTGCTTAATAACAAGCGGATAAATTGTGATGTATTTGTACTACCAGGGAATTTAATCAAAGGGCCTGACCTATGTATATTAACATGCATAGTTCTCAAAAATACACACTGAATAAAAAAGAAAGTAACAGGGGCGCCTGGGTGACGCAGTCGGTTAAGCGTCCGACTTCAGCCAGGTCACGATCTCGGGGTCCGTGGTTTCGAGCCCCGCGTCAGGCTCTGGGCTGATGGCTCAGAGCCTGGAGCCTGTTTCTGATTCTGTGTCTCCCTCTCTCTCTGCCCCTCCCCCGTTCATGCTCTGTCTCTCTCTGTCCCAAAAATAAATAAACGTTGAAAAAAAAATTTAAAAAAAATTAAAAAAAAGAAAGTAACAGAAGAATACATAAAGCATGACAATTACAAAAAACATTAAAATGTGATAAACAATCATATAAATATAGCTTATGGATACATATAGAAGTACTAAAGGCATAAGATAAACAGTAAAGGTATAAGAATGGTAAAACTAAATTTGAAATAATGGTTACCTTAGGTTGTAAAGAGCAAAATGCATTATGAACATGTATAGAGAGGATGTCCCCTTTAATTGTGATGTTTTATGATTTAAGCTTGATAGGAAATACATGTGTGCCTGTTATATGTGTCTATGTATTTTTAATGCCCTAAATATTTTATTAAATACCACTATAGGGGTACCAGAGTGGCTCAGTCATTTAAGCATCTGGCTCTTGATTTTCTTTCAGGTCATGATCCTATGGTTCATGAATTCGAGCCCACATCAGCTCTGCGTTGTCAGTGTGGAGCCTGCTTGGGATTCTGTCTCTCTCCTTCTCTCTCTGCCCCTCCTGCACTGTGTGTGTCTCTCTCTCTCTTTCTCTCTCTCTCTCAAAATAAGTAAATAAAAATATATTTTAAAAACTCACTGTACCTGCTATCCTCTGCACCGGTTGTCCCCTGGTATAGCAGTTCTGGACAGTAACCCAGGGACTCTAACATCTGCCTGACTCCGCCCTTTTCCCAGAACCAATGTGGACACACTGTCTCCTTCATGAAAATGTGCCCAGTAGAGGACTTGTCTGTGGGATGGCTTGGCACAAGCCATATCTGGCCATACTCTCTTCCTACAATTCAGAGTCTCCGGCAGTCACGAGCCTACAGAACCAAGCAAGGCTTTGACACAGGGGTAAGTCTCAGAAACTAGTAATGACCCACTGAGAAAATCCAGAAAGGTGCAAAGCCTCTGGAGGGAAACGAAACCCTTTCACAACTATTTAACTAGTGGTGCTTGTGTGCAAACCACCAGATACTCTCCTAGAGTTTCGATCCTGCAGCTCTTACGCTAACTTAGAACACTTCCCATCCCGAGTCACAGATACTGTCTGCCTCTGCTGTAGCCCTAGCTCTCCTGAGTTTCTGCAATGACATCATAGCTTTTACCCTCTGGGCTACATGGGAAGAGCTCTCTGAGCACACAGCTGCACTCCTAGCACTCCTGGGGTCCAATTATCTGAATACACAACTGGTGATTTTCTTTCAGATTCTAATTCTTTACTGATATCTGTGGCTCCCAAACTTGACCGCTCATCATCATCACTACTGACCCCTTACTCCAGACCTTTTGAATCAGCAAGATACTTAAGGGATTCTGCTTGTCTGCAGAACAGTGACCTGGGCCACGCTTCCTTCTCATTCTCTCTCCCCACCTCTTATTCAGCCACTAATCCCCAGAGCTGCCTGAGTGTGCTTCTCTACAGTCAGGCCCTGGTTCTCCTTTCTCCTCGTCCAGCCTCAGAGACACAAGAGGGCTGATAGTGCCCCCTTTGAACAGACTTTCTGCAATAACACCATTTCGTTTGTACTACAGGACCTCAAGTGAAAAAAATGCAGTCTTTCTCTGAATGTATAATGATAATTATTGCTATCACTTGGAATACTGGGAGCTGAAAAGACACTTGGGACAAAATTATATATTTTTTCAAAAAAACCTTTTAATTTGGGGATAGCTTTAGATCTACAGAAAAGTTGAAAAGAAGTACAAAGACTTCTTGTTCCAATGATGTCAGACTTCACTGACCGATGAACTATACGCTGGGAGTATTCTAATGCCTTGATGGAACTCAGGCCAGATCTATTGAACACCACAGTATTCTAGAATATTCGATAGGCCAAGGCAGGCTGACTAACCTGGTTTTCGAGGATAATTCTATAAAGTACCAGAAGAAACAGTTACCTTTGAAACTAGACTCAGGCAATTTTTAATGTAGAGTCAAAGGAACACCTAGGTTACTTCCTAAAAAAACAACAAAACAAAACAAAACAAAACAAAAACAGAATACTTAATTCCAGGGCAACCAAACTAAAACCTATAAGGATGGAACCTGGGCTTCTGCATTTGTAACAAGCTTCCTGGGGATTTTATTCACAGTAAGATTTGAAAACCATTGGGGCAGTGAATATACTCTGGCAAGCTGAAATAAATGTTAGCTATTATTTCTGGAATTTGCATAACCACATCTCCTGTTTTCAGTCGACCAGTTCACAAAGCAAATTAACTTTCTGGCTATATTTTTCCTGAATTCCATCAGTAGGTTGCCTCTGTGGGGAACAGCACTCTCTGTGTCCTAACATTATTAATATCATTATTAATATTTAACACGGCATTAGGAGCTTATAATGTGCCAGCTCTGTCCTAAACGCTTTATATAAGTTATCTCATTTAAAATTTACACCCCTTTATGGCAAGTATTGTGATTATTCACAAGTTACAGATGGGGAACTGAGGTTAAGAGATTATGCAAGAGTGCACAGGAAGTACATATTGGGTCAGAGATCTAAACTCCTGTCACTCAGACCTCGAAATCTATGTTCTCATCTCTACTCCAATGCTGTTCTTGCCCTGCCCCAGAAATCTAATTGTCCTAGTGAATGGGTCAGAGCCCCAAAGAACTTCATGGTGGGGTCTTCCAATATATTTTCCACCATTTTTTATTTTAAAAAATCCAGCTTTATTGAGGTACAATTGACAAATTAAGATCACATGTATCGAAAATACATATCCTGATGTTTTGGCTCATGTACATGTTGTGAAGTGATCACTACCATCCAGCTAATGTGTGTATGTATCTCTCACCTCTTATACTCACCATCTTTTGTGCATGGTGAGGGCACTTAAAATATATTCTCTTAGAAAACTTCAAGTATATGATGCAGTGTTATTCACTGTAGTCTCCATGCTGTACATTGGATGCCCAGAACTTATTCATCCTGCAGAGCCGAACTTTGCACCCTTGGATCCATTTCCCCATACACTTTCTAATGAGACTTAGAAACAGAGATGCCAAGAAAGCTGGCGGCCAGGAGTCTTGCACCTTGGAGACAGAACCAGGCTGCTCTGGATGCAAGACAGTCTTGTGCACAAAGATAAGAAACTTCTCTTGTTCGCAATGCTGTGAAGGAAAGGAAGACTATTTCCATCCCAAAAGGTAAAGAGTAGGTAAAAATAAACAGAAAAGTTTGTTTCAAAGGATGTAATTTATTTCTGGAGAGCTTCAGACATTAGAAAACCCCATATTAGCTGATCACCCTAAACACAAAGCAGGTGCATGCCTTTGAAGAAGATGAGAAAGAAGAGTAAATTGAGGACCTGAGCTTAGTCTTACGATGCATGGTAAGAGAATGTACACACATTAAAATGGATTAACAGGAAGGAAGGTAGCAGTGGGGACAAGGTGCGGGGCAGGAGGGATAATGATTAAAATAACAATTTCATTTAGTGGAAGAACTTTCTTAAAACAACTGGAAAATATAAGCAATTTGGAAAGAATGAAGCAATTTCATGGATATGGATTCCCTGGAGATCCAGCTGTTTTTCTCAGCCTTTTAACTAATTATGCATGCCACTGGAGAGATAAAGTATCACTTAAAAGAAACAAACAAGCAAGCAGAAAGTGGCCAAAGAGTTTGGTTACTGCAAGTGGAAACTAATTTCACTTCAATCAAAAGCTCACATGAAAAGTAGTTAGCTTTGGGGCTTCTAGCAAATTTAGTAAAGATATCCCCACTGTCTTTAAACCTTAAAACATTTTATCACTGGCCTCCGAGAGAATGAAATGCCTGCTTTAGCATTGTGAAACAGTTTTGGGCAATCTCAACATTTATAAAAACATTTCTAGGGCTGAAAGTTTGGTTTTTCTTCCTTTTCTTCCTTTTCTACTGCCACCTGTACCCCGTTTTGGTCAACCCTGAATTTTCTTGGTATACTCAAACAGTAATGTGAACTTGAAGCAGAAATTAATGCAAGCATTGGAATTGTGATCAAAGATTAGCTCCACCCACAAATTAGTTTCTAGCCACCAGTGTTGTCATATCTTTCAAAGGCCCACACCAAAAAAGGAAATTGTTCTTTAGGATCTTGATTTCCAATTCCCCAAGTAAGATTAGGATGGATGAGATAGTATTTCAAACACATTTTTTTAAGTGGGAAGGAGTAAAATCTTACTGTTTCCCTTATAGAGTTTACACCTGAATTGTCCTGTCTGACTTTACAGGGAAAAGAAGTATCTTGGAATGACAAATCCTATCCACCAGATAGCTCTGAGTCTAATAATGAGTCAGGCATTACTTGTATACTGAAAAGTATACAAGTATTATTGTTATGTAATCCTCAAATAACAACAAAATAATAATGATTTTGAAACAAGTCAAGGCCCTTTGATACATATGTTCCCAGATTACATCAGGGCTGATATTTGGATGAATGGTCTTGTGAAATGATGACATTAGGATCAGAATTTTTGCAGATTAAAAGGACTGTAAACCCAGAATCCATATCTGTTTCTTGGAACCAGAGATGCATGAACTGTGATTGAAAGGGAATTATGAACAGCCAGGAGAAACTCTTGAGTGGGAACAAAAAGGCACGAAAGCAACCCAGTTAAAACCTTCTGGGGGACAGAAATCCCCAAAGGTCAATACAGTGACACTCTGATCATCTACTGTAGATCACTATCAACTTTCAACAAGTCACATTTATGCCAGCTGGAAAAAGCATGTGCCAGCCTCTAGGCTCAAAGCCTTAAGTCAAGACTCCACTACTGCAGACTCACAATGTCTTTGGAAGCCATTCTATGCACAGACATCCTTGGTGGTCTTAGCAACTCACTTGTGTTCTCATGATGAGATAACTCAGATATCGGAATCCTTTGTACCTTTTTACCGTAGGTTTGATGTCCAGCCTTACAAAAATAAAGAGAGTGATCCAGAGATATATACAACAAGAGGTGGTAGGGAAGATGATGAATTTTGTATCTTGATAATATTTATAAAATTCAGACAGGAATACTCATCATTATAATCACCATTTTTTTGAGCACATATCATGGGACACACTCAGAATACATTGCCTCATTATTGTTTCTAAATTCTCTTATCAACTCAACAACAAAGGAGGTGTTATGTTGAAATATTAAGGGAAACCAGTAAAAGAATAAAAGCATAATGTGCATAATGTATACTTTCTAAAACAGTAAGGAGGAAACTGGAATAAATAAAATTGATCAATCCCATGGAAGACAGAAAATATAGAGGTAAAAGTAAACACAAAACATGATAGATAGAGAATTCAAAATAGGTGAGAGAAAATAAATTAACACACATCAGCAGCGTAAATGCACTAAACTTGTCATTAAAGACAGACATGGTCAGCTTGAAAAAAAATCAGCTTTATGTTACTTAAAAGAAATATGAAACATACAATTACAAAAAATCTACAAAATTACAAAAATGTAATTTTAAGAGATGCTGTTTATCATAAAATGTCAAATATCTGTGAATAAAGTAATGAAAGTTATACAAGACTTCTGAAATAATAAATTTTAACAGTTATTGAGAGAAGTTAAAAGACAGCCAATTAATTGGAAGTGTAGCCTCTGTTTGTAAAATGAATGATCTGGCAGGCTGCAAATTCTTCCCCAGAATGTACTTTTTCTAGAAGCTTATAAGTTAATTCTAAATTTTATATGGCAATGCAAATGTCCACGCATAGGCAAAGTAATCTTGCAGAAGAAAAACAAAATTGAAGGACATACCCAACAAGATATCAAGGCCTATTACAAATCTATGATAACTCAGGCAGTGTGACAGTGGCCTAATGACAGACAAATAGGTCAGTGGAACAGAATAGAGGCTAATAGCAGTTTCTAACATATATGGTCATCTGATTTATGACAAATGGGTCACTTCAATGTAATAAGGGCAATAATGGTGTTTTCAATAAATGGCACTGTGTCAGCTGGATATCCAAATGTATCTTGACTCCTACATCATACTTTATACAAAAGATAGCTAGATGTAGATCATAAAACTACATATGAAGGCAAGATAATAAAGCTTTATAAAGAACACAGAAAAGGATGGTTTCATGACCTTGTGGTAGGTAAAGATTTCTTAAATAGGACATGGGGAGCAATAGCCATACAGGAAAAAGTGATAAATAATATTACATTAGATGAAGAATGCTTATTCATCAAAATATACTGATAAGAGAGAGAAAAGTGGTGTGTGTGTGTGTGTGTGTGTGTGTCCAAATATACACTTCTCCAAATCAATCAGAAAAACACAACCAACTCAACAGAACAATAAACAAAAATTTGAACAGGCTCTTCACCAATGATCACACTCAAGTAGCTAATAAAATATAAAAATGAAGGCTTTTTCATTAGTCTTTGGAAAATATGCAAATTAAACTATAATGAGATATCACTATTCTATCATTAGAAATAATCAATGAAAAATAAAGACAAAACTAATGATTGGTATTGTGGAACCTCAGATTCTCCATACAGTGCTGAGAAACTCTTTTTAAGTATCTCCTACAGGTTGAATATACCTATTCTCTATGATTCAGTGATTCCACACCAAATTTATATCCAAATAATTGCATGCATACATTCACTGAAAGACAAATACAATAACGTTCATAGCAACAGTTTTCATAATGGCCCCCTGCTAGGAACTACCAAAATGTCCACCAAAGATTCAAGATGTAAATTAATGTATAAATAGTATTCACTCAATAGAACATTATGCAGTAATGAAAATGAATAAAAATATTGAAAATGATTAAATGAAAATAAATGAAATGAAAATAAGCTACAACTTTATGCAAAAATATGGATGAATTCTAAAAATCCTATGTTGAGTAAAAACAACAAAAAAGTCAAACCCCAAAGAATGCATAGTATATGATCCTACTTATATAACTTTTTTTAAAGGCAAGCTATTCTATGGTGTTTCATAATAAGGCTAATGAAAGGTCTCTAGGGAGAACAATGACTCAGAGGGGACCCAAGGGGACTACTGGAAAGCTCATGTTCTCTTTCAGGATCTGGGTGACAGTTTCTTTTTTTTTTTTTTTAATTTTTTTTTTACGTTTATTTATTTTTGAGACAGAGAGAGACAGAGCATGAACGGGGGAGGGGCAGAGAGAGAGGGAGAACACAGAATTGGAAGCAAGCTCCAGGCTCCGAGCCATCAGCCCAGAGCCCAACGCGGGGCTCGAACTCACGTGACCTGAGCTGAAGTCGGACACTCAACCGACTGAGCCACCCAGGCGCCCCATGGATCTGGGTGACAGTTTCTTGATCATGACCACTTTGTAATCAAGCCTTCCAGTCATAATATGTTCACTTATCTACATCTATGTAATACATCAATAAAAACTATGTAAACATCAAGAAAAGAAACAGAGAAGAGGCAACATGGTTGTTGTCAAATGCAATTGAGGACTTATTTTCAAGACAAAATATATTCCAAATAAAAACTTTAATGCACCAAACCTTTATGGCCAGAATGTAGAATTTTACAGAAAGACTAAAAGGGAGCCCAGTAAATGGAAACAGATATATTTAACATAGATGGCAGTTATCAATATCATAAAGATTCCAGCTGTCCCAAAACTAATCGCAAATTCCGTGTGATTCCAGTCTAATAGAACTTCTTGTGAACTTTTTGACAGATTGTAAAATTCCTATGAAAACTGAATATTACATAATGGCTAAGATAATCTTGAAAAAAGAAAAAATATACATGGAAGAGGCAACTTGGATGAGTAGGAGGAAGGAGGATGATGCACAGGAAAAGTATGGGTCTGTATTAGGAATATTTTATTTTTAAAAACAAATAATCCAGTGAAGAAATGGATAGAAAACATGAATAGACACTTCTCTAAAGAAGACATCTGGATGGCCAACAGGCACATGAAAAGATGCTCAACGTTCCTCCTCATCAGGGAAACACAAATCAAAACCACACTCAGGTATCCCCTCACGCCAGTCAGAGTGGCCAAAATGAACAAATCAGGAGACTATAGATGCTGGAGAGGATGTGGAGAAACAGGGACCCTCTTGCACTGTTAGTGGGAATGCAAATTGGTGCAGCCACTCTGGGAGACAGTGTGGAGGTTCCCTATGACCCAGCAGTAGCACTGCTAGGAATTTACCTAAGGGATACAGGAGTGCTGATGCATAGGGGCACTTGTACCCCAATGCTTATAGCAGCACTCTCAACAATAGCCAAATTATGGAAAGAGCCTAAATGTCCATCAACTGATGAATGGATAAAGAAATTGTGGTTTATATACACAATGGAGTACTATGTGGCAATGAGAAAGAATGAAATATGGCCCTTTGTAGCAACGTGGATGGAACTGGAGAGTGTTATACTACATGAAATAAGCCATACAGAGAAAGACAGATACCATATGGTTTCACTCTTATGTGGATCCTGAGAAACTTAACAGAAACCCATGGGGGAGGGGAAGGAAAAAAAAAAAAGAGGTTAGAGTGGGAGAGAGCCAAAGCATAAGAGACTCTTAAAAACTGAGAACAAACTGAGGGTTGATGGCAGGTGGGAGGGAGGGGAGGGTGGGTGATGGGTTTTGAGGAGGGCACCTTTTGGGATGAGCACTGGGTGTTGCATGGAAACCAATTTGACAATAAATTTCAAAAAAAAAGGAATATTTTATTTTAATATAAATACATATGTTTAATCTACAAATAATTATAACTATTATTAACAAAAGTAATATTAATTAAAATGTTAATATTTTAATCAGGTGGTACATTGTACAGGAATAAACAGTCCAAGGGAATAGAACAAAGAAACAGACTTTGTGGATATAAGAGTTTGTGGGACAGAGGTGACATCATAGAGACTTTGGTGATGGTGCTTAAGACTATTAATTGACTGTCCATAAGGAAAAAGACAAAATGAGAACATACACCTGCCTATATGTAAAAATAAATTTCAAATGGATAAAATTATTATTTTAAAAATTGTGTTTAATTTATTTTGAGAAAGGGAGAGAGAGCAGGGGAGGGGCAGAGAGGGAGAGAGAGAGAGAATCCCAAGCAGGCTCCGTACTGACAGCGTGGATGGAGCCTGATGCGGGGCTCGAACTCACAAACCATGAGATCATGACCTGAGCTGAAATCAAGAGCCAGATGCTTAACCGACTGAGCCACTAAATTATGAGAGGAAATCCCATAAAACATTTAAAAAAAAAAAACTGAGACAAAAAGCTTTATTGTGTTGGATTAGGAAAAACTTTATCAAGTGGTACAAAGGAAAAAAATTTTAAACGAGAAAAATTTATACTTAAAATGCATGTTAAATCAAACAAACAAAACACAAAACAAATTTTGCCATAAAGGAAAAAAAATACCAGAAAAATGAAAGAAAAAGTCACAGACTGGATGAAGATTATTGCAACCCCTGAACCAAAAAAGGACCAAGTACACATGACATAGAACATACCTACAAATCAATCAGAAAACAAATTTAACAGAATACAGAAACAAATAGAAACAATGGACAAATAGAAACAAAAAGCAAGGATTGCCTTGGCTGTGCAGGGTTTTTGTGTGTGTGTGTGTATGTGGTTCCATACAAGTTTTAGGATTGTTTGATCTAACTCTGCAAAGAATGCTGGTGGTATTTTCATAGGGATTGCATTAGATGTGTAGGTTGCTTTGGGAACTATAGACATTTTAATAATATTTGTTCTTGGGCACTTGGGTGGCTCAGTCTGTTGAGCGTCCAAATTGGGCTCAGGTCATGATCTCACTGCTCATGGGCTTGAGCCCTGCATCTGGCTCTGTGCTGACAGCTCAGAGTCTGGAGCCTGTGTCAGATTCTGTCTCTGTCTCTCTGTCCCTCCCATGCTCATGCTCTCTCTCTCTCAAATATAAAATAAAACATTAAAAAATTAACAATATTTGTTCTTCTAATCTGTGAACATGAAATATTTTCCCATGTCTTTATGTCCTCTTTAATATCTTCCATAACTTTCTTCAGTAGAGAGATGCAACAGATTTCTTCTGCACATTGGTTTTATATCGTTACTTCGCTAAATTTATGTATTAGTTCTTGCAAATTTTTGGTGGAGTCTTCTATATAGAGTATCTGCAAATAGTGAAAGTTTTACCTCTTCCTTGCCAATTTGTATGCCTTTTATTTCTTTCTGTTGTATGATTGCTGAGGGTAATACTTCCAGTATTATATTAAATAGTAATGGTGAGAGTAGACATCCTTGTCTTGTTCCTGACCATAAGGGAAGGGTCTCAGTTTTTCCCCATTGAGGTTGATATTAGCTTTGAGTCTTTTGTATATGGTCTTTTTTAAAAAAAATGTTTATTTATTTTGGAGAGAGAGAGAGAGAGAGAGAGACAGAGCGTGAGTGGGGGAAGAGCAGAGAGAGGGGGAGACACAGAGTCCAAAGGAGGGTCCAGGCTCTAACCTGTCACCACAGAGCTGGACACGGGGCTCGAACCCACAAACCAGGAGATCATGATCTGAGCCAAAGTCGGACGCTTAACCGACTAAGCCATCCAGGCACCTTTATGATGATGAGGTATGTTCCATCTATCTCTAATTTGTTGAGACCCCAAATAGCCAAAGCAATCCTGAAAAAGAAAAACAAAACTGGAAGCATCACGATTCCAGATTTCAAGCTGTATTACAAAGCTATAGCCATCAAGATAGTATGGTACTGGCACAAAAACAGACACATAGATCAATGCAACAGAACAGAAAACCCAGAAATGGACCCACAATTATATGGTCAACTCATCTTCAACAAAGCAGGAAAGAATATCCAATGGGGAAAAAAGAACCAGTCTCTTCAAGAAATGCTGGGAAAACTAGTGCTGGGAAAACTGGACAGAGACATGCAGAAGAATGGACCTGGACCACTTTCTTACACTGTACACAAAAATAATTCAAAATGAATGAAAGACTTGAATGTAAGACAGAAAACCATCAATATCCTAGTGGAAAACACAGATAGCAACCTCTTTGACATTGGCTGCAGCAACTTCTTACTAGACATGTCTCCAGAGGTAAGGGAAATTAAAGCAAACATGAGTTGTTGGGACCTCACCAAGATAAAAAGCTTCTGCACAGTGAAGGAAACAATCAACAAAACTAAAAGGCAGACTACAGAATGGGAGAAGATATTTGGAAATGGCATATCTGATAAAGGGTTATTATCTAAAATCTATAAAGAACTTCTCAAACTCAACACCCAAAAAACAAACAACCCAGTTAAGAAACGGGCAGCAGATGTGAATAGACACTTTTCCAAAGAAGACATCCAGATGGCTAACAGACACATGAAATGATGATCAACATCACTCCTCATCAGGGATATACAAATCAAAACGATGATGAGATACCACCTCACACCTATCAGAATGGCCAAAATTAACAACTCAGGAAACAACAGGTGTTGGCAAGGATGTGGAGAAAGGGGAAAACCTCTTACACTGGTAGTGGGAGTGCAAGATGGTGCAACCACTCTGGAGAACAGTATGGAGTTTCCTCAAAAAGCTAAAAATAGAATTAGCCTATGATCCAGCAATTGCAGTAGTAGGCATTTACCCAAAGGATACAAAAATACAGATTCCAAGGGGTATGTGAACCCATGTTTATGACAGCATTATTAACAATAGTCAAACTATGGATAGAGCCCAAATGTCCATCTACCGATGAATGGATAAAGATACACACACACACACACACACACACACACACACATATAGTATATAAGTATATATATATATAAGTATATAAGTATACATACATATATATTATGTGTATATATATGGATATTATATATATATATATATATATATATATAATCACATACATACATACATACAGTGGAATATTACTCAGCCATCAAGAAGAATGACAATCTTGCCATTTGCAACAATGTGGATGGAGCTATAATGTACTATGCTAACTGATATAAGTCAATCAGAGAAAGACAAATATCATATTATCTCACTCCTTTGTGGAATTTAAGAAACAAAACAGGTGAACATATGGGAAGGGGGAGGAAAGAGAAGAAGGGAAAAAACACAAGAGAATCTTAGAGAACAAACTGAGGGTTGATGGAGGGAAGTGGGTGGGGGATGGGCTAGATGGGTGATGGGTATTAAGGAGGGCACTTGTGATGAGCACTGAGTGTTGTATGTAAGTGATAAATCACTGAATTCTACTTCTGAAACCAATATTGCACTGTATATTAACTAAAATATAAAAAAATATTCTCAAGAGAAAAAAAAGAAATAGAAAAATGGACAAAGCCTATTGATGAGTGACTGATAGCAAAAGAACCACAAATAGTCAATAAAACATGAGAAAAAAACCTCAACCTCACTCATAGTCAGAAAAATGGATATTAAAACAATAAGCGAGATGTAACTTCACTTCCAGACTGTCCAGAAGTATCTACATGGATATCACCAGGTTTTGATGAGGATACAGATAGCTACAATAGCTAAGACAGAGAAAGGTTTATGCCAGGAAAGAATGAGGGAGAAAGTTACTACCTCTCAGTAAGGGAAAGAGATCTATAAACTCTGATTATCCACGCAAGGGGATATATACAACTACAGAATGTATGAAACAAATCCACTTTTATCGACAGGGGGAAGTCTCAAGAGCAACGTTTTTAATGAAACCAAGATGGAAAATGATCAGGTGTGACACAATTTCTGAGTTTTAAATAAAAAAATGCTGAGTTGTTTGTGGATACATATATGTCCACCAAAGGTAGAAGCATTTGCAATGACTTGCATTTATAGTTTCCTCTGAGATGTTCAGGATGATGAAGAGAGAGCAACAATAATTTGACTATATTTTAATTTCTTCAGTAAAATTCCTGAAGCAAATATGATGTGAAGTTCACTCTTTAAAATATTAGTGATGGGGGCGCCTGGGTGGTTCAGTCAGTTGGGCGGCCAATTATGGCTCAGGTCATGATCTTGCGGTCTGAGTTCGAGCCCCACATCAGGCTCTGTGCTGAGAGCTCTCTGCTTCCGACTCTGTGTCTCCCTCTCTCTGCCTCTTCCCTGCTTGCTCTCTCTCTGTCTCTGTCTCTCTCTCAAAAATAATAAACATTAAAAAATTTTTAAAAATTAGTAAAAAATAAGTAAAATATTAGTGATGGCTACACAGGTGTCACATTCTTTTCTGCACGTTTTTGTTGGAAGTATTTTTAACATTTTAATATAAAATACAGCAATATCTTGGGGGGAGATCTCCCAGAATGAGTTAAAAATATAAGAAGCATCTGCAACTTGTAAGAGCTCTGGCCCACAAAAAGGCTCAGATATGAAATTTGAATAGACTTTTGCATATTTCCCTGTTCTAAGCCTTTTTCATGCTAGCTGCTCAGTGATCTTCCGCTGAGGGTACAAGGTATTGACAGTGCACCCTTAGCTTTGCACATCGTCCCTCACCACGCAAGGATTTAATTCAGAGATGTGCCAGCTGATTTGCAAAGTTTGAGTGGGTTCCTTTTTCTTCGTAGAGCAGACTGAGCCCTATCATGTCATTTCATTAAGAGATGTTTATGGTCACCAGATGGTCCCATTTGCCTTTTTCACCTTTCTTCATATATTTGATGATAGTGTCCTATGGCCTCTGCCTCTATTCCATCCCTGGAATCATTTTATTCATCCTAGCCCTCTGCCTTGGTGTACGTTACTACCATCTTCCATCTGGTTCGCTGCCACAAGGCTCGAAGTGGCCCCACTGTCCCAAGCCACCTTCTTTCCATGTTCCACACTGATATCCAACAGACCTTTTAAATTCTTTTTATTTTTAGCAGGCTTCATGCCCAGCGTGGAGCCCAACAGGGGGCTTGGACTCATCACCCTGGGATCAAGACCTGAGCTGAGATCAAGAGTCAGACGCCTAACCAACTGAGCCACCCAGGTGCCCCTAAATCATCTGTTTAATGTCTGTTTCACTTATAAGCTCTACAAGGGTAGGGATTCTGCCTGCTTGGAACACCACTGTATTTCCAGTGCTCAGCACATTGTCTGGCATATAACAGAGGCTTATAAAGTATTTTCTGAATATGAGTGAATTAATGAATAGTCTCCAAAGTACAAACATGAGCATACCTCCTTTCCAGTAGAAACCACTGTGTGGTTACCTAGAGGATAGCATTAGAACTCTTTAGCATGGGATTGGAGATGCTATCTGATCTAGCCCCTCCTTACTTCTACATCTCATTTCTCATACTTCTGTCTTGGCCCTCCAAATCTCAAGCCTTTAGTCATTCAACAAATATGCCTCACTCATGTCTCCTGATTCTTGATACGTATCATCACTTCATACAACTCCATCCCTTCCTTTCTCCTCAACATAAATCTTAAGGTCCCCCTTCCAGCTTTCCACAACCCTTCAAATATTAGGTTACCTACCTTTTCCCCGGGTTCCCTACACTTACGGCTCCCTGAACCTAAGCCTCCCTATAATGGCAATTATCCCTCTGCACTAAAGTAATCTGGTTGATGTCCTTTGTCATGTGCACTATTGTGCCCCCAGTCCATGAAAAATGCTAAATAAATATTTGTTCAATGAATGAATTGAATGAAACAAAAGACAAGCCAAGAGTGTATGCAGAACAGCTTATCTATTCCATGTCCCAACCATCCTGTACGGACATTCAGACACTGTTTTCATATCCTTATTTGCAGCCATCCATCACCAGTATTCCTGTGCCAGATGAAAAGGCCATACAGAGTTCAAGTTTGTGGGGTGAAGGGTGGTTTTGTTTGGGGGAATCTGTCGGGCTGTCAGAAATTACTCACTGAGGTAAGGGAAATAGGGACCAGAGATAGAGCATTGGGCTCAGGGTCAGAGACCTCTTGCTTCTGTTCATGCCACTTAGATTTCCCACACTTAGAGCTCTTTCACAGGGCTGAGTTGCAGATGATCTTGGTTACAGTTGCTAGGCAAAGCCTTCTGGGATGGAACCACCTGCCCTAATTAATAGACAAATATTCCTGAATGTGGGTCATTGGGTCCCACCAACACCCACATCTCTGAGAATAGATTTCCATGACTGTGTGGTCCCTCTCAGAGCCAACCTATTCATTTTCCATGGCTTGTTAAATAGGTTCCCATCTGTCAGAGGCTTCCCTGTGGAGCTGATATATTTCATTCTGAAACCCCATGGAGCTAAGAAGTCTAGGAGAGATTCTTTTTGATATACACCCAACAGCTCTGCCTTTTCCCTTTCAGGGGATGCAGAGCCAACTAGTGCTGGTTTGACCACATCACCAGTGTGTAAACTGACTTCTAGTTTTCTGTACATTTATTCCATTAGGTGCATGAAGGCTAATGGTGTTGATGTAGTCCATTTTTTTAATGGATTGGCTCCATGTGTGGAACAGTTTTATTTCTACAGAGGTAAATCCAGCAAGACTTGGTATCCTTCTAGACTTGGTTCAGCTATCATCTGAGGCCTTTGCTGTTCCTCTCAGAAACATTTCCTCTGGATTCCTTCACTGCACTACCATGTTGACCTAGCACACTGTTTTGGCCAGTCTATCATCCCATCCAGATGATCATTCCTGCAAAGCCAAGTACAAGGTCTTGTTCAACTCTATACATAACTCAGAACCTGACAAAGGGTACATATTGAATGACTGTTGCATAAACATAAACGTAACTGAATGGTGGACCAAGAGCCAAACGTAAATGTGCTCTGAGAAATCCAGGCAAATCCTGCCCCAAACTTCAGTTTGGCAAGCCTGCATCTAGCTGCTGCTGGCTCAGTTTTGCATGCGAAGGGGTTACTGGCCTGAAAGTGTAGTTTATGAGAACTCATCTGCATTTCCTTCCTCCTCACCCCCTCCTCCACCCACTCCATCTGACTTGTGCTCTGATCACAACATTGAAGCAAGGTCACCAATGGCACGTGTGTTGCTAAATTTGATTAGTTGTTTTCAGTTCTCAGCTTATTAAACCTGTCAGCAGCAATCAACAATGCTGACCACAACATCCTCAAGCATATTTCTCCTGCCTTGGTTGACATGGTGGCCTCCTTGATTTCCTCCTGCCTCTCTTGTTGTCCTTCCTCTGTCTTCAATTGCAGACTCACTCTTTTCTGCTTAGCTATTAAATCTTGGACCTGATGAATACCCAAGGCCCAGCCCCAGACATCTCTGCTCACTCTTAACCCTTTACTCCATGATCTTACAGAAGCAAATTAAATTACCATCAGTGCACAAATGACTCGCAAATGTATATGCATCCTATCTGGAGATCTTCTCTGAAACTCAGGCCCCACTTTGCAGCAGCCTGATTGAAACTTCCGTATGAATGTAGCAAAAACAGCCCAAATATCATACATTCAAAAGTGAAACTCATGATCTCTCTACTCCCTCCAAATTTGTTATTCTTACAGGTGGCTCTATTTTTCCTTGAACGACTCTCCAGCTCCACCACTTCCTGAGCCAGAAATTTAGGAGTGGTCTTTAACAATTCTCTCCTTCCCCCCACCCCCAAGACTTACACCCTAAAAAGCTCTTTCACCTGTGTGAGTGTCTCCATGCTGAGCTCAAATCCATTCCACTAACCTCTCTTATCTGGATTACCAAAATCCCCTCCTAGGGAGTCCACCCACATCATTTCTGGCCCTCTGAACTATGCTCTCCACAATGCAGCTAGAGCCATCTCTTTGAAACACAAACTTGAACTTGTCTCTCTCTTGCTCAAATCTTTCAGTGACCCTCATCGTTGCTGGGGAAGAGGTCCAAATCTTTATGCTGGCCCAGAAGAACCTGCAGGATGTGTGTTCCTTTGGATTGCAAATGAGAATAGTCAGACTCAAACTAATTTAGACAGAACCCAGGAATATATGGCTCCTAAAACTGAAAGCTTAAAGCATTTGGTTGACTTTATTTATGACTATATCTAGGGCTAAACAACATTATCTGGATGTGTTTTACTTTTTTGTGTTCTTTTTCAATCCTCTAAAATTGCTTTCTTCTGTGAGGCTGCATTCTCAAATAGGCTCTTCTTAAGGAATGTCCCTGACACCCCACTGTCCGTAATCAGAGAGATCTTTCCCAGGGGCATATCAGAAACATTCTAGAGATAACTCCTACTGGTCCTACGTAGGGAATATGGCCATACCCATAGCAGTCACTGGGGCTGGGGACGTGGTGGGAGATGGGGACAGATAGAAATAATGGGTCAAGTCTGCATCAGATTCTCAATCTGAAGGTGGTACTCAGCCACAACTTTATTTCAACGCCTGAAACTGGAGGAGAGGTGGCTTCCCAAAGAGGTGCTGGACCGACTAAACACCCAAGCCCCAGCCTTATGGCTCACACTTTAAGACCCACCCACACCAGTCTTCCTTTTGTTTTTCAGATGTAGCAATCAAAGATCTCCAAGCTGCCCACCTCAGCCGTGTCTCCAGGAGAGCTGCTAGGATCTCCCAGTGCTGCTACATGTGAGCATCCGTTTCCTTTAATGACTCTGTTTGGCTACTGGTAACTTCCCCTTCCAGCAGCCTTGGGGACCAATAAACTCTCTGACTGGGAAATAAAATGCAACTTCCAGCAGGCGAGAGAGGCAGAAGGTTCTTTGCTTCATGTGTATTCTCAGTTCATTGAAGAAAAAAAAAATAAGGAAAATTACAAGCAACCCCATTTGTGAAGGTTTTGTTTTCATCCATCTGTGAGTGTCTGACAAGCAGCATTCAACTCCTGCAAGAGCTCTTTCTTTCTTTCTTTCTTTTTTTAATGTTTATTTATTTTAGAGAGATACAGAGACAGAATGCGAGTGGGTTAGGGGGAGAAAGAGAGGGAGACACAGAATCCAAAGCAGGCTCCAGGCTCTGAGCTATCAGCACAGAGCCCGATGCAGGGCTCGAACTCATGAGCTGTGAGGTCATGACCTGAGCCGAAGTCGGACGCTCAACCAACTGAACCACCCAGGTGCCTCTAAGAGCACTTTCTATTTAACTACTACATCACCTCTTATCCTGGGTCAAATATTTTAAGCAATGAGAATGCTGCATTGATATACTAAACCAGGCATGGAAAGTGGGAAGAAAGCTATTTGTTCCTCCCCCAACCAGAGGAAAAGAGAAGGATGCAAATCTGTGCAGAGAAACTCTCCCTGGAGAAAGTTATCCAGAGACATTCAAAACTAGCTTGGGTGGAGGAAAAGTGCAGAGCTGTTTAGCATATTAAAAACAGCATGCATTTTGGGTCCTGATTCTCTCCACTTACTAGCTTATGGTACTTATTCACTTGGGGCCCTTTGTCCTCATTTTTAAATATGGAAAATAACACCTGTATTGCAAGGTCACTGAAAGGATTAGGGATAACATACCTCAAGTACCTGGCACTCCCGGATTAATTATGGTAGCCCTTCTATTATAACAGATAAACCCTGAAGTCCCAGTGGCTTAATACCATATAAATTTAGTTTTTTGCTCAAGTAAAGTGCAGTGCATGGTCATTCATACAGTAATTCAGAGTCCGGCCTCCTTCCATCTGTGACACTCCATCTTCGGGACGTGACAGTCCTCTGCTCCCAGCTGGTGGGGGTGGGGGGTGGAAGAGAACAAGGCCTGTGTGGGAGGCTCTATGGGACGAGCCTGCGAGGTGGAGAGCTCACTCCTGCCCACTGTCCACGGCCGCGCTGAGTCATATGGCTACAGCTACCAGAGAATGTGGTTGAAATAGGTAATTTAGCTGCGTGTCCAAGCGGAACAGAAAACAGGTTTGCTAAGAGCTAGCCAGTCTGCCCCCCTGTTCCTAACAGGGGTGACTGAACGTGGCCGGTAACATTATTGCTTTGCACAAACATATGCCCACAGTGCACATACAACCAGGTGCATTCAAAGGTTTCAGGAGAGAATAGATCCCTCGACTTATCCCAACTCATTATATGTCCTACCTCAATGTGGTCCCACTGTATTCTTGGGGGTCGGGAAGTGCTCTGGCAGGAAAAGAGTGCCATGTGTCCCAGCCCTTGAGAGAGCTTACTAAACACAGTGCCACCACATTGACTCAGAAAACCGTTCGTCATCCCTTAAGATTCAGCTCAAGGCTCAGTTCTTCAGTTCAGCCTCTGTGAGCAACCCTGACATCCTCCAGTGAGTTATTAACCCCTCCCCTGTGCAATCTCAGTGTATTTCTTATTTGGGATGCGGTCCTATTATACCCTATGGCGGAGTCTCTAAATCTCAGCACTATTGACATTTTGGATCGGATAATTCCCTGTTGTGAGAGTCTTGTGAATTGTAGGGGCCTAGCAGCATCCTTGGCCTCTGCCCAGTACACGCTGGTAGTAATCCTGCCTCCCTCCGGTCATGACAATCAAATGCATCCAGACGCTGCAAATGCCCTCTGGGGTAGGGTGGGGTGACAAAATCAACCCCATGTAAGAACCACAGTCCTATTTTCATTATGTGACCCATCCAGAGAGGCCGTGTCTGACCACCTGTCTAAACTGGCCTCTGCTGCACATCAAGTCAACTCTCCACCATGTTGCCCTGCTAAGATTTGCTTCATTGAAATTATATGCAGATAAAAATTAGCTTTTTGACTTGTTTCCTTGTTTTTTCATCCCCTGCAATGATAAGCCCCATCAAGTCAGGGGCCTCTTGCATGTAATTTACTGCTGTGTCCCAAGAGCTTAGAGGAATCTCTCAGCAGCAATGAGTGCTCTTTAAAAGAAAAAATTAAAAAAAAGCTGCTGGCTGAATGGATGGCTGAAGAGATTAAACATTTAAAACGTGGTATCCTGTCAGACACTGTGAAGGGTCTGAGATTGTAACCTACCTGCCAGATAACATGAGATGTCTGGGTCAGAGATAAAGACAGTGTATTACTTACAACCAAAGCAGATTCAGAACAGCGTGTTAGTTACATCGGTTCCCAGTGCCCATTCCCCAGATCCGGTGAGGGCTTCATGGTTCCTGCCCCTGCTCCAAGTGTGTTACAGGGGAAAGACGTGGACAGAGAGCTGCTAGAGGGCTTCCCATCCTCAAAGGGAGGGAGACAGAGGCAGAGGCAGAGGCAGAGGCAAGAGAGAGAGAGAGAGAGAGAGAGAGAGAGAGAGAGAGAGAGAGAGAAGGAGAGAGAAGGGGAGAGAAGGAGACAGAAAGATAGGGTGGGGGAGGGAGGAATAAATCCCATTTTTTTTACTCTAGAATATAAGCAAATATTATCTGGTGAGGGAAGGAGAGGTCTGTATCTTTTCTACCCTTGGGACAAGTTCTGCAAAATCTTTCATTTGAAGAAAATACAAGTTTTCCTGAATTCTCAACATCGCATCTTATGTCACCAGAGGGACAGTGGCATGTGTTACAGTAAGAATTTCAAGAAGAAATAGCACCAGCCACGGCATCAGAAAATCTGACTTTGAAACCTCTCTGTATTGGAGCTGCTAGGTGGCTCAGCCCCTGGGTGGTTAAACACCAACTCTGGATTTTGGCTCAGGTCATGATCTCATGGTTTGTGAGTTCGAGCCCCTCATCGGGCTCTGTGCTAATAGCATAGAAGCTGCTTGGGTTTTTTTTTTTTTTCTCTTTCCCTCTCTCTCTCTGCCTCTCTCCTGCACATGCTCACTCTCTCTCTCTTTCAAAATAAATAAAGGAAAAGAAAAAGAAAAACCTCTGGGGGTGTCTGGGTGGCTCAGTCAGTTGAGCAACTTGGGCTCAAGTCATGATCTCACAGTTCGTGGGTTCAAGCCCCATGTCGGGCTCTGTGCTGACAGCTCAGAGCCTGGAGCCTGCTTTGGATCCTATGGCTCCCTCTCTCTCTGCCCCTCCCCTGCTTACACTGTCTCTCTCCCTCTAAAAAATAAATAAACAGTAAAAAAACAAAAACAAAAACAACTCTGTGTACTGTAAAAAAAAAAAAAAAAAAAACCTCTGATGTCCTGTGTGATCTTGAGAAAAGCCTCAGAAGCAAGGCTCAGTTTTCTCAACTACAAAATAGGAATATTAATAAATCCATGACAAGTTGTTGAGAGCTGTAAGTCAAGTGAGATAATGAATTAAAAACTGTTTGAAGCCCAATAAATGTTATTTCCTTTCCTCAGTTTAAGATATGGGATTCTGGGAGTGCCTGGGTGACTCAGTCAGTTAAGCATCTGACTTCTGCTCAGCTCATGATCTCGAGGTCTATGGGTTTGTGCCCTGCATCCAGCTCTGTGCTGACAGCTCAGAGCCTGGAGTCTGCTTCAGATTCTCTATCTCCCTCTCTCTACCCCTTCCCCTGCTCGTACTTTGTCTCTCTCTGTCTCTCTCTCAAATATAAATAAGCATTAAAAACAATTATGAACAAAAAAAGATACGGGATTCTGTGTCTGTTTGCCTCTGGAATATTTGCTATCTCCTGAAATTAAAACCATGCTTTGAGTAAACAAATCTCCTCAGCATTTATTACTAGGGGATCTAATAACAATAAAAGGCATGTTAAAGTTCTTATAGTAAGAAGAACACAAAAAAGCAAAGAGAGGAAAACAGCTATCTTTCCCTAGCTTAACTTTACTTATTTTAGACTAATTTATAATGGCACCAGGCAAAGACCAATTAGCCTGTCCCTGCTTTGCACAGATGCATCACCAGAATGCCTGTATCACTGCTACACGTGATGACCACAGTTTAATTCGGGGAGGTGGGGGAGACAGATTTTTAGACTCATCTCTGTGTGGAACTTCATTCCTTAGAAAAATATGTCAAAATCTGAACTTCACTTATACCCCTAATTATGTTTTTAAAATATTGATACTTCTTTCAACAATAGGTCAAAGGAAATAAGCATTAGATACAACTAGATACTTTGTCATTCATTCTTAAACAAGGTTACTATTTAATACGACATAAATTTTCTATTTAAATGTTAATGGTACCCTTGTTACTAACTTCCCCTGAGTCCTTGTCAAATCTAAAATTCTTCCCTTAACTCCACCCAGCCAGATTTTTAAAAGTGGCCAGGTAGATTATTTTGTAGATTCTCTGGGCAGAGGTGTGTGTGTGTGTGTGTGTGTGTGTGTGTGTGTGTGTGTGTGTGCTTGCGCATGTTGAGATTCTTTGCCAAGATTTTTCTTTAAAAAAAAAAAATAGATTTTTTTTCTTAAAAAATTTTCTTATCATCTCTAATCATTTCATTTCATAATCTTGGTTTAACTAAAGAAAAGAGAACTTCTGCTCTCCAGGCTTCTTGATTCCCTGTCTCTCCCAGTTATAGACAGCAGAAGTAGGAATTTGATTAGGCCCAAATGACTGAGAGATCTTTGAGGGTTAGGACCATGTCTTTTTGACTTTATATCCAGCATCCAGGATATAATTAACACTCAATAAATATTTGACAAATGAATGGATGGATAGATGAATAAGGGAATCTCTTCACTGAAATATAAATCACTATGACTTGTCCTCCTATATTAGAAACAATTTTATATGACCATCTATCTTTTCATATAAATTTTGTATCTCTTATAATTGATGGGTCTAGGATGAAATACAAATGTTGAATGAAATAATTTCATTATCAATGAGCTTCATGAAAGTATCAATTATTAACTTGTCTAGGCCACAGAGTTATAAAATCCTCAAGTTAAACCCTTTTTACAAAAAGACTAGCATCGTGTCTAAAGAAAACAAATTATAAATATGTAAACAATAAAATAAGCGAAAACAGGGGAATGGCTTTCTAAATGGAAACATGAAATGGTTTTAGTCCAGGATGTGGTATAGCGTGGGCGTGAAAGTACGGACTCTGTTGCCAGAACACCCGGGGTTTGCCTCCTGGCTGCACTCACTGGTTAGCTGTGTGACCCTATGCAAAGTACTTAACCTCTCTGTGCTTTATCTGTAAAATGAGCAACTAAACAACCTATCTCACTGGGTTGTTGTGGGAGTTCAGTGAATATACACAAACTTTGAGATCAATACCCGACACACAGGAAAAACTCAATAAGTGTTGGTTGTTGTTATTGTTGTTTCATTGTGAGATATGACAAACCTTGGTGGTAGAGAGCTAAAAGTAATTCTTAAGGCAAATAATTGCCACTAAGTTGGGCACAGCTCTTCCTTTCTTTCAAACAGCCTGGAGACTCTAGCTCAATCTACTGAAAATACCATGAAGGCAGAGCGTCAAATCATATCCCTGTAATTTTGGTTACTTTTTATCTACCCTGCGCTATAAATTATTTCCCAGCCCCAAACATCTTTCTGTCTTCAGACTCATCCTCTAATAAGGTAACATTGTACACTGCTATGAGGGATTTTATTTTTAAAACAGAAGTCTAGCCTCTAACTCAGGATACTTCAACAGCATGCCATGAATACAGCCTGCAGTTAGATATTTCCTACCATACCTCAACCCCTTCAGCTCCAAGGCCTTGTAAGTACCATGCGGAATACGTTGTCTGTGTTGGGTAATTTTATACGTCAAATTGGCTGGGCTCAGGGATGCCTTGAGAGCTGGTAAAACATTATTTCTGGGTGTGTCTATGAGAAGGTTTCTGGAAGAGATTAGCATTGGAGGCAACATCTCCCTCATCAACTCAAGTGGGCATCATCTAATCCTTTAAGGGCTTGAACAGAACAAAAAGGCAGAGGAAGGGGGAGTCTGTTCTTTTTGCTTGGGCCAGGACACCCACCTTCTCTTGCCTCAGACATTTGCCTTTGGGCTCAGACTGAATTTTATGCCACCAGTGTTCCTGGGTCTCCTGTTTGCAGACTCAGATGATGGGACTTCTCATTCTCCATAATCACATGAGCCAATTGCTAGAATAAATCTCTTCTTACATACATTTCTATATATCCTATTAGTTCAGAATCTCTGCAGAGACCCTTACTGACACTCCCCCTCATCTTTCTCCAGGATGGTTTCTACCAGGGACCCTTCTGCCCCCACTCCACTACACTGAGCATCTTTAATGACAGAGCTTACCAGTTGGGACTGCAGGTGCCTCTAGCCTGCTTCTCTTTCTCAATAACCTGTGAGGACCTTGATGAAAATATCTGGGTAGAATGTGTCTCTGTCCCCAGTGTCTGTCACAGCACCTGGTACTTATTAGGAAAATAATGATTATTAATTAAAAAAATGATTCATCACCAGGGGAATAAGGCAAGGGAACTAGATGTAGAGAATCCCAACTGTTGGAAAATACAAGTCAGATGTTTTCCTGATTCTCGATCTGTATCATCTTCAAATGTGGAAAACCAGACATGTGATCCTACTGTGCACCTGCATCCTGATAAGGGATAGAACCAGTTCAAGTTCATTCCAGTCATAAGATAGACCCTGTGCGTCTTGCCGAGTTTTCTTATCCCTTTGGTTTCTCCCAAGAACACCAGCCCGCCACCTTCCCATCTTTCCACCTGCAATGGAGCCACCTCTCTTGGGGAATCAAAGGAATCCTGGTGCAACTGATTACAGAAGTTTGGTGCTCTTTATCATTGTCTGGAAATAGGTTCATTAGAGTAGAGATGAATCAGGTGTTCTCTGCATAATCTACATCGACCCAGCTTAAAGATGGCCCAAATTAACATTAACAAGTCACTTTGATGTTCACCTGCAAGATCTTAAAAAAAACTTCATGGCCATAAATGGGTTAGATATTTATGATCTCCTAATGACCTCAGTCACTGAGGCAAAGCAACCGTAAGAAATTTATGTTAGAAAGCAAAGTCTAGACTAGATGATCAACTCTGTGACAGTACTATCAGAATTCCTATAGATTATAAATAATGAATTAATTTTATTTTTTAAACTTTATCATAAAAATAACTTAAATATACAAAAGAGTAAGGAGGATTTAATAGGCGCCCATAAACCCATTTTATAGATCTAACCTTTGTTAACATTTTACATGTTTGTCTCACATCCTTCTTTTTAATTTTTTTTTATGTTTATTTACTTTTGAGAGACAGAGGGACAAAGCATGAGCAGGGGAGGGGCAGAGAGAGAGGGAGACAGAGAATCTGAAGCAGACTCCAGACTCTGAGCTCTCAGCACAGAGCCCAATGCATGGCAGAACCCATGAACTGCAAGATCATGAACCGAGCCTGTCAGACGCTTAACTGACTGAGCCACCCAGGTGCCCCTGCCTCATATCCTTCCTACACACACACACACACACACACACACACACACACACACACACACACACACACACACACACACACACACACACCCATTAGAACAAGGTCAGTTAAATACTTTAGCCAATGCTCACAGCCCATCCCTACCTTGCCTCCCTGGTAACCCCACCTGACAACAATATGTTTCTACCTTGTCGGTTTTTAAGTGTTCATCCATTTATTTTGAGGGGAAGGGGGAGGTACAGAGAGACAGGGAGAGAGACCAAAAGGGCTCTGTTCTGTCATCACAGAGGCTGACAAGGGGCAGAGCCTGACATGGCTCGAATTCATGAACCGTGAAATCATGACCTGAGCCGAAATCAAGAGTCAGGCACTTAACTGACTGAGCCACCCAGGCCCTTCTCTCTTGTCAATGTTTTAAAACTTTTAGTACCTATGGTTGTATCCATAAACAGCTCATATCTTATCATCCTGTGTTCACCCGTACAGCTGCCTTTATTATTGTGCTTGTTTCTCCCTTTATCTCCCTCCCTTCCAACACCTTGCTTATTTCTGGAAGCAAGGGACTATAAGGCTCTATATTCTCAAGAGGAGGCAGTTGGACAAACTTTCCAAGTCAGCCTGCTTTCTTGCTCCTTAAAGAGATCACACAGGCCTGCCAACTTCTCTTTTACCTCTGCCTTTTCCCATCACACAAGCTCTTTCACACATACTCTCCCAACCTTTCTGTCTACTCATATCCTACTCATGGAGAATATCTGCCCCTTACTTCTTTTCATTTCTGATATGTCTCCTGACAAGTGACAATAATCCTGGGGGGAAAAGGTGAGAGTTGCATTAGGCATTCACCTCTACCAGCAATAAAGAAATGATATAGACTTGGAAGGAAAATAATGATAAAGAAACAGGGATGAAATCTCTCAAGTCCTATAGACCTCCCAGAAACTGTTCTTAGGATTCCAGTCACTTCATCTATTTCCCTATCCTCTTTAAATGCATATGCATTTTTTTCAAATTAAAATTAGCATAATAGATATGTATATATTTTTTTCTAATTTGTTGAGCATAAATTATCAACATTAGTAACATTTTCTGATGCTATTTTACTGAGGATAAGAAATACCCAGACACTTTGTGAGTCAAACAGGTCCTTAGTGATGTATCTTGAGAATCTCTGCAAATAATTCAGAACGTTTTTCTTATGGGAAAATATTTGGGAGATTGCCTGAGCGAGCCACCTCCTAGGTGTCCATACACATAAACCACAAATCTCACAGTCCATAAATATCTGTAGGGTTACTGTTGGTACGGTTAACTGTTGCTGTTATTACCAATGGAATGCAGGCAACAGAGTGTGATCCAGGACACAAATGCACCTCACTAATGCAAATTCAAACACGATGTGATCAGTTATTACTCCCACCTTCTGCGACTCAGTAACCTAGCTTTTCATTTACACATTATTATGCAACCCTGTATTTTATGTGATTAGATATTGGACTTTATTTTTAGCACCATGGTGTTTTTGTTGTTGTTGTTGTTGTTGTTGTTGTTGTGCTCTGTTTCTGTCTCTATCCATCCTAACCAAAATAACCTTTCCCCTCACTCCACTCCTGCACTCATTTGTTGCATTCATTTTAAAATGTGCTCAACTTTTCCATAAATATTGAACAAGAAGGAACACCAAATATGCGTGGAAGTTAATGCGCTCTTTGAGTCAGAATCTTAGAATGCCAAAGCTATAGTAAAACTCTGGCCTCACAGCTGAAGAAACAAAATTCAACTTCCCTAAAGTCACAGGGCTCAGTGGTGACAGTCCCAGAGCTGGAACCCAGGCCTCCAGACTCCCACTTCTGTCCATTCCCACTAGGCTTAGTGCCCTTGTGGAGTTGTCCAGGACCAGCTAGTCATAGCTTTCTCTCTCAGTTTGACGACAGCTGGTAAAGACTCCTAAGCCACCAGAACATCTCCAGAATTAGTTTCCTCTCTCTGTTAAGCTTTCCAAAATTTCCTCCCCAGAGACTATTGGGATATTCAAATCACTTGGATTTGAATCATTAGGACACTCATCTTTTCTATATGCAGAAAATCACTGCATTTAAGAGCTCAGATGGACCTGCATTGCATTGGCCTCTCCCAAGACAAGATGAATGGACACCCCTATACCACGGAGCTGGTGATGCTATACCCGCAGAACCCCTCACTTGGAAAGACTCTTCCTGCAGCCCTACACCTAAATTTGTATTCACTTCTTTCCTAAAAAGCTCTTCAAATAGCATAATTCTCAGGCCCCAAAGAACTTGGATCTTTCCCATCTAAACTGCATGAACTTAGGAAAATCATCACTAACATCAGTTTTTTCACCAAGAAAATTAGGACCATAATCTTTACTTTGTAGTACAGTTGTGTAAGTCAACTCTTTTAGTGTATGTCAGGTGTCTTATTCTAGTACGTGTCATATACTTAGTCCTCAGTAAAATATTCTTGTTATTACTGACTTTCTGGGCTTGCCTGGAAAATAGTAAATGGGAATGAGGAGTTCCTAACACCCATGATCAAAATTAATTAGGGAAGCAATCAGCGGGAATGACTTGGCATACGTGTCTAAGGAAAAGGCCTCTAAATCACCTTGTGTACATGCAATTAGCATCAGAAACTATACTCTAGGAGTAGGAGACGAAGCTAGAATACATTTTCCTCCTGAAAATGACTGAACAGAGCTCTGCCCACACATCACTATTGGATCAACATTTTTTAAGTTTATTTATTTATTTTTGAAAGACAGAGAGAGAGACAGAGAGAGACAGAGAGAGGAGAATCCCAAGCATGCTTCACACTGTCAGCATGGAGCCTGACGCAGGACTTAAACTCATGAACCACAAAATCTGAGCTGAAATCAAGAGTCAGTTGCTCAACTGACTGAGCCAGCCAGGCGCCTCTGGGTCAACTTTTTAAAGGGTGTCCACCAATCCATTCAGTCTATGAACTAGCTCTGTTTTACTGAGCTTCCTGCTTCACTCATTTGTAGACCCTGCAGCACCTTCGGTTGTGGCTTTCTCTTTTGAGGATGGGGGAGCACATTTGGGAAGATCCAATTAATTTCCCCAAGCTGGAACTCCTCTACTAACCACTCGACCTCCCCACTTTCCTTGTCCATCATAGCAAAGAAAAGACAGAGCTGTCTTCCACATTGCCGAAGGAAACATACCTAGGTGGAGACCGGCTTATTTATTTTTACAGAGGGGAAGAGCAGAACAGGAGGCAAAAGCTTCTTCAGCTCTCACGGCAGCATCTGGCTGGCTGAGTTATCCATCATTTTGTTCTTACACTGGTCCATTTACATTCAAGGGAGCAGGAGGTAAAGCAGCAGAGACATCTCTCAGTTGTGTGTTTCCATAATGTCCCCCCATCCTTCACCCCTTCTGTGGTTTTCTCTGCATTTAGAAAGTCATTGAGAAATGTTAATGGGCTGGGGGGAACTAGCGATTGGGGAATGACGAATGGGCAAGTAGCAGAATGAGGGTGTGCGGCTAATGGTTTCCTACAAGTGATGATTAAACATCACTCCTTCATCTCTCAGCACCTAATTCTCCCCAAGGCTGATTTATGGAAGACACCCCAACGTACAGTTCCTGCAGCTTTATTAGCCAGGAACAATTTAGTCATGAGAGGTAGTCTGGCCCTGCTTCTCATTTTCTTCCAGCCCAAGAAGAAAGAAATGATAAAATGTGAAGAACAACCAGGGCCTCATTCTCTTAATACTAAAGAGACAAAATAGCATAATACAGAGACCACTAAAGAGGTAGGTAATCATCAGTGGGATAAAGTTTATGATGGCAAAGTCATTACTTCATAGAAGTCATTACCTTGTCCCAGACATAGGAGAAGGTTCTTACAGTTCCTATAAATGGAAACCTGCTGCTGCTATTTTAGTCCGTCTAAAAATAACCACACATCTCATTTTTCCAAATGTCAGAGTGCCTGCCTTGACTCCTTTAGCAGAGGTTAGAAGGTTACCATAAGTGCCCAGACATGATGTGGGAGCTGGGAGCTGTGATTTTAAGAAGTGATGATAAAAAAGTTCTCAGTGTGGGCAAAGAATAGTTAGGATCATGTGAAGATCGTCCAAAAGAATGTGGAGTCATCAGGATTTTCCCCTTCCTAAAAGAATCTATTTGCTGGTACTCTGTCAAAGATTTTATCGTCTTTCAAGATTCTATTTCCATATTTTCAAGGAAGGTCTCAATGGCATCTAAAATCATGGCTTTCTAATGCATGTATTGCAAAAGGAGATGGGGTTTGTGATTTGGGGAAGAAAGCCAAAAGCAATAAATTAATATTTATTAATTCCTTAATAATTGAATAATGTGCATTAATCCCTCAACTATATAAGACCGAACATTAAAAAAAAAAATTTTAACATTTATTTATTTTTGAGAGACAGATCATGAGCAGGGGAGGGGCAGAGAGAGAAGGAGACACAGTATCCGAAGCAGGCTCCAGGCTCTGAGCAGAGCCCTATATGGGATTTGAACTCACAAACCAGGAGATCATGACCTGAGCTGAAGTGAGACACTTAACTGACTGAGCCACCCAGGCACCCCTATAAGATCTAACATTTATTGGACAATTCTTTGTCCAGTGCCTAGTACTATACTATCTAGGTAATTTCTCAAATATTATTTTGTTTTAGCCTTATCAGTCTTAGGTGGAAGTTTCTATAATCATTTCTATTTTTACAAGTGAGGAAACAGATTTAGAAGGAAATTGAACATTTACACAAGGTCACATGCCACTAAGAAGTATTTTATCTGATGAAGTCTGATTCTAGAACCTGGCTTATAGCCCCATAGTACCGCCACCTCTTGCATTGTTTTTTCTCTGTAACATTCACTTTCTATTGGCCAGCTGATTGTAATAAGCATAAATGAACCCCACAGTATTTAGGAGTTCTTAGCTAAACATGAGTCCTATCATATTTGGGATGAAATGCAGAGTTATGAACTGATCTGCACAGAGACATGGTTCCATATGAAGACACAACTCAGGACTCCTTCAGCACACAGAAATCTATATCAAACCTGATCATGCTATGTATCTAGCCTCACAGAGTATTAGGTTAAATTCTAACAGAGGGGCATCCTTGTCACCAGGATCAGAACCATTCAAAGGGCAACTGAGTCACCCATAACATAACCCAAATTACTCATTCAAACTTGTGGCAGATGCTCATTAAGCATCTAAGTGCCAGGTACTGAGATTGCAATGGTGTGCAAAAGCAGACTTGGTTTTGATCATGAGGCATTTAATCCAATGAAGGAGATGGACATTAATCAATTAATCACAACACAAAATGCAAGTAACTAGAACTACTATTATAAAGAAAGGATACATGGTACTCTGGGAGCATACAATAGTCTGAACTATTCTAGGGGCTAGGAAACACTATCTTTATTGAGAGAAGAAGAGAATGGGGAGGTGTTAACCAGTGGGTTGATAAGAGGTTTCCAGGCAAAAAAGAGACTAGGCAAAGTTCTTATAGCAGGAGGGAGATTGGGTGTTTGAGCAACAAAAAGACCAGCTGAGATGGAGTAAGGAAAACAAAGAGCCTTAAGATAACAAATGAGGGGAGTGTCTGGGTGGCTCAGTTAGTTAAGCATCCAACTTTGGTTCAGATCATGATCTCGAGATTCACCAGTCCGAGCCCCAGGTCAGGCTTTGTGCTGACAGCTCAGAGCCTGAAGTCTGCTTCAGATTCTGTGTCTGCCTCTCTCTCTCTCTCTCTCTCTCTCTCTCTCTCTCTCTCTCTCTCTCTGTCTCTTTCTCTCTCTCAAAAACAACTTAAAACAATAAAAAAAATTTTGTAATTAAAAAAAATACCAAATGAGGTAGGGGGAGGTGTAGGAGTGTGGACCTAGATGAGCTTTTGAGGCCATTGTATAGTTTTTGGTTTTAACTATAAGAGCAGTGGGAGGCCATGGTGGATGACACCACCATGATGTGGTGTCAAAATAAATACACAGATAGCATTTCAGAAGCCTTAATGATTGTTTGTTTCAAGATATCCCCATACTTTAAGTAAAGATGGAGAATGTTAATCTCTGCATCAGAGATGGGACCATGCAAGCCTCCATGAAGTGGAATGAAGTGCCCAGAAGAGCTCAGAGTCAGGAAGAGAATCTGGGTTTCTGAAATTCAGATCTGCATTTATTTCCTGCTACACTCTGGTCAAAGAGCAAAATTGTAGATGGCAGAAGTCATGGTTCAAGACTAGAAACCATAAATCAGTGTAGAGTCATAATGGGCCAGATCAGAAGACTAGAGGGAGAAAAATAAAACAGAAACCCTGAGGGATTACCAGGACAGAGCCAAGACAACTTTTGGGAAAAGACAAGACCATCTGCCATTTATCCAAACATCTCCATTTTCTTTTTTGTTTTCCAAGGATATTCCAGGGCTCTGTGAACCTTGGTCAAGCTGCTTAACCCCACTGAGCCTTGGTTTTCTCCTTTGTAAAATCACAGTTAATAAATCCTTCCCCAAAGTGACACTGAGGGGATCAAAAGGAATGGCAATGGGAAGTACTTTTCACTTGAACCATTGCTCAGTCAAAATTAGGTCACTCTTCTAGTTCACGGCAGAACATTAAAGTTGATAGCTAAGGAAGTGATCCATTTCCTCATCTGTGAGAACCAGAATACCAATACTACCAGAATACCAATACTACTCATCCTACCTGTAGTCATCCTGTGAGAATGAAATGAGACAATGTGGAGGAACGCTCTGGCTTCTTAGATTCAGCAAGAATAGTCACATCAAGCTTGCACAAGAAATATGCCAACAGGACCATGCTTTCTCTGTGCTGCTTCAGAAAGCCGCATTGGAGGTTAGTCATGAATAAACTTGCCTAGACATCCAGAGATGATATGAGTTTATAAATGCAGGACAAATCTTATACTGCTAATAGTTATCGATAAATTCTCTGCCTAATGAACAACTTCCAAAATGCAAGAGGTGGCACTCTCTGGGAAGCTGTTGCTGCATAATCACTTATAATTGAAATGATTCGAGGATGAGGGGGAAAAAAGACATGGTAACCAGATTCAGATTTGGACAACTCACCTTGGACCAGACTGTGGCCAGAGCTATCTGAACTGCCAATTTTCTTGCTTAAAATGCTTAAGTGGTTTCCAATCATCCTCTTAATAAAGTCTAAACTCCTTCCCATTATTTATAAGATGGGCTCAGGCTACCTCCCCTGTCTCAATAACTCTCTTCACTTTCTGTCCACCTTCCCAGATGCAGCCATATTGAACAGCTCTCCTTTCAGGCAACCGTGGGATCAGTCACCACCGGGTGTGCATGCAGGCCATTCCCTGGCCAGTAGCTCTTACCGGGTCACGTGGTCATAAGGCCAAGGACTTTCTCCACCTTACTAACCACCATATCCATATCTCCAGGGCACAACACACAACGGTTCCTCTAGAAATTCCAGGTCTGAATCAATAATTCCAGAAAAGGGATTTGAAGTCTTCAGAGCAAACCTTACCTGGAGCCTAAGAAATCTGTGCAAAAATGGCTCTGTAGTCTTGTTACTCTTTTTTTTTTTTAATGGGGCACTAAAGGAAATTTGTAGGGGACACCTCTCGCTGTGTGAGCCTTTTCTGCATATTTCAGGGTATTTGTCATTCCTGGCCCCAGGCGTTACATGCTACTGTTATTCCTTTCACTGTCTAAGTCATCATGAAACTTACAATTGACCCCAGTGGACACTATTCTCAGATGCCCTTGGCGGATGTGCTGCTCCCAGCTGAGAAAGAGGCAGAGCATCCAAGGCATCTGGGTTCTTGCCTAACTGGTGTGGTTAAATCCCAGCCTCTGGCCACTTTCTTTCATTGTAATTTTAGTGGATAGCTCTTTTTAGATGCCAACTCTCAGGAAACAAGTCAATGTGTGTCAGGACTGGCCGTCTGTCCCAGTGGATCCTTCTCCACCACGCTGCCTCTCTCTCCCTTAGTAAGGCAGTTCTGTGCTAGAGAGAAGTTGGTTCACAGCAAAAAAAAAAAAAAAAAAAAAAGCCCATGTGTACAACAGCAGGTCAAGCAGCACCTGGGAAGAGATGAAAGCCAAGTAAAAGCTAAAATCAAAACATTCGGTGTCTACCTTCAGCAGCCAGGCAGGAAAGCAGGGGAAGAAACAGAGGAGCAAGAGAAGTCAACATGCACACTGAAGTAAGATAAAGGGGCGAGTAAGCACAGAGGTGGATAGAGGGGTGGGCGGCCTGTCAGGAAAGAATGCGGGTTTCCCCGGCTTACCCCCAAAGTAGGGCATGCCTATGAAATCTCTCACCAGCCAAAATGGTGAAAAGCCAAGAAGCAGTTACTATTAATTTATATGGAAAAATTTTTGAGCATTCCCAGACCCCCAAAATAACCTCTCTTAGGCTTTTCTGACACCTTAGGACACATCTTGCTGAGGGATGCACAAAATGACTGGAGATAAAGCATGATGCTCACAGACACAGGTCAAAGCTCTGAAGGCTTGTTGCTGACACACCGAGTGTGGTTCTGGAGAAGGGCCTAGATGGGGTCACTCTCTCTGCCTGGGGTGTGCACACTGCCCCTACCACAGCTCACTGCGAGACTAACCCTGAATCCTATTTTCTCTTTTTTCCTTTTTTTCTTTTTTTTTAATGAAAGCAAAAGTCCGCTTTGGATTTCTCTTAGTAAGTGAAAACAGGTACTAATACAGGTCTTTGGTGAAAGCAAATTGATGAAATGTGAACTTTTCAAAAGTGGGGGGCACCTGTACCTGGGAGAGGGGAATTTTGAGGTCAATCTAAAACAAATAGTACTTTATCTCTAAAACCACAAAAGGTCCTAGGGCGCCTGGGTGGCTCAATCCGTTAGGCCTCCGACTTCGGTTCGGGTCATGATCTCGCAGTTCATGAGTTCGAGCCCTGACAGCTCAGAGCCTGGAGCCTGTTTCCGATTCTGTGTCTCCCTCTCTCTCTGCCCCTCCCCCGCTCACTCTCTGTCTCTCAAAAACAAATAAACATTAAAAGAGTCGTTCAAAACCCCTTGGCCCTTGGAGAAGACGGGCCACTGGATCTGCTCCAGGATTTTGATGTTTTCTGGGCCACTTTCTTATATGTTTTGCTCACTCTAAACCCAGAAGAAAAGGCTTGTGCTCTCATGGAGTCCTGGTGGGACTGGCTTCTCTGCTACTTGGCGGTACCATGCACTGGAACCTAAAGTCAAACATAGGATAGAATTTTCTGCACTTTCCATTCGATAGGGCACTGGACATTTTCCTTCTAATTTTGAACAGAGACAAGATGAACTGCCTTCTTCTGTATTTCCTAGAGAGGCAGACAAAAGCCTTGGGTCATCCATCCCCACTTTTACTTGTCTTCCTGTATCTTTCTCCCTCCTTTCTTTCTCTACGTCTGTCTTTTTCATTGAGCAGGCATCAGTAGAAAAGTCCATCAATATATACACATTTTCCATCCGGTGTCTCTTCCTCAGACAAATGTATGCATGACGCATCTCCCATGCCATCATTCTGCAGTGCAAGGTTTCTGATAAATCTCAAACTTGGTGTCCTAAGTCCCCTGTTCTCTTTGGATAGTGAAGCTCCTGACATGCTACAGGGGTGAGAAAATGAAACCAAAAGGCCAGAAGAGTTAAAAGAGGGATGTGAGCGAGAAGGGAGAAGGGGACAGAAATGACAGAGAGCGGCAATTGCCAGGTAAAGAGAAGGACAGATTGGATTTCCTCTCGAGCTTGGCAAAGCATGCAAGCTAAAAGGTCAGCACTGCTGTAGAGGAATACAAAAGGATAAAGGGATGGGAACAAAGAAACCACTTTATGCAGAGATATTAGTGCCATCAGCAGCAATAAAAGTAGCACAGCCACAAGCGAAGAGCCTCAGAATGGAAGATGACACAGGGGACAGGCTGGCTAGTGCTTTCATGATGTGCACAGCAGGCATCCAATGGCAGGGGCGTGCACATCAAAGCCCTACAGGAAGTTTCATTGAGGATCTATGGGGTCAGGGGCCCTTTGAACCCAAGAACAGACACAACAGAGTTGAAATTTGTGCCCACTCCCTGCCACCCATACACAGCTCCCTCAGTCTTTGAACAACCGCAGAGCAAAGGGAAAAACCCAGACATCAGCACGCACCTGGAGACAGTACCATTAACCCATCAATACTGTTTGAGCATCACTAACAGTGTCTGGTGGCTTTGGGATTTCAAAACCCAAGTAAGCCATGGTGTCTGCCCTCAGGAACCTTGTAATCTAGTGGGGCAAGCAAGACAAGCATGCATGAGAGAAAATAAATGGATGGCAGTATTAATTAAGGCTACATTTCTCAAACTTGGAGGAAGCACAAATCCCTTAAAGATAAATGTTCCTGGGGCACCTGGGTGGCTCAGTCTGTTGCGCCTCTGACTTCGGCTCAGGTCATGATCTCACGGTTCATGGGTTCGAGCTGTGCTCTGTGCTCTGTGCTGACAGCTTGCTCAGAGCCTGGAGCTCAGAGCCTGGCTCTGAGCAAGTCAGATTCTGTGACTCCCTCTCTTTTTGCCCCTCCCCTGCTCACGCTCTGTCTCTCTCTCAAAAATAAATAAATGTAAAAAAAAAATTTAAAAATAAATGTTCCCTTCAACCTGTTAACTTAATTTTTTTAAGTAATAGCATTTAAATCTAGACCAACATGAAACAGGATATTATATTTAGAGCTCTCACACCACAAAACTAATGAAATTTCAACGCATCGTTATAATTTAGTGTGATAGACGCTGTTGTTTTGCTGACATGAAAACCTGTGATGTAGTTTTCACTATTTGGGTTCCCTTGTGTTGAACTGAGCAGCTATAGTCATAGCCCAGGGTGACAATAAGATTCTTTTTTTTTTTTTTAGAATTTATTCATTTTTGAAAGGCAGAGAGAGAGAGTGCAAATGGGGGAGGGACAGAGAGACAGACACAGAATCTGAAGCAGGCTCCAGGCTCGGAGCTGTCAGCACAGAGCTCGACGCAGGGCTCGAACTCACAGACCACGAGATCATGACCTGAGCCGAAGTCGGTTGCTTAACCTACTGAGCCACCCAGGTGTCCTGAAGATAAGATTCTTAACACGACTTTACTGAGACCCAGTTGCTTAGGGCACAGGAGGTGTGGAAGGATCACAGCCCTTGAGGCCTTGCTGCAGAGAATAACTGGGCTCCCAAATGCAGGGAGACCTGCATCTAAGGAGGGACACACTTGTACTTCGTATGTTCAGGGCCCTGATATTCAGAGTTCCACATGGACAAGTGTTGCCAGAGAGATGAAGGGTCATCTTTCCCATCTTTCCTTAGTATAGTCTTAGTATAGTAGATATGATCTACAATTAGAAAGATGGCCTTGATTCCTTCCTCGCATTACTCTTTTGTGTCCCTAAGCGAGTCCATGGAAAATGAAACTCCTTGGAACTGACCTGAACATTTATCTTGTGCCTTGCCACTGGCCAAACTTCCTGGCAAGCACAGCTAGAATGGAGACTGAGCTGGAAAAGTCCTGTCCTGGGGCTACCCAGGGCCACACTGAGACCATGCCATATAATAATATGCATAATATATTATCTATATAACAGAGA
Organism: Prionailurus viverrinus; assembly: GCF_022837055.1. Lineage (NCBI taxonomy): Eukaryota > Metazoa > Chordata > Mammalia > Carnivora > Felidae > Prionailurus > Prionailurus viverrinus. Next base: position 4,074,927 of record NC_062566.1, read on the forward strand.
TAAGCATTCTCTAAATGCATTTAGTCTCTGCTCGTAACTGATTGATATAGAAGGGCAACAGGTTCATGAAACAGAGTGATTTTAAAAGGAAGAAGTTGTCAGGGAGGAACAGATAGAATTATCTCTTAGAAACAGCACCCTGAGTTTCTAAGGACTAAAGGAAAGAAGGGAGAGAGGAAGAAGTGGAGAGAAGGAGGCAGGGAGGAAGGAAAGGCAGACTAGTTATTCTGTACTCAGGAGATTTTATATGTGAATATTGCAAAATTTGGAGTGTGAATATTGCAATACTCTGGTCCATTAATTCTGCTAATTCACTGTCCCTTATCTAATCATGTGTCCTTGATGTTTGGTTCAGAACACACACTGAAAAAAATAGCACAAATATAACCACTCCTCATAAAACACAAAAGGGCTGGGACACAGAGTCTGGCTACACCTTATTTTCTTCCTCAAAAACATAATTCCCAATGCATCTATTTCATGGAGGGTGAGGGAAGGCTGTCACCCTTAATGTCAGTCTTAAAAGTGTGTGTGTGTGTGTGTGTGTGTGTGTGTGTGTGTGTGTGTGTGTAAAGAAGGCACAGAGCACCTTTCTGCTTGGTCTCTGATCCCTGGAAATGGTGTGGGGGTTGGGAGGAGGAAGAGGGCTGAGGCACTGAGCTCATGTGTTGTCCTGAGAGCAAGGGATCCCACAAGGAGGTGACAACAAGGAAATAATCTGCCTACCTCTGCTGTCACCACATCATTTGAATCAAACTCATTACCCAGGGAAGTGCCTGGAAATCCCTCTTCCACCACATCAAAGATGAATGACTTTGTCCCCAAAACCTGGATGGATTAAGACATATTTCAGAAACACATCTGTTTTGCTTTAGCACTCAGCACACCACAAACCCGAAGGCTACAAAGGCTGGTTCCAAAGAGAATAGAAAGAAGGATAAGCAGAAAACCAGGAAAACTGGAACAGATAAGGGGGTGGGGGCAGTGCTCTGAGCTAATGGAATAACCAAAGGGCTTCATTTTGTCTGTTGGTCTCCATGATGGGAACACCATACACAAAGAGATTAGTGGATGTTCCGGAATATCCGCCTTGGTACCTTAACTCTCCACTAAGACGGGCCACCAGGACAGGAATGTGATTCTCAGAACTGCCTTAGGTGAAGGTTAATTTATTCCATGTATGTAACAAATTGAACCAAGGTAATAAAGTGCTGCCCAAGAAAGATCATTACAGCACAACTTAGATAAATAGGTTAGACTGGTTTATAAATAGAGTATCCCTCCTTTAATGTTGAATGAGCCGTTCTAAGATTCTGGGATCTGTGATTAAAAGACATTTTTCTCTAACAGGGTCTATGTAATCCTGTCTTTATTTATGATTTGCTTTTTAAAAAGAATCTATTGTTTTTAGCTGATTTCAATGCAGCATCCAAGAGGTATGCATACCAATAAACAATAAAAGAGATACAACCTCATTTATAAAGAAGATACTTAAATACAAACACAAGATATACTTTTCCACCTACTGGATTAATGAACAGTTTGTATTTCTGGGGTGTCTGCTGGGAATGGATTTGCCCCTACACTGATCAGTGTGGCATGGAAGGTAACTGAGAGACATCTAACAAAATAGAAAATGCTCATAAGCCCTTCCCGGCAAGCTCGCTGCTTAACATTTATTTTGTAGTTTTACTGTAAGGCATATGCCAATGAATGTTCCTGCCAATGTCGTTTTTCAAAGCAAAACAACACTGCAAACAACAAACACAATTGGGCAACAATCCAAAGGCATAATAGTGGGGGCTGGTTAAATAAATGATGTTATAGCCTTAAAACAGAATACTACACAGCTGATAAAAAGAAAAAAATCATTCCCTGTGTGTTGTTATAGAGAAGTCACCAGGATATATTGTTCAACAAAAGAGTGGCTACAAACTATGTACATGGTATGATCCCTTTTTGTATTAGTAATCACTCACACACACACACACACACACACACACACTCACATACACACACACGTCATTTGACAATTTTTTTCTGCAGAAATCTTAAGAGAATAGTAAGAATTATTGTCTTTAGCAAGAATTGTTTCATGTTTTTTATGCTTTTACACCTTTTATATATTTTGCAATTTTTATGTTTTATAATTTTTATATACTTAATTTTTATATCATTTCCATTTTTTTATAAAGTTTATTTATTTATTTTGAGAGAGAGAGAGCACACACACAAATCAAGGAGAGGCAGAGAGAGGGACAGAGAGAATCCCAAGCAGGCTCTGTGCTGCCAGCACAGAGCCCCACACGGGGCTCGATCTCATGAACCGGAGATCATGACCTGAGCCAAAATCAAGAGTTGAAGGTTTAAAGATGCGCCCCTTCTTTCCATTTTCTAACTAAACATATATAATGCTATTAAAGCTACAAAATGTCATCAGCAAACTTTCTGGAAAATCGGGACAGGGGCCATTATTGTTCTTTTAAATAGTTTTTTATATCGTATCTAATAAAAATTATTTTAAGCCGGAAAATGCTTCCATGTTTGGCTGGGGATTCCAAGTGAAAGCAGCCAAGAAAGCATGGTCTATAATTGGCACCCACACTCCTAGAAGGGGAAGGGGGAACGAGCGCCCTCTAGAGTCTCAGGCTGGGTATGCCTGGGGAGGCTGTGAAGGTTGAAGCACTATGTGCTGCCCTGGCCACCCATTTCCAATGTCCATTATGCTAATGAGCACATCACTTAATTTCTAAGCTACTGAACATTAAATTTTAATGTGACCTCATCTACTCCATGATTGCTAAACTATGTCAATCTATAATTGGAAAAGTTTAGGTGACCATGTAATAGGGTCTGTTGTATTATTTTCATGCAGAACTTAATCAGAATTTGCCATGATAATGAGTGCGTTCATGGAGTTGTGTGGTTATGCATTTCTACCAAGAAAACGAAAGCTCCATGAAGTCAGCCTTCATACTAGCTTTCCTCTCCATTGCTCTCGCCAGCAGTAGGCTCAGGGGCTGGCATAAAGTATGCTGCAGAGAAGGGAAGATTTGCTCACAAAACATCCATTAAGCACATTCTTATTTAACAGATATTTATTTGATACCTATGTTGGGGCTGGATGGGTGCTAAACACTGGAGATATAATGGTGAATCGGACAAACATGGTTCCCAGCCTCATGGCGCTCACAGTCTATAGGTGAAGACTGACGTGGACATTTGAAGAATTACTATATAGGGTGGTAAGTGTCAGGGACAGAGGACATGCAAAGTGTGTTCTGAACAAATAATAAGGGATCCGCAGTGAACTTCTTGAGAGAAGTGAGTGAGTAGAGCTTTGCCAGACTTCTAAAGAAGGTTTCAACAGTGGGAACAGCAAGTTTAAAGACTCTACAGCAAGAGAAACAATGTCATGTTGCAGAAAGTAAAACCATTTCAGTATGTATGAGGTTTACACCCAGTGCTCATCCCAACAAGCACCCTCTTTAATGCCCATCACCCATTTAGCCCATCCCCCCACCCTCCTCCCCTCCAGCAACCCTCACTTTGTTCTCTGTATTTAAGAGCCTCTTATGGTTTGCCTCCCTCTCTGTTTTTATCTTATTTTTCCTTCCCTTCCCCTATGTGCATCTGTTGTGTTTCTTAAATTCCACATATGAATGAAATGATATGATATTTGTCCTTCTCTGGCTGACTTATTTTGCTTAGCATAATACCCTCCAGTTCAATCCATGTTGTTGCAAATGGCAAGATTTCATTCCCTTTCATTGCCAAGTAGTATTCCATGTATATATGTACCACACCTTCTTTATCCATTCATCAGTTAATGGACATTTGGGCTCTTTCCATAATTTGGCTATTTTTGAAAGCACTTCTATAAATTTTGTGGTGCATGTGCCCCTTCAATCAGCATTTTTGTATCCTTTGGATAAATACCTAGTAGTGCAATTGCTGGGTCATAGGGTGATTCTTTTTTTTTTTTTTTTAATTTACATCCCAATTAGTTAGCATATAGTGCAACAATGATTTCAGGAGGAGATTCCTTAGTTCCCCTTACCCATTTAGCCCATCCCCCCTCCCACAGCCCCTCCAGTAACCCTCAGTTTGTTCTCCACATTTAAGAATCTCTTATGTTTTGCTCCCTCCCTGTTTTTATATTATTTTTGCTTCCCTTCCCTTATGTTCATCTGTTTTGTCTCTTAAAGCCCTCATATGAGTGAAGTCATATGATACTTGTCCTTCTCTGACTAATTTCACTTAGCATAATCCCCTCCAGTTCCATCCACGTAGTTGCAAATGGCAAGATTTCATTCTTTTTGATTGCTGAGTAATACTCCACTGTATATATATACCACATCTTCTTTATCTATTCATCCACTGATGGACATTTGGGCTATTTCCATACTTTGGCTATTGTTGATAGTGCTGCTATAAACATGGGGGTGCATGTGTCCCTTTGAAACAGCACACCTGTATCCTGTGGATAAATACCTAGTAGTGCAATTGCTGAGTCATAGGGTAGTTCTATTTTTAATTTTTTGAGGAACCTCCATACTGTTTTCCAGATGGCTGTACCAGTTTGCATTTCTACCAACAGTGCAAGAAGGTTCCCCTTTCTCCACATCCTCACCAACATCTGTTCTTTCCTGAATTGTTAATGTTAGCCATTCTGACAGGTGTCAGGTGGTATCTCATTGTGGTTTTGATTTGTATTTCCCTGATGATGAGTGATGTTGAGCATGTTTTCATATGTCTGTTGGCCATTTGGATGTCTTCTTTGGAAAAGTGTCTATTCATGTCTTTTGCCCATTTCTTCACTGGATTATTTGCTTTTTGGGTGTTGAGCACAACATGACATTTTACTATGCTAAGTTCTCTATGCCATCTGACCTGGACCAAGATTTTAGTCCAAATGGCTAGTTCTTACACAAAGTCCAGAAAAGACTGAACTTCCTCTGAGGGCCAGCTCCCAATTCCTCACAGCTCCTATGTAGGGCAACACAAGCATATCTTTTCTTGTAGCATAGACTTGCTTAAAGGTATGGACTTTGGGTCAGACAGCCCTGAGCAAAATATGTTTCACTTAATATTTCCACACATGTGTGAACTAAAGGAATTCACTTAAATTTGCAGAGTCTCTATACTCCTATCTGTAAAATGGGGTTAATGGTGCCCACCTTAACAACTGATATATTTAAGAAATACATGGCATATTCCTGACACACAGATCTCAGCAAACAGCAGCTACTCTTATCAAAACTATCTATATGATTGTTCTTAATATACCAGATATCATTCCCTAAATTCTCTGTTCTCCTTGGTATATTACAATGCTACATAGATAACAAATGGATCAGGTGAGCAGCAATAGGTCTAGGGTGGAGATGCCTCCATGAACTTCTCTTGACCCAGTGGTCTACCTGGCAGCCTTGACACTTGGTGGCCCCACTTCTAGCACTGTCCCTAACAGGTGCTTCTGCAGAAACCAATGACTGCAGATGAAGATGCTTTATGGATTGATAGAAGACTTCTAAATGACACCTATCTGGCATCTGTGTCCACCACTGAATTCACAACAAAAATTAAAAAGAGTTAAAGATAAAGACGTACAAACAGCCCATCTCTTAAAACTGTATTAACTCAATCAACAGAAAATAACAGCCAATGAAACATCCTGTGAAGGTGTGGGTTTCTCCCAGATTAATTCTAGGACTCAGAGTGAGCTGGGGATGGGAAGGAGAGGAAGAGGGGTAGGGGTGAGGATCTGTTTTAACCCCTCCCCCCATGAGGGTGAATGTCTCCCATCTTGTCTTAGTCTAATGTTGATCTATAGGGAAAAGTGCCTCTGCCCTTTGCCTTCGGAATTGATGGTCTTGGACTCTACTGTTATTGCCCCGGCTCTCTGAAAGATCTCTTGATTTATTCCCTTTATATTAGAAAACCATATCTTCTCATTATCTAGGAAGGTCACTGGAAGGGAGATATTTCTTCCAGCTTCAATAGCAGATCACTTGGCCTTTTTTCATATCTCTCTTGGCTCGGCAGGAGCTCTGTGAGAATGGGGGAGGCAGGGACAAACAATAAAGGCAAATTTATTCCTGAGCAGAAAGCACAATGTAAGGACCTGGCAGAATATATAAATATGCAAAGCAGGCTCGTCAGCTAGTGTCCTCGGTTTCTATTTCAACTTTTATTTCCAAAGCTAATTATTCCTGTCAATAGGAAGTCCTGCCTTAACTAAGGTGGCTAGAGACCATTAGTCATCGAAAATGTTTTTGTGTTTCAGACTAGGCTTGAATTCCCCCATTCCATTCATTTCCCAGCAGGGACCTGGGCTCAGCTAACATTTTCAAGGGTGGATATCTATATTTAAACAAGATGTGGCATTGTTCTAAAAATTATTTTCACAAGGAAATATGTATTTAACTTCTAAACTACATTTTTCTTGCTTATCCATATTTTCTTGCCTTTTCTTCTGGTCAAAAATAAACTGTGTGTGTGTTGAATGAGATGCCCTAGAAGGGCCATGTTAGGCAGATGACACTAGAAGTGCTCAGAGCAATGACATCAATGTTTCCAACCATAACCATTCGGATGTGGTACTGTTTGTCCGGAGTCTCCCAAAATATTTTTTGGGACCATCTACATTGGAATGCCCTTGGGAGCTTGTTTAAAATGTAGCCCTCCTGCATCTTTGGTTAGGCTTATTCCTAGCTATTTTATGGTTCTTGGTGCAACTGTAAATGGAATGAATCTAACCAAACCTGTAAAAGACCTGTATGCTGAAAACTATAGAAAGCTTATGAAGGAAACTGAAGAAGACACAAATAAATGGAAAAACATCCCATGCTCACGGATTGGAAGAATAGGTATTGTTAAAATGTCAATACTACCCAAAGCGATCTACGCATTCAATGTGATCCCAATCAAAATTGCACCAGCATTCTTCTCAAAGCTAGAACAAACAAGACCCCAAATAGCCAAAGTAACATTGAAGAAGAAAACCAAAGCAGGATGCATCACAATCCCAGACTTTAGCCTCTACTACAAAACTGTAATCATCAGGACAGTATGGTATTGGCACAAAAACAGACACATATAGACCATAGAATAGAATAGAGAACCCAGATTTGGACCCACAACTATACGGCCAACTAATCTTTGACAAAGCAGGAAAGAACATCCAATGGAAAAAGACAGTTTCTTTAGCAAATGGTGCTGGGAGAACTGGATGGCAACATGCAGAAGGATGAAACTAGACCACTTTCTTACACCATACACAAAAATAAACTCAAAATGGATGAGAGACCTGAATGTGAGACAGGAAACCATCAAAACCCTAGAGGAGAAAGCAGGCTACAACCTCTTTGACCTCAGCCACAGCAATTTCTTACTTGACACATCTCCAAAGGCAAGGGAATTAAAAGAAAAATGAACTACTGGGACCACAACAAGATAAAAAGCTTCTGCACTGCAAAGGAAACAATCAACAAAACTCAAAAGGCAACCAATGGAATGGGAAAAGATATTTGCAAATGACATATCAGACAAAGGGCTAGTATCCAAAATCTATAAAGAACTCCACACCCGAAAAACAAATAATCCAGTGAAGAAATGGGCAGAAAACATGAATAGACACTTCTCTAAAGAACACATCTGGATGGCCAACAGGCACATGAAAAGATGCTCAACGTTGCTCCTCATCGGGGAAATACAAATCAAAACCACACTCAGATATCACCTCACACCAGTCAGAGTGGCCAAAATGAACAAATCAGGAGACTATAGATGCTGGAGAGGATGTGGAGAAACGGGAACTCTCTTGCACTGTTGGTGGGAATGCAAATTGGTGCAGCCACTCTGGAAAACAGTGTGGAGGTTCCTCAAAAAATTAAAAATAGATCTACCCTATGACCCAGCAATAGCACTGCTAGGAATTTACCCAAGGGATACAGGAATGCTGATGCATAGGGGCACATGTACCCCAATGTTTATAGCAATGCTTTCAACAATAGCCAAATTATGGGAAGAGCCTAAATGTCCATCAACTGATGAATGGATAAAGAAGATGTGGTTTATATATTCAATGGAATACCTCTTGGCAATGAGAAAGAAAGAAATCCTGCCATTTGCAGCAACATGGATGGAACTGGAAGATATTATGCTGAGTGAAATAAGTCAGTCAGAGAAGGACAGATATCATATGTTTGCACTCATATGTGGATCTTGAGAAACTGAAGACTGTAGAGGAAGGGAAGAGGAAAAATAAATAGTTACAAACAGAGAGGGAGGGAGGCAAACCACAAGAGACTCTTAAATACAGAGAACAAACTAAGGGTGGATGGGGAGGAGATGGGGGAGAGAGAAAATGAGTGATGGGCATTGAGGAGGCCACTTGTTGCAATGAGCACTGAGTGTTGTATGTAGTAAGCCAATTGACAGTAAATTATATTCAAAATAAATAAATAAATAAATAAATAAATAGGAAAAAAAAAAGAAAAAAAATTTTAAAAGCCAGGTACCAGAAAGAACAAAAAACAGTGAGAAATATTACAAGTTGTTTTCTCTAATAAGGGGTATTTGGAAATGGGAAAAATCAACAAATGCTATTATTTTTGTTTCAAGTTTTGTACAATTATTGACATTAATACATGCGCAATTTTGATACTTATAAAAATAGCTTATTAAAAATTTTTAAACAAAATATAAAAAATAAAAACTATGTGAACTAGTAATACAAAATAATAAAATGAAATGAAATGAAATGAAATGAAATGAAATGAAATGAAATAAAATAAAATAAAATAAAATAAAATAAAATAAAATAAAATAAAGCCCTCTTGAACCAAGCATTTTGGAGGTGGAACTCAGGAATCTGCACTTTGAACACAATCCTGAGTGGGATCCACAGGGCTATTTAGGTAAGAACTCTGAAGAGTGTATGAAGATGTAGGGCCCACATGCACTCTGGCCAGAACCACTCCTTCATCTCACAAGGGGATAGTAGGGAAAAGTCTCCTGCTGATAGCTCAGCCTTCTAAGGGGACGGACAGCCCAGTGGGTTCTGCGACTGCTAAGTGGGTTTGCAAAACAATGTTTTCTGGGATCCTAGCACCATTACAGCTTTGATGATAACCTTTGACTTTTTTAGGTTCCCCCCACCCCAAAGATTCAGAGAGTCACCCTTCCTTGTAGTAGAACCAAAGTCGGGTCCACATCAATGATAACCCATTAAATGGGTAAATGTCATGGTTTGTAAATCATACCTCAGTAAAGCTGTTAAAATACATAAACACAACTTTAAAAAATTATTTGAAAAAAATGACTATAATTGAATGTGTCTTCAGTTGCTAACGTGTTCACGCCTTTAATACGTCCATGGCAAAGTTCTTTGGGGCTCTTCAACATGCATCCATTCATCTAGTGAATAATTACTGAGTCCTGATCTAGCCACACTCTATGACTTGCAGTTATGAAACAAAGTAAAAAAAAAAATCTTTGAATAAATTGTATATGCTAGCATTACCAGGGAATTTGTCCATATAACAAGCATCAGAGTATGCTGATTTTTAGTTTGGCTCCCTCATCATTTGCTGAATAAAGCTACCTGTAGACTTTTGACTCTTCCCAATGCAGAATTTAATTTGGTGACTAACAGACCAAAACAGAGAAAGCTGCAGGGACCATTTAATCCACATAAGGAGACTTGTGTTTACTGATATTCTATCTATCAGAGGAACAAGAGCACAGCAGGGAAGGGCTTCTTTTCTGTGACACTGCTAATGCCTCAGATGTCAGGTCCAGCCCCCTATCTGTGACAATCTGGGCAAAAGACAGCTCAGGGAGGGACATACATGGATTGGACTTGGACAGCCAGGGGACATTGGCAAAACCCAGGGACAAGCCACCCTTCCATCCCATAACTGGATCTCATGAGACTCCAAGTCCATGGGAACAGCAGGCTAAGGAAAACCTCACTGGTGAATAAGCATAAGGTCAGATTACCAGAGTCACGGCTTTGGGCCTTTGCAATTGTGTAGGTAGAGAAGGGTCTAGTCATCTGACACTTATTTCTTCACAGAGGGACTCCAGAAAGCAGATGGCAGTGCTCTGTCTGTAACTAATTTTAATTCATCTTCCCTTTTGGGGTGCCAGGGAAAAGCACACAGTCCGATTCCATTCGCAAGGACTCATAAAGAGTGCAAAATGGAAATCGTCGAGGAACGGAGTTCTGACACCATTGAGTCACCTCTCTTTGTTTCTACCCAGCAGGAGGGAGGCCCATATCATCAGTGAGCATGGAGGGCTTAGTGCCTTACTGCTGGGTCTGGCATGGCTAGCCTCCCTGCCCTTCCTGTCCACTCAAAGAGCCTTAACCTCCCCTTTCATCACATTCCAACTGACATGAGTTTTAAACCACCTGTAGTTGAAAAAGGAGAAGGAGAAGAAGGAGGAGAAGAAGGAGAAAAAGAAGAAGAAGAAGAAGAAGAAGAAGAAGAAGAAGAAGAAGAAGAAGAAGAAGAAGACGACGACGACGACGGAGGAGGAGGAGTAGGAAAAAAAAAGAATCCCCAGGAGAAAAGGAGGATTAATATGGATCTAGATCCAAAGAAGATGTGTGTGTGTGTGTGGGGGGGGGGGGGATAAATTAAGCTTTACAAACATCTACCATATATCTGGACATGATACCAGGCATACTGTCTTAACCCTCAAAACAACTCTTAGAGGTAATCATTGCCTCTGTTTTTTGTTTTTTGTTTTTTTTATGAGCTGAATAACTAAACAATGGGAAGTTAAATAAAATGACTGCTAGCAAAGATTGATGCCAGATTTGAAACTTGAGGCTGGTTTCTTTTCCATCAAGCTGCGGTGTTTCAAAATTCAATAAAGAACCAAATTCTTTTCTCGAAGTTCAATTAGAAAAGCATATAAAGTTTTTTTCACATTCCTGCTCGATTGCCTGATGATCTGAAATGTAAAAGGCTCCATCAACCTGCAGAACTGTGATGTCTTAGCACACTTCAAGGCTTGAACATTGTCCCCAACATCATGGCCGACAATTCATGGTGCTATGTATTCACCTTTTCAGTGCTTATTCTCTTTCTAATCATTCATCCTTTGCTTGAATTTCAAAGCCATTCCTAATCTGGCTGAATTCTGTCTTTTGAGTTTGGCCTTAGACTAGGGGCCACTCCAGCTAGGATTCTAGTCACCATCTCAGTGTCTGCCCCTCACTTCCCCTATCTTGGCATGACCTTTTGCACCCACAGTGTAACCCATCTTCCCTGTAGGGGACCACTTCCTGCCTGCAGAGCCTAGAATGAAAAGTTCTCTATATTAGATGACCCTCCTACCCCTGGGAATGGCTGACTAGACCACCGTGGGCCCTAACTCAGAAGGCAGCAACCAAGAGGCTGGCTGGTGGCCAGTGATGAGTGGGACTCTGCCACGTGGAGAGGAGCTTTGCCAATGGAAAGCTGAAGCTGCCATGTGGGTGGGGCTCCAGGCAAGAGGAAGAATAAGCAATCTGTCTTTTAAGGGAAAAGAGGCTGAGCAGGCATTCTTGAAAATCTATAAACAGGCAACTGTGTGTTCTCTGAGGGCCGAAGAAGGTGTCACTTCTGGATCCTGATGTATATCCTTTCTCAATTTCTATTCGTGTAAAATTTGGTTGAACTTCCTTTCCTACCTGGAATTAGCAAAATTACTTTATCCTTGTACTAAAACCTGATTTTTTTTTTCACTTGGGACACCTTAAGTCCCCTCCTTTTCCTTGTAAATAAAATGATTTAAATGGAGTGCTTTTTTTTTTCTTGATCTATCCAACATTCACCCCTCTGCCTACCCACCTCCCCATGAAGCCATTCCTGAATTAATATAATATCTCTCTGCCTGTTAATCTCCTACAGGCACCTGTTATGGGTATGCTGTAATTACCACTCAACTTCACACTGACTGATTGTTTTCTATTTCAGTCTTCTGTCCCCAGTTAGCAATCTCCTTTAAAAATCAAGGACAATTTTGGATCGACTTGAATCTACTTGAATGTCAGCAGAACCTCCAATGCCGGTAAGATCCTCTGAGAGAAAGAAGCCAATAGTGTGGTTTATGCCTAGCAACACTTTTCTGCAGAATTGTAGAACCTTCTGGCTGGGCAGACTATAGTGATATATACAGTAACCTCTTCGGTTTACACATATGGAAGTTCGGAGCAGTTAATGGTCAGTCAGCTAACAAGATTCAGCATGAGCTCTCACATCTGGAAGGTCTGGGGCAATCCAAATATGGAGGGGAGAGACGGAATTATACTCTTTATAATGAGAGACAAAACTACCCATCTTTTCACTGATAGCAGATCAGCTAGGCCATCGTGAGACATACTGGCATGGCTTCTAGTCTCTAAATTACTAAAGCTCTAGCCAGGAAACTTTTATTTTTTTTTTTTTAAGTTGTATTGCTTTTTTAAAGCTAGGTTATTTTTACAGCAATAGAACTCCTAGAACAGTAAATAGGAGGTGAATGTATTAGGCTTTAAAGGTGAAAGGGGTTATTTAAGAGTGTTATCAGAACTAGCCAGCTGCAAACACATACAGCATCAGAAAACCATAAACCTTCATAGCAGGGTTCAATTATTCATTAGGCCACCATGCTATAGGGAGAGGGTCTTTATAAACTTAATATCACATGACCCTTGAGGTGTCCAGGCCTCCCTGCCATCTTACGTTATAGGTGAACAGTTGAAGAGGAGTGAAAATGATCTCTCTGTCCTCCATTATCTCGAGGGCATTAGGGTTTTGCAAGTGATAATGATAAAAAAATAATAATTTCCTCTTTTTTAATGTTTATTTATTTTTTGAGAGAGAGAGGGTGGGAGGAGAGACAGAGAGAGGGAGACACAGAATCTGAAGCAGGCTCCAGGCTCTGAGCTGTCAGTAGAACTGTGAGATCATGACCTGGGCCGAAGTCAGACGGTGAACTGACTGAGCCATCCAGGTACCCCCAAAATAATAATTCTAGTAACCACTGCTTCCTGCCACCTCCCAAGTGCAAGGGTGAATCCTTTTCCTAAGGGTGGGTAAATTGCTTACCGGAAATGATATAGTAAGTTAGTGGAACAGCTGGAATTTGAACCCAAGTCTTTTGGAGACTGCAAACCACGATCTTAAACTGTTACTGACATTTCTAATCTCTTCTCCCCAAGGAACACTAATCTGATAGATCTTGTGGTAAATTTCTTTAAAAGTTAAAGGAAGAGGGTCAAATTATGTGCCCACAACTTCTAAATTTTGGTGCCTTGTGAGGCACTCTAGTATAAGCTCTGAGAAGGTCTGCAGTAGAGACCATGTATTTCTTACATAAGCCATGTTTCCCAAAGTCATTTGCCTTAGAACTCCATTTCCTATCACACAAAACCATATTCTCTTGTCAGGGACACATCTTGGACAACAATGCATGACAAATACAGCCTTGGCAGGTAGAGCCTCACATAGTTCAAAACGGAATAATATTTTCCCTTATGGAGAAGTATAAAAGAACAGAGCAGCAGTCAGCTAGACTCTAGCCATTTGAAGCCCCACCTGATGCTCAGTTGTGCTCATTCCCCCAGGTTTCTCCTGAAATGGAGTCAGCTGTAACTCGGGGAGTGCGAGCTGGGAAAAAGGGGTGAAGGGGAGAGGGAGGTCCAGGCTTCCAGTTATAGGATGAATAAGTCACGGAGATGAAAGGTGCAGCATAGGGAACGTAGTCAATGGTATTGTAATAGCACTGTGCAGTGATAGGCAGTAGCTACACTTGTGGGGAGCAGAGCATACATAACACATACAGTTGTAGAATCACTGTATTGTACACCTAAAAGTAACGCAACATTGTGTTCAGCTATACTCAAAGAAGAAAAGAAAAGAAAAGAAAAGAAAAGAAAAGAAAAGAAAAGAAAAGAAAAAGGGAGGGGAGGGGACAGGACAGGAAGGGAGGAGAGGGGAGGAGAGGAGAGGAAAAAGAAAAGAAAAGAAAAGAAAAGAAAAGAAAAGAAAAGAAAAAGGGAGGGGAGGGGAGGGGAGAGGAGAGGAGGGGAGGGGAGAGGAGGGGAGGGGAGAGGAGAGGAGAGGAGAGGAGAGGAGAGGAGAGGAGAGGAAAAAGAAAAGAAAAAGGGAGGGGAGGGGAAGGCAAGGGAGGGGAGGAGAGGAGGGGAGGGGAGGAGAGGAGGGGAGGGGAGGGGAAGGGAGGGGAGGGGAGGGGAGGGGAGAGGAGAGGAGAGGAGAGGAGAGGAGAGGAGAGGAGAGGAGAGGAAAGAAAAATGGAGGAGAGGAGAGGGGAAGGAGGGGAGGGGAGGGGAGAGGAGAGGAGAGGAGAGGAGGGGAGAGGAGAGGAGAGGAGGGGAGGGGAGAGGAGAGGAGAGGAGAGGAGAGGAGAGGAGAGGAGAGGAAAGAAAAATGGAGGAGAGGAGAGGGGAAGGAGGTGAGGGGAGGGGAGAGGAGAGGAGAGGAGGGGAGAGGAGAGGAGGGGAGAGGAGAGGAGAGGAGGGGAGAGGAGAGGAGAGGAGAGGAGAGGAGAGGAGAGGAGAGGAGAGGAGAGGGGAGGAGAGGAGAGGAAAAAGAAAAGAAAAAGGGAGAGGAGGGGAGGGGAAGGCAGGGGAGGGGAGGAGAGGAGGGGAGGGGAAGGGAGGGTAGGGGAGGGGAGGGGAGGGGAGGGGAGAGGAGAGGAGAGGAAAGAAAAATGGAGGAGAGGAGAGGGGAAGGAGGGGAGGGGAGGGGAGAGGAGAGGAGAGAAGAGGAAAGAAAAACGGAGGAGAGGAGAGGGGAGGGGAGGGGAAGAGGGGAGGGGAGGGGAAGAGAGGAGGGGAGGGGAGGGGAGAGGAGAGGAGAGGAGAGGAGAGGAGAGGAGAGGAGAGAGGAGAGGAGAGGAGAGGAGAGGAGAGGAGAGGAAAGAAAAATGGAGGAGAGGAGAGGGGAAGGAGGGGAGGGGAGGGGAGAGGAGAGGAGAGGAGAGGAGGGGAGAGGAGAGGAGAGGAGGGGAGGGGAGAGGAGAGGAGAGGAGAGGAGAGGAGAGGAGAGGAGAGGAGAGGAAAGAAAAATGGAGGAGAGGAGAGGGGAAGGAGGGGAGGGGAGGGGAGAGGAGAGGAGAGGAGGGGAGAGGAGAGGAGGGGAGAGGAGAGGAGAGGAGGGGAGAGGAGAGGAGAGGAGAGGAGAGGAGAGGAGAGGAGAGGGGAGGAGAGGAGAGGAAAAAGAAAAGAAAAAGGGAGAGGAGGGGAGGGGAAGGCAGGGGAGGGGAGGAGAGGAGGGGAGGGGAAGGGAGGGTAGGGGAGGGGAGGGGAGGGGAGGGGAGAGGAGAGGAGAGGAAAGAAAAATGGAGGAGAGGAGAGGGGAAGGAGGGGAGGGGAGGGGAGAGGAGAGGAGAGAAGAGGAAAGAAAAACGGAGGAGAGGAGAGGGGAGGGGAGGGGAAGAGGGGAGGGGAGGGGAAGAGAGGAGGGGAGGGGAGGGGAGAGGAGAGGAGAGGAGAGGAGAGGAGAGGAGAGGAGAGGAGAGGAGAGAGGAGAGGAGAGGAGAGGAGAGGAGAGGGGAAAGACTAAAAGCCCAGTTCTTCCAGTACAGCGTGGCTGTAGTGAGAACAGCCTGACTCCTGAGTCTGGCTCATTCTCTCACAAGCTGAGGTATCATAGGCACTTTTGGAAACCTCAATTTTCTCATCTGTAAAACAGTGATTTGAAAACAACAAAACCTTACTTTGAGGGGTGTCATGGTAGCTAGAAATGATGCATTTGAAATGCCTGCAACCAGTCACTGATTATTACTGCTCTGTTTTAAGTTTGGCTAAAGGGATGTTCCCTTTGCCTGCAAACTGCACCTGCTGTTTCTCTGCTCAGCAAAGTGCTGTTCACTTTATTGGGCCTGGATCAAAGGTCACCTCCTCCAAGAAACTTTGCAAGGCCCTACTACTTTCCCTTTGAACTTCCCACCTCTGTTCCCCAGCCTCTAACAGAATCCAGATCCTCACTCCCACATTGCTCACCTTGTGGCTTCTGTCTTATTTTGTATGTGCCTGTCTTTTCCAGGAGACGCTCAGCTCTTTGAAAATAAGGCGTATATCATAAGCACAGTGTCTTTTACACAGTGTGAGCACAGAGAAGTATGTGTAAATGCCCAGTAAATATTATGAAGAAGGAGATCTAAGAAGAAGCTATTATAAAACTATCATCACCGACTCCAGAAAACATGCATTCTGAGAATCAAATACACATATACCAGAAATGACCAATCATCAAATACAGTATGTGAGTGTCAAACAGGATACATTCTTGAGGTAAGGAATTTTAAAGAGGAAATTTGAAATGTTCAGAGGACACTCATAAACAAGTCTAGTAGCCACAAATAAGTCGTATAGCCCTGCTCACACATACGAACATGCACCTGTACTATGTGCTTATGCCCAATGGAGACAGTGCACAATTTTACATGAATGTTGAGAAATAATGGATGAGTTAGTGTAGTGTCTGGTCATTGGATGAGCCAGATGGTATAACAATGTGAGGAAGGGCATTAGCTCTGACTTCACATGGACATGGCTTTGAATTCCAGTGATATTGGGCATTGGGGAAGCTATTGACAAAGCCTCGGTTTGCCTCTCTGTAAAAACCTGATAAGCGAGTCCACTCAGAAAATTGTTCAGGGGATCAAATAGGAGATAATATAAATGCACTAAGCAGAGTAGTATAATATTGGCATTCAATGCATTTTATCTATGAAAAATTAATGTTTATTTCCCCCATACAAAACTTATCTCTACCTCTGAACGTATAAAACTAGAAGGAACTAATAATACTAAAAATAGTAGTGACAATAAAAGTATGGCAGGAATAGGAAAAGGGTTGCATATACACGTTTCCATATATATGTCTCTATACAATATTGTCTTAGTGATTTTCAACATATAGGTGTGCATGTTCCTTTTAAATCTGCCCACTCGGCATCAATGTGTGTGTGTGCATGTGTGTGTCCGTGTGTGTGTAAGTCATGTGTGAATAGCTTTCATATAATTATAAGCCAAGGAACAACGCTCTTATTTCACATTGAACGTGATGTCTATAAACACATCAAAGTATGAGCATAAAAGAAAATGGAAACCTGGATGGAACATGTCTGGAGCCTATAAAGGGGGCTACTGTGCTCACTCTTAGGTCCCCTATACTTTTCCTCACCCATTCTAGAACATGTTCCTCATCAGCTCCCTCAGGGAACAATGGCAGAAACACGAGGGAAGCCTTATTCTTCCATTTTCTTTTCTGTCTGTCTACAGAGGATGAACCTAAAAACCACAGAAAGCTACAGAAGCAGTAGGAGGGAGTCGTCAGGCCCCATCAAGGAGGGAAAACCCATGCGCTTCCTAAAGTGGCTTCATTGCTTTGTTGCAACAGGAAAGCAAAGGACCATTAGGGGCAGTGTCTGCACAGCATGGGAAGTGGCTGGCTGTGGCTCTGAGCATGCCATCAGGGAGCGCCAACATCAAGGTGTGGCTTCCCCAAACCAATTGGCGTCCAATCCTCCCATCCCTCAGCCTCCTCCCTTTGGAGATCTGAGGCACGGTCCCCGCCTCTCTTTACTTTCCTTAAATCATCTTACTCGTCACCTCTGTCCCCGCAATAGTCGCTCGTCTCTGCATCTTTTCTGACTACAGATCTCCTTGTCACTTCCCACCATAAACTGCATGGAACCCATTATGCCATACTTCTCCCTACAATGTGAATTATGATTCTATTATCTCTGTAGCCATCTTTCTTACTGGAGAACCTGGCTCATGGTCATATTACATCAGAAACATACACTTTAAAGTCACACAGACCTAGTTTTCAATCCTGACAATACCTCTAGATCGCTGTATGACCTTGAGCAAGTTTTGTAACCTCTGAGAACCTAAGTGTCTTGGGTCACACATGAATGTAGCCGTCTGTCCCAAGGTTGCTTATAGCCTGAGCACTTGAAAAACAAATGCTAGATGCTTAAGGCAGTGTCCAGGACAAAGTAAGCCTTCAATAAAGGCTGCTTCCCTTCCCACCAAGACATCAGAGGGAATCAAATCAATGACAGAGGTCACTGGAAATGTCACAAACCTAGGGTAGGTGGAAAAAGGTTAGTTACAGAAAGATGAAGAGAATTGCCCATATCATTAGCAGTAAGTGTATGAATGTGGAGTGTGCTAGATACGGGTGCCCCATGCAAATGACCTCTCCCCTTTCCAAGAGATCTTACAGACACCGAGGGGAAGAGCCTTGCAGTTAGATACAGGTAAGCCAGGTAAAAAAGCTAAACTTGCCAATTTCTGCCTGTGAGATTCTAGGAAAGATCTTTAACCTCTATGGGTATCAGTTTCTTCATTTATAAAATCTGCTAACAGCAGCCCTCCACAAGATTGTTGTGAGTTCACACAGAACGATTAGCACCATGCCGTCTCCATGGTAAACAGTCAATACGTGTTAGTTAGATTTCCAAAAGAATTCCCCAGTTTTGAAGTAACAGTAGTTAACGCTAATATTGCAATTACTAAGCATTAGACACTATTCTAAATAGTGACTGAATTTCTCATGTAACACTCACAGAAAACCTATGGGATAGATACTACCGTTTTCATATGTTAAGGTGAGGAAAAGAGAAACCCATCTCAGAGACATCACCTGACTTGCCTAAGGCACATGGGCAGTACGTGGCAGGGCCTGGAATCATGTCCTCAGTTCCAAGCATCCAGCCTCATAATCTGTCCTGCTAAGTACTCCCACTAAACTGTCTCCAAAATTCAGAAAAATTAACTCCTTGACACATACCGTGTATTTGAGAACTTAATTTTCAAGAGTACTACCTTTCCTAATCTCTGTAATAGTTCATATAAATCATGGTTTCAAAGTGCAAGGGACTGAAACCAAGTCTGTCTGGTCTAGGAATACACAGAAGAAATATGGGGATGGGGGTGGAGTCCACAGCAAGGAAAGGAATGTTGGAGAAACAGAATAGGGAAGGAGATACTGGCAATGGCACCTACATAGTTAAAGACACCTGAAAAATCGTTATCACAGAAAATTTGTATCTTCTGCTCTGATGGAGGAGATTGTATCAGACCAACCTCTTACTGAGAGCAACTATAAACCTGAACACACACACACACACACACACACACACACACACACACACATATTTGAAGAAGCTAGATTAAAGCATAGGACCCTGGAGCCCCACTGCCTGCATTCAAAGCTTGACTCTACCATTTATCAGCTACATGGTCTTGGACATGGCAATTAAATTTGCTGTGCCTCAGTGGTTGCATCTGTAAAAGGGGCATAATAATAAGACCTGCCTCATAAGACTGTTATGCAAATTCTCCTCTCAATCTTCATGTGATAACCAGTGCAAACAGGGTGGCTTCTGACCAGTGTCCTTGAGGAATGTCACTTGAGGAAGTATGGGAAAGAAGAACAGGTTAGAAATAAGATGGTCACGGGCTGGAAGTTTTTCCTTACTACCTTCCAAAATTCCCAAATCCCTGACTCCCAAATCTGCTGGATGCCTTACCCACAAGCAACCTTTACTTCAAAGGCATCCAGAAAACACAGGTTACTCTGGGTTGCCCTAGGCCAATGGCTTTCCCTGAAACTCCAAAATCAGTCCAGTGGGCGAAAATAGTACCTTCTTCCTCTATATCTTTGCTTCTTGTTCACTTCCAAGTTTTACCTGCCAGCATTTCAAAAGGGGGAAAGAAAACCAACAAGATTACTTTCCTGGTATCCCTGAAGGATGTGATAGAACCCCAGAAAAACAAAGCTGGAGCCTTTGCTACTTGGCAAATCATCACCTGAGCCATCACCTAAAATCTCACTGCAGAATATTTATTGCTGGTGATAATGTAGGAGGCAGAAAGATCACAGCATGATTTGGGGATCCCTGGTGACCCCTGCTGCTTTAAATGAGGGAGGAAATCTCTAGCCTCAGGATCAGAGAAGGCTTGATGTGAGTGTCAGGGTAAGAGATGCAGACAGTCTCCCCCCACCCATGCAGTTATTCCCAAGAGACAATTTCAGCCACATGAGTCTTCATTCTAGATCAGTCCTTATAGGAAAGAAAAGTCCAACAGAGCCCGGTATCAATCCAGCAAGGCCACAAACAGAATTCAACAATTTGGGGCATACAATCAGGTCTTTTTTCCTTTTAAATTTTTTTTAAAGTTTACTTATTTTTGAGACAGAACATGAATGGGGGAGGGTCAGAGAGAGAGGGAGACACGGAATCTGAAACAGGCTCCAGGCTCTGAGCTGCCAGCACAGAGCCCGACGTGGGGCTCGAACTCACAGACCACGAGATCATGACCTGAGCCAAAGCTGGACACTTAACCGACTGAGCCACCCAGGCGTCCCATATCTTTTTTCTTTTTGACTCCATATCTTTTTTTTTCTTTTTGACTCCTAGTTTGTTTATATAAAAGTACAAATTCGAACATTTTTGCTTTGGCATGGAAGTAGCTATTATATACTCTTAAATGTGCATTGTCTTTACCACTTATAAAGTCCACTCTGATGCATTCTTGTTTAATCCTTACTAAACTGTTGGTGATAACTTTTATTATTGCCAGATGAAACATGAATAATTTTATGTCCAGAAATGTGTGTGTGTGTGTGGGGGGGGAAATAGCCAAATCTACCAAATGAGTAAGTGGTGGCAAATGAATTTAACCATGGGAATATTAATAGCAATAGACCCTGAACTGTACCTGAAATGAGGCTGGGATGATTAAAAAAAAAAATCTGTGGGTCAAAAATAAAATGTTCTAAAGTTTAAGGACAATTAGATAGTGAAGATTTCAGAAAATAGTTACAAACAACTTGAGCTGATCTGCAGTTAAAACTAATGTTAGTAATGGCTTGGGAATCACCATTCTTCCCTTTACCACTTAGAAGACTCTAGCAGTAAACCAAGACAGAGAGCCTAATTCTCAAACAACTGCCAGGACTCTGAGACTATGTTGGAAGAAACAAATACAAGGGAAGTAGCAGATCATAAACACCAAGAACTATAGAGTTTTGCTGCATTTGTTTATTTGATCAGCAAATATTAAGTTGTGCTCTCACACTCTGTTAAGCGCTGTGGATACATCAGAGAACAAAATCCACAAAATCCCTGTCCACATTGAACTCACATTCCATGGCTGCATAAGTCCATTTCTAAATGCAAACTAAATCTAGATGGGAAAGTTAGATTCTTCTGGAAAATGGGTGGAATGTACCCATTTCTATCTGAATTTTGACACAGTGAACCCAAAGCTTACAGCTTAAGTCACGAGAAGCATGGAATTCTATTCAGCCTAGAGTCCTGGGCACAAAATTTTAGGGGATACAAAGAAACTTGGTAATTGAGACAAACGCTGCCTTCATGCAATATTTTTAAAAATCACAATTAATGCAAATAATCCACACTGAGCATAATATCAAAATTCTAAATAAAGGCAAGGTTTTTCCTTTAGCCTCAGACTTTAATACGGATCCACAAGGCTCTGAGCGAGTAGGTAGGGGCTAACAACGAGAAAGTAAGCTCTACTAATGTTTGTGGGGCCACCTGTCTGGCTGAGGGCCCTGAATGCATTTTCCTAACCTAACCCATGGCACTTGTAAACTGCCAACAGGAGCTATGTTGACTTGAAAATGGAATTGTGTTAGAAGTTTAGCTCCACATGCCCATGGAGCAGAACTACTTTGGTCAACTCCAGTTTGCTTATAGTTAAAGGATGTCCCATCATTCAATGAACAGAACTTGAAAATAGGAAGCCAAAGGCCCCTCATTACCCAGTACCATTTATGTCCTGTGTAACTGTGTGCAGTTACTTAGCTTTTCTGGGCCTCACTTATGACATCTGTAAAATAGACACATTCTTTTCAGCTCAGTGACTTTATCAGACCCTGACAAACTAGCTAATTGAGGCTTCACAGAAAGGAGAGGGATAGCCACTTGCCTTAATATGATTCTCTTGGAACCAAAAACACAATCCATTTTGTCTAGCTTCATTGAACATTTCTGAGTCAAATCTAAACAAAAATCTCCCTGCACTTCATTTTCATGCAGAGAAACTGGGGAATTTGCCCATTACAAAAGTTTGGCATATAGGTACAAAGTAAGTGTGCATAAGAACTAATTATATACCAAGGTAGCCTCACCCTAAGTGCATCTGTTCTGATGTTACCCAGTAAACTCACAAGATAACCTTGTGCAAGTCTCTGAACCTCTCTGGACCTCAGCTCTTTCATCTAGAAAACAGGAGAATAGACTTGATGATATGGGAGGCTTTCACAGCTTGATATTCAGTGATTCTCTAAGTATATCAAGCAAGTCCTTCTAAGTGTCTCTAAACAGGGAAACCAGAGGTGTCTGGGTGACTCAGTTGGTTAAGCATCTGACTCTTGATTTCAGCTCAGGCCATGATCTCACTATGGGTGGGTTTGAACCCCATGTCAGGATCTGCACTGACAGTGCAGAGCCTGCTTGGGATTCTCTCTCCCTCTCCCTCTGCCCTTCTCCCTCGCTCATGTACTGTCTGTCTGTTTCTCTCTTTCAAAATAAATAAGCAAACATGAAAAAAATTAAACTGGGAAATCAGAGACTACCTCCCACCCTGTGGAAAATATCTCATTATTATTATATAAATAATTATTATTTTTTTAATTTTCTAGTTTTTAGCTGCATTTGGCTCGGTGATCTTTCTTTACATCTTAGTTTGCAGCAATAATGAATCTAAAAATGATGTTTCGGGGCGCCTGGGTGGCGCAGTCGGTTGGGCGTCCGACTTCAGCCAGGTCACGATCTCGCGGTCCGTGAGTTCGAGCCCCGCGTCGGGCTCTGGGCTGATGGCTCGGAGCCTGGAGCCTGTTTCCGATTCTGTGTCTCCCTCTCTCTCTGCCCCTCCCCCGTTCATGCTCTGTCTCTCTCTGTCCCAAAAATAAATAAACATTGAAAAAAAAAAATTAAAAAAAAAAATAAATAAATAAAAATGATGTTTCCTGGTCATGAGAAATAAAAACAAGATTCCAGACAAGTAGTATCCCCATGCTTTCCTCTTGTCCAGTAAAGACCATTCCTCTTTTTTTTTTAATTTATTTAACTAAGTTCAAGTTAGTTAACGTACAGTGTGGTATTGGTTTCAGGAATAGAACCCAGTCATTCATCACTTACATATGAGCACCCAGTGCTCATCCCTAAAAGCACCCTCTTTGTTATCCATCATCCATTTAGCCCATCCCACCACCCACATCCCCTCCAGCGACCCTCAGTTTGCTCTCTGTATTTAAGAGTAAAGACCTTTCCTCTTACTTGAGAATCTAATTTCCAGGCCACAAGACCTGAGAACTAAACTGATGGTTAAACATTTTTTTTTAATGACATCTCCTGACCTTCAGAGCAACACAGTCTTTGCCAGCCCACGCATTAGTGCTTGAAGCCCCAGCTGACATTCAAAGGACTTCAGACATTTGGCTAGTCTCAGGGCCATGAGAGTCTCCTAAGTCTGCATTTCAGTGTCACCTTTGTGGTGTGGAAGTTCCCTGAGTATGGCAGGATGTCTCACACCTTCCCGTGGGAACTGGGTTGGTTTTTATTTTCCACTTGGTAAACATCTGCACAGGGCAATCATACCCCCTCTGAGGTCATTGCTTCATGTGTGTTGCACCTTCTGACTTTGTGCCATTGTCATTGGCAACCTCATCAATTCCCAGCTGTGCCTGACTCTTCCTCTTCCTTCCCTTTGATTCAACACAATCCAGAAGGGAGGGAAAATGTGCTATACACTTTCATGTCCTTTTTCTCCAAGTATATTCTTTGACATAAAAAAATGTTTACTTATTTATTTTGAGAGAAAGAGAGAGAGCATGAGTGGGCAGGGAAGAGGCATCGAAGGGGGGAAAGAGAGAGAATCCCAAGCAGGCAGGCTGTTAGTTCAAAGCCCAAAATGGGGCTTGATCCCACGACCCTAGGATCATGACCTGAGCCAAAATCAAGAGTTGGATGCTCAACCGACTGAGCCATCCAGGTGCCCCTCTACAAGTACATTCTTAACTGTGCTTAGAGCACAGAGAGACATGCCCCCTTGTGCACCTAACCAATGAGGAAAATCACCTTCCCCCTATCCTGTTGTAGCCCTAACTAACTAGAAAACTAAGTAACGAACTCCATTCCATTGGTCATGGCACCTCTTCATGCCCCTCATCTCTTTCACATTCTCATTTCCTTTCTCACCAAGCTTACATTCCATGGGCCATTATTATAATCACTCCTGAAATTTGCTCTCAACATCTTTGCTTGATCACACTTGTCTGGCAATGCCCAAGGTTATAAATAACTATTTCCCATGGCAGGCCTGATCAGAGCAATGCCAGCTAGATGGTGGACCAGTCACATTCTACATTCATGACCACATATCACAAATGGGCTCTTGAGCAGAAAAGTGATGTCCCCTCATTGGATGTCCTACAAGTTCCAGGGAAAGGAATGGATGTGGTCAATCCTTCACAGAAGGAGAGAATGAATACCTGGGAACATTAATGCAATCTACAGTCATGGCAATACAAATAAACACGTTTATTGAAGATATATTTTGAATATAGAAACAGCAGAAAGGAAACATAAAGAAGAAATCAGAAAAATGACTCTTAGGTTTTGAGTCTGATAACAGGGTAGATACTGGTTAGATATCCAACTAAAAAAACTAAGGAGGAAGGGTTACAAGATTAGGATGTGTACAGAAAGGTCTTTATCACCACTGGTCAGGCTAAATCTGAGTTATCCAATGTCCCTCATCACAGAGGTGACTGGCCATTCAAGTTTGGGGCTCTGAGGAGACTTCAGGGCTAGAGATATTAATTTGAGCATAATCTTTATATATTTGGTATTTGAATATAATAGGGTCCTTTAAGGATAGAATGTAGATAAACAAAAGCAGAGGGCTAAGATTAAGACCTTAAGGCAGCCCAACATTTACAGGTCAAATGAGAGAGCTAGTAAATAAATCAGCAAACAAACTTGAGAATCAGTGACCAGAGATGCTGGAGAGTGGTGTTGTAGAAACCAAGAGGGCACTGGTTTGTGTCAAACACTTGCCATACATTATCCTGATCCTCACACTCTGCTAGGTGGATATTACTGTTTCCATCTGATAGGGGAGTATATAAAGAACTAGAAAGACTGATGACCACATCCAAGTTCACTCAAGTAATATATTTCAGCACTAGTAATCAAACTGACGTCTGATAACCTCAAAATTCCTGAGCCTCCCATCACATCTTATTATCTCCAGTGGGGCTAAAGAGGGAGGAGAGGGAAGGGACAACTGAATGAATGAACCCTAGCAATCAGAAAGAAAAGGTTCAGGATGAAGTCTGGTTTTGCTGGGAAATTTATCAAGCTCTAGAAGTTTAGACAGGAATGCAAAGAAGACTTCACTCCCCATGAAGAATACCAACCATCAACGTAAAGATGCTTTGCATTTTTTAAAAAAAGATTGGTGGATTTTTCCCTAACTCATCTCTAGAATACATGTCTATTCAAGGCTGACATTAATTAACTTAATCTACATTAAGCACTTGGAGGACAGCAGAGAACTGGGACTGTATTTCCCCATGCCACTGTTCTGGTCATTCATCCAATTGGGCAAAGAAAAGGCTATTGAATGAGTAAGACACAACTTCTCCCTCACAGACTTGAGGTTTGGCTTATGGATCATTATTGCTGGGTTGTCATATGCTTACATATTTTTCTCATTATGTTTGTTTCATCACCCAGTAAGTATCGGTTAGGTTTTCCAGCCAGTCATTCTCATTAATTTATTTTTCTGTTTTTTTTTTAATTTTAATTAGTTAATATATAGTGCAAGATTGGTTTCAAAAGTAGAATTCAGTGATTCATCACTTACATACAACACCCAGTGCTCATCACAACAAGTGCCCCCTTAATACTCATCATCCATCTAGCCCATCTCCCACCCATCTCCCTCCAGTAACCCTCAGTTCATTCTCTGTCATTGAGTCTCTTGTAGTTTGTTTCCCTTTCTTCTCCCCACCCCCACTTCCCATATGTTCATCTGCTTGGTTTCTTAAATTCCACATATGTGTGAAATCATAGAATACTTGTCTTTCTCTGATTTACTTATTCTGCTTAGCATAATATATGATAGCTCTATCCATGTCGTTGCAAATGATAAGATTTTATTATTTTTAATGGCTGAATTATTTTCCCAAAGGATACAAAAATACAGATTCAAAGGGGTACAATGTTTATTGCTGTGCTATCAACAATAACCAAACTATGGAGAGAGAGTCCAAATGTCCATTGACTGATGAATGGGTAAAAGAGACATGGTGTGTGTGTGTGTGTGTGTGTGTGTGTGTGTGTGTGTGTGTGTGTGTATAATGGAATATTTCTCATCAACTTTTTCCCCCTCTCTCTTTGGAGAGAAGATGGTAACTTCTGGTAGGAAGTTTTGGTGCACAGATCCTTAATATCATTCAAGCATTGGCCTAAAAACCAAGTCTTTTAAGAGTACCAGATTCAGGGATTTTAATTCTCTTTATTATATTATGAAATGCTTAGATGCAAGGGAGTCAAGGTTAATGGTTATTTTGGTGGGACCATCATTGGCCCTTTGCTTTTCCAGCCTAAGTCTTTTTCCATTTGTTTAACTGTTCAACAGACAGATTTACAAAATACAATTTACAAAGAAAACCTTCATTTCCTGTGGTTCCCTGGCTCCACACCCCTTCTCCAACCCTAATTTCACCTCCAATTTTTCAAACACGATTTTTCCTCCCCACAGCTTTAACTAGCTAAACTCTTTCTCATTTTCCCCTTCATCTTTCCTTGGTTTGGGGCATAATTTGTTTGTTCTTCTGACTACCCTTCATGAAGCTATATTGTTGCTTGCTCCTGTGTGATCACAGGATGATTTCTGGCTCAACTGTTCTCATCCTTTCTTCAATGATAGGGTCATGGCTACATTGTTCATTTGCAGACAATTGAATATGTTTTCTTGGGCTCCTATAATGAGTAGAGTGTTCAACTTTCCCAAATCTGTCATCTTCAAGGTGGTTGTGATGCTGCAACCCCATTTCTCAGGAGGTGTCTGGGGTACATTCTGGAAGAGGAAGAAGATCCCTAAAGCACAGACTGATCAGAGGGAGTTCAGACACGCTCCTCAAGGAGCCAGGCCTTTGTTCGCCAACACTGGCTGAGCTCACTTCTGCTCTCTGGGGCAACCGGTCAGTTAGTGAAACAGAAGAGTTCTGGCAAAAGTTTACAAAACAGATTGAAAACCTCAAAATGAGGGGATACATAAAGATTATTAGTCAGGAACCACATGTGCTCATTATGTTTACAATCACCATAAAGTCATAGCATTTAAGTCTTAGAGTCCTTTCTTGTTGGATCCAATGGTGCTCCTTTGTTTAGCCTATAAATCCCTTGCTGAGCACAATCTCCCCTGGGTTTAGTAGGTTGTACAGAAGAATTTGTCAAGATCTACAATGCCCATATTAGCCCACTGTTTTGGTCTAGACATATTAACTTTATCTGTAGAAATGGAGGTTATGAGATAGAAACTAACATTTCTCACTATTAAATGCTACCCCACACCTTCCCATTGCTTCTCTGCTCTCATGTTTTGTCTCAAATTCCCTTTACCCTGCCCTTCCCTTGTGATTTCTTCCGTCTTCCCCTCTGAGCTACTTCATCACCTTGGACACCTTTCCATCTTGCCTTAACACTAAAAACTAATATTTGAGCCCTTGCCATACGTCAGGCAATTGCCTAAAGCACTTCACACTGCTTATTTCACAACATATTCTTTGAGTTAGGTTATATTATTATCTCTGTCTTACATGGAAACACAAAACAAAACAAAACACCCTGAAGCACAAAAAAACAAACTCATTCCTAATCGCGTATCTAGTAAATGGTAAAACTAGGATTCCAATGCAGGCCCTCTGACCTCTGAGTCTGACCTCTTCACCTCCTTAGTTCTATCCATGAGGACTTGATACTTGAAGTAAATTTAAAAATTTGTAGATAAAAATGAATTTGGTTTATGCATCTATTCTGAATAGAGCCATACTGGCTTTGAGATGCCAGAGATCAAAGTTAAGAGCTCCTGGACCACATTTACTGATTGCTTCTGGTCTCCGAGTCCTTCCCACTCCTAACTAAAAGCTGTAAATATTCCGGGGATATCCATGGACGTTTTATTCTGTCATTTTTCCCATCTGCTTGTCCCTTTCTCTTTTTTAAAAGCTTTATTGAGGTATAACTTATATATTAAAACTTCACGTAATTTATACAACTTGATGAGTTAGGACAATTGCACACACCCGTGAAACCATCAGCACAATCATGGTAATAAACATATTCATCACTTCCAGAAATTTCCTTGTGCCCTTTTGTGTTTGCTTTGTTTGTAATAACAGCACTTAACAGGACATCTATCTCTTAACACATTTTTAAAAAGTGCATTATACAATGTTGTTAAGTATAGGCCCCTATGTCACACAGCAGATGTCAACAACTTATTGATCCTTGCATAATTGAAACTTTTCCAAGTCTTGATGAGTTCTTTATTTATTTTTAATCTCTCTGGGACCTCCTAAGCGATAGATAATATAAATAATGATTTTCAATGATATATTCAACTCAGCTATGACTCAGATGGGCAGAATGTCCCATGAAATGGACATGGCATGAACCCTACTTAGTTCTGGATAGATGTTAATCTACACTCCACACACTGAAGCTTTCCATGGAACCCTGCTGCACATGAACAGCCCTTCAAGTTTTCCCTGTGCAGCAATGCTAACTGGACAAACAGACTGGGTTGTGTGTTTGGCAATCTTTATAGTAACTTCAGGGCAAGACTCTTGAAAAAGACTTGAACTGGGAATGGCAGCCAGGTTCTAGAAATTGAGGGGGAATCCATAGATGGATCCATAGAGAGGAGATTCCACTATTTGTCCCTTTTATACCACAGAGGGTATAGAGTGGCTCTCATGGGTAATATGCTTGTGGACATCACCATTGGAGAAAATATCTTAACAGCATGTATCTCAGAATACTAGGGGAAAAATAAAAATTATTAAATTGTACATTAAGTAGCAGACGCTTCAAAGCCTAGATTATTATTGTTACCAACAGGCTAGCAAATGGAGCTGCAATTAGGAAAAATAACTGATTTCTCTCTAAAGAACCACAAGCTGATCATTTAAGATTTATCAAATATACCTTTCTCCTATGCTTTACTCTCCTTTTCCTTTCTGTTCTTTTAAATTCCGATCGAACATGTGTTCTCAGTAACACAACCTTGCAAATAAAACAGATCCATCAAGCTATCCTCTCCCAAAAGAATTCAGAGAATAAGATGAATACAGTCTTCATGGCAAATGAGCAGTTTCACATGAACCAGTAACTATACTGGTTGCTGAAGATCTGAATTAGAGAAATAAAAAAAAAAAAATCACGAAGAAAATGGTATCAGTTCAGCCATGAGTTGAAGAACAGCAAATCCCCATTTCTCAGCATTAAATACTCAGGTTTAAACTCTTTTTCTACGGGGAGACTGCAGATCGTAGCTCTGAGAGGGGAATGAGCTACAAGAGTAGTTCATCAGCGTTGCTTTCCTTGTGGCTTCTCTGCTGTGTGTGCGATAAGGGTAATTGCCATTATAGGAATAGTGAACGGCAACAATAACAGGTGCATAGGTCTCAGCCACTAATTCACTGTGCAGGATTTAGATTACTTCCCACCCCATTGTCTGGCTTCAGAACTGGAGGGACAAGTCCATTCTGAGCATTTAGCCTTTTGGGCTTAAATCAAGTCCACTTGCTGGGTCAAGTCAATTTCCCACATCTTGTTTCCTAAAAGCAGATTAAGTTCACAAGCCGGGACCAGCAGAAGTGCAGCGGGGAGTACAGATGCATGGGGGTGGGGGGAAGGTGTGGAGGTGGGGCCAGAGGGAAGATTGTTAGCTTACTTAACTTTATTTGAGCCAGCCTAAATTTCAATAATCCAAAAGTTTCACGTGGTGAGAACACAGCTTATCACACTTGGGGTGCAGGCAGATCGCACACCTGCTGGGGAAAATTAGCCAAGGAAGCAGAGGATGCTGAGGGGTCCCTCACTCAGAGGTTCCCTGCTTGTTTCCCTGGAGAGGATCCTTTATCACTTCATAGACTGTGGAGGCAATGAACTTCGAAACTGTCAGTAAGTAGCTTTTTCTCTTTTGTGCAATCTGTACTGACTTTCAGAGGGTTGCTGACTTGTGGTCATGACCTTGGTCCACAGCAGAGGATTCTGAAAGCGGAACCACTTTGAAGGCTCCGAATGGCTAAAATAGGTATCCAGGGTCTGCAAGCATTATATTTTTCTAAAACATTTGAATCATAGTTTCAGTTTCTTACAGACCCTACCACTCCCTATTATACCCACCAACCCAGACCGGCCATTTGTGTTAACTCCAAGTCCCCCTGTTATCTCTCCACACAGATGGGTTCCTCAGGCAGCATCGCCGCCCCAAATTCCCAGGAGCTTACCCCGTTTTAACTCTTCTCTTCCTGTCTTACCTCCCACAGATAATCTGCCTGTATTATGGCTCTGAACCTGTGCTGTGCTTCCCATCCTGTTTTCTGCTTACACTGCTTCTCCCCATTCATTTCAGCCCACGGACATTCAACTGCACTTGAGGGTCTGATTCAAATATTACCTAAGCCTTGAACTCCTTCATCCCCATCATCAGTGAAGTATGTCTTTACCCTCTTCTGAAGCTCAGTGGCACAATGTGTTGTATTTCTTGGGTCCCTTACCATTGCCTCATAATTAATTCTGTGTTTACACGCACCCCCTCCCCCAACACTGTATGAGCCTCTGAGGTCATAGTAATATTTACAACTCCTGTACCTCCTCACCAGTGTTCAAGATAATTTTTTTGCCATAAAGAGTAAAACTTCAGCTATTGACATAGCTCATTCCCTCCCGTTGCCCGTGTCTCCAGCTTTTACGTGTGTGTTCAAGGAAAAAACATACATGCACAAACATTACATACTGTGCTCTAACAACTGCATGCTGAACTGGGGCAAATGCTAACTAATAAACTCTACTGATCTGTGTCTATTTTATAGCTCTTTCATATTAATGTGATTGTAGTGGATTTTTTTTTGGTAGTTCCATATCTCAAAAAAAAAAAGAAAGAAAAGAAAATTCATGTTCTACCCCATTCGCCTTAGTTTTGTCTCTTGTTATAGAGCTGAATGAGCTCCCGAATCATGTCCAGGTGAGCTATGCACCCTGAAGGAGCAGTGCTTTAGTGTTCCCCAGCTAATTTATTATGCTTACCTGAAATACTTGGGAAAGTGCTAGAGCACAGTTCTGTTTTCTGTCAGGCCTCCTGCAGTTAGCAGCACTGTGCTCTCCCTCTTATTCATTTACTCAAAACATCCATTGATCTCTATACTTTGTCCAGTACCGTATTGGGCATGGGGGATATGTACCATTCACTGCACTGCTTACAATTCGAATAATCCATGAAGTCTGGACCAAGAGTGGGATCATGTTTAAAGAAATGCAGTTCAGTAGTCATAATTAAGCAAAAAGCAACTTAACACAGGCAATTATATAGTTGAGAAATTAAGAAGTTCCCACTCGTAAACCACTCAATGCCTCATCACACTTCCTTCTTGTTCCAGTGCTCTCTTCCCCCCCTCCACCCCCTCCACCCTCAACATTTTGTCCCCAATAAAACTCTCTATAAACATGCTGCCTGAATTTTCTATCTTTGTCCTTCCCGGTCTCTTTCATAATTAATGATGTAGCTATACTTAGCTCCTCTCCTTCCTTAGGAGGAAGAAAAGGAGAAAGCAAAGGGCAAAACTAAGATTCTGTGGCAGGAAGGAAAGTGTAGGCGCCCATTATGCACATGGAAAGCCGATAAAGACCTTGACGTCAACAAGCTGACTTTCCAGTGGAAAGAAGACACTTGGGTGGAATTGTACCTTCCATTATACATATGGAAAGATGATAAAGACCTTGACGTCAACAAGTTCACTCTCTATGGAGAGAGGACACTTGGGTGAAATTGTACCTTCTGTAAAATGGGTTATAATAAGCACCCTCTTTGCATGGGAGGGTAGTATCTGTTAGAATCTGGTCGTGCAGACATGACTTAATTCATATGCTGAGTGCCAGGCTGCAGCATGAGATGAGGCTGGTGAGGCAGGAGGCCCCTTCCCACCTGGTCCTTAGATCTTTTGTTCAGGAGGCTCAGCTTCAGCTCTGATTCTTTCTGGTAGCTTCACCACCAAATAGTCTTCCAACTCTTGGCAGTCATTTCTAGTTCCTAGAAATACACTTCCCTTCTCTTTTGTTACCTAATGAGTCCAGAATTGGACCAGATGCCTTGGTGTGTTCTAATCAGTGCCTTACAAAAGGCCCGGCATCCCATGACTAACAGAATGGCCCTCTAAACACAAGCTGACAGCACATTAGCTCGCTGCATCACTGCTGCACACTGAACCCAAGATGTAAATGTGCATTCTCTGAGTACACATGGACCTTTCTTCTCTGTCATATTAACTAATTAAGCACCATTTAAATTGTACTTAGCCTGGGCATTATTTCTACCCAAGTGCATCACTTAGCCACATTAAATTTCATATTCCACTTTGAAGCCCATTTGCCTAATCTCCGAGTTTATCCTGTGAAATGGTTCTATCTTGGTTTCTTAACATTCCCTCTATTTTAATGCCAGTGGTAAGTGTAAAAATGTGCACATCACCTATCTAATCCCTTCCATTAAAAATAAGCAAAGCAAAAAAGAAGCATAATAAAGAGAAAGTGATAATTCATGGCAACCAAACTTAAAACCAGTCTGGGACACTTTTGTTTGTTTTGTTGTTTTGTGTGGTGTTTTTAAATTATTTTTACCCTCAATCCATGAAGGAAAAGGAAATGGAGACACTGAGAATTGAAATGACTTTCTCACGGTCACTTAAAATGCCCATGGTAAAAATGTTAGTAGCTTAGAATAGTATAAAGATCAAAGGCTTTGGAGTCAGACAGGTTGAGGGGAGGGAGGGTGAATCTGAGCTCTGGCATGATTGAGCTCCCTGTCCTTATAGAAGTGACTTCCATGAGTGTCAGCTTCCTCTTTTGAAAGACAGAGGAAATAAGATCCACCTTGCAAAGGCTGTAAGAGACCAAATAAAAGCACTTGAAATGTCCAATCCCTAGAAGGCATTTTGGGAGCTGCTATGTTGTTATCACTGTGGATGATGATGATGATGATGATGATGATGATGATGATGGTGAGAACATCACATAATTGTTACCTTCTAAACCAGGTGTGGATGATCTTTTCCTCTAAGGTCCCAGACAATAAATATTTAGACTTGGTGGGTTACCAGTCCACATATTCTACCACTACAGGAGGAAAGGAGCCCTAGGCAATATATACATGAATGAGTATAGCCATGTTTTTTGTAGGCTGTTCAAAGTGGGTAGCCTGCAGGATTGACTGGTGGGCCATCGAAACTGGACTAGGAACTCTAAGGGCTTACAACTCATGGGACAAAGAAATAAGCAAGATAGGAAAAAAAAATCTTATTCTCATAGGGTCTCCCTACCTTCCTGAGACAGGAGGCAGTGAATAAGCAAGCACACAAAGGAAGTAAATGAGAAAAGCCTCTGACAGGATAAAAACTATGCAGGGAATTATTAACAGGAGAGTGACAGGGTGGACACGTGAGGCTTCTTGCTGTATCTCACCATGGAGTGTAGAGTACTCCAGAAGTCATTTCCTAAAAACCTTTCATTGATCTTGTTGGAGCTTTTATCTTATGGTTCTGGCAAAGATTTTCAAGTTTCTCGAGTTTCTTGTTTCCAAAGAACTAAGCTGGGCTTTGCAGTGCTGACCTCTTGAACAGGTGTTTACAGAGAGGTAAAAATACTCGAAACAGAAGATACCAAGGGCTCAAGGACACAGCAGAGCCTGGACCTTAATATCATCTAGAGTCTCGACTGGATATTGAAGCAGTGCTCTCCCCAAATATCCTAAAGTCCTATGTGATTAGGAGAAGCCATCTGGTCATAAGGAGTCTGGAACTAAGTGGGATATATCACATGGATACCTGCTCTATGTTGGGCCCAAAGCTGCACTCTGTAAGAACCATCCAGTTTGCTCTCCTCAAGACCCCTGAAAGGCAACTATTATGATCTTTAGTTTAGAGATGAGAAAACTGAAGTTCAGAAAGGTTGTGACTTGTCACACAGCCGGTAATTGACAGTGCCAATATGTGACCTCGAATCCGCCTGCCTCTGAAGCATTCCATTTCTGGCATCTGGTGCTTTTCCAGTCATTCCAAAGAACTGTTATGTTTCTTTCTAGATCTTCAACCCCAGTTTCCATTGTCTATTGCCACTTGACTATTTGCTCCTAAACCTACCTGAAACAACTTATCTCTATGCTTAACACCACTAAGAAATGGTGCCAGGTGGCTTTAAAAAAAAATCAGTGGTATTGAATTTACTTGTTTCTTCTTCTATCTATTCCAATAGCAATTTCATGTTAAAAAGTAATCAAATGTGTTTGACATGATTTATTTTCACGAATCTATGCTGTCTCACACCAATTAAATTGCACTTTTCCAAATATAATGCTGAGCAGAGCCCTAAGTATTGGCTCAAATTATCCTCCCATTGAAAATAATAGAACTACGTTGGTCCACAGTCCTTCATTCTTTATTTTAAAAAATAATGGGATGTTATTTTCAGTTCTTCACTCATACATCATACCTCCAAATTCGCTCCTAAAAATAGGTGTAATAGGTGTTACTAACTGAAATGATGGATTCTCTAATCAGGTGCATCACCCCAAAATGAAACCCATTGATATCAGGTGTTCTGTCTAATTGTATGCTTTCCAAGCACTGTAATGCATCTGTACGATTGGGTGTCTCATATTTTCTCTTTCAGTTGAGCAAATACATTGCTTCAGTAAGGGAAGATGAGTATGATGAAAAGTGTACAGTATATTTCTATTCACAAATACCTTTGCTAAAGTACACTGCCTCCATGTTATTTTGTTTGTTTTTGTTTTTTGATTGTTTTTCTTTTTGCCACCATTTCAAAGCCAGGCCAATAATCTGGCGATGTTTTAGAATCAGTTATCACTGTCATCTTTGAAGCAGGGAGAAGTTGGAGCATCAACATAGAAAGAATATGGGTGAAGGAGTAACTAGGTTCTCTATACGGTGATTACCAATGGCCACAAATAGCAATTAGCAGATTCTTTAGCATTTACTGTGAGCCAGGTTCTTTTTAAAATTTATTTGTTTAAATCCAAGTTAGTTGACATATAGCGTAGTAACGGCTTCAGAATTAGAATTTAGTGATTCATCACTTACATATAACACCCAGTGCTCATCTCAACAAGTGCCCTCTTTAACACCCATCACCCATTTAGCCCATCCCGCCCCCAACCCAACACCCCTCCAGCAACCCTCAGTTTGTTCTCTGTGTTTAAGATCTCTTTTGGTTTGCCTCCCTCTCTGTTTTTATCTCATTTTTTCCTTCCCTTCCCCTGTGTTCATCTGTTTTGTTTCTTAAGTTCCACATATGAGTGAAATCATATATTTGTCTTTTTCTGAATGACTCCTTTTGGGGTGAATGTGCCCCCTCGAATCAGCATTTTTGTATCCTTTGGATAAATACTTACTAGCACAATTGCTGGGTCATAGAGTAGTTTTATTTTTAATTTTTTGAGGAAACTCCATACTGTTTTCCACAGTGGCTGAACCAGTTTGCATTCCACCAACACCAACAGTGCAAAAGTGTTTCCCTTTCTCTGCATCTTTGCCAACATCTGTTCTTTCTTAAGTTGTTAATTTTAGCCATTCTGACAGGTGTGAGGTGGTATCTCATTGTGGTTCTGATTTGTTTTTACCCTGACAATGAGTGACATTGGACATTTTTTCAAGCGCTTCTTAGCCATTTGTATGTCTTCTCTGGAAAAGTGTCTGTTCATGTCTTCTGCCCATTTCTTCACAGGATTATTTGTTTTTAAGGTGTTGAGTTGGATAAGTTCTTTATAGATTTTGGATATTAACCCTTCATCTGATATGTGATTGCAAATATCTTCTCCTATTCTGTCAGTTGCCTTCTAATTTTGTTGGTTGTTTCCTTCACTGTGCAGAGCTTTTTATCTTCATGCGATCCCAATAGTTCATTTTTACTTTTGTTTCCCTTGCCTCCAGAGACATGTCTAGTAAGAACTTGCTACAGCCAAGGTCAAAGAGGTTGCTGCCTGTAATCTCCTCTAGGATTTTGATGGTTTCCTGTCTCACATTAGGTCTTCCATCCATTTTGAGTTTATTTTTGTGTTTGGTGTAAGAAAGTGGCCCAAGTCCATTCTGCATGTTGTCCATTTTTTCCAACACCATTTGCTGAAGAGACTGTCTCTTTCCCATCGGATATTCTTTCCTGCTTTGTTGAAAATTAGTTGGCCATATATTTGTGGGTCCATTTCTGGGTTCTCTATTCTGTTCCGTTGATCTATGTGTCTGTTTTTGTAGCCCTACCATATTGTCTTGATGATTACAGCTTTGTAATACAGCTAGATGTCCAGAATTGTGATGCCTCCAATTTTGGTTTTCTTTTTCAATATTACTTTGGCTACTTAGGGTTTTTCCTGGTTCCATACAAATCTTAGGATTGTTTATTCTTGTTCTGTGAAGAATGCTGGTATTATTTTGATAGGGATTACATTGAATGTGTAGATTGCTTTGGGTAGTATCAACATTTTAACAATATTTGTTCTTCCAATCTATGAGCATGGAATGTTTTTCCACTTTTTTGTGTCTTCTTCAATTTCTTTCATAAGAATTCTATAGTTTTCAGCACACAGATCTTTTACCTCTTTGTTTAGTTTTACTCCTAGGTACCTTATGTTTTGGTGCAATTGTAAATGAGATTGATTCGTTGATTTCTCTTTCTGCTGCCTCATTATTGGTGTATAGAAATGCAACCAATTTCTGTAGGTTGATTTTATATCCTGCGACTTTGCTGAATTCCTGTATAAGTTCTAGCACTTTTTTTGGTGGAGTCTTTCAGGTTTTCCACATAGGGTATCATGTCATCTGTGAAGAGTGAAAGTTTGACTTCTTCCTTGCCAACTTGGATGCCTTTTAATCATGTTGTCATCTTACTGCTGAGACTAGCACCTCCAGTAATATGTTGAACAACAGTTGTGAGAGTGGACATCCCTGTTGTGTTCCTGACCTTAGGGAGAAAGCTCTCAGTTTTTCCCCATTGAGGATGATATTACCTGTGGGTCTCCCATATATAGCCTTTATTATGCTAAGATATGTTCCTTCTATCCCTACTTTCTTGAGAGTTTTTATCAGGAAAGAATACTGTGTATTTTGTCAAATGAGCCAGGTTCTATAATGGGAGCTTTACATAGGGAAACCATGCCTGAGAAATTCAAGTAACTTCCTGTGTGGAGGAGGTGGATGAAGGGAAGATTCAAGCTCAGTCTATATGGCTTCCATCACACCATGCTGTTTTCCTATGCATTCAACAGCTAGTCCATTCATAATCCCTTGCCAGTACTAGTGGTAAGGAAAGATGAGACTGTATTGGATATTCTTTGTTTCTTTGAGCATATGGAAGTACCACCATCATGAATCCAATAAACTGATCTACCATTTTTTGAGTCCCTTTTTGTCTTTGAAGCATTGGGCTTAGCAACGAAATACACTAAAGAAGAATAATACAGTATAGTAGTCCCCCCTTATCTGCAGGGGATCCCCAGTGGATTCTGAAACCATGGATAGTGCCAAACACTCTTTTTTCCCCTACACATATATACCTATGATAAGGTATAATTTAAAAATTAGGCACAGTAAGAGATTAACAACAATAACAAAATAGAAGAATTATAATAACATACTATAATAAAAGTTATGTGAATGTATTCTCTCTCTCTCAAAATATCTCATTGTGTTGTACTCACCTTTTTTCTTATGATGATGTGAGATGATAAAATGCCTATGTGATGAAGGGTGCCTGGGTGCCTCAGTCAGTCAAGCATTTGACTCTTGGTTTCAGCCCAGGTCATGATCTCACAGTTTGTGGGATCAAGCCCCACATTGGGCTCTGTGCAGACAGTGTGGAGCCTGCTTGGGATTCTCTCTCCCTCTCTCTCTCTCTCTCTCTCTCTCTCTCTCTCTCTCTGCCCTCCTGCTACCTCAAAATAAACGAATAAACTCCTATCATTAGGCTACTACTTAATTTCTGATTATGCATCAGAAGGAGGATCATCTGCTTTCACACTGAGGTTGACTGAGGGTAACTGAAACCACGGAAAGCAAAACCATGGGTAAGTGAGGGGGGATTACTTTACATTCTTATCCAATGCCATTTTAGTGGGACACTATGTAAGAATCTATGAGCAAATAGCAAAAAAGTAATACATTGCAACACACACACAAACACACATACACACACACACAAAATCAAACAAAAATAAAACATTAAAACTGGAAGAGTTTCAAGCAGGGGATCAATACAGATTAATATATGAAAACTTTTATACAAATTGTTGAAATGAGTTTAGCCTCAGATGATGAAGAGAGTTTGTGTATATAGACAGGAAAGGAAGGTTTTCCAGGAAAGGGAATGCCATAGATAAGATCATAAAGACAAGGTTGAATGTGGCATATTCTTGATATAGTCTGGTGAATTGGGGAGTGGATGTATGAGTTCAAAAGCAGTAACACTTTTTAATTAAGCGGGCTCAGATTTTGAACATATCTTCAAAGACAGGTTAAGGATTTGGGGCTTGGCTAACCAACTCTTAGAGGTGAACCAAATGAGCTGGAGTAGTGAAAGCCAAGTAAAATGTATGCCCTAGGGCTTGATGAGTTTACAAAATTAACAAGAGTGCTGGATATCTGTAGGGATACACAGGGGTCCGAAACAAGGAGGGTCTGGCCCTGGGTAATAATGTTGGCACTAGTGTGGAAGAAGCACACTATTAAAATAGAGCAGGGCTCAAATCCTAGTTCTCTCACCTTTAGCTCTGAGTGCTTGGAGAAAAGAATTTAACCTCTTAGAAAATTCAAGTCCTCATCTGTAATAAAACCTCATCCATAAGGCTTTTTTTTTTAAGATTTATTCAAATCTGGCACAATATATAATAGACAATTCTGGAATATTGTAATTTGTCTATGCCTTAGCTCCAACTTCCATAATGAATATCATAGACCAGATGGCTTAAATAACAGAAATATATTTTCTCACAGTTCTAGAGGTCTGAAAGTTCAAGATCAAGGTCCAACAGGACTCCCTTTCTGGTGAGGGCTCCCTTTCTGGTTTGCAGACAGCTGCCTTTTCATTGTATTCTCACATGGCCTTTCCTAAGTGTTTGTACATGGAAAGAGAGCAACTTCTCTGGTGTTTCCTTTTAGAAGAACACCAATCCTATCAGATAAGGACTCTACCCCAATTATCTCATTTAACCTTAATAACTTCCTTAAAGGCCCCATCTCCAAATACAATCACATTGGGGGTTATGACTTCAATATATGAATTTGGGATGGGGGAACACAATTCAGTCCATACCAGTCTACATGTGTTAGTGCCCTTGCCACTAAAAGGATTAGCATGGAAAATATTAAGAAGGAAAACTGGAAATATGGAGGTATTAACTGGGAAAGGAGAATGAAGACAGAGGAAAAATTGAATGGAAGGTCAAATTTTTGAAGCTGAGTGGCTCAAGGAATCATGGCCTATGCCTTCCATCTACATTTAGTCACCTCCTCCTCCAACTTCAATTTCCAAAGAAAGAGTCATTCATGGTCTAATCAAAGATGGCCCTTCAAACATATCTAGCTATTCATCTCCATTAAAAAAAAAACACCTCAATTCAGACTTCTATTTCCAGAAAAATTTCCAGAGGATCTCACCGATATCCTTCCTGGTAGTTTTTGTCATGGAAGAAGTTCACCATGGTCCTGATTCAATGCTACCCCAAAATTTTATACAGAAAGTCCAGAAAAGAGATTTTCATTGAATTCTGGGGACTTCCTTTTCTTTAATGAGGTTCTTATAAGTTCCATCCATTTCATTTTCATCCCTTTTCCAAATTATGGAAAAAAGTACTGGAGAAGGCATGTTACATTCCTACAGTGAATCATATTTAGAGCTTATGAGGGTGTGGAGTATGGGGGTGTGGGTATGTGTGTCTAAGTGCACTTTGTTTAATGATTGGTCTATGCAGAACAGGTAGAAAAGGAGAACAGAACTATGTGCTTTCATGTAAATGTATTATTTCCTCCTTGCTTGGCTGGAAAGTAACACTTCTGGAGATGATTCTAAATGAATAAGTGGGAGTCATTCCCACCTCACCACTGAGAAAAAAATAACTTACAGTGTATCTTTATTTATTTTTATTTTCATTTGTCTTTTTTTAAGTTTGTTTATTTTGAGAGGGAGTGGGAGGGCATGTGCATGGAGGAGGGGGGCAGAGAGAGAGAGAAAGGGAGGGAGAGAATCCCAAGCAGGCTCTGCAGTGCCATCAGCACAGAGCTCAACATGGGGGCTTGATCTCACTAGCCATGAGATGATGACCTAAACCAAAATCAAGAATCAGACACTTAACTGACTGAACCACTCAGGTGCCCCTATTTCAATTTTTCAATTCACTGGTGGGAGTGGATCTTGCTCCTGCTTATGGTGTTGTGCACAGATATAAAGGTGATATGGTGTTGTGAGAAGAAATATGGAGTAGGGAGGGAGAAAAATGAACTTCTATATGTTAGGTACCTAGCATGTGAAGTGTCCTGCTAGGCTTTAGCAGGTAGCTAGTAAAGACAGAGAGATGGACACACAGAGATTTACAACGTATGGAGAGAACGTTGAGTTAGTCATAGTCCTTGGTTCATGCCCTATTGTCATCACTGGTGCATGGAAGCTCCCTGTATTTTGTGTCTACTCATTTATCCCCTTGACTACATTTTTTACTCTTATCCCCTTTTTTCCCTCTCCATAGGAAAATATATAATTTTACAAATCAACTAACTGAGGTTAAGAAAAGTCAAGTAAACTAAGTAGATTTTTCTAATGTCTCACAACAAATTAGTACAAGTGCCTGGATTTGAATTCGGGCTTGTTGGGATGCTTCTAATGAATATTCTCATTGCATGAAATCCTCAAAGACAGATTATAATAAAATATACCAGAAAGTTTTGGAACAATGAGATGTGTTCATATTATAAGGAGAAAAGTCTGGTTTTGGGATGCTAACTGTGGGGGATGGGTGGCATGAGTGTTAACTGCCTATGGGACCATATGTTGAAGTTTTTATGACCTTTTATTGTAGAATAAATTATGAGTCTTAATAAATTATGATTAATAGCATGTTCAAAAAGTTTTACAGAACAAACTTAAGGCTTTTCTGAAGAGGATGTTCTCCAGGAGATAGCTTGGGGTGAAGGGAGGGAATTAGCAATGATTATCATAAGCAGTGATTATCATAAATGAGAACGATAATCAAACTCAAAAGGTTTATATTCTAACTCCCCACCCCCACCCTAAATTAACAGCCCAGGCCTAAGAATCTAAGTTCTGCCTCTATGATTATTAAGAAAGTCTTTGCTCAGCCTTTCTTTCTTAATGAATTCATTTCATAATCATTTACAGTTTTGTAAAATTCTCAAGATTTTCCAAAATATTTTGCGATCTGTTATTGTGAGGGTAAAAAGTGGATTGAAGTAAAAGCAATATTTTATATTTGGGCAGTGAAGTATGATACATTATAATAGGAAGTTAATTTATCATACCTTTGAGAAAATTCACAAACCATATAGACAAATTTTACTTTTCCATTTAATAACTGACATGAATTATTTAATACTTAATTTCAGATTGAAATTACACCATGAAATTAAACATTGCTTTTCAGATCTAATGTGCAGAATTATGGCATTTCATACTTAGAAAATATTTTGTTTATTTATTTTTTACTTTGTTTCCAAAATATGACATAAGAGAGATGGTTTCAGTATTCTATTTGCAAACACTTCTCATCTAACACGTTGTTTGCGAGGATAGTGTTTATTCCCCCAAAATGAATATCCAATTGGATATAATCAGCACTAAATTTTCTCTTTTTAACATTGGTTTTGAAAGCACTAGAGACACCTTGACGTGCTCTAGGAGAATTTTGATCAGATAAATGAATCTTAAAGATCCATTGAAAATGCATGCACATCAGTGCTCCTTATGCTTCCTGTCTTCAACCAGCAGCATGTTATGAGTGTAAATTAAACAATATATGACTCAGAATAAAACAATTTAAAGCTGTGTAATGCTTGCCTCCCCATAACCACTAGCAGTGTTCAACTGAAGGATAAACTGAATGGTTGGATCATTTCATTCAAATCAAATGATGAACACATTTAATAGTATTTCAGTCAACATGTATAGAGAGCTTACCATGCACAGAACCCTTTACATGGACAATCTAGTTTGATTTTCACAGTAACTCTGAGTCTGGAACCTTTATAATGCATACTCAACAAGGGGGGAAATTCACAGAAAAATAGGCACTGAGTGCTTACCGTATGGCACTATTCTAAGCTCTTTAAATACACTTTAACATCTAATCCCCTGAGCAACCTTATGAATGAGGTACTATTATTATTCCCATTGTGTGGCTAAGGAAATTGAGACTTAATGTAAATAACTCACCTAAAATCAAACCATATGATGTGGACCCTGGGTGGCTTAGTTGGTTAAGCATCCGACTGTTGAGTTTGGCTCAGGTCATGATCTCATGGCTCATCAGCTCAAGCCCCGCATCGGGCTCTGCACTGACAACATGGAGCCTGCTTGGGATTCTCTCTCTCCCTTTCTATCTGCCCTTCCCCTGCTCCCACTTGCGCATTCTATCTCTCTCTCTGAATAAATAAACTTAAAAAAAAAAAAAACATATGCTAATAAAAAGAGC
Source organism: Prionailurus viverrinus (assembly GCF_022837055.1). Taxonomy (NCBI): domain Eukaryota; kingdom Metazoa; phylum Chordata; class Mammalia; order Carnivora; family Felidae; genus Prionailurus; species Prionailurus viverrinus. Next base: position 4,117,981 of record NC_062566.1, read on the forward strand.
CAGAGTTAGGGGCGCCTGGGTGGCGCAGTCGGTTAAAGCGTCCGACTTCAGCCAGGTCACGATCTCGCGGTCCGTGAGTTCGAGCCCCGCGTCGGGCTCTGGGCTGATGGCTCAGAGCCTGGAGCCTGTTTCCGATTCTGTGTCTCCCTCTCTCTCTGCCCCTCCCCCGTTCATGCTCTGTCTCTCTCTGCCCCCAAAATAAATAAATATTGAAAAAAAAAATTAAAAAAAAAAAAAAAAAGAGCCAGAGTTAAACTCAGGTGACCTGACTTCAGAGTTCAAGTTTTTGCCACCATGCTATGTTCATAGGAAGCAGAACCTATATTGAAACCAACTTTATCCAATCCTGTTTATCCATCTGTCTATCAATCTATGTACCTACGCATTAAAAAATATAACAAGGGAAACAAAAATGCTATTACTACTTGTAATAGGGTCACCTTACTAACATACTATATCTGTGGTTGGAAATGCTGATCCACTGGCACCACTCTACCCAACTGACCATCTAACGTTTCTCCTTGAAACACTTCTTTCTCTTGGCTCCTAGGATGCTACAATCACCTGATTTTCCTCCAAAGCCCTGGCCACAAATTCTCGCTCTACTTTGGTAATTTCTCCTTACCTCTCAGCCCATTATAAGTTGGAGCCCCCAGGACTCAGTCCTTATATAACATTTTTTCCCGCCTACATTTACTTCTTGGAAGGAATATTTTTAAGCACAGAGATCATAGTCTAAGTAGTGGATTTTGATGTGAGCACCCCAGAAGAATAGGCAGGAAAAAAAGGAAAAGGACAGCTAAGGAACTCCTTGAGACACCAGCAGATGAAGAAGAGAAAATGATTCCTGTGTGTGTGTGTGTGTGTGTGTGTGTGTGTGTGTGTATGATAGCACCTGAAATCTATGTGAGCAGATGATATGTTAATTAGCTTGACTACAGTGATTATTTCACTACGTATATGCATATCAAATCATGTTGTATGCCTTAAATATAGATAATTTTTATTTTAAAAATCAAATAAGAGCAAATGAGCAATACTAGTGAATACTCAGACTTTAGAAGAACGAGAGGAGGGGCGCCTGGGTGGCGCAGTCGGTTAAGCGTCCGACTTCAGCTCAGGTCACGATCTCACGGTCGGTGAGTTCAAGCCCCGCGTCAGACTCTGGGCTGATGGCTCAGAGCCTGGAGCCTTCTTCTGATTCTGTGTCTCCCTGTCTCTCTGCCCCTCCCCTGTTCATGCTCTGTCTCTCTCTGTCTCAAAAATAAATAAACGTTAAAAAAAATTAAAAAAAAAAAAAAGAAGAACCAGAGGAAAGAAAAGAAAAAGAGAAGTATGGGAGAAAATCAAGGGATAGGAGAGTCTGAAAGTAGAGGAAGACATGAGCAGAGGTACTAAATACGAAGAGGAAAGTATACCGAGGAGTTAAAAGGGGGAAATGAATTTGGCATAGTGTACTATCCCTGCTGAAAGAAGTTCCACAGAGTGACGGTAGCACGAGGCTAGCAGCTTATGGCAAAGGAGGAAGTAGAGTCCATTATAATTTTGCAGAGAGGAGGAGAGGGAAATAAATGACAATTAAAACATGTAAACACTTTGGCTCATCTATCCATTCAGTATCCAGTGAGCACCTAGAACTATTGAGCATCTAGAACTATTCAAGGGATCAGGTGCACAACACTGAACAGAACAGGAAATGAGCCTTGTCTTCCTACAGTTCCGTTCTGATGGACTTGGCAAAAGTAAATATATTTTTATTAATCTATGGGTAATGATTATATGTATAATACATATGGCTTGTTAATACTATTTATTATACTAATTACATATCTGTCCTAGCTTATTTACTATAACAAGTTTTCAAACAAAATCGTCACTTTATTTAAACATTTCTGTATCTCTTGCCAATACACTTGGATATGTGAATTTATTTAAGCTATTGATTGCAGGAAGGAATGATAGGATCATTTGCTGATCATTTTTTTTTTTGTGGCATACCATAAAAAGAATAAGAAGAATGAGAAAGAGGGAAAAAGACACATGTATTATATCATGCTAACTGGTTCTCCCAATTTGTTTTCCTCCCCCATCTCTGCTTTGGACCATTCATGAGATGGAATCAGTTTCAACCCTTGAGTCTAAGCCTCTTGCTGTTTCCACCCCCGAATCTTGGTTTACTCAGGGTCCTGACAACACATGTCTTAGCACACGCTCAACACAATTCTGCTTGGCCCCTGTGGATTCCAACCCTATTTAGAAGGATTTTCCGAATTTCCATAACTTTTGGTTCAATACTGTGAGCACACAGAATCAGAATCATGATTTATCTTTCCATCCTCCACCTCTTCTTCCCAATACAACCTCCCAACACACACACACACACACACACACACACACACACACACACACACACACACACACCACTCTCTTACAGCACCAAATATGAAAAACTATCTTCTCTTTTCCCCTTTCTCAGCACTAATTGCTCTATTTCTTTACTTTGTAAAGAGTGTGCCAGCTGAAATCCCCTAGCAGAATGTCATCATCTGCTTTTCAAAGCAGGCACAGAATTAAAAAACACTGTGGGTAATGGGTGCAAATCATGCAAAGCTGACACCTACTTAACACAGTTAATGTGTTAATCTGCACCTGGAATTCACTGTCGAGGGAGCACAGGGCCCCATTGTGGAACAGCTCTTCCAGCACCTTATTCCCCTGCTGGGAGTGGGTTGGTCGATTAGACTCACAGCTCCCCATGTGATTCCTAACCTGCAGATTCTACCTCTCCCTTGGGACTGTATGTGGCGGCTGATACACACCATCTCAAACACTAATGTTTTCACTTGGATAAATCAATTTAACATAAACTCGAATCTGAATCTTGGTGACATCAAGTGACATCACGTTGGTTGGTGATAAATGAAACCTCGTGCAGAAATTTCTCTGGAAACAATGAGGGATGAAAGAAAATGAGGAGTACTTGAGGCAAGAGGATGCAATGTCGCTTAAGCTTCAGATTTCAGCTCAGGTCATGAGTTCGAGCCCCGCATCAGGTTCTGTGCTGACCGCTCAGAGCCTGGAGCCTGCTTCAGATTCTGTGTCTCCCTCTCCCTCCACCCCTCCCCTGCTCTCACTCTGTCTCTGTCTCTCAAAAATAAATAAAAGTTTAAAAGATTAAAAGAGAGAATAGAATGTCAAGGCAGCAAAAGTCCTTGCCTGTGCCCTTGGTGTGTCACTTATCTTTGTCCTCATTACCCCCAGCTGAAAACTGCAGTGTCTGATTATAACTTCAAGAGTGTTAACGCCAAATGTTTACAACTTCCCTAAAGAAAGGTTCCATATTGTTGCTTAAATTATTCTTTGTCAACAGAAAGACCACTTCAAGAAAGGTGTCTGTGTGTGCATATGTGTGTGGTGTGTATTAGTCCAAATTGTGAAATAAGTAATGTGCACATCTAACACTTAGATTTTAGTTTTTAAATACCATCTCCTTAAAAAGGACCAGAAATCCTTGGGAAAAATGGATGATTCCAGAGGCGAATCAGGGAAAGTACAAAACAAACTGATTGTTGTGCCCCAACATAGAGACATGCTCAAACAATGATCCGGGGCGGAGAGGGGGGTGGGTGCCAAAAGGGCACAGGATTTAGTGTGAAGAAATTCCCACTGTCCAAATCTGGACAGTTTGAAATCAAAATGAATAATGATGGGAATTAATTATAACTCATTGAAAAAAATAGCAACCTGTGAATCCATAGAGAAATAGATGAATAAGTGAATGAATGAATGAATGAATGAGTAAATAGGAAGGAATAGCTCTTCCTTAAAATAAAGTGCCATCTAATCAATGTGAAGGGAATAATGGAATTGGAAAATAACCATTTGGTTTCTGCCATTATAATAATTGTTTCAGGCAGAAATGCACCAATAGATGCTAAAACCAATAGGTGGGCGAATGTTTGATGAAAAACAGAACATTTGTCTATAGTCTCAGAAAATCTTCCCACAAGATACCTTTAATTGAAAAGGGAAAATAGTAACTCTGTAGAAATTTGGCAGATATCACCTTAAACAAGTGATCAAAGTTAACACCACCAGTAATGGGACAAAATTACACATCATCTGGCTCTTGATCTGAAGCTCTAAGACGAAACATTGGTTCTGTGGTATTCTTGCCCAAAGTACATAACCTAAATTTAATCATGAGATGACATCAGGAAAACCAAGATTGAGAGACATTTTCCAAAATAACTGGCCTGAAATTTTTTTAAAAAATGTAAAGGTCATAAAACATAAAGTAACATCAAGGAACTATTCTAGGTTAAAGAAGACCCAGGATATTTGACAACTAAATGAAAGCTATGATTCTAACTTGGATCATGTGCCCAAGACTTTTTGTCTTTCTGTTATAAGAGGCACTACTGAAACAATTGAAATTTTGCCTAAGATCTGTAGATGATTTTTTACAGTATTAATTACCACTGATTTTTATAATTATACTGTGATTATATATAGGCATACCCTATACATAAATTTTTAGTAAACGTATATTTGCACATTTAAGGGTAAGTTTGCATTATGTCTGCAACTTATTCTCCAATAACTCAGAAAAAAATTAATAGTGTGTGCCCGGGGGGCTGTGCGTGTGCATGTGTGTGAGAGAAAGCAAATGTGATAAAACAATAGCATTTGAAGAATCTCAATGAATACATATGGATATTTGTGCAGCTTTTTTGTAAGGCTGAAATTATCTAAAGATAAAAGCTAAAAAAATAAAAAAGTAAAAACAAAATATGAAAGGTACGTCATCTGAGATTGACAATACTTAATCAGCCTGCTTTTAAAGATTCAATTTTTTGACCTCCTCAACTTTGTTATTTTAAAAGAAAGTTTTACAGTCTTTTGAAAAAGTCTTAAAAATAGACAATCTATCTCATCTTACTAAAAGGAGTCCTCTGACATCTAAATTATATATACAGCAGCACAAACATATTCAATAAATCTATAATTTATCGGCACTGGTCTGTCTACAACCTTCACAATGTGCGTTCAAGATCCATATTGCTAATGGCACAAGTTCCCAGAATCACGTTTCTGGACTTGCCCAGAAACTTTGGCTCAAATTCCTCTTGCTTATTTCAGACATCCCACAGAAACTAACAGCAATGGATAAAGCACAGGATAAAGAATATGACTGAGCTTCCTTGCCTAAGAAGTTCTGATGAATTACTCCTGTTGGTCTCGGATCCTGGGTGGCTCAGTCCGTTAAGCATTCAGCTCTTGATTTCAGCTCAGGTCATGATCTCACAGTTCGTGAATTCAAGCCTCACATTGGGCTCTGAGCTGACAGCATGGAGCCTGCTTAGGATTCTCTCTCCCTCTCTCTCTCTGCCCCTCCCCTACTCATTCTCTCTCTCTCTCTCTCTCTCTCTCTCTCAAAAATAAAATAAATAAACATTTAAAAAATAAAACTATGATCATTACCATATATGAATAAATGTCAACACGGATGAGAGGCAATATAACAACATATTTTTCTCCTTTTATAGAATAGCTTCCCTAAAGATCATCATTGGAAACCTTAGAGGGAAAAGTAGCAGCTTGGTATAGGGGAAAACCATGAAGTGTGAAGTCAAACAAATCCTTATTTAAGTTTGGGAAAATTATTTAACCCATGTTGAATCTCAACATACTTATCTATAAAAAAAAACATGAAAAATAATCATTTTAGGGAGGGGATATTTCAAAGAATAAATAAGCTGAGGTGTGGAATGTGCTACATACTTTCCATTTTTGCCTCCAGATCTCCTCTTCATTTTTCTCCACCCTACTTTGTGTCCTAGAAAACTGATCTCAAGAACTACATCAACCAAGATTCTTTGCTTTGGGCTGCCAGATGGCTTCAAGCTGTGGCATAGTCTAGAGATTAGCAGTTACTAAGAGAGGAGTTACTAAGGAGTAACTATTAGCAGTTACTAAGTGGTACTGATCCCTCCATTTCCCACCCTTTGAAGCTAGTGTTGGGCAGTGGCTACATGATTCTCTCTGAGGTAGTTTCCAATGGACAACCCTTCTTCTGTAGATAGAGCTCTCACAGGTTAGGGCAATGTTTCCCTGGTTCTACCACTCTGTCTCACAACAATGATGTTATCTTCCCACTATTGCTCTTCCCAGAGTGCCTCAGTATCCTTTATCGGTTACCTTACTCTTGCCTTTGTGAACAGTCTCTTCATTGAATCTCCTTAATCACTCCCATGCCATGTGCCAGCTGTTTGCCACTAGCATATAGACTGATTCAAGAATGATTTTGCCACTCAACGGAGGCCAGTTTTACAACCATTACTTCATCTGTCTTGGCTGTAGTCAAGTTTAAGAAACCTCACACCAAGGGAGGGACAGGCTCTCTACTTGCTTTTTGAAGTTAGAAGGAGATTCCAGTTATGATACTTGAACTTTTGAATAACAAAATTATTTATTCTTGTGTTCATATGTAATATGCTATTTATTAAGGATTACCAATAATTTTCCTCAATATGTTCTATAATAGCCTCAGGCAAAAAGGGGAAAGAAAAAGAGAAAATAGGTTTTATACAGTAAGACTTTATGATTATTGACCTTCCAGAGGGATTTCATGTCTATGATCTTACTTGTTTTCTTAGCTTTTACTTCAATAGGTCGTATAATGTCTGAAACCCATCTCAATTTACTCCTTGTTCCTGGCATTTTCCCTCTTTTGCATCAAACATCTGGGAGCATTTTACAAGGCTTTCCTGTAATCTGCCAAACTATGCCCACATGTGTCTTTCAGAAGCCTAATTTTCTCCACCCAGTAATTGGTCAATGCAGAGAAACAAAGTATCACTTTATTTTACATAATGGCACTATGTAAAATGATTCACTAATTCAGTGCTGAAAAATAATAATCACAAGTTGGAAGATTTAAAAACACATGTGAGAAGATAGCACCCAGGGAAATCTGTGCTCTTAGTGCATACACAAGCTCACTCTTGCCCCCTGCAGTCTGCTGAGGGACAAAGAGTATTTTGTATTTAGCCTTGTGTTTTGCTTGTAAACTTTAGCTGAAATGTTCATTTACCTTATAAGGAACTGTCAGTACCTCCAGGAATACACCACACAACAGTATTATTTAGAAACAGTTTTGCTTCCACATCACGTAACAAATATGTCTTTGTTCTTCCTTTGTCTTTACTTCTTGTTAATAGAGAAAATTGTCTAGAAAAAAATGCAGCCTACAACTTAATATGGATTACTACATTTTGTACTTCTTACAATTCGCAATAAATGTCTATAAAAAAGAAAGATACAGCAATAGATAATGTTTTTTTCCTAGATAATAATTTTCAAAAGTAGAATGCCTAATAAATTGGACAAGCTTACGTTATCACCCACTGTTTCATATTACTAATGACATTGCTAAGAAAACTTCCCTTGAAGAGCCCTACAATTCAGCACCCATGCTGATGGACAGTACCCTCTCAGCAAACACCTAAGTAAAACCACTCATGGATGAAAATGGAGGAACTAAGAATGCTTTTCTGTAGTAACTAAGATCTCCATATGCCAAAGTCTTCCACATCCCCTCCATACACTCTACTGAAACTACTCTTCTCTGCCTTAAAACAAACAAAAACTTTGTCCACCTAATGGTACAAAATAAATTGTCAAACAAATCTCAAGTGCTTGCCAAGCAGCCACACTTCAAACCTACCTCTGCAGTGGGGTACTCATATCAATAAGGAATTTAGGGAAGAATCAGGGTTTCAGCTATTTAAAAAGGTGCACCTGGGGCGCCTGGGTGGCGCAGTCGGTTAAGCTTCCGACCTCAGCCAGGTCACGATCTCGCGGTCTGGGAGTTCGAGCCCCGCGTCAGGCTCTGGTCTGATGGCTCAGAGCCTGGAGCCTGTTTCTGATTCTGTGTCTCCCTCTCTCTCTGCCCCTCCCCCGTTCATGCTCTGTCTCTCTCTGTCCCAAAAATAAATAAACGTTGAAAAAAAATTAAAAAAAAAAAAATAAAAAGGTGCACCGACTAAATCTCATTTCAAATTAATAAAAATGAGTGGATTTTTTTTTTGTTAATACAATGATACATTTTAATTTCTATCTCAGAGTTGGTATAGATTCTAACTATGCTATCATCCAAGTAGCAATTCACATTCCTAAGTCTGTCCTACAAAACAAAGCCTTTTACAAATATGTATGTGCCTGAAGTCAGTAAGGGCTCATTCTATCTTTGGGCATGTCTGACCATCAGATAGCTCTTCCTAAGCAAACCAGGCAATGTCAGATATTAATAGATAGTAGGTCCCTACTTCTAGTCAAACCAAGACTAGCTTTAATTTCTTTTTATTAGGGAACTATCTGAAGATAGTTAACATTCCTTCTACCATTTATTATGTGCACTACTCTTTTACATCACTCTTCACATCATTATACATGCCAGCCACTGAATGCATTTCCATTTTTGAGGCTCAAGAATGTACTATAATACTCTAGGTTTTGTGTTGACAAGGGGAAAGCAGAAGGAAACACTTCTCTATCTCATTCTAGATTTTATATTTCTACCAAAGCCACTGAATTATCACTTTGGCAGATGTAGCACACTGAGTCTTATTAAGCTCACTGTCAGCAACGACTGCCACATAGACAACTTGTACTCTTCCACAGGGTGTGCCCTTGGTTGGGAGCTCTGTGAGCAGCATTCATCTTTATCTAGTTTCATCATTTGAATGCCATCCACCATTTCAATCTGTAAATGTATTTTAGGATATCAATTATAAATCATTATGTGCAATAGATTCACAATGTGCATTTGAAGTAATAGGTATCCTTTCAAATCTCCTTTCCCACCTTTGAAATCTGTTCCTTCTTGGCAAGTTTGATTCTATTCTCTTTCTCCTCCTCCCCCTCCTCCTCTTCCTCGTCCTCCTTCACAGCCTGACTATCATTCAGAAAGGAATAATCATTATTTCTATAAATAGAACTAAGTGCTTTATTTTTTTAATGCATACGCTTGTGGAATGGGACAGGATTTAAGGTAAAGCCACGAATATAAATTCCTATTCAGGTTGAAAAATACCCATTAATCAGCATACCCTGGATATATTCCTTCAACTAATAACAACTTCCTTGAATTATGCTATTATTCAGCCGACAGGTCTCCATATTTTCCCAAACACATAAAATGAAAGGCTTGGCAAAGATTTATTTGTTCATTTATTTATTGATTACCTCCTATGCATCAGGCATTGTTCTAGGTGCTAAGAATATAGCTTTAAACAAGACAAATAAAGTTCCTTTGCTCATGGATTGTACATTCTAGCTGGGAGAGACAGATGATACTAAATTAAAGGTGTCATGGTAGTAGGGACTGGGAATGCTACTTTAGGCAAGGTGGTTATGAAAAGTCTTGCTGAGATGGTGAAATTTAAGCTGGGATTATGACATTTAAACTGAGACTTGAATGTCAGAGAGGAGCCAGCTATGCAAGGTCTATAGGAAGTGCATACCGGGCAGAGGAAACAGCTAGCAAAGAAATTGTAAGTTAGGACTGATCCACCTCGGGCTGTTAAAGAAACAGAATATCTAGTTTAAAGCCAAGGTAAACAATTTATTCTACATTGCTTTGATCTACTGGCTAGTAACCATATCAAAATGAAATCAAATCAGATTAGAACTTGTACAAATCTCAAAATTGTTATGCTGATTGAAAAGAAGTCAAAGAGGGGAAAGAGTACATATTGTATAATTCCATTGTACATAACATTCTAAAAATACAGACTAATCTTCAGGGACAGAAAGCAAATCAGTGGTCATCTGAGTGATGGACAGATTACAAAGGGATTCAAGGATATGGTGGGAAGTGGTGGGAATGACTGCAATTTTTGTTGTGATGGTTTCATGAGCATGTTTTTGTATGCCACAACTCATCAAATTCCATATTTTAAATATGTGCAGGTAATTATACATCAATGATACCTCAATAAAGCTATAATAAAATCAAATGCTTGAACATTTTCTTTAATAAGGAATACGTGGTAGTTCCCAGATATGCCCAGTTTGTTTTCCAAGTAGTTAACAAACCTCCCTTGATAATACAACCTGTGCTTTCCTGATACCTACATCACATGCATTTGCCTGTATTGAAAAGACTATACCTCTTTCTCAGTGTCGAGCAGTGAAAGAATATTTTGTCTAACCTCAGTTTGCAAACAGGTCTCCTCGAAGATTTTGGACAGGAGATACAGGATCTAATTTGCATATAATTTCAGAATTGCACTTTAATTCAGCAAATCCAGAAACCCTGAACTCATTTAGAGTTCAGTTTAGTATTGTGTGTATATATAATATATGTGCATATTATATATACAATATATACATATTATATACATATATACATTAGACACACGCACACACAGATGTTCTTTCTTGGCAAGTTTGATTCTCTTTTCCTTTTCCTCCTCCCCCTCCTTTACTCCTCCTCCTCTTCCTCTTCCTCCTTCTTGGTCTAAAGATCATTCTTTCCCCCCTCCCCCAACATCCTTCTTTATGCAGTGAAGAAAGAAGCATGCCATGGGTCACAGAAGACCTCCCTCTTCAAGCATCAATTACCTGCAACATCAAGAGGTGTGCCTTCTCTTTAGCTAGATTTATGCACAAAATATAACTAGAATGTTTTGTTCCTCCTTGTACTGGTTTTATAAATTCTAACCTCTTCAGGAAATTGAATGTCTCGGACATTATTCTTATTTCTGTTGCTAACAAAAGTTAGAGGAAGGACTTGGGGGATTGTCAATGGAGTTAGTAACAACTATTCTCCTGGGTGTAGGGGAGCTCTGTATGAGATATCTGTCACTAATACCAAGAGGTTATTTTGCATACCTGGCTGCCTAGGTGTATGCTTATGTTAGCCTCTCACCATTCTGGGCTCCATCTATGGGCTCTCACATAGTGGTTATAAACAGAGATAGAAACACTTGAAAATAGTGAAGAATTACACAAATTAAAATCACTGTAATCATTCTGTACATATTGGGAGCTCAACAGAAACGTGCATATTTAAGAATTACCATTGTTCTATTCCATGGGAACTTGTGAAACTAATTTAGCTTAATGCTTTATTCTGATGGCAGTCACACCTCTGCTTTGAAGCCATAGTTTTGTCTATTTGCAAATTACAATTTTTTGGAATCACTCATGACTATACTAAAAAGTATTACCTGGTACAGCCATAGCATCATTCTGTCATTTCTCTCTGGTTCTTCAAGGTTTGGGGTTAGATTTTACCAACCTATTACTCAGATTTGTTAACAGAAGAGGAGAGACAATTATTTCCAGGGAAGAGAGGGTGGGCATTTGTAGTAGATGAACGTGGGGACAGCTGATATCTGAGGGGCTTTCAGCATTCAGGCAAGTCTTAGCCACCTTCTTTGTGGCTACAGGCCACAGAGGTAGGTGAAAACAGTTTCTTTGGAAGCACTCCAGCAGACCCTGCAGAGGGCATGTCCTGAAAGTTCCTGAGATTCCCAGCAGCTTCTGGGTGGGCTCTTGAAAACCCCTAACTTTGCTATTGAACGTTCACAGACCACAGAGTCCTTGCCCTTTATCCCCAAGGCTTTCCAATTATTTAATAAGCTTCTCATTCCCTTTATGCAACATTCAAATTTAGAATTTATAAACTGCAGCTTGTTTTCCTGATAAGGTAAACAAGTACAGATACAGGTAGGAACCAGTTAAAAACAAGAGATCAGATTTTATAAAACCCTATGGTTAAAACTGGTATAGTGGTTAAACATGCCAGTGTTAGCACCATCATTTACAAGTAATTTTAGGTAAGTTATTTAAGCTTTCTGTGCCTCAGGTTCATCTGTATAAAATGAGGCAAAATAATATTTACCTTTCAGGATTATTTGTGGGGATTAAAAAAATCTTGTATGGATAAATACTTAAAATTGTGCTTAGCATATGCTAAGCAATCAATAAGCATTGTTTATTCTTATCAGTGGTTCCATGAACAGCTTTTCTGATGGGGACACTCAATTCCCTGGTGTCTATTTTCCCACTACACTAGTGCCTGAGTGTGTAAACTATAGCTCAGACTGGACTGCAAATCACCTGTAGTTCTGGGTGCTTCACTGGTAGGAGGCAGACACCATTCTACTTCTCTAAGGCCTTACCAAGAGTTAGATCAATCCTTTCTTTTTTTTTTTTTTTAATTTTTTTTTTCAACGTTTATTTATTTTTGGGACAGAGAGAGACAGAGCATGAACAGGCGAGGGGCAGAGAGAGAGGGAGACACAGAATCGGAAACAGGCTCCAGGCTCTGAGCCATCAGCCCAGAGCCCGACGCGGGGCTGGAACTCACGGACCGCGAGATCGTGACCTGGCTGAAGTCGGACGCTTAACCGACTGCGCCACCCAGGCGCCCCTAGATCAATCCTTTCTAAGGCAAGCCTTCAATCACTGATATTAGGTAGACCTAAATGACAATTGCATATCCTTTGTTTAGAACGAGAAGTGGCTTTGACTTTCTCTAAGTCATTCCCATGTAATTAAATACATGAAGAACAAGAACAACAACAAAGCTGCGATAGCTGGTTGTGCTTCACAGCTTTGAACATTTAGTGCGTAAAAGGTCAATGAAGTTGAGGCTGATCTGGATGGATGCTTCCCCACTATAGAGGATGCTGTGATGTTGGCAATGAACTCAAAGGGGCCAGATCTCTGGTTAAGAATGTTGATTTATTGATCGAATTTCATGGCTTCAGCTTTCCCCTTTGTATTGGAGACTGCTTTATGGGTAAAAAAAAATAATTCTCAATACATTTCAGATAGAAAAAGAAGAAATTTGAATTCAGTCATCTGTTTGTGAATCATGAATCAGTTATATAGTAGTGACTTGGCCTTTATCAAACATGCAATATCTTAAGACTCTATTCATCTATAAGATAACTACTACTACTACTATTGGCTTCCTAGGACTTGCCTTACTTAAGAGAATACATATCAAATCCTTATCACACTCCTGGGCACATGCTATTCTATTATCACTATTCTACCCTTCACTATATTTATTTTGTCACACATTGGCAAAGCACAGGGAGCCAGTTAGCCTCCCCGATTCAAAGCCACATAACAAAATGATGAATACCAAGTCATCATGAACATATTGGCTCTAATTTAGTTTCCATTCCCATTGCCCTAGGACCATACTGGCTTATGTTAAGTTATCTCCATTTTCCAGTAGACTCATCTCTCTCACCACAAATAGAATTGCTAAGTCTGGGTTGAGCTATCACATGACTAAAGAGATTTTTTGCTTTCCTAGGACATACTTGAGATCTGGGTTGGACAAACTCATCTAAAAGGATTAAAGTGACCAAGCAGATGTGAGTCATGCCTCCTTTCTCCTGAAGCATCCAACTCTGAGAACAGAAAAGAGCACATGCTGTGATTCCTATTAAGAATATTTAAGACCCTCTTTTAGTGGGCCACCTTGCACCTGATTCTTACTTTGTGTTGGATGACTGCTTTGACATCCTTTCCCACCATGTAATTTTCCCCAATATTTGTGATATCTCCTTTTGAACATACTTCTTTTATCTTTATTTTATTGTTTTTTTTCTCATCAATATTTATATCTCCTTTCTGTTACCTGTGCATGGTTAAGCTTCTGTCTCTTTATTATCTATCCAGTAGGCATCAAGATAAAATTTAATTTTCACTCAATCTCATACCAGCTTTGTGCCATTTAGCGTAATTCAACCACCCTGCAGTTGCAACCTTACTACCCATGTTGGAACAGGAAGATGTCAATGGCTGTAGCCTTGAAAATAAACATACCATATTAAAGCTAAAAGGAATTTAAAGACCTATAATTTGGAAGCTAAGAAGCCTCAGAGTAAAGAAGGTAAGCCACCTCCCCAGAAGCACAGAGTTGGCTGTCAGCAGCAATACCCACAACTGAGCTACCTGACATCTAAGCCACATGACTTAAGAAAAACTATGCTGGGTACAAAAGTGAGGCTTTATGGGAACTTGTGGGACACCAAAACTCAGGATAGACTATTTCCTCTTGGATGGAGTGGATGTGCCTGGGTTTCTTTACTTGGTTCCCTCCTAAGAGAGGGGAGTTGGACACCTGGCCAGGATAAAGAAATCAGGCAAAACACAGAAATGTTCTCAGAAGCTTAAAAGCAGACTTCTTCCTTCTGCATCAGATTGATCTACATCCAGGATCTTACAAACCAAAAATGTAAACTTTCTATGTTATCTTGATATCTTGGTTTTTTTTTTAATTTTCTTTTTCAACGTTTATTTATTTTTGGGACAGAGAGAGACAGAGCATGAACGGGGGAGGGGCAGAGAGAGAGGGAGACACAGAATCGGAAACAGGCTCCAGGCTCTGAGCCATCAGCCCAGAGCCTGACGCGGGGCTCGAACTCACGGACCGCAAGATCGTGACCTGGCTGAAGTCGGACGCTTAACCGACTGCGCCACCCAGGCGCCCCTTGATATCTTGTTTTAAATATCATGACCTGATTTCTTCTCCTGTGATGCAGTTTCCTCCCTCCTTCCCTTCTTTCTTCCCTCCTTCCTTCCTTCCATCCATTTGTCTGTCCTTCCTCCTTCTCTCTTTTCTTCAATCCTCCTCTCTTTCTTCCTTCCTTCCTCCCTCCCTCCCTCTTTTCCTTTCTTATCACTCCCTCTTTCCTCTCACTGCTTTTATTGAATCCATAGTTTGGTTTCGCCCTACCAGTTTACAGCTGGTAAACTAACTCTTACAGGTGAAGTGGCTTTGAACCCCAAGATCTAGCTCCTTGTAAGGGCCATGGTATGAGGGTTCATGGGGTTACAACAAAGACAAAGTCAACATTAAGAATAAACAAGAACAAGAACTACTTCAAAAATTAATGAAAAGCTATGGAATTAACTTAAGCCACCCATGCCAAGCTATTTGCAGCCTTTTTGAATAAAAACTGCCTCTTGTATTTGGGAGAATTTCACAGGTTTTTATTTGCCTTCCATTTTTAGAACTAACAACAAAGACAAGGACTGCATAGGCTGAAATTGACATAAAGAGTAGGAAGAGCAAGTTTCTTGACTGAAACCCTTTTCCAGGGACTGGTAGCCTATTTTATTTTCAGGTATTTATAGGTTCATAGGCAAGAGACCAGCTGTTCATGTGGTTGAGCCTGAGGCAGAGGCGAAAGATATCCCCAGTGTTGACTGGCAATAGGTAAATCACTTAACTACACCTAGTGAGTCACTTAGACTTCCTGGGCTCCCGTGGAATCACTCGTAAAATAGGATTTCTTTTAGGTTAGCTTCCATGGTTATTAGGTGCTAACATTTTGCAAATAGCAAATGCAATATGAAGAAAATGCATTTTGACTCCTATCTGTCTGCAATCTCTTTCATCTTTGTCTTTGGAATTCCTCTCTCCATGGGTAGCGATGCATTCCACCTACAGCAACACACATTCCACCCATGATGACATTGATTTCCCGGAATACTATTAAAACAATCAAGGGATATTTCTGGGCCAAAATGACCCAAGTCATTCAGATTTTTAAAAACTTACACACAAACACACACAGACATACGTACACCCAACACATCTTTTTGGTGACTGTACAATGCAAGAAACTAATAATAGGGTTATATTGGATTTAGGTTATATACTTAATGGCCCCCAACTCTTGGAGTTAGATGGATTGGCTTCAAAAGCCAGCAGTCTCTTCTAAGATTCATGACATTTGGCAAATCTCTTAAACTCCACAAAACTTATTTTCTTTGTTTGCAAAAGGGGATGCTAATTATAGCATCACACAGGATTATATATATGATTGAGATAATAGTTTAAAAATGCAGCATCTGATTCATGGTAAGGCTCTAATGAATGTTTGCTATTATATATATATATATATATATATATATATATATATATATATTAGCATACTAATCATTTTCACAGTTTCATACTCTACTAGAAAATTAATCAATAATGGTTTTCTTTTGCTTCTTAGTACTGCTAAGAATTTGGGTTGTTTAAATTTTGGGGGGATAGATGTATCATTGCTATAAATATCTATACATTAAATATTGTTCTCTGTTAAATTAATCTGCTTGAGGGATATACAAGCTGGAAACATAGGACTTAATGGCATTGAGTTTTTTATGGACCTTCTTACGAGTTGTGAAATTCTTCTCCAGGGGAAAGTAAGCCAGTTTACAGACAGCTGTATGATATTACTAAATCTCTTTTCTCATAGACACACTAACATTCTTCTTTTTTAATTATTTTTATTTAATTATTATAGAAGGATCAGCATAAAATCATAACAAAAATATTTGGATTTGCCTTTATCTACTAATAGAATTGGGTTTTTGTTGCTGTTTTCCCAAGATAAGATTAGCATTTCTTCCTGGTTAGTTCATTTTTCTTGACCCATTAGGGAACTACTTAATGTTTTAAAGCAACATGTGATATTCACCATCTCAAAAGACTCTCCCAGGCTAGGTCCCATTCCAACATGCCCATCTTTGTAATCACTGGGCATTTCTTTGCCTACAACTATGGAACGAAACTAAAACCATTCTCAAATATTAGGTACCATGGGCTACTTTTTCAAAAATTTGAATACATTTAGGGTGACAGAAGACAAGAGAAGGAAGATATTATCAGAGTTTCAATGTAACTATAATTTGCAATCCTTTGTTTGGATATAATGATACCTTTTGATTCTCCCCATTTCCAGATTTCCCATTTTGGCCCATAGACATTGGTACTCCACTTTCTGTCCCCATCCATTCTCTCTAATGGAGGAAGAATAACATGAAACTGGTGATTTGGAGAGAGATGCTGACTGAGCTTGAGCACCCCATGGCCCCCTGTGCTCATTTTCTCCCTGCAGGATCAGACTCAGGTGCACCCATTGCTCCTCTGCACGAGAAGCTTAGCAAGGCAGACTCTAACCCTACAGCTTTAGGTGAAGAACTTCAATTCTGGTGGGGCCATGACTCTCATTACCAGTAATAAAGCAGTTATGTTTTATTTCAACCTACCTAGCTCCTGTGCTCTATTTCTTATTTGATTTGGAATTCACGAGAGAAGAAAGAAGTATCATTCACTGGGCATCCAAAGGCCCAGACAGCTTAGTATTTGTAGTCATTAAACATCAAGGATACACAGTCACACTACCTGGTTCAACCACTAACATGCTTCTTGCTAGCTGGGCAAATGGCAAGTTATATGGCTTCTCTGAGTTCCAGTTTCTTCATCTGTACAGGGAAGATAATAATTATACATACCTCAAAGAACCCTTGAAAGTGGAGATGGCAAACTATGGTTCACTTGGACCAATCTAGTCCATTGCTTATTTTTGTAAATAAAATTTTACTGAAATATAGCCATGCCTATATATTTACATATTTTCTATGGCTACTTTCATGCTACCACAGTAGAGCTGAGCAGTTGCAAAAGAGACCATATGGCCCACAAAACCTAAAATATTTTCTGTCTCTTTACAGAAAAAGTCTGCCAACCCTTGGTTTAAAAGATAAAACAAGGAGAGGTATGGCTGCAAAATGCATAGCACTGTACATGAAAAGCATAAATGTTTATTATGTTTTAGCTGTTATTATCTATAAAAGACAGGATGTCTTAGTGATCAAGAGTACTGGTTCTTTACCAAGATGACCTGGTTCAAATCCCAGTTCTACAATTTACCAACCCTGCCATTTTAGTCAAGCTACATAGTCTTTCTGAGTCACAATGTATTCATCGGTACACGGAGATAATAATGCCTACCTTGTATGGTTACTGAAATGTTTAAATGAGATTATACAGGCAAATTGCTTAGGAGAGTACATCATCACCACAACTGTCATTGATTTCCTCCTACAGAATTCCAAAATATGAACTTATTTTTAATACTAGTTCATTGATAGTATTAAATCTCAATTCATATTTTCACTCAGAAAATATTAAGTGACCATCCTGAGACAGTCAGAGTGTATCCAGAGATGCATATAACTTTTCATATCCTACCTCCTTAGCTTCCCCAACTCTGTGCTCTTGGATAAAAGCAAAAATACTCTGAATTCTTGAGGAAAAAAACACCATCTAAATCAGGTTACTTCACATAGAGGAACTATCAGCATCCAGTTAGACTACACAAGATTTTAAAGACTATCCAAAGCCTGGATTATCATGCAATTATGAGTCTTGACAGAGTTCTCAGATGAGTAAACAAGCGATGACGAAATAGAAGTTGAAAGACAAGGAGGGAAGAAACATAACAACGGGGTGGGTGGAACGTTCTGCAATGTACAAGGAGACAGACACCTCCTCAGTCAGCTGACAGAACAATTTTCACTTTGGATAACGACCAGCCATGAGAAACAGAAGCCAGCCTGACACAGAAAATTCAAGAAAAATGGAATCTCTGAAACACTGAATGAAAAAATTACAGGTTAAAATGGAACAAGAACTCGCTGTATTACAAATGTGAACAAGAGAAGCTGATGAGAGAAAAGGAAACAGAAGCAATGAAATCAAAACACATTATCAGCAAAGAGGAGAGTCATGCCACAGAACATTAAATCTGTGAGGACAGGGGCGCCTGGGTGGCTCAGTGGGTTAAGCGGCCGACTTCGGCTCAGGTCATGATCTCGCAGTCCGTGAGTTCGAGCCCCGCGTCGGGCTCGGTGCTGACAGCTCAGAGCCTGGATCCTGTTTCGGATTCTGTGTCTCCCTCTCTCTCTGCCCTCCCCCATTCATGTTCTGTCTCTCTCTGTCTCAAAAATAAAATAAATGTTAAAAAAATAATAAAAAAAAAAATCTGTGAGGCCAAACAGTTTCCAGAACTTGGTGAATGGGAATGAAGAAAAAGGATGATAAGGGGAGAAGAAAAGACAGATACGGAGGTTGGGAAGCAGATATCAAATATTCCAGAGAAGGAAAAATGACGATTTGGGATGGAATCACTGCCACCTGGTAATGGAAAGGCGTGTCATAAGGTGACCAAGTGTTCAGATTCAAATCAATCAAAAGGACCTAAATGTAACATAAGGAATATAGTTGATGTAGACATAGAATGTTTGTGTTAGTGAACAATGAAAACCAGTACAACTATTCAGGCGGGAGAAACAGGGGGTATGCAGAGGACAGTCAGGCTGAGGACTGTGAGATTAAACGGCAGAGTAAGCCATGCCTACATGGTGCAGTCAAACCTCCAGGCAGGCACAATGGGATTCCTGTGTAAAGGAGACAGAGATTCACATATATATTAATATGCCAAATACCCTTGATTTACTTTACCAAAAAAAAAAAAAAAAAGCTTTTTTTTAAAGGTATTCGCTAGCAAAACTGTGAGATGAATCAACATGGAGAAAAAATAATGGGGACATAACCGTACAGAATGGATAAAAATGAGCAATGCAAGTAATTAAACAAAATTGAATTTTACAGTGATTTGAATATGACTATAAGGCAATCTAAATGTCACAGATACTTCTCATACAGGATAAGAGGAACAGAAAAATAATATCTTTGTTTCAAACAAATGGGAAACAAACGGGTTTTATAGACCATTTGTGTATGTTCAAGATGTTCAAGGACAAACCCTAGGAAATTTGAAGTGTTCCACATGATACAGCAATATACACCAAGCACAGATTTTACTCACTCAGAACTATAGGCACAAGCCCCCTCAATTCATATTAAAAACATCAATGTCTGTGATAAAATGATATTTTAGATCATAGCAAAATATAGTTTCCTTTGATTTTCAAGGATGGATGAAGATTAGAGAGTCTGTTATCATAATTTAAGACTTTATTAATTCATTAATTCATTAATGAATTCATTATAATTCATATAATTCATTAATTCATTAATAATCATTTTTATAGATACAAAAAAATTGATAAAATTCATCATCCAATCTTGATTTTTTAATTAATAAGCTAAAAAACTAATTTATAAAGAAGACATTGAGCATTAATATCAAAACAACAGACATTTTACTTAATGTTCAAATGCTTAGGGTCATTCTCATTTTAAAGTTAGATTGACAGCAAGGATATCCATAGAATCACCATACTTTTTTTTTTTTAACTTAAAAAATTTTTTTAATGTTTATTTTTGAGGGACAGAGAGAGAGACAGAGTGCGAGCAAGGGAGGGGCAGAGAGAGGGGAGACACAGAATCTGAAGCAGGTTCCAGGTTCTGAGCTGTCAGCACAGACCCCAACATGGGGCTTGAACCCATGAAAGGCAAGATCATGACCTCAGCCAAAGTCGGACACTTAACCAACTGAGCCACCCAGGTGCTCCTTTTTTAACTTTTTTTTTTAAGTTTATTTATTTTGACAGAGAGACAGAGAGAGTGACGAAGGGGCAGAGAGAAGGGGAGAGAGAGAATTCCAAGCAGGCTCCACACTGTCAACGCAGAGCCCAATCTGGTGCTGGAACTCACAAACCGTGAGATCATGACACTTAACCAATGGAGCCACCCAGGCGCCCCTAGAATCACCATCCTTAAATAATGTTTTCAAAACTCTAGCCAAGATTATAAATTAAAAATAAAATAGATATCACATCATGGTGATAACCACTTAGAAAAATATGGGTAAAAGACCCTTTTAAGAGTAACAAGAAAATTTTAAATATTAAGCTTAAAAGCCTATGATCATATATCCAGGAATCACATGAAAGGGTACAAAAAGAACCCCTACAATACTTTCTTTGTGAACATGAAAGAAGATCTAAGTAAGAGGAACAAAACACCAGATTTTGAAAAAGCAATATAGGCAAACAGTCAATAGACCAAAAAATCTATAATTTTAATGCAGTTTGAATTTAAATCACAGTGGTTTCATTTTTGGCAGTTAACGACTCATTATAGGCTTCATCAGTGAAAATAAAGAAGAGAAAATAGCAAAGCACATTTTTAAACAAATATTAATGAGGTGGTGCTTGTAGCATTATGTATTTAAGTTACATGGCTACAATATTAAGGACTATGTGCTCCTGGCAAACAGACTAATGAAACAGAATATAACATCAAGAAAATATACCCAGGTACACACATGTATAAATGCTATTTAGCTAACTGACATTACTAACCACTGATGAAGGATGGATTATTTAGTAATTTCTAGGGCAAATGATTAGTAATACAGAAATATAAAACTATTCAATGGTAAAAAAAATGGAAAAGAAATTATAATATGTAAATAGCCTTATTATAAACTTATGTACCTCAGTATAGTAACAGATAACACATTTTTACAATAAATTATTATTTAACTAATTATTTGAATTATGAATTATTCGTTATTATACCGAGATAGGAAGGTTATCAAAGCTAAAATAAACAAAGAAAAAAATGGATGCACATATCCACAAAAAACAAAAACATCCAAATTCAACTCATTTTCACCTAAAAATGGCAAAGATTTCAATGCAAAAGCAACTGGTGTGTCTAGAAAATATGTAGGAGAAAATCTAAATGGCCTTGGGTTTGGTGATGACTCTTTAGATACGACACCAAAGGCACGATCCATGAAAGGAATAACTTATGAGCTCAATTTCATTAAATGTAAATACTTCTGCTCTGGGAAAGATACTGCGAAAGAGAATGAGAAGACAAGTCACAGACTGGGAGAAAATATTTGCAAAACACACATCTAATAAAGGACTATTATCCAAAATATGCAAAGAGCTCTTAAAATTCAGTAAGAAGAAAATAACCTGATTAAAAAATGGGCCAATGACCTTAATGACACCTCACTAAAGAAGATAGACATAAATCTGGTAAATAAGCGTATGAAAAGATGTTCCACATGGCATGTTGTCAGGAAAATGCAAATGAAAACAATCAGATATCATTGTACACCTATATGAATGGCCGAAATCCAGAACACTGACACGGCCAAATGTTAGTGAGGATATGGAACAGTACAAACTCTCATTTGCTGCTGCTGGGAATGCAAAATAGTACAGCCCTTTCAGAAGATGATTTGGTGGTTTCTTACAAAACTAAACATGCTCTTACCATACGACCCAGCAATCACACTCCTTGGTATTTACCCAAAGGAGCTGAAAAACTTATGTCCCCACAAAATAGGTATACAGATGTTTACAGCAGCTTTATTCATAATTGCCAAAACTTAGAGGCAGCCAAGATGTCCTTCAGTGGCTTGAATGGATGAATAAACTGTGAATCATCCAGACAATGGAATATTATTCAGTGCTAAAAAGAAATGAGCTATCAAGCCATGAAAAAGACATGGAGGAAACATACATGCATATTTCTAAGAGAAAGAAGTCAATCTGAAAAGGCTATGTACTATATGGTTCCAATTATACGGCATTCTGGAAAAGGTACAACTAGGGAGACAGTAAAAAGATCAGTGGCTGCCAGGGGGTAGTGGGGAAAGAGTAATGAATAGGCAGAGAGTACAGAGGATTTTTAAGGCATGGAAACTACTCTGTATGAAATTATAATGGTAGATACACTTGTCCAAATCCACAACTATAGAACACCAAGAGTGAACCCTAAGGTGGACTTTGGACTTTGGATGATAATGATGTGTCAGTGTCAGTACATCAATTGTCACAAATGGACCACTCGGTGGGGGATGTTGATAACAGGGGAGGCTGTGTGTGTCTGGGGCAGGGTGTAGATGGAAAACCTCTGTACTTTCAATTTTACTGTAAAGCTAAACCTATTCTTAAAAATGAAGTCTATTTTTAAAAAAAGAAAGAAAACCAGTGTTCAGAAAGTTACAGAAAAGGGACCTCTCATACATTGTTGTTAAGGATGTTACATATTTGTTTAGATGAAAAAAGTAATCTAATTTTACCAAAACATTGACAACAGTTCTCTATTAAAAGTAGGGTGATTAAAGTCAGGTATATGTTATTTTTTTGTGTGCTCTCCAAAATATAATTTAATATGATTTACCAAAATACAATTTTTTTATATAATTGAGAAAGGCAAAACTATTTTTAAATAAAAATCAAGTACCTTTTAATTATTAAAAATATAATTATGTTCTCTAAAGTCTATGACAGATTTTTATTTGTTTAGTCTTGCCTCATCAAACTAAAGAGAGGACAAAATGAACTTGTCCTGATGCTCGGGGGAGCCCAGGTTCATGTCACAGGACTATCATTTGGGAGAATAAACTAGATATGGAGCTATAGCCAGGCACAGCTCAGAAATTCTGAGCTCTCTCTGTTATTAATGGAGGGACAAGTGGAGATAGGGGAGCTCAGCTGAGAAAGGCAAGAGGCATTGGAGGGATACAAATCGAGATGAACAGTGGCTGACTCGGCAAAACTGTTAAGTGACTTTGCAAAAGACCTGTCACAATGGATAAACGGCGCCTCCTGAAGAAACAGCTTAGCATTCCTGCAATGTGCGCGCAATTATTTCTGGGGATAAGACTGAGAAAAAGGAGGAAGGAAGAGGAGAGGAAAGATCAAAAGACGCCTTAAGGAGTCTGCAGACGTTTTTTAAATGAGCAACGGGGAAGGAGAGAAACTGTAAAAGACAAACCAAAACAAAGAGCTCAATGCACCATACTTCTTTTTACGCTTCGGCCACTGGGCAAACATCCACCATTTCTGCTCTTTCTCTGCCCATGAAAAATGGTAAGTTTCTCTGTGGATGTTGACTACACTCTACTTGTTTTTATGGTAAATGAAGTGTGAAAACTATTGTCAAAAAACCATGGTGTTTGCAGCATAAGGCCATATTTTGTCTTCCCTGCACGTTACTCCCGGGGTTAACACTTTCTATGGGGGCCTAAGAGATTCCAAATACGATGTCCTCAGATTTCTTTACAACTGACTTTTAGGCAAAAACCCACCCTTCTTTTCCCCCTAGTATTTCCTTCTGTGCAACTAAAAAAGAATCTTCCCAAAGTATATAACCCTGTTATACAGAGCACACCCAGGGAAACATCGGTGGGGAGGAGGGTGGCTGAAATCTCCTCTTTAAAGCATACGGAGGGTAGTGTTGACAAACATTAGTTATGCTCTTTGTATTATAGTAACATCCCTGTTGCTAACAAAATCCCTAGGATTTGCTCCATTCTGCTGATTACTAGAGCTCATGACTGAGCCCTATTTATCAGAAACTAATCAAAGGTACTCAAACAGCCTGTTGCTGATTGCAAACCAGTGGGTTTTATTTTAAGTTCCCCTCCGTCATCCTTTAATGAATACACCCTTATTGGCTCCAATAAGGAGCCAATATCTTGGTCAAGATATTTTCAGGGTGATTTTCCTCTCAATCATGCAGTTTCCAGGTCCTTTGGGCAGGAACCATAGTCTGTTTTGGTCCAACTGCCTCAGTGAATAGGAGTGGATTAAGTCAATAACAACGTTTGGGTGAAACAGGCAAATTCCATCCCACTGCTTGCCACCAAACTCCATGCCTCTTGAATGTAGTGTACACCTACTTAAAACACACACATGAATCACATCCTATGTGTAGTATCCTGCCCTGGAGCTGCACCAGCCTAAGAAGGGCCAGAGGTCAGGGAAGACTTTAAGCTTTAGAACCCTTGGGATGGTTGCAACTGAACAATTAATAATCAGGAGTGTTGGGATGGCATGGAAGAATAAGTAATATAATCTTCTTATGATAACCCACATGGCAGCTATTGTATTTGGAGCTCGACACCAAATTCTTTAGACTTGAATTAGAAGAGGCACTTCTTTGATAGATTTCTTCTTGTTCCAGTTTACAGGCAACTAATCCTCACTGCATTGGATCAAACAGACGGGCACAATCAATTCAGGGAAAGCAAGCAATGCCAGGTCTGCTCAATCTTCTCTCAATGAGCAGCAGAGAAGAAAGTGGGGGGATAGGAAAGAAAGAAAGAAAATTCAGGCATGCCTGCACCCAAGATAGCTTAGCAAAAGATGAAAAGACAAGATGAAATATATATCCTGGCAGGTAGAAGTGCTTGCTGTCAGAGGGAGAGGCAGAAACACCACAGTGATGCCAAACACACCAAGCCTTGGGGCGCTGAGGGGTGTTGAAGGGACTGGGGGCAGATGGCAGTGGTGGTGATGTCAAAACAAAAGAAATCAGGGGCAGCGTCTCTAGGGAGGAAAGAAGCCTGGATTTACTTAGGTCCCCATAGTCTATGATCTATAGCACAGTATGACGAGCAAGTTAATTACTGCATTTAGGTAATTAAGTCTCAGAGAAACCAGTATCTTCCAAAGTAAAATTAATTTACACTGCTAGATCATTTTAGGCTTGACTGGCCATTTGGTGAGAAGTCACACTGGAACCACAGCCTAACAATGGCAGGAGGAAAATGAATGAAAATGCACTAGAAATAAAATGGCACCTGTATTAATGGCTTTCTCTCTGCTTTTGGACATGAAGGACATGATGAGATGCTTCCTCATTCACCAGTAGGTACTTCCTCCTCCAGTAGCTCAACACCCCATCCATTCCCTGGCTCAAAATATGGGCAATGACTTAGTCTTCTTTGACTCCTCTGACTTTTCTTGGTCCTCTCTGCTCTCATATGGCTATTATATCTTCCTTTCTTGCCCCTAAATCTATTTTTGTCAAGTCTAAAATATTTGTCCAGAGTAAAAGGCATCAAAAAGGCTCATATGGATAATGGTTCCCTCTCTCTTGATTCATTAATGTTCCTCACAATCCTTGGAAATCTGTCATTCCCCTGCCATGGCTGTGAGTCAGGGTCTCCAGGCAAATGTATTAATCATCTTCAGGTGGTTCTTCTCATCATCTGAGAAGGAACAGTGCTATTTAAGAATGGGGAGAGGATACATTTCTTGTCCCCAAGTTCCTAAATATTGGCAGTGAGATTACCTTTATTTGCCGAGTAACAGGCTCCCAAATGATGCCTGAATAAATATAAACACATTACTGGCAGGCATAAGTATATGTAGATGCACATGTGTGTTGCTAAGCTGCATCTTCTTTATCACAAGCAAAATTTATTAATAATGCATGTTTTTAACTACATGTTGACTTATATATTCATTTATGTGTACAAGTAGGCAGCATCCTCCCTGTGTTCAGTAAGAACACAGGGAGTGAAGAACACAGGAAGTGAGAATGACCCTGAGTCTGGGTCCAGTAGACTGTGACTGCCCCTACTTTCAATTGGCAGCTCCTCCATATTTTGTCCTTGTCAAAGACCCATAGGACCACATGGCTTTCATTTCTGAGATGTGCTGTGATCGGAACACCAAGGTCCAAATTCCCCTCACACCCCTGTGAGCATCTTACCGCTGGAGGTGGTGGTCCAGAGCCTCTTCCTCAGCATTCAGGAGAGTTGCTGCACAGGTCAGGAGCTGATGACTACAGCTTACAGATTTTAGTTCCAAGATGAGGAGACCCAAACAGAACATGGCTCCCATCTCCTCCAGTTCACTGGTTCCAAACTGTAGACCCTGCCAGGTAAACAAAACTATCAGCAGAGACTATGTAATGGAAACTGAGTAAAGACAATTTTTGAGATCCAGAGTGAGGGCTTCTGGACACTCGCCTATCACAGAAATTGAGAATTGATAGTATTTATCAGTCACTATCCAATGTGCTTTGTTGGATGCTTTGTGGATTGGTGATTCTCAGTCTGCATTATGTGTCATTCAAGGTTTCCCAGAAAGACCCCCAAGGCAATAATGAGCTGGCAGGGGTCCTGGAGGGCAAAGGGGTGGATAGAGTTCCCGGAGTCACTTCCCTTAGTTCAGTCAAAGCAGCAATGCCTCTATCTGTATTTTAAATTAAAAAAAATTTTTTTGATGTTTATTTTTGAGAGAGAAACAGAGTGTGAGGCGGAAGAGGGGCAGAGAGAGAGGGAGAGACAGAATTCAAAGCAGTCTCCAGGCTCTGAGCTGTCAGCACACAGCCCGATGCAGGACTCAAACTCATAAGTGGTGAGATCATGATCTGAGGCAAAGTTGGACACTCAACCCACTGAGCCACCCAGGCGTCCCTCTTCTATATGTATTTTAAAAAGGGTTCTACTGTTGAAACAAAAGTTTGTGAACAATTGTACTAAAATCCCTTTCTCTCCCGTAAATCTGTCAATCAGTGAGAAGAATTAGGGGGATCCTTCATATACAAATACCAGAACTTAAAAACAACACCAACATCTGTTTAGCACCACTTATTCATTCGTGATGAGACAGTACATGAAAGCAAAGCCATGATGCATACTCATGCTATTATACCATGAAGTGACATATAATAATAATAAACAACCTTACAGAGCATTTACTAGGTACCAAATACTGTTTGAGCCCTTTCACATGCACTAACTCAATTAATAGTTACCAAAGTCCTATCACATAGGTATTGCCATTTCATCACAGAAGGAGATTTAAAACCATGGAGCTGATACTTTATCCATGACCTCACAGCAATAGAGTCTAGACTCGACTGCTCACCAAAGTGTTATACTTAGATTAGGAAGGACTCTATTATGTGATGAAGTATAAAGTGCATGGTTTTCGAAATTAGATAGGGATTGGTTTTGAATCCTGACTTCAATATTTTCTGATTGTGTGATCTTGGACTTAATGAACTCTATTAGCCTTGATTTTCTCATCTGAAAAATGAGATCATAATTCTTCCCTCCATATATTTAGACATGCAGTGACAAGGAATATTTGAGGGTGCACATAAAAGTACTGGTCAATATCAGCTCAATTTCTCTTTCTTTATTCCTAAATATGTTTTTAATATGACAGAATTCAATGTGGTCCTGAGTTCTTTATGTTTATAAACACATTTCACTTAAATAAAAGGGTATCAAAAGTTGAATATTATTTCTTAAATAGATTTTCATATCCAAATAGCAGTGATACAGAAGACAGAGATGTGATAGTAAATATTTAAAAAAGACTGGTCATAAGTATCACAAGGAAAAACAAAATTCCAAACTAGGAAATCATCAGGCTCACCAAAGAATTTCTAGGTAAAAGGATAAAAGAAAGTAGAATGTCTATTTCAGCTGTTTGACAATTTGATTTGCTGCATGTTTAGACACCTGTTTTCCTAAGGAAAGGAGACACTGCTTCAGAATTAAGGGAAATCTGCTCCTCCATAAACAACAGCAATGGGAGGGGAAGACAGATGCTTAACAAGTTATTTTTCTTAAGTCAATAGAAAAGATCACTGAACAAAGAGAGAGAGAAATCTGTCTCTTTCCACGAACTAAAGTTCTAAGGTCTCATTCTTCCCCTGCACCCTGTTTTCCTACGTGCTTTTCTTTATTCTAGAATGGCCAGTTGGATGGGGAGTTATGAAGCAAAGGCCATGCCCTCCTCCTCAATCAGCCACCTCACTGGTGGCAAGAAAGAGTAGACAAGGAGAATATGAACAAAAATCCAGCCCCTCAGGCACGCAGCACGCCTGACACCTATGTGTAACCCTAGCGTCTAGCAAAACACATAACAGGTCAAAAAAGGGACAAGTCCTTGAGGGCAACAAATCTCATAGCATGAGCCATATTGCTGGGTCAAGGGCAACACCTTCACACCAGTCAACTTCTGTAAACAATGGCCCAAATGACAGCATTTTTATAACACAAAAACATTTCTGTATCCCAAATATTGATCTGTTTATCTCAGGCAATGGTTGGTATCATGAAAAAGACTTGCCAGAAGAAACGGACTATTTATTGGCTGTAAGGTCTCGAGCAAATCACTTATTCCATTTTGCTCTCCATTATGAATCTCTCTTTACTACTCTACTCTTTTCACTCTCACACAGTACACACAGTATCAAAAATATTTGTTTATATGGAGAGTCTCCTCTCACTTCCCACACCCAGCCTGGAAATGAAATCCTCAAAGGCAAGAACTGAGCAGTGTCTGCCTCTTTACATTCCTGGCATAGAGCACATAGCCTGTTATATAGCTTATCCTCAATATATAATAATGGATAAGCAATGGCTCTACAGGGATAGATATGGAGAGGCTTGGATGAATTGTCTCTTGGATTTGTCAAGTGGAACTTCACTTTTTTGCATAGCAAGTATATGAATGTCTTTAATTATGTTCTCCCACTGTCAAGTGTCATGAGGATTTAAATACTTTATTTTAGTTTTGCTTCAGGAGATGCATTCACATCTCTGGATATGATCCAGAAAACAGGTAGATAAAATTTAGAAATTCTGATATCTACTTTGGTCAGTTATCACAGGTTCTCAGTAACAAGTTTATAAATAAAGCTGGCTTTGGGTTTGTTTAAAAGTGAGGCTTATTGAGGCACCTGGGTGGCTCAGTTGGCTAAACGGCTGACTTCAACTCAGGTCAGGGTTCACCAGTTCGAGCCCCATGTTGGGCCCTGTGCTGACAGCTCAGAGCCTGGAGCCTGCTTTGAATTCTGGGTCTCCTTTTCTCTCTCTGCCCCTCCCCTACTCATGCCCTCTCTCTCTCTCTCTCAAAAAACAAAAACAAAAACAAAAAAACAAACATAAAAAACATTAAATAAAAAGTGAGCCTTGTTAAAATAGAGACCCAACTCTCCTCTCCCTGTAGGCTTATATGTGTTAATTAGGATGTTTTCCCCTACAGCCAGCTACAACAGGAAGACTGACTACAGTTGTTTAAACAAAAATTGAGTTTTATTTTTTTATGCATAATAAGTTGGGGGTGGGAAGTTCATGGCATTATTTCAGAGGCCTAAGAAAATCAGGACTCCTGTATCTGTCATTTTCTTGGTTTTCTGATCATGATTACAAGGTGGCTGCTGTAGCTCCCGCCAGCATATCAGCACTCAAGGAAGGAGAAAGGAAAATGGGGAAAGGAGGCACCAGCATATTTTTGCTTACATTTTCTTGGCCAGAGCTGTATAATAGAGCCAACTCTAGCTTTACAATGGTCTGGTAACTGAATATTTTAGATTGTTCAGTATCTTTAAAAGAGACAGGTAAGAGAAAAGTGTTAGAAATGAGTGCTGAATAATTTTTTAAAAAGCGGGGTGAAGCCTAGGTGGTTCAGTTGGTTGTGTCTGACTCTTGATTTCGGTTCAGGTCATGATCTCACGGTTCATGAGTTCAAGCCCCATGTCAGGCTCGGTGCTGACAGTGTGGAGCCTACTTGGGATTTTCTCGCCCTTTCTATCTGCCCCTCCCCCACTTGCACTGTCTCTGTCTTTCTCAAAATAAATAAATAAACTTTAAAAAAAATGAGCATTGGGTGAGCCAACAATATCTCTCACACCAATATGCATATACTAATGTTACTAGAAAGTATAGGTCTCTATCTATGCATCATGTTTGTAAGCAAATCTCACTGACACAATTCATTACATGTTTTTTAGAAACTTTTTGATCATCCACCTCAAAATAAGTTGAATTCACAAGTACATTTGACTCTGAAATTCTCTACTACCCTCATCATCACATAATTTTTAAATAGCATACATATGGGAAGAATATTTGTATTAATGCAGAAAATTACATATCGGTAAGGTAAACATAGCATCCACAAATGATGTTTAAAAAGTATAGATACTGGGGCACCTGGCTGGCTCGGTCAGTTGAGCATCAGACTCTTGATTTCAATTCAGGTTATGGTCCCAGGGTTGTGGGATTGAACCCCATATTGGACTCTGCACTGAGCATGGAGCCTACTTAAGATTCTCTCTCTCTCTCTCTCTGTCTGTCTCTCTCTTCCTGTCTCACCCACTCATGCTCTCATTCTCTAAAAGATAAAAAATAAATACAATACAATACAATACAATACAATAAAAGCACAGGTGCTGATAATTGGTGAGCAAAAGGAAAAAAGCAATAACCAAGCACAGAAAAACATTCTATTTTATTATGTAATAAAAATGCCTTTTACACCCAGAAAATTGATAGAAATATATTCAATCTTATAATCTATAGTGCTGACTCATGACAAAACTTGGTGCATATCAAAATACAATGCCATCTGATGTGATAATATCACTTCTAAAAACTTTTCCTGAGGGACGATTCAAAATAAAAGTGAAGCACAAGATACATATTATGTCAAAGTTATATGTAATAATCAAAATTTGAAGGAAATAAAGTGCTAAGTATCTAATAAGGAAGACAGCACTAAGGAAATTATAATGGAATAAATTTGATGGGCTATAATAAAACCATTAAAATGATTATTTTAATGGCCATTTAACAATATGGAAAATGCTTACGATTTAATGACAGGTGAGAAAAAAAGCAAAACACCAAGCATGTAATGATGTGATTTATGGTGACAATTTGGCAGTGAAAGCAGAGTGGTTACCCCCAATCCCACATACATGCTTCCCACCATTACTGCTGTGATTTGCCAATAAAAAACAGAAATCTGGAGGAGAGGTGTTATCAAGAGAACATCCACGGAGCAAAAACTGTTTAAAAAGCTACAGCATGCCAATAAATGAGTAGAATTCCCTACAGCAATTTGCAAGATCTTTTCTAGACCTTCCATATTCTGAAGTAGATCTAGATTTATTTTTATTTCTTTTATGTGTAATTTATTGACACTAAAGATTGGTGTCTCTCATCATCGCTTAGAAAAATGTAACCCAGTATCTCTTTGAGTATTGCCTCTCCCCATTCCTCATCAAGGAAAACAAAGATAAGCCTAATACTCCTATTAAACATATTTTTTTATTCTGTCCTCCATATCTCTTACCTTTACTTTTGTATTTTTTTATTTCTATCACTGTAATAAATTCTGAGTATCTTTTCATATCAATGTCTTATTTTCATACTTTGCTCTCCAGCTTTACTGAATCTTCTTTTTGATTCATTCATCTCAAAAACTGTCTCTGAAACACTATAAACATAGTTATTTTATATTCTCTCCCTGATTATTCCTGTATATACAGTCTTTGTGGGCATCCATCATTCGTTTGACTTTTCTGTTTAATGTCAATATTGTAGGCTTGTCTGCTCAAATATTTTATAAGCATCTGAAACTCTATATTCACATTTTCTTGAACTTGGAGAAACTCTTTGTGAATTTGGTTTTAATGCTCTTTGCTCCAGAGAGAACTTGTGCTTTCCTCCACTAGGTACTTGGGGACTACTGATCAGGGACCATTATAGGCTGAAGCTTTGGCTTGAGACCTGTAGGGCCATACTGTACCTTTAAATTTTGACCCCAAATATGTTTAAAGGAGGGTTTGTGATTAGAAACTATGAATGAAGGCTTTTCCTTGTTTGTCTGCTGTACCCAATGCCATGGCTAAAACTGTCAAGCAACCTCACTTTCTCGTTTTACACGTTGTGGGATGACTGGGGCTGTCATCCCTGAAAGTCCTGCCTTGGTGTGGTGGTCTTCAATTGGTCCTCAAATTTTGCACGGGCCTGTTTCCATCCTCAAACCCAAGTTATGAGTGGACAGGAATTAGTATCTGCCTCCAAAGATCTACAACATCTTCTGGCTTAGACTGTCTCTTTTTATGAAATTGGGGATCATCAAACACTCTCTAACACATACAAAGAGGGAAAATGTTACACCTGTGTACAAATACTGCAGGTAAAAGGATGGCTCTCTGAAACACCAAACAAATGTCTTTTTATGAGAAAGATTTACTGCCAGAAATGAGAAAAATCTGAGAAATTTCTTTTTTTTAATTAAAATATTTTTAATGTTTATTTATTTTTGAAAGAGAGAGAGAGCATGAGTGGGGGAGGGAAAGAGAGAGAGGGAGACACAGAATCCAAATCAGGCTCCAGGCTCTGAGCTGTCAGCAGAGTCCAATGTGGGCTTGAACCAACAAACCACGAGTTCATGACCTGAGCTGAAGTTGGAGGCTTAACCAACTGAGCCACCCAGGCACCCCAGAAATTTCTTAATTTTATTCTCAAAAAGGATTGAGAGTAGATTGCATTGGTAAAAGTACAGTGAAAGATATGAGAAAAGCTGAGAAGTAACTATACTATGGAGATGTAAAATACAATTTCTAAATTAAATGTTAAAAAGAGAGCGTTAACAGTTCTATGCAGAAAATATAATCCATTATGTATCAGACAACCTCAAGAAATTTCCCAATGTCTTAACGAAAAAATAAGATGAAATAATGACACACACACACACACACACACACATGAATCGTGTGTGTGTGTGTGTATATATATATATATATATATATATATATATATATATATTAGAGCAGATTAAGGAAAAGTGATCTACTCCCTTTTGAATTTCAGACTCAGTTTGTTAATCACCATAAAAGCCAAGAAGAAGGAAAAAGTAGAGAGAGGGGATGAGAAAAAGGGAGAACCATTCTGTATTTATTTATTTTTTTTAAAGTTATTTATTTATTTTGAGAGAGAGAGAGGGAGGGAGGGTCAGAAAGAGAGAGAGAGAGAGAGAGAGAGAGAGAGAGAGAGAATCCCAAGCAGGCTCCATGCCATCAGCACAGAGCCCAATACAGGGCTCAAACTCATGAACTGCAAGATCATTAACAGAGCCAAAACCCAGAGTCAGACACTTGACCACATGAGCCACCCAAGTGCCCCAGAACAATTCCATATTAAAAAAGAAAATCTGAGTCTACAGATCAAACAGTTTCAACAAATATATGAGATATAATTAATATAAAAAAGCAAAAAAAAAAAGGTATTGGGAACCCTATAAACAATCAAAATTAAATAACCTAAAATTTATTCCCACTCTTAAATATCAAAGACAATGAAGCAATGTGTATAGAATTGAGGAGAAAATTCTGTGCCCCAAAAATGTTGTGGATGTGTGAGGGGCCTGAGGGAGATAAACCCAAAGAAGAGCAGGCATCAAGTACAAAATGAATAAGGAAAAGTGTCCTATTTCTTTTAAAATATTAGCACAAGCCTATTATTTACAATACTCAAGACATGGAAACAACCTAAGTGTCCATCAACGGATGAATGGCTAGAGAAAATGAGCGTGTGTTTGTGCGTGTGCATGTGTGTGTTATGGAATATTACTCGGCTGTGAAAAGGAAGGAAATCCTGCCATTTGCGACAATATGAACAGACCTTGAGGGCATCATGCAAAGTGAGATTAGACATCTATCTCTATAGATGAATACCTTATTTTCTCACTAATGTGTGGAATCTAAAAGAAAAAAGAAAAGATGACTCATACATACAGAGAACAGATTGGTAGTTGCTAGAGGCAGAGGGGTAGAGGATGGGCAAAATGGGTGAAAGCAGTCAAAAGGTACAAACTTCTATTTGTAAGTAAGTCATGTAACATACTGCATGGTGACTATCGTTAACATACTGTATTGTATATTTGAAAGTTACTCAGAAAGTAGATCTTAAAAGTTCTCACCACATGAAAAAAAAATTATAATTGTGTGGTGATGGATGCTGATAAGACTTACTGTGACCATTTCACAATATGTACATATGTTGAATCACTGTGTGATACACCTGTGGCTAATATAATGCTATATGCCAATTATATCTACATATATCTACATAAATTTACATATAATACATATATCTACATATATGGAGAGATATCCCAATTAAAGAAAATGTTGTTTATGCTCAGAAATAGGAATATATAAAAATAATTATGCAGCCTGGGGTTGCCTGTGTGGCTCAGTAGGTTAAGTGTCTGACTCTTGATTGCAGCTCAGATCATGATCTCCCAGTTGTGAGATCCAGCCCTGTGTCAGGCTTCATGCTATGTGTGGAGCCTGCTTGGGATTCTGTCTCTCACTTCCTCTGCCCCTTTCCCCTGCTCATGCTCTCTCTCTCTCTCTCTCTCTCTCTGTCTGTCTGTCTGTCTCTCTGTCTCTCTCTCACACACACGCACAAATAAATAAATAAACATTTAAAAAATAATTCTGCAGGGGCGCCTGGGTGGCGCAGTCGGTTAAGCGGCCGACTTCAGCCAGGTCACGATCTCGCGGTCCGTGAGTTCGAGCCCCGCGTCGGGCTCTGGGCTGATGGCTCAGAGCCTGGAGCCTGTTTCCGATTCTGTGTCTCCCTCTCTCTCTGCCCCTCCCCCGTTCATGCTCTGTCTCTCTCTGCCCCAAAAATAAATAAAAAAACGTTGAAAAAAAAAATAATTCTGCAGCATGATCTAGAGAGTATTTTGCTAAGGATGGCATGGGGTGACATCATTAAGAAATCTACTAACATAAATGTTAGTACATAAACAGACCAAAAGGCAGAAAGGAAACAACAACAACAAGAACTTCTGGATGGATGCATCCATTTCTGATATAGGTCTTAGTATATGAACCTGCCAGAACTCTTTCTAGACTAGAGGGGGTAGCATGGCAAGGTGGGTGTAAACACAGGCCCTGAGGCCCAGATTGCTGACATCAATTCCAGTGCTGCCATTTACTAATTGTGTAGTTTTGGGGAAGTCATTTGACCTACTGGTGCCTCAATTTTCCCATCTTTATAATGGGGAAAATAATAATAATAATAATAATAATAATAATAATAATAATAATACCACCTATCTCCTGGAGCTGCTGAGACAATTCAGTGAGGTTGTATATACAAAAATTTACATCAGCACTTGTCTCATTGCACATTATACAAGTATTTATTATCACCACTAACAATAGCAAATACTTAGATAAACCAACAGTCAAAACCATACTTGACATAACCAGTTCTTATTAAAACCATGGCCGATCTATGACCTGCTCTCATCACTATTATGTATCATTTTTTGACAGGTCCCAAACAATTCAATAAGGTAAGAAAAAATGAGTCATACGTATTAGAAAGGAAGGAATCACATTATCTTTATTTTAAGACTGATTATGTACTAAAACAAACCAAAGGAATCAGCTGAAACAGAAAATCTATTAGATAGAAGGCAAGAATTGAGGAAGCAGACAGGTCACAAATTAAATATCCCCAAATCAATTTTCTTTACATAAACCAGCAAAATAAATTATTAAGTATAATAAAAATCCCATTCACAATAGCAACACAACTATAAAGTATCTAGGAACAGAATTAATAATAAATACCCCAGGGATTGTATGATAAATCCCAGGACTTCACTAAGAGATAACAAGGAAATTTTAAACAAATGGAGGAATATGCCCAATTCTAGAAAAGCAAGGCCCAGCACCATGGAGTATCAATTCTCCACGTATTAGCCTATAAAAGCATAAGAAAATGAAACACCAATGGGGATTTTTCAGACTTGGAGAATTAATTCCTTTTTAGAAGAACACATAGCAAAAAAAATATCCAAGAATAATTTTGGAAGAAAGAGTAAAAAATATAATAACGGGAAGATCTTACACACTTACAATAATTAAACGTTATGGTATTAATGCAAACATGGCAAGACAGATCAAGGGAAGCATAAAAAAAATTGCCAAAGCCTCTGGAATATGTAAAGGTTTGCATATGATAAAGGTGCCTTTCAAGTCACTGCAAATGGTTGTGATGGGGATAAAACAAAAATGATTGGTTGATATTCCAAGGGAAAATCTTACCACAAATACAAATTATTCCATTTTGATTAAAGGATTAAATGTTAAAAGTCTTGGATTAAAGGAGGAATAAAACATATATTCAAACATTCTATTATCTCCAGACCAGAAGAAGGTCCTCCAGAGCATATCCTCAAAGAAGAAACCATAAAGGAAAATATTAATGATTGAATAAATAAAATTTAAATATATCTGAGTAGCCTGAAATATCACAAACTAAGCTAAAACAGAAAGAACAAAATAAATATAATTGCAATGAAGGGGAAAAAAATAACCTAACGATATAAAGGGCAAATTAATGTAACAATAAAATACCATAATTTGCTTTTCAATTCAGGTTTACCTCTTACTCCCCAAATCATAATGCTTTGCTGGTAAAGGGCTATAAACAGACACTATCATCATCTGTTTTGATGGAAGGTCTTATCACTGCAGTATTTCTGAAGGATAATTTGGAAATATAGTTCAAAAGCCTTAAGAATGTTTAGCTCTTGGAGCTAACAATTCAAATTCCAGAAATCAATCTTAAGAAAATAATCATAAGATGATCCATTGAAAAAAATCCTAAATGTGTGCCAGTATATTACTAGCCAAACTTGAGTGTATTCACATCATGGAATATTAATATCATGATGTGTTTTGAATCAAGAACGCCATGGGGATATATTCATGGTATAGCCCCAAAGTACAGTAAGTTGACTAGAGTATAACACATCCATTAAGATCTCAGTTTTATTTAAAAACATTAAAGTGATTTATATGCACTAAAATGTTCATAGTGGTTAGAAATGCATGGTGAGGGTACATGTTTTCTTTGTTTCACTTTTAGTCATGAAAAATAGGTAACTGCTCTTGCCATTCATATTTCCTTAAGCAATGCTTACAAGCCTAGAAATAGTAGTGCACCTGAATTAAAATGTTACTTTATTTTTTATTTTTTTTAATTTAACATTTATTTATTTTTGAGAGAGAGACAGAGCATGAGTGGGGTCGGGACAGAGAGACAGGGAGACACAGAATCCGAAGCAGGCTCCAGGCTCAGCTGTCAGCACACAGCCCAACAAGGGACTCGAACCCACGAACCTCAAGATCATGACCTGAGCTGAAGTCAGACGCCTAACCAACTGAGCCACCCAGGTGCCCCTAAAATGTTATTTTATATGTGATTTTAAATTTGTTAGGAAAATGAAATTTAAAATTCACATTTAGGGGCTCATGGGTTACTTAGATGGTCGGGCATCCGACTCTGCCTTAGGTCATGAGCTCACGGTTCATGGGTTCGAGCCCCATATCGGGCTCTGTGCTGACAGCTCAGAGCCTGGAGTCTGCTTTGGATTCTTTGTCTCCCTGTCTCGCTGCCCCTCCCCCGCTCTCTCTGTTCCTCCCCCTTTCACGCTCTTTCT
The DNA here is from genome assembly GCF_022837055.1 of Prionailurus viverrinus. NCBI lineage: Eukaryota > Metazoa > Chordata > Mammalia > Carnivora > Felidae > Prionailurus > Prionailurus viverrinus. Next base: position 4,155,871 of record NC_062566.1, read on the forward strand.
TTCTCTCTCTCTCTCTCTCTCAAAAATAAACATTAAAAAATTTTTTTAAACTCACATTTATATGTTGTTAGTTAAATTCAATATATAAATTTAAAAGCTTTAACAAAAGGCAAAAAGAAAAGCTAGTTGGGCATATTTAGTTTCTTGAGTACCCGCTTATTCCTTCATACACATTACCTGGTGTCCTCTATGTTCCTCTTAATTTCTCTGGGTCACTGGCCCTGTGCCTATTTTCCTTTTGGAGTAAATATCCTGCCGTAAGAAATCTATTCCTTGGAAAAGTTCTTAGAATCTTAACAAAGTGCCAGCGTGAGTGAGAGGCAGTGACTTTTAGAGTTTTAAACAAATTTGGAGAAGGTGTGAACAAATTAACTTTGCACATCCTTTGCCTTGACATGCATGCAAGCAGAAAAGGTAGAGCGAAGCCAATCCAGCCTGGCAGATATGTAAACTCCAGTAGGCGGCAAGGAGGAAAGCAAGAGGGGCTGGAGAAGGCGCCTGGGATCCCCTGCTTACCAAACCCATTGGACTCTAATGCTTTCCCACTGAGGACCGAATCAATCGCCAGGGATGTCGGTCTCTGTGCCATCTGATGGGCTCTTGTGCACAAAGCCCCCTCTGTGTCCACCCTTCCAGCCCAGACTGCCTGACCCATTACTGATGACTGTTTCCCTAGTAACTGCAAAAAGGCCCTATATTCACTGGAACAGCAGGGCTGAAGGTGTGGGCTGGATTTCAAATGTGTCCTTTATTTCTATGATGGACCTTCCCTGGGTCTTTTATTGGTGAATTTGTGCTTAAGCCATGAATGACACAGCGGACAGCCAAGTCCTCTGTGATTGCCTTTCCATGTCTTTCTGGACCATGCATATGAGGGTAAACATGAATCAGAGACTGTCTCCTAGACAGCCTAGAATTTGGGCAGAGAGAGCAATCTGAGCAAGCCGAACCCTCTTTTATAGGTGCATAAACTGGCAATGCCTTACACAAGATTATGTAGTCAACACAGTAGAACCGGCATTGCAACAAATGTTCCCCTGAGACAAATCAAATGTCCATGTCAATACACAGGCTTCAAACTTCACGCTGGTTTAATAAAAGCTTTTGGAAATTTAGAGGTCACATTTTCTTATAGGTTATACGAGCCTGTAAGTTCTACCTCTTTATTTCCCCATTCCCTTTCTTATAAGAAAGCTTGCCCAATATGGCACCAGGGACATGCACAAGCCCAGTCGTAGGCAAAAGTAGGTCATCACCCTCCTTCACTATTGCCACCCACTGTCCCTCCTACTCATCTTCCCTGGCTCTTTGATCCGCAGCTCTGTCCCTGTCTTCTGAAACCCACCCTAGGCCATCTTGTATGATGACAGGCAGGAACAATCTCTCTAGCCCTGTTCTCCATGGGTTCTTTCAGATCTAATTTTGAACTTTCCTTCTCATGCCACAGATTGGGGAGAAAAAAGGGAAGGTGGTCTTACCTCTGCCCATGAGTCATATACCATGTTTTATGAAACTCATTTGCAAAGGACAATGACCAACGAGAACAGATGCTGCTCATAGCAATAGAGCAGAGTTATGCTTTGTCAGATTTTAATCCTTTAGTTTCTGGACCCTGGCAACATTCTGGGGAACATGGCAGAGGAATAAGGGAGACAGGATAGTGAAGGGGCAGGTGGGATGCTTCGCTTGGTGGGCATGAGCAGTGGCTATTAACCTACGGGTGTGCAAGTATTTTAATACACTAAGAATTGGCATGGCCACACTGATACACACTACTGGAATACCAACCCTAACCCTTACCGTGACCTCCATGCTCCACACCAGCCTCTACAAGTGCAACCATTCTCCGTGTCAGATGAGGGGGTAAGACACAAACCAAACTCTCTTCCCGAAATGAGATGACATTCCCAGCTCCCAGTATTCCCATACATATGGTGCCTCTCCGGAGAGTGGCCCAGCAGACAGGCCTTCACTGGTCATGCTGGATGGTTAGCAGCTTTTGCAAACAAAGTCAGAACACCATGATGACCTTCAAGTCAGCACTTCTCAACACGGGATCCCCAGATTAGTGTTTGCCTGTGAAATGTTTATGAACACTTCTCTGTGATCAGACAGGGGGCCTCAGCCTGAAGGTGAGTCATTCACGTAATTAAGCACATGTTTTTACTTCTGTTTTTGTCAAGGAAGGAAGCACTGTGATTGTGTTCTTTTGTATTCTGATCCAACCTCGTCATCTCTTTGCCACAACAGATGGATCACAGCCCCAGTTACATTGCGTAACAATGCTCCAAAACATGCTGCCCAGGAAGGCCTCTGCTCGGACTCGTGCAAAGAGAACATTCTGGTAATCAGCTGTCTGGAATATGAATCTCAACTCTGCCCCTTCCTATCCTAATGACTACGTTCAAGTTACACAACCTCATAAAGCCCAATGTCTTTATCCTGAAAATGGGAAAATAGAAACTATTGCTTAAATGTTTCTGTGAAGATGAAATGAGACATCATGTGTGCATGCCCTGTGCAGAGGCACAAGCTAGATGCTCCATCAATGTGACTTGCAATCATTTTTCCCCACATGCACTATCACAAAAGGGCATCACAGCATCTGTACAGATCACAATTACACTATAAATACAGGTATGCAAGCATATATAAATGCCACTCGGTTTTGCTTAGATTTCATTCTCTTTCTTCCAACTTAAACTTCTATTTCTCTCCAATTTCAACCTGGTCATTTTGACATGCATAAGACATAGAGGGACAACGTATGAAAGCATGATAGTCTAGGGAAGCTACAGCTTTTATCCACAAAGGTAAGTCAAGTTATTGAATGGGATGGGACAGGAGACTCATATTCCTAATATATGATTTTTTTTTTGAAAGTAGAAGTTGAATTAAAGAAAGAAAATACAGAGTCTGAGCAGAAAAAGAGAGAAATCATCCCCAAAGAAAGCTTCATTTGACAAATCGAGGAAAATGGTTCAAAATTTAAATGGAGTAGCGTGGCTGTGCAGGGGGAGCAGGGGGACTTCTTAGGGATCTCTGCACCCCGTTAACAGAGTAGCAGCACCATCAGCGTTTTTGCCACCGTTTGCCAAAACCTGAGGCCAGTTTATCTGGGAACCGTTTGCTTGTTCCAGCTGAGAGGCTCCTAGCTAGGTTTCGCTGACCAACAGGAATCCATGAACAGCTAATAACTGTCCTCCAATTGCATGCACATGTATATGGGGGAAATTTTAGGGAGTGTCCTTGGCTTCACAAAGAGTTATAGAGTTCTCTGCAGGTTGGCAACTAGGCTCAGCCAGCATTATCACCACCAGCAAATCGTTATGAGAATCTATTCTCCACTCACTCATTCTGCACACATTTATTTTGCTTTTTCTACATACGTGCCCCTGGGCTAGGTGTTGGGAAGGAAAAAGCGTGGTCCCAATGCACGAACTTGACTTCTGTGCCTGCCATCTCGAAGAGACCACCTCCGTTTCTATTCTCTCCATATCTCACAGCGTATATAGCACAGGGTGAAATTTCAGAGTGCAGGGTGGGCATTTAGAGGACCATCAAAAGAGATATAAGGAGACACCAGTCTTCATGGATCTTACAATCTATTAGGAAATACAGGACATACATTAAATGGGGAAACATTTTGGATGTTCAGAGGAAGACTAACTGCTCTGACTTTAGCTGGACTTCGAAGCTTATGTACCTGTAAACATATTTTCCTCAGCCACTTTCTTGCTCCTGCACAGTGTGATAAAGGTGATCTAACAAAGGTGTAGCAATGTAAGCAGTTAAATATGTACTGTTTCGTACTTTCCTTACCCTTGCATTTATTTATTTCACCTGCCTAGCCTCTGTAGACATTCAAATCCTGAGCATTACGAGCCACTAACACTCCTTCTTTGATACTTTGATTATTTCCTTCCAAGTTTTGCTTGAATGAATACTTTGGAGAGGGGCAGAGAATGAAGAAAACAAATATAAACAAAGAGTGGCTAATATCCATTAGGCCCTGCAGATTTATGTGTGGCTAGGAGTTGAATGTTATCATCCAGAAGATAATATCTGACCAAAAGCAATATAACAACTTTATATTCAGTCAGCAAATGAGGCCTGACCAAATGCAGAGAAAAACCATCATTCAGGGCTTAAAAGCAATGAGATGCTGCATAAAATTCGCATACTGGGTTGATAAGTAAATTAAGAAATAATGGTTAATTTTAAAAACTTTGAACTCAAAAAATCAGGAAGAAAATTTTATTGACAGCATTGATTAATACAATCAACATTAAGGAAAAAAAAAAAAGATGATGTCTGAATCCTTCTAAAATTTTGCTGTGTTTTTCGGCAAATCATGCCTACCAAATTGCAAATACATTTGAAAAGTCGATAGCGGGGTGTCTGGGTGGCTCAGTCGGTTGAGCATCCAACTTTGGCTCAGATCATGATTTTGCATTTTGTGAGTTTAAGCTCCACATAGGGCTTGCTGCTGTCAGGGCAGAACCCACCTTGGATTATCTGTCCTTGTCTCTCTCTGTCCCTCTCCAGCTCCTGCTTGCACACACTCTCTCTCAAAAGCAAATAAAACATTAAAAAAATTTTTTTTAACTTGATATGTGATAGAGTATGTGTAAATGCTACATTTTAAAATATGCATACAATGACAATGCAAATCGATTTGTTTCATAAATGTATTTAAGAAAATTATTGTTGCTGCATGCAAAGCACTGACAGAATCCAGAGCTGCAAGTCTAGCCCCCAAACTGGCCTTGAATATGTCTCTAAGGCCAGATTACAGGCAGAGGGCCTCTGGTCCAATGACACACGTAGAGCTTTCCAGATGAAAATGAAGATGCTACTCTCCTACCCTACCCAGCTCGCTGCCTAGAGTGGTAGGCTGACATTTTCTGCAGGGAACCCTCTCTTTCCTGTGGGATGAGTCTAAACATCCCTGGCTCTGCTTACCAGATAAAGGGAACATGTTAAATCCGTATCAATCCGAGAGCCGCTGCGCGGTGACTGCAAACGGTGTGCCTGTGGCTTTGTGATTCCCCGGGGTTTGCTTCTGTGCAGGGAGGCTCCAGATTCCATGAGCAGAGGAGTAATAATAATAGTAATAGAAACAGTAGCGGAGCTTAGCACTGTCAGGCTGTAATTGCTCTGGCAACAGAGCAAACAGTCCTACCAGAGGCCCACGTGGCTTTGATACTCAAGTGCTCAGGAGGAAACAGCTGGAACCCCCAGCAAGCGGGACACGTATTAGCAGGCTTTGTTAACTTCAAAAGGGGAGAGATGTTTTATTTTTTAATGGAACTCTTTCCAAGCAGTCCTGTCTTCTCCCTTCCTGCCTCCAGCCTCCTTTAGCTGTCTCGTTTCTTACATAAGGGGGAGTGTTCACGTTAGAGCCTGTTGTTGGCAAAAGAACGGGATGCATTGTCAGTGAAGGAGACTTAGAAGTTCAAGATGCAGCAGCAGCAGGTAGCAGAAGAGAGGAATGGGCTGCTGAAGTTGCACAAAGAAGGCAGTTGATGCTGCCCGGGGAGGGAGAACCCAGACGCTGGGCACGTAGCTGGGGATGTTCCAGATCCACCTGCTGGTCCAGATGGCAGCGCCTTTACCTCCAGATTCCTGGACTTCAGCACGGTCTGATTTTAAGAAAACCACAGGTCTCCCTGCTTCACATCATCACCTCCACCAATCTGACAATGCTCACATGCCTCTTGTTAGTAACAATAATACCCATTAATAAAACAACACCATTGGGCACCTGGGTGGCTCAGTCAGTTGAGCGTCTGACTCTTGATTTCTGCTCAGGTCATGATCTCACAGTTTGTGGGTTCAAGCCCCACGTTGGACTCTGCACTGACAGCATGGAGCCTGCTTGGGATTCTCTCTCTCCCACTCTCTCTCTCTGCCCCTTCCCTGCTAACCCTCTCTCTCTCACACACACACACAAAATAAATAAATGAAAACCGGGGCGCCTGGGTGGCGCAGTCGGTTAAGCGTCCGACTTCAGCCAGGTCACGATCTCGCGGTCCGTGAGTTCGAGCCCCGCATCGGGCTCTGGGCTGATGGCTCAGAGCCTGGAGCCTGTTTCCGATTCTGTGTCTCCCTCTCTCTCTGCCCCTCCCCCGTTCATGCTCTGTCTCTCTCTGTCCCAAAAATAAATAAACGTTGAAAAAAAACCTTTAAAAAAAAATAAATGAAAACCTAAAAATAAATAAAATAGCATCAAATCTTAACATTTCTTATCAATGCATTCATTGGAGGTTTGGGACTGAAAGAAATGAGACAGGTAAACTCTGCAAAAAGAATCAGGAATCTGGAAATTTTCAGGTTTTCTATGACCTTCTTGAGGGCAGGGGCATGGAAGGCGGGATTAGGAATAAACGAGGCAGGGGATTTTCTTAATTAAAAACCCTAGCTTCCTTCTGGTTTCATAAACATCCCCCTTTGTTTTCTGTGCAGTACAACCAACCAATATATGTCCTGCTTATACAGGAGGATTATTACCATAATTCATTCTCTGAACCTGCATGATGCTTGGCATTACATCCTTCCAGATTTATTCATTGAACGTACTCTTCCTCTTGCTCTGGAATGAACTTAAAGGCAGATCATGACTTCTAGCTCTTACGTGACAGAAGTTCAAATTAGAACTATCCAGTGAAGTATGCAAATAGATATTTTAATCTTTATTCAAAGGCAAGGGTTCTCCTCGTCGAAGTTGGTAGTGAACTGGAAGCTTCAATGAAGCCTGGATTTAGAGAGGGAAGTATGAGCTGTTACTTCCTTCCAACTCATTTATTGCTATTTTGGTGCCCCCAGGTAGAGGCAAGGAGAGATCACAAGAGGAAAAGGTCCAGTCCCATATGACAGGTGAAGTTATCCTCTGATGAGGAGGCCATCCTGGGACATATGTGCAATTGCTGTTCTCTGGAAAGTCCTAATGAGGGGTCTTCTCACTTCTCACTTTTTTGGCACAGGCGGATAGATCTCTATCCCGTGTGGTCTCTAGAGACCCTGCTGTGCAGGCCCTACAGAACATTCCCTTTCCCAAATCATGGTTTGTGTTCCCCTATCACTCTAGATGGCTCAACTGGACAGAGCCCTTTTCTGTCTCCCTCTTGTGTCTGATCCACCACCAAAGCAATTCTTCAACATATTGCTTATCCCCTAGATTACCTTGGTGGGAATCCAACCCTGATCCACTACAGCTCCCAGATTTCAGGGGTCGGATATGGGGCTCTATCAGGGCTCCCAAGGAAGCTGCTCCTACAGGCTTAAGGCAGGGGATAGAAGGTGGGATGGAGTCTATAATATGATTTTATCCTTACCAACCCTCTTTCTACACTGACCTCTTTCTACATTCTTGATTTGGCTAACAGGTTCAAAGGTTATGGCATTTGATTGTACATATTCCCTTCAAAAATTCTTTTTTTTTTTTTTTTTTTTTTATAATCCCAGCCACTTTCTTTAGTATTTGGCAGCGTGTATTCTCAGGAACTTCAGTAGTGATTTGAACACTCAGTAACACTATGGGTCCACTCTAACAGTTTGGATTTTCTATATAAGAGTTAAGGGCTTTGTACTGCTTTTCCCAGTCTCTTGCACAACTTAGTTATGAAAAATGTAGTAACTGACCATATGGAGGACCATAGTTTCTGATCAAATGAAAGCAAGATTCTAATGCTGTTCAGGGTGACTGGACCAACAACCATTCATTTCTAACAACTGTGCCTCTAGGCATGGAGAAAACCCTTGTGCTGACAGCCTGGGATCCATGATGACACTTGCATATGCAGTTCATTTGAATTCTCTTTTCACTCTCTTTATCTCATATGATAAAGAATTTACTTCCTTTTTTAAAAAAAGATAATAGCGGCACCTGGGTGGCCCAGTTGGTTAAGCATCCGGCTTCGGCTCAGGTCATGATCTCACAGTTGTGAGTTCGAGTCCCGCGTCGGGCTCTGTGCTGACAGCTTGGAGCCTGGAGCCTGCTTCCGATTCTGTGTCTCCCTCTCTCTCTGCCCCTCCCCTGCTCTCTCTCTCTCTCTTTTTCTCTCTCAAAAATAAACATTAAAAAAGATGATAATTGTATGGACAAATACATTTGTAACTGTTACATTTTAAAGCATGCACAGAATGACAACATAGCGTATTTTTATCACTCCAAAAGTGACGCCTTACTAATCATTTCCTTAGTTTATAAACTAAGTTCCTTAGGTAGGGCCATTTTGTTTTTCTTCTTCACTCAGATAAACTGTGCCCTTCTTGAAGAAACAGGTTTTTCCCTATGAATGTGTTTATGCCTGGTCCCTTACTCAGACCTAGGCTTGATTAAACACTGATCAATTTGCTGAATAAATAGGGAGGCTTCTATTGAACATCTTCTATCAGGTATCTTGCTTAGAACCTTCTAGGCATTATCTCCAATTCTCACCACCATCCTGTAAAGGATGATGTTAACATCTCTGTGGAGACGATGAAGGCATAGAGCAATCACATATCTGGTCAAAGATCATACAGCTGGTAAGTAGCAGACTGGGATTTGAACCACAAATTGTCCGGCTCTGAATCCATGTGGTAACAAGAATAATACATGGACCTTTTATGGTCAGTTTAAGTATCAGGTTCTTCACTGATGTAAACATTCTTGGATGTGTTCCTGCCAGGGTTCGTTCATTCATTCATTCATTCATTCATTCATGATTTGTTTATTCTTTGAGGTCTTCAACATACTGTTAGTGAGTACTATGGCAGATTATTTAGGGTCCAGTCCCACACAATGGAGACATTTATTGTCAGCTTAGGCACAGCCTTGGGATCTCTTATACTGGAAAGTCTATAACCCTAAAGTTTCCCCCTTCCCAGCTAGATACTGCAAAAATAGTGATAAAAAAATGCTTAAAATAGGCAGTGAACCTACAGCAATCTTCTGTGAAATTGTGCTAACTGAAGAACATGCAATTCTGAGCCCAGATCTGAAATTCCTGCTTAGCAGAATAAGATTTAGATGTCAAGATGGATCCAACAGACATCTGTCTTCTCTTTGGGGAGAGGTTTAAAGAGGGATGGGGGCGGTGGTATAATTCCCTTCACCAGCCCAGCCTCCAGCAACCAGCCAGCCCTCAGCTCCCAAATTCTTCAGTGTAGGTTGAACATACAGGGTCTACATCTCAACAAGCATCCAGCCAGCCAGAAAAGAAAGTCCTATCTTTCCTTCTTGTAGCCATCTTGGGTTTCTACCACCAACTATTTTGGAGCTCGTAGCTACCTCTGTGTCTAAGGACAGAGGAAGCAAAAAAGCATTCTCACATTGAGTCTGGTCTTGCCTGAGGCTGTTGATGACAATTCCCCCAACCCTGCCCTGCCAGTCTCCCTTACTGTATTTTGGAGTGGGGTGTGGTACAAGGACCAGTAGCTCAAATATGACTCCTCTTAGTAAGTATCTGTTCAATGAGTTTTTGGTTTGTTCTTTGGTTGTTGTTGTTTTTTTCCCCCCTGAATGTGGAGTGTTTTCATGACTCTTACTTCAAACTACTAGCTGCAAATTCCAAAACTAGGAGAATTCTCAATCAAAATTGTGTTACACTAGCAATAAGAGAACCTGGATTATAATTCTGGTGTCATCAAAAACTTCATGTGTGTGTGTGTGGGGGGGGGGGGGATTTTGTGTGTGGTTTTGGGTATTTCTATTATCTCTCCACACTTCAGTTACTGCATCTATAAGATACTGTTGAAGTGAGAGGTCCAGCAGCGAACTGTAATGCTTCTCCAAGTTCTAATATTCCATGATTCACCTTGCCCTGCCCACATGGAGAGCTGCTCTCCTTAGTGCTTCTGTGACCACATGTTTATTTTTTTTTTTTTAATTTTTTTTTCAACGTTTATTTATTTTTGGGACAGAGAGAGACAGAGCATGAACAGGGGAGGGTCAGAGAGAGAGGGAGACACAGAATCGGAAACAGGCTCCAGGCTCTGAGCCATCAGCCCAGAGCCTGACGCGGGGCTCGAACTCCCGGACCGGGAGATCGTGACCTGGCTGAAGTCGGACGCTTAACCGACTGCGCCACCCAGGCGCCCCTGTGACCACATGTTTAAAAGCAACCCCCAAACACATGGTCTAGTGATTACTAGATTAGTGGGGGTGATGAGGCAGGCATCAGAAATGTATGCCAGCCTAGGGCTCTGCCTTGGAGTTTCTGTATCTACACCCCGACATGAACTTTGGATCAGACAATCCTGGGAAAGGTCAAGACCTATGTTTCCAGGTAAGGGTTAGTCTACAAATGAGGAATATTGTCTCAGGTCCAGGAGGCCTCAAGAGTTACAGCTATAAAATGGGACTCAAACTCTTATTTTGTGAGACGGCTATAAAAAATCCAAATGAGATAACAATAATTCATGATACAAGCATCTGGGATATTATTGAATCTATTGTTTAGTCCAGAATCAAAAGAGAACAACAGGATGTCAGTGTCCATTAGTCACAGAAACAAACAAACAAAACCCTAATAGGGCTCATTCATACTCAAACTTCACGGACATTAAAATTTTCCAGTCATTCTTTCAAAAATAGACAGTAAATTCCTCCCAAGTGACAAACATTGTTACATTGTTCTCAGGCTGAGGACACAACCCCTGCTCCCTTATGGAACTTAGTATACAGCAGTTACATTAATAATTGCTTTATTATAGCTTGAACATAGGGAAGGGAAACAAAAATAATGTAAAAACAGGGAGGGGGACAAAACAGAAGAGACTCATAAATATGGGGAACAAACTGAGGGTTGCTGGAGGGTTGTGGGAGGGGGGATGGGCTAAATGGGGAAGGGGCACTAAGGAATCTACTCCTGAAATCATTGTTGCACTATATGCTAGTTTGGATGTAAATTAAAAAAAAAAAAAGTTCATTCACACTGCTAAGGCAAATGCAAATTAAGATAACAAGGTATCATTTTTACCCATCACATTTGCAAAATTAAAGTTAAATAACAGTAATGGCTGATATTACCCAGTGTTGAATGGTGTGAAATTAGTGCCATGTATGTTCTTCAGGGGAGTATAAAGTAGTACAGAAATATGGGAAGACAAAAAATTCTGTCAATATCTGTCTCAGAAATTTCACTTTCAGGCCTCTGTCCCTTATAAATAATAAATGTATATGAAACTATAAACAAAATTTTTAAAAAATTCAAAAAAATTTCAAAAAAAATGCTGTAGCCAAAAAATGCAGATAGTATGAGAGTACAGACAAGAGAATCTAACACAGCTGATATAATTATGCTGGTCATGTTCTCTCATATTTAGAATAGAGACATGTATACTATAAATATAAATATAGACATGTATACTATATACATTTACAAACTAGACACATAGATACATAGATAGATACATAGATGGATAGAAGCATAGAAGGAAGACCTTCTTCTTCCCTATGGTCCCTGTAGCTGGATTTAGGAACAAATTGACATGAGACAGACAAATAGGAGAAAATCACATTTAACAGGTGTATGTATAGGGAATCCACATTGATATGGAAATTCCAAAGACAGTGGGGCAGCATGAAACTTCTATGAGCTAAGGAGGGGGGGCAGGGTCTGAGGATACAAAGAGGAGAAAGCTCATTAGCAAGAAGTTGAAAAGAGAGGTTTTAGAAAAAACAGGTTTCCCTATTATGCAGGTAAATTCTGTAGGTAAAGGGGAGTCTCTGTTAATAGCTTTCTTCCTGTTATAGGTTCTCCTTTCCAATGTAAATGTAGGCAGTTGAGGGGGAAGCAGAGAGCTTTTCTTGCATCTGCTGGGTTTTGTTTACTTTCAACTCAAAACAATCTTTATGCCAAGGTGGCCCATCTTGGGGCAGCATGCCCTGGGCCCCTACAGTTGGACAGATGACAGACATAGATATATAGATATAGTTTAATCGTAAATAATTCTAAAGAACAGGTTGAGGGTGGGTTAAGATAGAATTATTTTTGAACCCTCACTAAGCAGGACCCCTGAGCCCATGCCCAGGGTGCTGCCCACCAGGACACCATAGTGCTTATCCACCAGAGACCCTCCCTATTTTCCTTTGAGGTATTCCCCAGGCCACTGGTCCATTTTATTCATCCTAGAGGTAGGAGACTTAACAAAGATGTATCCTTTCCTATGTGGTGAGACCAGGCCACCTTAAGTTCGGACAGAACAAAATTGGGAAGAAAAAATCCACACAGATAACACTGTGATTACCCATACAGCACAAAATTCATTAACCACAAATTTGAAAAAGTGACCTGCATTTAGCAATAACACCAAGTCTTTCTCTGGCATTTTTATATCCTACTGTTAGTCACTTTTCCAACCCATGGGGCAATGGATTTCCACTCTAAATGCCACCTCTAGTGTGTATACACACACACACACACACACACACACACACACGCGCGCGCGCGCACACACACACACACACACACACACAGTATTTTCTGCATCTCAATAGCTTTACACATGCATGGTAGTTCTGCCCTGAGGCTGGGTATAAATAAATTGACAGCCTGGTTTCCCACTAATGCCATCAGAGAAGGCTGTTTCAGAATACTAATCAGGAACTCTCATGAAGTAAGGAAAGCTTGTGTCAAGAAGCATCAAGCACTTACTGAGGCCAAAAAAAAAAAACAAACAAAAACAAGCAAACAAAAAACCACAATTGGTCAGAGGGACTCTTGGCCTTTGGAACTTGGTAGTTGGCTTTCTGGATCAGCTTCCCTTTCTTGAACAACTTCTCAGGGACCAGAGGAAAGGCTACTTAGGGCTTAGTGAAGGGGCTAGGAGGGAGAGTTGAGCATATTAGCAAAAGAAATCAAACTGATAAATGAGGAGGGCAGGGGTCTCCAATGCAGCAACAGTTGGTGTGAGAGGAACCAGGTGATTTTCGAGAGAGATGTAAGGTCATAGTCAGGGAACCGACGTAGCTGAGGTAGGATAGAGAGCTGGGAGAACAGGTGATAGAAAAGGCAAAGACAAGATTCTATAGAGGGAGAGGAGAAAACAAAAGTCTGTGACATAAAAACTACTCTCAGTTGACTTGTGTTTCTAACCTCGCAGAGAGAGTTGGGATCTCCTGACCTCTGTCCTACTCTGTCCTGGAAGTAGGGCTTTTGTGAATGAAAGGACCTTTCTAATATTCACTAAGGAGGCATATGAGCCCAGAACATTTTATAACTAAAAACATTCAAAAATACAAAGGCAGGACACTCAGGCTTATGTTACAAAAGCCCTATTCAGCTTCCTACCTCATTTCCTATTTCCAGCATTCTCTACTGGATGGTCAACAGTGGAGAACACAGGGCTCTTGGGGAAGGTAAGGAAAGGGATCCACAGAGGCCACCCAGGCACCCCTGGTCATAGAAATTTCAAAGTAATAAAGTAAAATTTAATGTTGGACACAATTCTTTACCCTCTCTCAAATGTAAAATGGTTGAAAGCAGTTTACAAGTATTTAATACAGAATGGGAGCTTCCTATAAATCACACTTCCATCACCAAACGCTGGCAGAAAAATACCCAAGTTCATCAAGCAAAACCTCCATGATTTGATCTATTCTGTTAAGAGTGTAAAAAAGGGCCATGCACCATGTTTCATGCTCTGTACATTATTCTATTTATTTTACTTAATTGTATTTATAATAGATAACATTATAATATAATAATACATAAAACATATGGTATATAATTTGAAATATACCACATAATACATAACAGCTCAATGGAGGTAAACATTACCCCCATTTTACAGATGCTCAGGAAGGTGAAATAACTTGCCCAATATTTGAGTTATCCACTAGTCTTCCTGCTGTACCACACTATCTATAGAAGGACCTCCTGTTGCAAGCCACACCATTCCTGTGCCCACGGCCAGACAGTCCTCATGATGTTTATTTCAACCCAGCCCCAACTCTCTGCCAACTACCTCTCCTCCTAACTATCCAAATTAGATACCTTCTTGATGCATTTCCTGGCCTCTATAAGCTAACAACAACTTCCCCTGTCCCAGGGAACAATAATAACAATAATGGTAGCAGCAACAGTGATGGGACATCTAACACACAAGTGCCATTTCCAATTTTCCAAATGGTATGTGTTCTTTTTGAACCTGATGATAAGGGAACCCCCTCCTAGAAGTTAGATGTCCCCAGAATTGTGCATAATAGCAAGATTCTTACCAAATATTTAGCTCAGAGGAGGGGAGGGGGAAGAGAGAAAAAGGAAAAGAAAATAAAGGGGAAATACTGATTACCTACTTCTCAGTGTTAGTTTGGAGAAACCTAAACAGTCTTTATATGTTTATATAGTTCCCCCAAATACTTCCTAGTGAAGACATCATTGCGTACATGGTAGTTAATTGGTTAGTCCAATTTCTATCTTCCAACTGTGCACTCAGCTTTGTTCCAACTGTTGGGGAACAGTGGGAGACCAGGTTGCTAATAGGTATTCACAATTCAAAGAGAAATGAGGGAAGACTTGTTTGCATTCCCTGAACACCTGTACCTCCTTGCTAATAATCTTTGTGGGGAAGAATGCCTTTGCAGAGACTGAGATCAGCTCTGGATTTGTCCCACTGGATGCATCCAGAATGACTGTGACAGTTGATCCAATAATCCCCTCCCCTTGTCACCCTTCCTGTACCTTCCCTTATGGATGAATTCACCACCTTTCCTGACAGGCTGTGGGCATGCATTTCGATCAGTACGAGCCATCCTCAACTGCTTTACTGCAATGTTGTTCTGAAAAGTAGGAGCTGTTGAGAAGATGCTTCATTCCAACAGAGCAAAACCAGATCAAGAGAGATTCCAGAGCAGCCATCTTCTGGTGCCTGCAGCTATATGAAGTTTTATCTGATTTTGATGGTTCCTGGCATCTTTAGTCAAGGGAGGGCTATGTGTAATCTTTGCCTCTCCATGGCTGGCTGACTTGGCAAGGCCAGGTCATCAGGAAAGCCTTATGGTGAAGGGGGCTGGGAGGTCAAAGACCACAGGCCTCCCCAAAGGAAAGCTTTAGCGACACCTAGAGGAGAAGGCTTGAAATGAAAGAGGGTGCCAACAGGCTACCCTGACACCCACCAGGGGCCACCTTCTAGGAATACATTTGGGTCCTACTATGAAAGTTAAAAAAAGAAAAAACAATATGATGTGCTCTATACAGCCTTGATCAGGGTCTTGGGACTAATGAACATCGTAAACTAGTTCTTTTCAAGGGAGATACACTGAATACAAGACCATGGGCAAAAATGGGGCCAACATCTGGATCCAGCCCACAGATATACTTTAGTTTGTTTTCTGCTTCACACAATTTTTTTCCAAACAAAATTATACCACCATGTTATAAAAATTGGAAGATTTTATGTTAAAGTAAGTATTTATCTCCTATCTTTGAAAAATGAGAAGATCTGAAAACACATTTCCACTTGCTGACAATCAGGCAGAGCAGTTGGGAGAGGGGTGGGGACAGGAAGTGGGGCATACGTCTAGAGACCAAAGACCTCTAACCACGTTGTCCTTGTAATCTTCAGTTTCACTCATATACGTCATCTGCTTGGCCCCGAGACATAGCTGAGACGCTGGTGTAGAATGAAATGCTGGTGTTTTGCTTATCAGCAAAACCCCATTGTCACTATGCTGACAATGGAGTTTTCCCCATGAAAGGACCAACGTTTGAACTGTGGTCCCCTCTTACCTCTGCTTTCGGGCAAGCTCTGTATTAAACAACTGACACTCATCAGTTCTAATCTGTTTTCATTTACAGCAGAGACTAATTGCATCTCCCTCATAAAGAAAGAGTTGGGAAATACAGCTGGAAAAAACCAAATGAGCTCCAGGATTGAGTTTTGTTATGTGTTCTGTCTCTGTGAGCGTGAGACACTGGCTGGTGCACTTATTCGTCTGCAGCTACTAAGCAGCAGAGGAGAAAGTCATCATGATTAAAGATCATGAAATGGGTTCCTCCTCCCTCATATTCGATATGTTGGCTTGTATCTCTTCCATCTCCTCCATGGATCTCTTCCATGTGGGAACCAAGAAGCCCGTGGTCACTAGAGGGGTGGCATAGATAGGGTGAATCGACCCATTAGGAACAATAAGGGTAAAACCTTGGCGCTTTTATTAGCTTTGATTTGTGTTGGTTTCAGGGCTCAAGTGTGAGGTTTATAAAAAAGAAGCGAGCAGTTATACATTGTGCACTGCTCTTCGCTATGGTTTGTATCCGATGTCTGTAAAGGTTTTATTGGATTATTGGTAGCGTGTTTATTTGCCTGAACACAAGAAGTCCTGCTAGGCCTTGAGAATAACATAGAGAGAGGGGAGCTTTGTAATATTACAGGATTGGAGCAGAAGTCTACTTCCAGTGCTTTGGGCAGGGAAGGGGGAAAATCACAGTGTATGGACCATAATTTAAGATGAGGTCACTGAATAGATGTGGAGGGAGCCCGCCAAGCCAGAGCTATTCCTTATTTGTAAATCATGATCCCTGGGGGATATTTGTGCTGATTTAACTCATCTTGTTTTTCAATTGAGGGGATTATGAGAGGACAATGCAAAAAGGCTACTTGGCAATATCCCAACTGGTTGATGGGTGAATTAGCTTTTCGTGAAAGTAAAATGAATATACATTCTCATGGATAAACTCATTGTAAGTCTCTATAGCAAGGATTCTCTGCCTCAGCACTATTGACATTTGGGCAGGAAAAGTCTTTGTTGTGGGGACTGTCCTATGCATCACAGGATGTTTAGCGACATCTCTGGCCTCTACCCACTCAACACCAGTTAATACCCCCACCTAGTTATGACAACCCCATATGTCTGTTTCCAGATATGGCCAAATGTCCTTGGCAAGGTCGGGGGAGGTGCACACACATGCCCACCTGTTCAGATCACTGCTTAATACAAGCTAAAGTGTATGTATGTGTGTGGGGGGGGTGCACACATGTTAGGGGAATGTAATGAAGATATTCATAAAATTCAGAGAGAAAATTTCCAACACAATGATTATAATTCATTTAATTCCATCAAAATGAGTCTCCAAATGAGATCCCAGAAATTGAAATGGGCAGATTTTTAAGAAAGGAAAGCAAATGAGTAGTCAGTTGAGCATTATTTCTGGGAGGTCTTACCCTAACAAATGCATCCATCTACAGCCTGAGGTGGAAATACACATAGCTGTGAAATATGGAGCACTTAAACCACAGCGCAGTGTGTTTATATTGATCCTGGGACAACATCTTTCTAGAAGTTTTAAGCCACGAAGGATAAAAACCTCCATAGCCAGAAAAAAAAAATTATTATTTTTGTCTTCCAACATTAAAGCCTGGTTCTTATCTTTAGATCTTCAACAACAACAAAGAAATTAGAAGACAGATATCCATGCGCTTCTCTGTAAGAAACCACAGAAATAGGCATTGATTTTGTTCCCTCTTTCACTGAGTGGAAGTCATGTCACAGCTGCTTAAAGTCCCCCATGTTGTTTGAGTTGCACGAAGAGACAAGGGGGAACTGGTTTGCCTCTAACTATTTCCTGCCAATCTTTTGATTCCCAAATAACATTTAAATTGAAAGTACCCTTGGGTTTAAGCACAGGTGTCCAAATTTCTATTTTGGCAGAGGTTTGTCTCTTACCATAGTGGGGAAAGAATGGGGAAAGATAGTGAAGATCATTCATTTGTTAGGTCATCTCCCACTGTGAAATGTTCCAAGCAATTAGAGTATAGTTGAACTCGGGACTGTCAAGATCCATGAAGGCTTCTGTGCCATTTCTCAAAATGGGATCCATGCAGTGCCCACATCAGAGCCATGGGATGACACTGGTTAAAAATGAATAATCCTGGTCCTCACCACCAGATCCACCAAATGGGGAACCCTGAGTCTGTGGGCTGATAAGATGCATTTTTATCAAGATGATTTTATGCTCATTAAAATTTGAGAACCACTTAATTGAGTTACACATTGATGACATAGAGAAAATAGAAGAAAGGTCGTCTTGAAGATACATGAGAGAGTAATATCAGAATTCCTTTCTCAGAAGCAAGCCAATTTGAGGATTTGAACCAAGAAGTGCTAAGGGATTCACTAACTACAGGGTTTTTCAAGAATCACTGTTCTGTCAATGAACTGTGAAGTCAATGAAATCCCCAAATCAGAGTTATTTGGGATTTGTCCTTGGCAGAGAGCAGCATGGTTAAGACTAGCTGTAGGCTACAGAAAATTCTATAAGCACCTATATTCAGCATCCATAAGGTCTGAGAGATCAAGGAGTTTGGGAAAGAAGAATCTAGATAGTGTGCGGATGCTGTATGCCTGTCAATGTGTGATTCAATATTAGTTACTGGAGGGCCACAAATCTGACCTTCACAGGCATCTTGCCTTATAGCTTTTAAATTCAGGTGTTTTTCTTTTCTTTGCTCTTTTTAAAGTAATGCCTTTTTGTATTGTTTTTATTTTCAGATAATCTCATGTGGGCTAAAGAGAAACAAGAAATAGGATGTTCTACCTACAAGAAAAGGGTATATATACTGGGGCACCTGGATGCTCAGTGGGTTAGATGTCAGACTCTTGATTTCGGCTCAGGTCTTGACCTCAAGGTTGTGCATCGAGCCCCATGCTGGGATCTGCACTGAGCGTGGAACCTGCTTAAGATTCTCTCTCTCTCTCTCTCTCTCTCTCTCTCTCTCTCTCTCTCTCAAAACAAAAAAACAGTATACTATACTTTTGTACTCTGGGATGGCTGCAATTCATTTGTGAGTTCCCCCAAGCCCACAATAACATTGGTTTGTTTATAAAAGATGTTAATTTCTTCTCATACTTGTTTTGGTATTACCCCCCCCCCCATATCCATGGTGTTAGAGACCAAGTTTCTTCAAAACAGATTTATGCAGCTTCTATCATCAAGGTCATGGTCCCAGATGATTGACACATGTCTTGCACTTTCCTCTGACTGGCCAAAGATTGTCACATGACCATACTTAACTACAAGGAAGCTGGCAGTCTTTATTTCAGTGGCTATATACTGAGCCAAACCTGGAGAAAGGGATTCTATTA
Organism: Prionailurus viverrinus; assembly: GCF_022837055.1. Taxonomy (NCBI): domain Eukaryota; kingdom Metazoa; phylum Chordata; class Mammalia; order Carnivora; family Felidae; genus Prionailurus; species Prionailurus viverrinus. Next base: position 4,174,943 of record NC_062566.1, read on the forward strand.
CTATTAAAGAATGGGAGTCTATTTGAGAAAAAATAGCAGTCTCTCTCACAAAATAAAAGCCCTCCAAAGAAGAATAAGTACATACACCATAACCTTTTGGAAAGACAAAGTATGTTAAAAGAAACAATCCAGAATAAAATCGTTACTATTAAAAAACCTCCAACTTATCCTGCACAGAAAAAAAAAAAAAAGATAGAAGGAAATGCAACCAAGTGCTAACTGTGAATATCCCTATTTTCCTTATCAGCTCTAAATTCTATGATCACCTACTATAATCACTCACTTACATGTGTTTTCAGCTCTCATTTCCCTACCACCTGTTTCACACCTGCTCCCCTTCAAGTAACTGAGTGGAGGAAAGGAAAACACATCACTTTCTGACGGGTATCACTTTAAATTCAGGACCCAAAAATTTCTAGTGGACCCTCAATGCCACCACATGATCATGATATGTTTCTCTTACTCATTTATTTTGTTCAAGCTCTTGCTGAACCATTTCTCACCTTTTCCTTTCTCCTGAAACTTTTGCCAATTCTTCACCCACCCTCTTCCCAGTTGATGATCTTTCTACCAACTTCCCTGACAAAATTGAAGCAATCAAAGGACATCTTCCAAAAATTCTCAAGATCTCTTCTACCAATTTTCTAGAATCTATTTTTATACATGCTGCCTCCCTCATGGCACTATGAATAAACTATCCATGACCTTGTAAAAGGCTAATCCCTCCATGTCCCCATTAGATTCCCTCTCTTTATCCCCACTCAGACATCCATCCAGCAATTCCTGCCTCTTTCTTCTACATCACTAGTTTTTCTTCCTTTACTAGATCATTCCTATCAGCACACAAGATGATATCATTACTCCTTTATTTTTTAAGAGTTTTTAAAAAATATTTATTTATATTTGAGAGAGACAGAGGGCAAGCGGGGGAGGAGCAGAGAGAGAGGGAGATAAAGAATCCGAAGCAGACTCCAGGCTCCAAGCTGTCAGTACAGAGCCCGATGCGGGGCTCAAACCCATGAGCCATGAGATCATGACCTGAGCCGAAATCTAGAGTCGGACCCTTAACCAGCTGAACCACCCAGTGCCCCACTCCTTTATTTCTTAATTCTAGTTAGTTAACATACAATGCAGTATGGGTTTCAGGAGTAGAATTCAGTGATTCATCACTTACATACAACTCCCAGTGCTCATCACAAGTGCCTCCCTTAATCCCCATCACCCAATAACCCATCTAGTTCATTTCCCACCTACCTCCCTCAGTCAACCCTCAGTTTGTGTTCTATCCTGAAGAGTCTCTTGTAGTTTGTTTCCCTCTCTCCTCTTTCTGCCCCCCCATATGTTCATCTGTTTTGTTTAATAAATTCCACATATGAGTGAAATCATGTGTTCTTTCTTTCTCTGATTGACTTAGCATAATATATTCTAGCTCCATCCACGCCATTGTAAATGGCAAGATCCTATTCTTTTTGATGACTGACAATATTCCATTGTATTTATATACCACATCTTCTTTATCCACTCGTCAGTTGAGGGACATTTGCGCTCTCCCCATAGTTTGGCTATTGTTGACAATGCTGCTATAAGCATTGGAGTGTATGTACCCCCTTTGAATCTATGTTTTTGTATCCTTTGGGTAAACACCTACTAGTATAATCACTGGGACATAGGGTAGTTCTATTTTTTAATTTTTGAGGAAACTCCATACTGTTTTCCACTGTGACTGCAGCAGTTTGCATTCTCACCAACAATGCAAGAGGGTTCCCCTTTCTCTGCATCCTCACTAACACCTGTTATTTCTTGCGTTGTTAATTTTAGTCATTCTGACAGGTATGAGGTGATTTTAAGCTATATGACAAAGATGTAGTCATTAAGACAGTATGGTACTAGCACAAAAACAGACACATAGATCAATGGAACAGAATAGAAAACCCAGAAATGGACCCACAACTATATATCATTACTCCATTTCAAAAAAAAAAAAAAGTTTTCTTGATATCACATTAAAAAAAAAAAAGCCATCAACCACGGTCCCATTTCTCTGTCTCCCATTGCAACAAAACTTCAATTCCTATTTTAGTTTCTCACATGCATCACTCTATCAAAACTTCTCATGCCAGAGTCATCAATGGCCTGCATTTTGATTGATTGATTATTACTCGTCATCTATTTGACCTTACTTGACAAAGAGAAAATACTCTTTATGGGATTCCAGAACATTATACTCCTGGTTATCCTCTGGTTTTCTTCCCACCTCATTACTCAGTCTCATCTGTAGCTTCTTCTACTTCAAGTTCTCAATGACAGAGCACCCAGAACTAAGTAAAAAATATATATCCAATCCAGACCTCTCCTCAGAGCTCCTGGCTCATGATCTGACTACCTAGTTTACACGTCTTCTTAGACAGCTAATAGAAATTTTAAACCACATGCTTATAGAACTGTTTATATTGAATTGTTTATATTGACCCCACCTGCTCCAAATCTGTTAGGTCCACAGTTTTCCTCATCTCAGCTGATGGCAACTCCATTCTTCCAATGGTTCAGGCAAAAACAAAGAAACAAAAAACCTCTAGGAGTCTTCCACAATTCTTCTTTTCCTCACCCACCATATTCAGTCCATCACAAAATCCTATTGGCTCTATTTTTAGTATATATCCAGAATATGACTCTCACCACTTTCAGTTCTAGCCCTGGACAAGACATCATTAGCTCTTACTGGGACAACAGCAATAGCCTCCCGTCTAGTCCTTCTGCTTGCGTTTCCTCCTACCCTCCTCCAATGTCCTAAACATCATTATCAAAAGAGCAGCAAGAGTGTAAGTCAAATCATGTCACTGGTTTCTCATTGTTCTCAGAAAAAAACTAAAGTTTTTATCATAGCCTAATACATATAACATGATGTGGCCCTTGGTGAACCCCATGACTATTTCCTAATTCTATACTCATTGCTTAGAATGTTCCAGTCACACTGACCACCCTATTGTTCCTTGGAAATGCTGACATGCCCCCACCATTGCACTGACTCTTCTTTCTGGAATATGCTTCCATCACATACCTGCATGGCTCACTTTCTTGTACATTTAAATCATCACCCAAATGTCACCTTCTCAGTGGTATCCCCCTACACTCCACTCTAGGTAATCCCAAAGTCTCACTGCATCAATTTTTTAATAGTTTTTACCACTTTCTAAAATCTATGATTCAAGTATTACATGTATACATATATTCACATATATAATATAAAATGTATATTGAAAATTGTACAAATTATAATGTTACCAGCCTAAGAATAAAAATTTATCTTTGTTTTGTTCATAAATGTAGTCTTGGCCCTTAAAACAATGGTTGACATATAGTAGGTGATCAACATATATAGGAAATTAACAAATACGAGAAATGGGTAATGTTTTTATAATCGTTCTCATATTTTTAAATATTTCCTATTTTACAAATGAACTTTAAAGCATCATTCTGTTACCTATATGGTAAAAAATGACCTACTAAAATTAACTTTTAAACTCATGGGGCACCTGGGTGGCCCAGTCGGTTAAGTGTCCAACTTTGGCTCAGGTCATGATGTCACAGTTTGTGAGTTTGAGCTCTGCATTGGGCTCTGCACTGACAGGTCAGAGCCTGGAGCCTACTTTAGATTCTGTGTCTCCCTCTCTCTCTGTCCCTCTCCCACTTATACTCTCTCTCTCTCTTTCTCTGTCTCTCAAAAATAAAAATAAAACATTAAAAAAAAGATTTTTAAACTCCTAATTTTACTTCTAAATACTAGGCTGAATGGGTACCTGTGTACCTCAGTTAGTTAAATGTTCAACTCTTGATTTCAGCTCAGGTCATGATTTCATGGATTGTGGGATCGAGCCCCACAATGGGTTCTACACTCACAGTGGAGGAACCTGCTTGGGATTCTCTCTCTCTTCCTTTCTCTCTGCCCCTCCTTTGCTCTCTCTCTCTCTCAAAATAAATAAAATAAACTTTAAAAAATAAAATAAATACTGGACTTAATATTAGATAAATCAATCAACTTATGGACCTTGAGCTGTTATCTTTTAAAAGGACTGCTTTGGCTTCTATGAGCTGAAGAAGATCACATCAGAGAAGGCAACAAAGCTGTGTGTTCCAACATAAGAAGCCATACCAGTATAAGAGATCATTATGATGCTTGGTTTTTAAGTGAGGCAGCAAAAATATCCAACTGTTCCTAGATAATTAAGCTTTGCCCTTTAAATACATCTTTTGGAATGTATTTTTATATTTTATTCTAGGAACAAACAAGTAAAACCTAATTCGTCACCATCTATCAGGTACATATCAAGGAGGCAGAAGATCTATTTTGGGTCATAGCACTGACTAATGGCAAAATTGAGATCATGAGTCTCTGATTCCCAGTCCAGAGCCTTTCCTATCACATTGCATAGACCTCTATAGGAAATCTCTCTTCAGTGAGGCAGAGTATACTATTGTGGAAAGTCTTTCATTATCAGAGAGAGAGAGAAAGGGAAGAGGGAGGAAGGAAGGAAGGAAGGAAGGAAGGAAGGAAGGAAGGGGAAGGAAGGGGAAGGAAGGAAGGAAGGAAGGAAGGAAGGAAGGAAGAAGAGAGAAAGAGAAGAAAAAGGGATGGAGGGAGGGAGGGAGGGAAGGAGGGAGGGAGGAAGGAAGAAAGAGAAAGAAAGAAAGAAAGAAAGAAAGAAAGAAAGAAAGAAAGAGAGAAAGGGAGGAAAAAGGAATGGAGGAAGGGAGGGAGGAAGGAAGGGAGGGAGGAAGGGAAGAAGAAAGGAAGGAAGGAAGGAAAGAGGGCAGGCAGACAGGCAGGCAGGAAGACACCAACTAACCCAAACTCAGTGCTCAGAGTCTAAGTGTGGGAAGGGAACAGAAGAAACATTCCTTTCCTCTCAGGGAAGGATGGGGGCCAAGGAAAAGCAAACAGAACAATGTGGATAATGGAAATAAGGAAATTGAAAACAAAACCTTCTCTAGGAGAAGAGGATAAACAAGACCAGATAGTGCTCTTAAGTTCAAGAGGACTGTCAAGGGTCCAACATACCTATTTCCAAAAAGCTCTCTAATAGCCACTAAACTGAAATGAACAAAACCAGACATAAGGAAGCCTTCCGACTGGAGTTTTCACTGCCACCGGGCAAGTCAGCATGGCTCTCAGCAGAACCATTTACACGGAGTTACCCATAATGCTTGACACCGTGATAATTCCCTTCTGCCCTGATGCATATTCCACTGACAGCACAGAAACTCAGTCAAAGAGAAAAAGTAAATGATTCAGCAAAGTGCAGATGTAAGACAGGGAAATAAACATCCAGAAATCCTGCTACATGTCAAGATTCACTCCCAATCTAGCCAAGGAAAGAAAGAAAAGATATTACACATTCAGAGGAGTTATACAAAATGTTCCCAACTCAACCAATAAACAATGTGATCTGCGGTCAAACATAAACCTGAAAAGGGAGCTGGGAAATTTGAGGGTTTATTTTTGTTTGTTTTGTTTTTAACTTTGTTGTCCTAATGTTTCCTGACCCAGAATTCTTCCTGCAAAAACTTTCAGATTTTTTGATGGTGTAGTGAAAGTAATTTTGACCTAAAAATCAGAAAACCAAGATTGTAATGCAGGCTTTGACATCCTTATTTGCCACATGACCTTGGACCAAACACTTTATTCCTCTAGACGTCATTTCTAAGGTTAGAATATCTGATTAACTTTCACCTTCCTGAACTGTCAGTCAGCAATATCATTGTGGCTTTTGTAGAAAGAGCATAGAAGATGACCAGAGGACCCGGGCCACAGCCCCATGGTGGCAATACTCTGGGAAGTTTACCAAACTTCCCCGAGCCTCAGTTTCCCAACATGTTAAATAGAATCACAATAGGAGATCTATTTCTCAGATTATAAAAGTTAGAATTAAATCACAGTGCATGCTTTTTTTTTCTTTTTTACTTTTCTTAGTTTCACAGAAACATTGAAAGAATAATATAGGGTACACCAATATATCCACCACATTTCCTTGCTATATTTCTACACACACACACACACACACACACACACACACACGTGTGTGTGTGTGTGTGTATATATTACTTTTACTGAACTATTTTAAAGTTAGACCTTGCAGACCCTATAGTATTTGTATTTAGCTACTAAATATATTACCATGCCATCTCTGAAGAATAAATAGACATTCTTCTATATAACAAGACCATTTCACACTCAAAAAGCTTAACACTGATAAAATAATATTAACTAATATATGGTTCGTATTCAAATTTATCCAATTCAATCATACATTTGGTTGCCATAGCTTATTATTCTCCTTTAATCTAGAATAATCCTTTAGTTTTTAGTTTGCTTCCTTGCTTTTCTGATGTCTTGTGATATGGATTTTATTTTCTTAGTATTCAAGCCAATTGTTTTATAGACTATTCCACACAAAACATATGAACAAATCTCACAAATACAGGGATGAGTGAAAGATGCCAGACATGAGACATTACAAAACACACAGAACTTATTTCTGCTGTTAGAATTAAGAATCTCAGTGATGTATAGGGCTTAGTTACTGGAAGGAACCATGAAGCTGAACTATCAATATTCTAATTCTGGAGCTGGGTGCTGATAATGTAAATGTGTGTTCATATATTATTTAGGAAATAAATTATTTAATGAAGTGATTATTTGTCAAAATAAAATTAAGACTGAAAGAAATATAACTGGAATTGCTTTAATTCCTTCCTTTCACTGTATAATGGATAAAGTAGTCAAAAATATATATGGATATCAATGATTGGACATAATTAACAAAAGTATATGTCAAATTGTATATAGCACAAACTAAAAAATTATTTTTTTAAGCCTGAAAGGAATGGTCTTTTAAAAATATGTTTATTGGGACACAAACTTGCAGTGAGTTCCCCAGATTAGACATTGTGTAGACCAATATTATTTGTTTAAGATTTGACAAGGGTAGAAATTTCAAAAAATAACTTTATAAAGCCCTAATCATAGAAATTGAAAGGTGCTATTCTAGGAGCCTACCGAGTCAAAGACTAAAAACATAATTACTAATAAACTATTTAAAAACTATCTTAAATGTGAATATTATAAATCTGCATAATAAATATGAGCATACACAAATTCAGTCCTTAATACTTTGTTATTAAATAATAATCTTTTAATTATCAACAATTTAGAAAAATAATAGAAAATCAGCCTCAAGGAAAATAGGAGGAAATGATACAATGCAGCAAAAATTAATTGTTGAAAAATGTGAGAACTAGCAGGTATAAGTAATCAAAGAACTTATTCTCAAAAAAAGGTAAAAACCAAAAATTGTAAGTCTTATAAATCTAATTAACAAAAGAGATGAAGTAGAAATAAGATATGTAAAGCTCTTTTCACAGTACCTAACCCAAAGTAAGCTCTCAATACTATTATTATTATTCACCAAGAAAATCAAGGATATGGTAATAGATACAGGGACACATAAGAAATTAAAAATATAAGAACACCATACAAAATGTAGGCTAACATATTTAAAATCAGGACATAATGGATGATACCCTCAGAACAGATTTAAATTACAAAATAAACTCCTAACTCATGGGAAACCTAAATAGATCAATAAACAGAAAAACAGGAAAAATACATCCAAAACATACTGGAAGCCTAAATGGTTTTAAAGGTAGATGTGTTCAATTATTAAAGGACTCATTTTAGTGAACACTGAGGTTATTTCTCCAACATCCTATCCATCCTTCCCTCATTGTCAAAAGTCCTGGGAAGCATCCCCACCAGTATTTCTAGGCTGGGGTTCCAGTTGTTTTAATAAATTGAGGCAATAATTCCTTTATTATCATAACTGGATCAGTGACCCATCCATAAGCCCATCAATTCATGGCATTTCTACGGCCAGAAAGTACAGATGACTCAATTCAACACAATGAAACATATGAGCAGATTTTCTATTGACTTCTCAAAAGAAGATACCTCCATCTAATGAGAACTTATAGAAGCCAGCCCTCTTTCTCCTTTTGAAGGATGTACTGTGAAACTGTGACACCCAAAATTGATGCAGCCATGTTGCCCCTGGGCAGGGAGCCGGCCTGAAAAGTCTGCCATCCCAATAGGCAGAATGGAGATGTGAAAAGGAACCAAGTTACTGGTGTCAGAGGATCACTGAATCAAGCATCCTCATAACACGCCCAACTTCTGTACCATCCTGATAGATAAGCACATGAACACATGTTTAAAAAAATAAATAAATAAAAACAGCATGAGTTAGTTTCCCTGTTGTAATATAAAAAGTCAAGTCATGTTCCTAGAGCACAGGCAAAAAGATGGTAACCACTCAACACTTCTGGTGAAGGTAGTACACTCAATTATCAAACTGAATGAAGAAAACAAAAGGGAATTGCTAATGTAGAACACAAAATCCTAAATAGAATATGAGCAAATAGAATTCAATATGATGCTAAGAATAATTCGCTATGGCTACATAAGATTTATGCTAGGGACTATAAAGGTGGTTTAATTTTAGCAATACATTAATATAATATTTCCTGACAATAAGTACAGTGTTCAGAAATAATACCACAATAATTTAAAAGACAAAAACTGAATTCTGGTTACATCTCTTAGTTAAGTGGTGAACAACACATCTACATGCCCAGATGATGACACACCCCAATTCAATGGGAGCAGGACGCTTCTGGACCTTGCTCTAGGTACCTCTTCATCTGGCTGTTCATTTGTATCTCTTATCACATGCTTTATTATTTGACAAACCAGTAGATGTGGTAAGTATTTCCCTGAGTTCTGTGAGCCATCATAACAAATTAGCAAGGAGAAGGGGTTGTGAGAACCACTGATTTATGTCCAGTCAGTCAGAAATACTGGAGGTCCAAACATGTGATTGGCATCTGATGTGGGAGAGGTTTTGTGGGACTGAGCCCTTAACCGGTGGGGTCTGATGTTAACTCCAGGTAGATAGTTCAGAATTTAACTGAATTGTAGGACACTCAGCTGGTGCCAGAGAGTTGGTCAGTGTGGGGAAAACACCCACACATCTGATATCAAAGTGTAGTATCCAGTGTGTCGAGGAAATAGAGCTTTTCCCTTCAGAAGGTAACGAAGGACTTTTAAAAGTCACACAGAGAAGAGCTCATACAGGCAAAGATTGACACACCCATCTATGTAAAATCAAGAACTTCATTTTATCAATCAAAGTACATCGTAGAGTGAAAAGTCAAGCCATAAATAAGAAGCATATATTTGCAACACTTACAATGACAAAAAATTAACCTAAAAATAAGTTAATTAACCTAAAAATAGTATCCATGATTCAATTAGAAAAAGACAAATGAGAAAAGATTTGAACATTTCTCAGAAAACAAAACATGAATAGTCCCCTAAACATGTGGAATGTGCTTTAGCCCATTTAGTAATGAGCAACATTATACTTAGAATCACATATTTCATATCTACACTGGAAGTCAAACTTCAAAAGTCAGAAATCCTAAGTGTGGTCCAAGAAAAGTAGTGGGTACTTCTTCCACAGCTAAGGGAAAAGAAAGCTAGGATAACTCCTTAGGGATATACTTTGGGGTTTATCCAGCGCAAGTGAACATATTCATAACTCAACAGTTAGGCTCCTCGTTAGAGTCCCTAGAGATGTTTGGGCAAATTTGCAACAGGAGACATGTCATGTGCAAGATTGTTCAAAGCAATATTGTCTGTAATTGTGAAACAACCACAACAAAACCCTGGAAAACAATTCAAAGATCCATTAAGAGTATAATGAATAGATAAACAGTGGCATATTCACTATACCGCAGAGAACAAAAATCATAGTGGCATGCATCACCGGGAGCAATTTAGAACTACATATTGTTGAATGAAGGGAGTGAATGACAGAAAAAAAAAAACAGTGTGGTTACGTTTATAAAAGGTTCAGATACGAGAAATAAAAACCAGTGTATTGATCAGGAACACACACATATTTGCAAAGTTACAAAGAGGAAGAAAATGATTCCCACAAGTCAGGAGAGCGGTTCCCTTGGGGACTGAGGTATAGTGTGATTAGGTAGGTCACATGGTGAGAGGGCAAGTATTGGCCTGCTTCCTTTTCTTATATTTTAATTTTTTAATGCTGATTTTTTTTTGAGAGAGAGAGGAGCAGAGAGAGAGGGAGACACAAAATCTGAAGCAGGCTCCAGGCTCTGAGCCGTCAGCACAAAGCCTGACGCAGGGCTTGAACCCATGAGCCGTGAGATCATGATCTGAGCTGAAGTGGGACGCTTAACCAACTGAGCCACCCAGGTACCCCAGCTTGCTTCCTTTTCTTAAATCGAGTGGTGGAAAGGAGAGTGTTCATTTTACCATCATTCTTTACGCAGTACACATATATTTTACACATTCTTTGTGCATATACTTTATACCTTATGTGCATAAGAAATATTTTAAAACAAAAATAAATGACACTGCTTAATAATTTTGGAAATATAGTTGAATATGGTACGCTAGCTCTACAGCAGGAATTAATTTATTTAGATCCCAAAAACATCATATACAAAATCTTAAAAGCAAACAGCTTGAAAGATGATTGTAATATGATTCCCCAAAGTTTAAAATAAGCTATTAAAGAGGCTTTATCAGTTAAGAAGGAAAACATTGAGACCTATTCAAAGTCAAATGAGCAAAAGTCATGAACAAACCATTCACAGAAAAATAAACACAAATGGCTAAAAATCAGATGGTGAAAAAAATCAACCTCAATAATTAAAAAATGCAATTAAAACAAAATGCAAGTACATTTTTTAAGTTTATTTATTTGTTTTGAGAGAGACTTGTGGAGAGAGAGCCGTGAGATCATGACCTGAGCTGAAATCAAGTCAGACCCTTAACCAACTGAGCCACGCAGGTGCCCCACAAGTATATTTCTATCAAATCAGCAGAAATTTAAAAAATGATGTTATTTGATGCATTTGAGGGTGAAAAGAGAGGCCATATTCTAGGCTCCTGGAAGAATGCAACCTGGCAATCTTTCCAGAAGTATGCTTTGCCAGATTTACAAAAATATCTTAAAAGGTTATAGCATTGACGTAGTAATTCAACTCTTCAGACTCCAAAGGAAACAACTACAATTGTAGACAACAGTTTCTTGTTAAATATTAAAGGAACATTATTCATGAGTAGGAAAGATGTAGAAACTGAAATCTCCAAAAAAGTAAGAAAACCAGTGAAACATGTAATTACTTATATTTGAGTGGAATATTATGTCACCAATAAAATAATATTTTCAAGTGTATTTAATAATACAGTATATTGCTTATGATAGACTAATTCAGCAAGTCATAAAATCTATATAAATAATTATGCACACACATAGGTGAGCATGTATATATATTACATATATGTGAGTATATAAATACATATACATATTCTGAAATGTTAACAGTGGTTGACTCTATGTTGTGTTCTCTCATTTTATGTCTAAATTCTATACAGTAAACTTGATTGCTTTCATAATCAGAAAAAAATATATATTAGGAAACATGAATGACAAAATACATGATATCACCATTCTATGCTAGTTATAGTCCTGAATTTTAAAGCAAAAGATGGATGCATCCGTGTATCTTTGGGAGGGATTCGTTTCTTTTGCTGAGCTTAAATTCTAATCGTCTCGACAGAGCATCTATCCAGGAAAGGGCTTATTTTTCAGATAGTGCCTAAAAGATGTGCTAGAGGAGGAGGAGGAGGCTGGTGATGATAGTAACAATAACTACAGTGACATGTATATAGAGTGTGACAATTTACATAGCACTTTCAGGCACCTTGTCGCTTTTAATCACTCAGTTCGATGGAAAAAAATGTCACAGCCCAGCACAGATGCACCCGCCCATCCCATCTCAGCCCAGTGCTTGCTACGGAGGAATATGAGAAAGCAGAAGATAAGAGTATGCTTTCAAGGAGCTTGCAATCTGGTTAGAGAGATAAAACCTGCACCCAAATGAATGTTATGTGATGAGAAATAATAGTATATGTGGGCTTCCAGCTTTTCCCCTCCCCTGCCTGCGAAAGACAACTGTTCGTTCCACTCTCCACAGAGGGTTCAGCGATTGTTGGACCATTTCTGGGCTGCACCAGGTTTCCCTCTCTGGACTTTTGTAATCTAGAACTGGGAGAAAAGAAAGAACAAGAGACCGGGGAAGTTGTTTGGGGGAAGACAGAAAGATAGCAATTCTCGAGCAACCATATGTATAGTGGATGAGTTAAGTGGGTGGGGGCATAAAATGGGATTTTCAGGAGGGATGGTATCCTGTAGATGTGTGTACTCCATGATATTTGAGAAACAGTAGTAAATAACTTGAACCAATGAGAAACCACTTTTGGCCACCAGACTGTTTCTCTGACCACCACATGAATCTGAGCCTAAATCAGAGCTCAATACCAGAGTAACACTTTGGAGTCCTTTCTATGTAGAAGTATATGGAATTACCTTCCAGGTACTTAACCAAAGAAACTCCTTCTCTTCCCTCCTTGTGCCATGACAGTTTTAATATTTGCAGCTAGATCTAATTCAAGGTCACCAGGGTAGGCAGACTTCTACAATGACCTTCAATGACCTGCATCTCCTATATGCATGCCTTTGCGTGATACCCTCTTCTTGAGTGTGAGTTAGAACTAGGGACTTCCTTCTAGTGAACAGCGTACAGCAAGGGCAGTAAGATGACTTTTCTACGATTAGGTTACAAACAGCCATGAGTCCCACTTTGCATCTTCTCTCTCTAGTGCCTTCTCTCTTACACAGGTGGATGAAACAGCAACATCACAGCAAGAGGCCCACATAGAGAGGAATGCAAGGCAGCCTCCAGCCAACAGCCAGTGAAGAACTGAATCCTGCCAACCACCGCTGTGTGAGCTCAGAAGTGTCCCCTTACCAGGCTGAGCTGATCATGACTACAGACCAGCGGGCACATTTACTACATGTAATGGAGAGACCCCTGAGGCAGAGGACCCAGTGAAGCCATGCCCAGACTCTGATGCTAACTCTGAGGTAACATTCGGTGTTTTTATTAGACCTCTAAGTTTTGGGTACTTTGTGACGCAGCAAGATGGCCGATCCAATTGGCATTTACCTCGTCTTTCATTTTGCTCTTCCTCTCAGAAGCTTCTCATCACTTCTCCAAATCAACCTGACCCTCTCCCTAATTCAAGTTCCACATTCAGATTGTTTAGACACTGACGTGGTATGTGAAGAACACCTTGCAAGGCTGATACGGGTCTCCAAGGGGGAGGAACATACTGCTTCCACTAAGTTCAATGTACCTGCCAGAGCAGCCCCTTGGGCCTCAGAGCTCATTATCCAGAGCTGCTCTCCACAAGACGGAGGAACAAAATGATGACAGCTGGACTGCAGCCCCTCTACTCCAAGACAGGCCAGGAGATGCAAATGGCAGTGAGAACAGAGCACTGCTTCCTCTGAAGATCCCTGAAAAGAGCTGGACCCTACACCGCTTTCTGTGACGTATGCATGAGAATGTGCGAGATGCATATAAGGCCATTGTCAAGTCCTGTGCCTCTGGTAATTCTGCAAAACAGAATCCATACTGACTGCTGCCCTCAGTTCTTTATCTCTGCAGGGCTACCAACTGCTACCATGTTGGCGGTCCTGTCAGGACGGGCACGGAAAGAGCAGGAACCGTTGGGCATCTCTAGCCCATGCTAAGGTGAAAGAGATGGTTAAGATGTGAAGATATTTTTTCCTGTTCTTCCTTCAAGGTTCTGATCAGGAAGGAAACACATAACAGAGAGAAAGAGAACAAGAGGACCCTGAGGAGCTAAGGCTGAGGAAACCCAGCACAACACATTTCAAATCGGTATTTCTTAACCGCCTTCTACAATCTTAATGCCTCACGGAGCATGAATCAAGCAGAAACTATGTCCACAGCCTCAGAAGGCCTACAGTCTTGTCACAGAATTAAGATTCTAATATGAAAATAAATAGTCTGAAATAGTTCTTCTCTTCTACTCTCCCCACACAACTCACATCCAGGTGCTTGTTGTTGTTGTTTTGTTTTTAATTCTACCTGTACCACCACTGGATTGCTTTTCTCCATTGCCTCTGCCCTCGTCCACGTCACCATCATCTCCCCAGGATGACTCCAGCAACCTCGTGTACTTGTTTCCAAGCCATACTCTACATCATACTAGAGTAATATCTGTTGTATCTCCAAAGGGTTCCCATAGCACAGAATGGTTAACATGCCTGTAAGTTCCTCCAGGGTTCAGCTTCTGCCCTTCCTCTGTGAACGACCTCATGTCACACTCACCCCTCTTGTAATTCACCACATTCACCTTTTTCAGCTCTGTAAACCCACCAAGCTCTCTCTGGCCTTAGAACTTTCACACCTCTGTATTGCTCTGCCTAGAACATTCTAGCCCATCCACTTAAGTCACACACACTCAGTACTCAGCCTTCCCTGACACATCACCTTCTCCGACCTTGTGGCCCTCCAATCATAATCAGGGCCCTCTTTCATTTATCTCAAAATCCATTTTTTATAACACATCACAATTTACAATGATATATTCATGACCGTGTCATTTAATGCGTGTCTTCCTCATTAGATTACAAACTCTGTGAGGGCAGGGACCAAACACATTTTGTTCAGCTCTCCCTATCTTCTAATAAGTGACTGGATGATTCTCTCCCTCTTCTGAATTTTACAGTTCTTTTTTATCTACCTGTTACCAAGCATTTTTATTATAGTTACTTGTGTACATGCCTTATTCTGTCTAAAAAATTTATGAGCTCCTTGAGGACAAGGTCTGTGTCTTATAAATCTCTAAATCTACCTTAGGTCCAACACAGAGCCCTACATGTAATTGGCACTAATAAATATGTATTGAATGGATAAGACAACTTAATTGTGTCTTATGAGTCTTTAGAGATGGTTTCATGGTGTTTTGGTTAAATATATTAAAGAATGTGATCTTTTCCTGACTTTCTAGATATATAGCAGTGATGGTTCCATGGGATGCAGTAAGCCACTATGATAAGATTTAAAATTTCTAACTCACAGTGACTCAGTAATCTAATATACTCCCGCAGTGAAGATATTCCAAAGGGTTTGTTTTTGTTTTTGTTTTTAATGTACTTTATGAGTGGAAAAGAAGTTTGCACTTCTAGTATCAGAATTTTTTCAGTGGGGGAATACTAGGAAAATACGTATTTATAAATTAAAGAAAAATTTCTCAGCTGTCTCTTCTTCGGTATTCCTTCTATATTAAACTGGAATATTTCAAAATGTCCCATAAACTCTTTATGCCCATAAAATTACCCAGATGAAGTGGGGAAAACAGGTTTATTTGAATGGACATCTATAAAATGTCTCTGAAGAAAGGGGACAGTGAAGACATACTTACCATGAAGCTGAAGAAGCCGACACTTCAGGATCCCTTACTAACAGATGCCTTCCAGGGCCCTATTATTATAAAATTTGCGTGAATAGTTCTTCTTTTAAGTTTTATTTATTTATTTTTGAGATAGAGAGATAGAGCACGAGCACGTGCGCACAAGTGGGGGAGGGGCAGAGAAAGAAGGAGAGAAAGAGAGAATCCCAAGCAGGTTCTACATGGTCATTGTTGAGGCCAATGCGCGGCTTGAATCCATGAACCCTGAGATCATACCCTGAGGCAAAGTCAGAAGCTTAACTAACTGAGCTACCCAGGTGCCCCATAAGCGAGTATTTCAATAGCAATGAGGTAACAATGCCTCTCCCTCTTCTCTGATATTGCTACTTTCCCATTCCCCTCCATCACATTTCCTGTTATGTGGTATGATAGGTGATGCCATGGCATTTGGGGCACCACACTCAGGAGAAGTAGAAGGAGGAACACACAGGAGGATCCTATATAAAGAGAAATTTCTAGTATCTACAATGAACTAAATTGAGAAGTTAAAGATGTTGGAATTTGCAAGCAAATGGTAGCAATGTATCTGCAACTTCAATAAGCATCTGTGTTGGTTGCTGCAGAATGAGGTACACCTAGCTTCTGGTTCGTGGTATCCATCTATGAGGTTCATAGTGAATCCCATGTGTAGTTAAGTCATTGCTATCATCCTGGTGCAGAAGAACCTTCCAATAATTCCCCCACTTCCAGCTGGGCTGACCCAGCCAGCAATGCCACAAATAAGTCAGGGCCAGGAGTGGTTCTATTGTATTCCACATCCATCCTATAGCTCCTGGCACCAGCAGGAGGGAAGGAGAGGGGATACAATACTTGGAATGAGTGATTTTTGTGTTGGTGAGATCTGACACCATTGTTGCCTGTGTGATTTGTTATATCCCTTGTCACTCTAAACAGATATTCACTTCAGCAGCTATTTTTAAATTTTTTAAAAGGATTCCCCAAATTCAGTTCAAGTCCCCACAAAAGCTGGGTTCACACCCAGCACCAAGCTACTTTTCTCTGACCAAGAACTCAGGTTAACTGTCAAACACAGCTGGGTCCTTAAA
Organism: Prionailurus viverrinus; assembly: GCF_022837055.1. Classification (NCBI taxonomy): domain Eukaryota; kingdom Metazoa; phylum Chordata; class Mammalia; order Carnivora; family Felidae; genus Prionailurus; species Prionailurus viverrinus. The sequence continues at coordinate 4,191,485 of NC_062566.1, forward strand.
TGACTGCTTTGGCGAGAACAGCAAATAGTAGGCTGGATCTCTTATATTAGCCTTCACCCAGTACCATCTACCTGCTTCTCCTCTAAGTCACCTCCACGGCAACCTGAGTAACAATTCAAGCAGTAGTACTTTGCCTTTGATAATGACTCAGAAATGAGAAACAAACAAAGTCCATATCCCCTGTCATCCAAAAACAGGGCAAGAAATGAAGTTATGAATGAAAACTCTAGAGTTTTTAGGCTTAAATAGAAGCACATATCCTCTCTCTTCTTCACAGCTCTTAAATAAGATATTATAAACTTAATAAAATGGTTTTTCTTCTAATTCACAAAACAATTTTATTCGTTTATACAGCATGTGCTAACTCTTTGACATGCCTCCAGGGGGCTCCCTTGTAGACCACCATGAAGACACACAAATGGAAAATGCCATCTCTTGTGAAACCAATGTTTATGAGGATAATTTAGAGAAAACCATCGTGTGACGATTGTGCCATTTAAGGGGGGGAGGATAGGGCAACTTAATGTACATGAAATTGAACATTTTTATACCCATGGTTTTCTCAGTGACACTGGCTTCAGCCAGTTTGTGTGAGTTTATCTAAACCAGTGGTGTTCACTGTCAGAATGGCTAAAATTAACAACACAAAAAACCAACAGGTGTTGGTGAGGATGTAGAGAAAGGGGAACACTCTTGCACTGTTGGTGGAAGTGAAAACTGGTGCAGCCACTCTGCAGAACAGTACGGAGGTTCCTTAAGAAACTAAAAATAGAATTAACCCACAATTCAGCAATTGTTACTAGTATGTGCCCAAGGGATACAAAAGTACAGATTTGAAGGGGTACGTGAACCCCAATGTTTATAGTAGCATTAATATATAGGTTCTCTATATAGAGCCAAACTATGGAGAGAGCCCACATGTCCATCAACAGATGAATGGATAAAGAAGATGTGATAAACACACACACACACACACGCACACACAATGGAATGTTACTTAGCCATCAGACAGAATGAAATCTTGCCATTTACATCATGGATGGAACTAGAGCATATTATGCTAAGCGAAAGAAGTCAGACAGAGAAAGACAAATACCACATGATTTCACTCATATGTGGAATTTAAGAAACAAAACAGATGAACATATGGGAAGGTCAGGGAGGTGACAAGGATAGCGGAAAAGAAACCACAGGAGAATCTTAAGGATAGAGAACAAACAGGTTTGATGGAGGGAGGTGGGTGGGAGATGGGCTACAGGGCACTTGTGATGAGCACTGGGTGTTATATGTAAGTGATGAATCACTGAATTCTACTCCTGAAACCAATATGGCACTCTATGTTAACTAATGAGAATTTAAATTAAAAAAAAAAAAATAACAAAGGTGTTAAAATGCAGTTTTTCTTCTTTTTCTTTTTTTAAACAACAGTTCTATTGAGATATAATTCACCTATCATAACATTCACCCTTTAAAGTGTACAAGCAAGTTGTTTTAGATTATTCAGAGTTGTACACAACCCTTACCACTATCTAAGTTTGGAATAGTCTCATTACCTAAACTACTGGGACCTCATCAAAATAAAAACTTCTGCACAGCGAAGGAAACAATCAGCAAAACTAAAAGGCAATCGACAGAATGGGAGAAGATATTTGCAAATGACATTTGCAAATGACAGATAAGGGTTAGTATCCAAAATCTATAAAGAACCTATAAAACTCAACACCCAAAAAACAAATAATCCAGTGAAGAAATGGGCAAAAGACATGAATAGACACTTCTCCAAAGAAGACATCCAGATGGCCAACCGACACATGAAAACATGCTCAACATCACTCATCATCAGGGAAATACAAGTCAAAACCACAATGAGATACCACCTGACACCTGTCAGAATGGCTAACATTAACAACTCAAACAACAACAGATGCTGGTGAGGATGTGGAGCAAGAGGATCTCTTTTGCATTGTTAGTGGGAATGCAAACTGGTGCAGCTACTCTGGAAAACAGTCTGGAGGTTCCTCAAAAAACTAAAAACAGAACTACCCTATGACCCAGCAATTGCACTACTAGGCATTTATCCACAGGATACAGGTGTGTTGTTTCAAAGGGACACATCCACCCCAGTGTTTATAGCAGCACTTTCAACAATAGCCAAATTATGGAAAGAGCCCAGATGTCCATTGATGGATGAATGGATAAAGAAGATGTGGTATGTATGTATGTGTGTGTGTGTGTACATGTATATATATATATATATATACATGTACACACACACATACATACATACAATGGAGTATTATTTGGCAATCAAAAAGAATGAAATCTTGCCATTTGTAACTACGTGGATGGGACTGGAGGGTATTATGCTAAGTGACATTAGTCAGTCAGAGAAAGACAAAAATCATATGACTTCACTCATATGAGGACTTTAAGAGACAAAACAGATGAACATAAGGGAAGGGAAACAAAAATAATATAAAAACAGGGAGGGGGACAAAACAGAAGAGACTCATAAATATGGAGAACAAACTGAGGGCTATGGGAGGGGTTGTGGGAGGGGGGGATGGGCAAGGGGCATTAAGCAATCTACTCCTGAAATCATTGTTGCACTATATGCTAATTTGGATGTAAATTAAAAAAAAATAAAACAAGTTAAAATTAAACAAAATAAATTTTAAAAAAGTAAAATACAAACTTTTAGTTGTTGTATTATAATAAAGAATGTATCTGGAAAAAAAAATCCTGACGCTTAGAACAGCTTCTGTCTATAGTAAGCATCCAATACAAAATTTTGAATAAATGGATTAGTGAATATTGTTTGCAAAAAAAAAGAGATATTTTCCTTGTCTTTATTGCTCTCAATTTCCACTACCATGTGTCTGTGTAGATTTTAACTTATCACATGAAGACTTGGTTATGTGTACCTACTGTTAAGTTTCCCATTGTCCACCAAATCTAGAAAGTTCTTATCCATTTTGTCTTCACATAAGGGCTTTTGGATTTTGGGAGGCACTTATTGGTTAATAATTGAACAATGCAAGTGAGCAAATCTTGGTTCGTTTGAAGCGAAACAATTTCCGCCAATGACAGGACAAGAAAGAAATCAGCAATAGCATTAGCAAAATCTTGTTTGCAAATTAACTGTGAAAACGAAATGATGCTGATGGAGGATGCCCCTAATATATTCCACTCATTCATATAAAAAGCAGTGGTAAGTCATACTTGTTCACGTTCCTTTACTTCTAGGTGACCCCAACTAAAGAATATCACAGGCTAGTCGAGGCAGCCCTTGTGCAGACAAATATGATGAGCTTTGGTGTCTGCCCTGGTTGTGAGAAGGGACATTAAGAATCTTGACTTCCAGGAGCCAGATCTGATTGTTTTAAATGGATTGTGTGGTACACACAAGTTCCTCCCTCAATCACGAGTAGCAACTATGTAATTCAAAACCCGATGAATATTCAAAACCACTAGAAGAGCAGGGAGCCCCATGGGAACAAGGGCAGACTGCTAGTTTCCAGAAATCCTCAGCAAAAAAAGGAGTAACATGGGGTAGAGGCAGGGACAGTGGAAGGAGGCAGCCAGCTCTGTAGAAGGCCAGCAGCTCAGACAAGAAAAAGATCCAGGGCCTGAGCGGTGCTGGAAGAGACTGCCGGACCCTCTGGCCACCCCAACAAACTTTTTCTACATCTCCCTGGGGATCCCTGTGACACCAGGAAACATTCCATCATCTCATGAGGGACATGTGCTTATCCTTCCAGGAGAATCTGGTACTCAGGCTGCCATACATAGCTCATGGGAAATGATACAAAGAGATCAATAAAAGATACTAGTAGGACTTAACTTAAACTACAGGTCTTGAAGTCAGAAACAGCATTTTTTTCTAAATAGAGGAACACGGGCTTAGGTCTTCCTAGTAAACTTAGCTCTCGGCAAGTTACTGAATCTTTCCAGATCTCTCTAAGCCCCACTGAATTCCTTTATCTTTGATATATGATATTACCGACCTGTCAAAGCTGCTGCTAAGATTAAAACCTGAAATGTTTGTTAAGCAGAGCACAAAGAGTGCTCAGTAAATGTGACTCCTTTTCTTCTCCCCAAATCCAGGTTTCCCCCTGCTTCTTCTTAGGAACCGGTGACATGAGAAAGCCATTCCCGAAAATTAATAACTAGGGCTAGAATAAACAGGCTAACTCCACTGTTATCACTGCACAATCTTATTACTTCATGCTCTCACTTGCCTCTATATCTTGGGGAAAAAATCAAGAGGTTTTCCCTGTATGATTTCAATCCTACTGATTAATTTTCTTTTGCTCTGAAAGAAAAGTGTGTGGGTCTCTGGAGCTCTATAAGCAAAGCTCAGGTTGCTCTTATCACAGATGACAGAGTTACACTGAGGAAGCCGAAACTCATCACTGGCCAGGGCAAGAGAAGGGAATTTCAGGGTGACTCAAAGTATGGTTCATGGACCACCAGCATCTGCATTTGTGAGAGCTTCTGAAATCAGATAGGTTTCTTACTAAAACCCTAGGTGGTCCGTATGCAGATTAATGTTTGAGAAACACAGTGGGCCTCTCTTTCACCAGGGCACCATTGTCCCTTAGTCCCCTCCTCTAAGTCTGGGGTGGAGTCCAGAGAGCCATGGCTTTGCTAAATCCTCATTTTAATCCACTGTTGATGGCAGTGTTGTTCAGAAGTCCCTGGTAGTTCAGTGACAAGATCCATCAGAGCTGAGTTCCACATACTATCATGGAACAGGCTGGTTTTCTTTGTCAGTGCTTGGGACACAATCCCACCAACAGCCAAGAGGGTAACAAGGATATAAAGGATCTGGATTCGTAGTGCCCAAAGCACACAAGCAAGGCACGTTCATTCCTTATACATAAAAGAAGATGCATAGACATAGAGCTACTTCCTCTCACCCTATGACCCACATCCTGACAACATAGAAGGAGGAGGAGAAACTTCTAACATCTCCAAAGTACTAAATTGAAAAATTAAAGATGGCGGACTTAGAAAGCAAATGGTAGCAATGTATCTGTAACTGCAGTAGGCATCTGCATTGGTGACTGCATCCTCTCTGCTTATATTTATTAATGTAATGCTAATTTGTTCTGCTAATAAGAGTTATAACAGAAGGGTAATGACCAGAAGCCCCATACAAATTGTTCATCTATTTTCTTTTCTCTCTCTCTCTCCTTTTTTTTTTTTCCCTTTTAGCCATGAATTGATTAGAGCCTGAAATGAAGGAAATACAATATCTGTCAACTCACTATAAATATGGACGGGAAATTCTGAGAGGGGTTTTTCTGTTTCTTTGGCATTTGTTTCAATGCAGCATGGATTTATTCAGAAATGAGCTGGGAAGCCGGTATCATAAAAATGACTAAATGCGAACATAAAAAATTAAACCTTTGTACCTTGGACCAAGCTGATGGCTATCTGGCTCCAGCCTCATCTCCATTTTTATTGAAAGCAAATTTCGCATCTATGTATGATTCAAAGGGTGCTTCATTTTATTCTTCCCCTTCTAAATGTGTGTGGTTTGGGTGCTACGCTTAACTCTGTCCAAGGAAGATGATAAAGCTTGCCTTCAGGCTCATGTATCCTGCTCACACAGCCAGCTCCGAAATCATATGCTATTTCACAGAGATCAGCTGATTCAGACCACGTCTGTTGTTCCCAAACAGGCACAGATCTCCCCATTTCTTAAATAAGCAAAATAAAAATATTTTCCTCCTCTATGCTACCTTTTCAAGCTCAACCATTCCCTGTCTTATTAATTTTTTTTTTTTTTTTTGAGTTCAGCCACTGTGTTTTAGGTATGTACTGTATGGTAGACACAACCCCTGGGTATATATAAGATCCTCGTCTTGCAACAAGGAGATAGGACAGAGAGATGCCTGAAGTCAGACAGCAAATAAGAGAAAGGGTTGGGATTCCATCTAGGTTGTCTAACTGAATATCCAGGGAACTTTTCATTAGCTCAGTGCTTCACTAGACCAGCAGCATCAGCAGCATCTAGGAACTTGGAATGAAAATTCAGGGGGCCTCATCCCAGACGTATTGAACCAGAAACCCAGCAGCCCACATGACAAGCCACAAGTGTGGAAGGACTACACCGGTCCAGAGCTCCATTCTGTCTTGCCCTTCAGAACCATTCAGAGAGACAGAGGGTGTTCACTGCCTGCTTCTGCTCAGAAGCCACTCCCTCTTTAACAACTTGGTTTCCATGCCTACAGCTTTCTAAACAGCACTGTTCCTGTGTTTTCCTTTCTCCATTCAGCAAACATGCACTGAGCACATTCGGTGGGTGGGATGCTGGGTTGGATGCCATGTGTACAAAGGCACCGATAGACAGAACTTCTGGGTTCAGAGAAAATGACAGTCATGCCAAGCACGACTCAAAAGGCCAACTGTGCTCTTCTCCTGAGTACCCCCAGTCCTCCTTAGTACCTCCCAGATGCCTCAGGGGAGGCATCTGACACTACTGACCTTGCTTCTTTTTTTAGGATTCTCTTCTTCTGTAACTCTGTCCCTCAGCTGGTGGTTACTCTGTTTTTCCATTGGCTTTACTTTCTCACATTCATTCCATCATAGGATAAGCCATCCTTAGTATTTCACTTATTTCCATCTTCTTTTCTCTTGATATACCTCCTCCCATTAATTTTACCAAAGCTTCCCAACCTCCTGATTTTTCTGCCTTGACTCAAAAGTGCCCACCGTCATTTTCCATGGAGGTTCAAAACCTCAGCTATTGTGATACTCCAAGCCCTAAATTAATCAGATGCCAAGTCCTCAAGTACATGCTGTGGTGTCTCTAGCAGCTCCTGGTTTTCATTCCCACTGTGACCAGGTTAGTTCGAGACTTCATTATCTCTTATGAAGGCTGTTTCACTAACTACTTATCTGGGTTTCCCATCTGTCTCTAGAACCCATCCAACACAATACAATAGACAAAGGCGTCTTTATAAAAATGATATCAATAGCTTGCCTCAAAACTCTTATTGGTCCCTCCTTGTCCATCAAGTTCAAAACTGTCTTTTAAGAAGATTCTCTACAACAGGATTCCAAATGAACTTTTCCAGGTCTTTCTCCCCTATGTCTCCATCACTTCAATAAGACAGACCACCAAGAAAATGTTTCCAAAGGCAACTTTTTTCTAACTTCTGTCCATGCATTTCTTTTGTTCAGTTAGTTCATCCCTTGTATTAATATCTGTTGACATCCCACTTTTCTTTGAGATCCAATTGAAATAACACCTTCTCCATGGCACTAGGGCAGTGCCATGGGATCCACCAAAGGTATGTGGTTGGTTTTCTTCCCCTTGTCTTCCAAGAGTTCTTTGCTTGTTCTTTCCCTGTCCTTTGTTATTCTCCTTTGCATTTAGATATTTGTGTGACCAGATTATCACTTGCCCTGGAGAGTCACGTGTCTTTTGTGACCCTAACCAGTAACTTTCTCAAGGGAAAAACTCATTAAATATTGATTAGATATAATTGAAATTTGTTTTCCTTCTTATGTTTCTCCTTTCTCCTTCCATTTTTCCCTTGATGTATGTTCCTATTTTGTTCTTTTTTTTAAAAAAATTAATTTATTTATTTTTAGGGTGGGGAGCACAGAGAGATAGAGAGAGAATCCCAAGCAGGCAAAGCCTGACATGGGGGCTCAAACTCATAAACCATGAGATTGCGACCTGAGTCAAAATCAAGAGTCAGACACTTAATAATCGGGCCACCCAGGTGCCCCTGATCCTGTTTTGTTCTTTACATTTGATTCACAAATCAGATGTAGCTTCCATCCAAAGATCCAGAATTTGCCTTTCACAGAATCTAATTCAAATACATCCTCTGTGCCTTTTATCTCATCAGGTCTTAAACCCAATTCCCAGGACTCACGAGAGTCTTGTGTGTAGTTTGTAAATTCGCATCTTGATTATGATGCACTTAATCCAGGCAGATCTGGATTGCAATATCTATTCTGTGGAATTTTTTTTCAGACTCCCAGAAACTCAGTTTCTGTGCCTGTAAAGGGGATGGATTCTTCCTACTTTGGAGGCTTCCAAAGCCAAATAAGACAATAAAATTGAAATGTCCAGCAAAATAACGGATCGTAAAACTGGAGTTGAAGCTTTGCTTTCATTTTACAGATAAAGAAACCAAGGCCCAGTACGTTGATCACCAGTGGGAAGGAAGCAGAGCCAGCATTAAAATCACTATCTCTTGAATCTCTGCCGGATCCTTCCCCACATAAATGAGGTGAATCCCTCCAGTGACACACTGGGCCTGATTAACTGAAGGCCTACAAGGGAGACAGTATGGAGCTGGTCTAGGCTGTCCCCACCCCTCACCTGACTCATGGGGCAAGCCAGCACTTGCCTGCTTTCCTGCTACACAAGGAGCCTCAAAATGTTGGAGGTGCCATTTTGGAGGCATTCTGGCAAGTCCTGGCATCAGTGACCTTCTGGGTGATTTCTATAGCAGCTTGGCTGACTCATTCAGCAATGTAGGCAGAAGTTGCTGGGGTCTGACCTTTTAGACCTCTCCCGAGAGAGTCAGGAGTCTCTGGGGCAGTTGTGACACCCTGTGGCCAGGTTGGTTCATCACAGCAGAGCGTCCCTTTGTAAAACAAAGACTGTAGGAGACAGGTGCACAGGAAGTGAGAGCTGCTTGCCTGAGTTAGTGGACCACCAGGGGCTTTTGGCTTCAGTACATACTCACTGGTCCTCCACTGCCCCCCATGAGATTTACGTGTAGCCTTTTTGGCCTCGGTTAATCCAGAATAAATCCAAGAGAGGAAGCAGAAAGAACAGAGGGGAAGACCAGAGGAACTGACTCCGAATCGATACCAAATTCCTCCATAGGGCAGAGGCCATACCTTTCTCTCCACAGCACTGTACCAAACCCACCAAGGGCACTGTGCACCTGTAGGTGCTCAACACATGTTACTAAATGTTGAACGTGTCCCCTGGCCCACAGCTTGATCAAGGGCTGATAGTTGTCATATGCTGTTGTGTTAAATTGAAGCTATCAATATAAATCAAGCTCATACTTTGAACATAAAACTCTCGCTTGACTCGCTCTTGATACAGAGTGAATTTCCAATAGCAGGAATGAGGAGACTTACCAGTCAGTGTCTTCCCAGAGAAGTTTAGGAGACAGGATTTTGCAAAATTATTTACACCACAGTAAGGCAACACTATTCACAGATGTCTGGCCTGTCATGCGGCTGTTGAGCATTTTTATAAGTTTATTTATTTATTTTGAGAGAGAGAGAGAGAGAGAGAGAGAGAGAGCACTAGGAGGGGAAGGACAGAGAGAAGGAGACACAGAATCCCAAGCAGGCTCCACACCATCAGTGTAGAGTCTAATGTGGGGCTCGAACTCACAAACAGTGAGATCATGACCTGAGCTGAGATCAAGAGTTGGACGTTTAACTGACTATGCCACCCAGGCACCCCTGGTCAGCATTTTTTTTTTACTCTATCCCATTCTCCCCAAGCATTTGCAATCTCTTTTCCTTCTCTTCTAGAAAGACCTCTAATTCCAGTTTTATCTTTTCATGCTTGCTTTTATCCTGTGAGATTTTTTTTTTATTAAATAATTGAGCACTGTAGCACATGAGACTGAAATGAGATTAAATCTAACTAGGGCCTCTTCTAGGTAAAGTGCACAACAGAATGTAGCTTCAGGTGAACATATAGCAACAGCTGTCAGCATAAGTAAACTCACTTAACAGGATTTGTAATTTTATGAAATTATTTATAAAAGCACCATCTTGTCATTTGTACTGAAGGAATTGACAGACTGAACGCATCTCTTGGCATATGTTGATTTCTAGAAGCGTCTTGGAATATTACCGTCTACTTCCATCAGATAATGAAAATAGAAAGCAAAATAGAATAGAATGAAATAGAAAGAGAGCAAGAACAAGCATCCAAAGATAGTGATATTCCCATGGTTTGAGAATAGTCTGGCCAGTAGGCAAAGAACGTGCCAGCAGAGAGAGACCAGAGTTGGAAAAAGGCCAAGTTTGGTATAACCTAGACAACTCGGTCCACATTGCTGGCTACCTTTCCAGACTGCAAAATGTGGTAACTGTCACCCTTGGACACAGTGCTCTGTTGGTCACTGGATCTTACCCAGCACCTGAGTAAGACCTGTCAGTCCAATCTCAACCCTGGTTTACCAAGCTCTACATGATCTACCTCCTGTCTCCTCCAAATTCAACCCCATGACCCAGTGTTTTAGCTATCCTGACTGTCCTGTTTTTCCTCCTTCTTCCACAGGACCTTTGCATTTGTTGTTCTCTCCGCTGAGAATGTGCATCCCCTGGCCTCTTGCAGGGGATGACCTTTCACTTCATTCAGAACCTGCCTTAAATGTTACTTTTTCAAAGCTCACCCTTTCCCCCTGCTTTCCATCATGCTCCATATCTTTTTCCTGTTTCATTTTTCTCTATTTTATTTATAGCTACCTGAAATTATATTACATATTTATTGTTATTATTTATTATCTATCTTTCCATGAGACCTGGGCTCTTGTCTTTTTTAGTCAGTGTTTAGTGACATGGTAGGTGCTCAATATATATTTATCGACTGAAAGGATTAGACCTGCCTGGCTTTTGTCTGGATCCCTTCCTGCCCAAATTTCCAACTTTGTCTTCCAGATGAATTATTAAGAGGAAAACTTATTTACCCATTTTATATAGCAATATGGCACTAGATGTGTGAAAATTAATTTTCCAGTTTGTAAAATAAGATCACATTCATTTTCCAAAGTGACATACCAGAGGAGTACAGATCATTGTCAACTTACAATGAGGCTATGTACCAATAAACTCATCATGAGCTGGAAATACCTTAAGTTGAAAATGCATTTAATGCACTTAACCTACCCAACATCGTGGCTTAGCCTCACCCACCTTAATTAATGTGCTCAGAGCATTCACATTAGCCTACCCATGGGCAAAATCATCTAATACAAACCCTGTTTTATAATAAAGCATTGAATACCTCACGTAATTTATTGAACACTGTACCAAAAGTGAGAAACAGAATAGTTGCAATGGGTACAGAACGGTCATCAGGGTATCAGTTACTCACCCTCATGACCATATGGCTGGCTGTCACTGCCTAGCATCCAGAAAGGATCTTACTGCATATCACCTGCCTAGAAAAAGATCAAACTTTGAAATTCTAAGTACAGTTTCTACTGAATGTATATCGTTCTCATACCATTTAAAAAAAATTTTTTTAAGTTTATTTATTTGAGAGAGACAGCGCAGGTGGGAGAGGAGCAGAGAGAGAGGGAAAGAGAGAGAATCCCAAGCAGGCTCCTCACTGTCAGCCCAGAGCCCGATGCAGGGCTTGAACTCACAGAACTGTGAGATCATGACCTAAGCAGAAACCAAAAGCTGGATGCTTAATTGACTGAGCCACCCAGGCGCCCTGCTTTCACACCATTTTAGAGTCAAAACATTTTAAGTCAAACCATCATAAGTCAGGAGCCCTCTGTAACTGGAATTTTGGAAAAGGGAATGAATATTTTACTCAACACTTACTATCTGCCCAACCATAATGCCAAGGGTTGTGATTTATTTCCAAATATTTTGTGACTTATTTCCTCTCAACAAACTCTACTGGTTGGCAATGTTATTTCTGTTTTATAGATGAGAAAACAGGCTGAGACAGAAGAGTTTGACTAAGGTTATAATGGGCTGCATATGTCCTCTAAAAAGATATGCCCAAGTCCTAACCCCCAGTACCTGTAAATGTAATCTTATTTGGAAATAGTATCTTTCAGATGGAATTAAATTAAGGACCTGGAGACGATATTGTACTGGATTTGGGGTGGACCCTAAGTCCAATGACCAGTGTCCTTAAGAAAAGAAAAGGACACAAAGACACAGAGAAGACAGGCATGTGTAGGAGAAGGTAGAAACTGGGGTGATATGTTTACAAGTCAAGGAAGGGCAAGGGTTGTTGACACTCCCAGAAACTAGGAAAAAGGCAAGGACCTAGAGCCTCAAGAACTGCAAGAGAATAAATTTCTGTTGTTTGAAGCCACCCAATTTGTGGTCATTTGTAACCTATTCGGCTAATACAAAATCTTGGGTGGTAAGCAGCACAGCAAGGACTTGAACCTGGATGCTGCCTGCATCCAAATTCTGCACTCAGCCCACCATCCCAGGCGACTCCCCTCAATTCTACAGCAGGGAAGCCATGCTTGCTCTACACGTTATAACAATGCAGAAAGATTTAAAAGCAGGGCCTGTAACCAAATGAAATCTGCAAGCATAGTTGTTACCTTTGGTCATATTATCATCTATATTCATGCCCAACATGCAAAAGAAGACCTCACACTAAGGAAACTCTCGGGTGATTCCAAATTGAAAGGGTTGCAAATGCCAGGAAAGGAAGAAGAGGCTTGCTGAGGAACTTAGCAAAAGCAATGAGAGCAGAAAATAATAAAGAGAGATTTCACTGGAGGGAAAGAGCACCCGCTCCCTTTGAAGGGAAATATTCAAAGCACTGAGCAAACTTGAAAAGGACATGCAGGAGGCAAGTCCGATTTAGACGGTCTTGCAATGCTATAGGGGAAAAAAAAAGAGAGAGCTAATACCATTTCCAAGTTCATTTTCAGAGCCGACATGTTGCAAAGACTCTTTTTACGAGGCTCTAATGAGAGGATAGGTTATTTTGGAGTCCCTTCAAACCTGAAGGTGGAAATGTACCACCAGAGCAAGGCAGGAACTCGAGGAAGGGGTTAAAGGAAAGCCATGCATCTAGAGGATGGATTGATTTCTGGGGACAGATTAAAAGCACTCAATGTGTGCACTTGACAAGGTGATAATTAAGGTCACTGCAGGGGGTGGGGAGCTCCAGGAGCTGCCTGGGTGGAGTTGAGGGAGGAGGGTGCAGAGGCAAATGGGGAAAAGCCCAGAGCAACGTACAGGGGCAAGCGGGCTAGTGGGAATGTCAGCAGGAACCCACAGAGGAACATTCACTAAGTCTCAGTGCAAACTTCCTGACAGGCTGAACTTTATTGCATCTCTGTGAAACTCAAATATCCAGTGACCTTTTGCCGTTGCACGAGTGAAGTCATTTCCTCTGAGGAAAGGTGCTATATGAATGTAAACATGCAAGTCTGCACGGGACAGAGTGCTAGCAAATAAATACATCACGGAATCCTCCTGCCCTGATCCTTAAGAGACAGACTGGATATGACCTCACAGATCTCTCTTTTCATCTTCTCTTTATGGGAATTGTACCTGACACCATCAATTTGGTGAACCCTTTCCATCTGGGAAATGCACAAATAAGTGATATTACTGGAGACCACACTGTTTTAATAAAAACACTCTATGAGGTCAGTTGTGACCCAGCCTGTCTGGAAGAATCGTTATGTGGCAAATACTGGTGAGTCTGGAAAACCCTTGATCAGGAGAGACTGGGTTCTTATAGAAGAAATGTGGCTTAACTCTCTACAGAACTATCCAGGAGCAGACCCTTAAACAGATCAAATTGGCCCATTTTCTCTGCATAGGCACATACATTTCAGTGTCTTTGCATATGCAGCACCTGCTGTCTGAAATGGTCTTCTTGGCTCTATTTACCAAAAGCCCAGTCATATACTATGTACGGCCTAATATGGGTGTTGCATCTGTATTTCAGTGATTGTCTGACCTCCTTCCACTGGTCTCTGTAGCTCAGGATCTGAGAATCAGAAGGATTCTTCTGGGGATCAGAAGGTCAGAAGGATGAGAGCCCGTGTTTAGCCTCTGTTCACCCCCATAACACCACCCACCCCATACGGTCATGCTTACCAGCAAAGTCTAATTACCTATAGACAGAAGAGATACTAGGGGTAATTTTCTCCCAGCTGTGAATTAACTAAAAAGGTCACCCTAAAATGTGATTTTTCTCCCCAAGGAACAGTGATATCAAAAGCTAATGAAATCTGAACTTTACCATTTTCCACTGAACTTTTCATTTCATTTTAGGATATTAAAAGAGAGAGAGGGAAGCAGGGGAAAAGGGAGAAAGTGGAAGTCAGGGGTTAGATCTTAAGAGGGCCTTCCATTCATCAGGCAACCCCTGATTTAGGCCAGACACTAAGAACAGTGGCTTCATTTATCAGCTGAAGACATTATAGATGTGGTGAAGATAGGTGTTATGTCTATTGGAAAAGATATATTGACGGAAGATGTTGGAGGATGGGGAAAAATGGAGGTGTTATGTCTATTGGAAAAGATATACTGAGGGAAGACGTTGGAGGATGGTCACTTATAAGTGAAGGGAAATGAGAGATACAGGGTCCCAATCAGGGAATGAGTAAGTCACAGGGATGAAAGGTACGGATAGGGAATAGAGTCAATTGTATTGTAATAGTGCTGTGTGGTAACAGATCATAGTGACACTTGTGAGCATAGCATAAGGCGTAGAGATGCTGAATCACTAAGTTGGACACTGGAGACAAATGTACCATCGGGTGTTAAGTGTACTTCAAAAATAAACAAACAAATAAATTTTTTTGGAAAATTAAAAATAAAAAGATTACATTATCTTTTATGGGCTTGACACTGTAATTATTCTTTCTCCTGGGTCTAGCATGGTGCTTTTCTCATAGCAGGCACTCAATATATATTTAGCTTAGCTTTAGAATGAATGAATGAATAAATGAATGAACGAAGAGTCTGAACTAGATCAGTGTTTCTCCTCGCCACAGATCCCTGGAGGCCCTAATTACAGAAGGGTCCACAAAATGGTCTCTAAATGGCATTTACTGCCTACATTTATTCTCCATTCTGAGGGAAGGAGCATTTATAAAATAAGGACAGGACTTGCCACCCAAGGGAAAGGGTTAATGTCAGAGACCCAGTGAAATAAGGAAATGGCAGACACACCAGGGTCCCTGGCAAGCAGCGTGCTCCATAGAGAGCAAAATAAGGGCTCTTGGAATAGATTCCAAACTCATTACCACACACTGCAATAGATCAAGGTATGATCCACTTCCCATTGTCTGAGCGAGTGAGGGATGGGAGTTCAGTGTCAAATACACATGCATGTCTTCTTGATATCACACATCTGGTTGAGTGATTCTCAGACGTGAGGTGTCTGTTAAGAGTTATCGGTAGTATTCATATTACAATATGAATGCTCATTTATGCAACACTTACTAAACCCCAGGCTTTTGGAAAAAGATAGTTAAAATCTTCCCTGACTCTATCCCCACGAATTCTCATACAGTAGGTCTGAGTTAGATACCAGAAATCAATCAATCTATCCAGATATTGAGATAGCTAGATATTTTAATGTTGATTTATTTATTTTGAGAGAGAGCAAGCGAGCGTGCATGCACAAGTGGGGGAGGGGCACAGAGAGAGGGAGAGAGAATTCCTAGTAGGCTTTGCACTGTCAATGCCAAATGTAGGACTCAATCTCACAAATCGTGAGATCATGACCTGAGCCAAAATCAAGAGTTGGTCGCTTAACCAACTGAGACACCTAGGCACCCCCCACTATATATTTTTTGTTAAATAATTATTTAATAACAAACAACATATTAATGTATTTACTAGTTCTAGGTAACCTCAATTCCTTGAGGAAATAAAGGCAAAATTTTGAATTAAAATTTTGCGGGAAAAGACAAATATCCTAAACATTAGGGTTTTTTTTTAATTTTTCATTTGTTTTGTGGCATATGCCAAATTATCCCATTACCTTATTTTTGTGCCTATTTTTCAAAATGACATTAATTATATAGTGAATAATATATATGTTTTTTTTTTTTTAAGGAAAGCCCCACGTGAGCCTGATGAGGGTGGTCCTGGCACCAAATCTGGAGAAATGTGTTCTAGCTCCACATGCCTTATTACCTCAATAGATCTGTCTGTGTCATGATGCACTTAATGAGCCATATCCAGAGTGGAAAGGGTCTTTTAAATCATCTTAGCCTAATCCTAACAGTTCACAAATGAGAAATCCATGGCACAAGAAAGTCTGCTGTTCTTAACCAAAACTGCAGTTAAAGTCAAGACTATGCTAACATTTTTTGGCCTTTTTAAAACGTAAATTCTCTTATCTGGCATTAAAATTAGCCTCCTGCACCATTTGGCATTTAAGAGTAATTTTATTTTTAATATTTTTTTCCCCTTCTATCAAATGTCCCATCTACACTTCAGTTTCCAAAATATGCATGAGAGACTGTAAATCTTAGGTGGGAGCATACTGCATTGATAAGCCCCATTCAATATTTCCTTTATGATACTTGTTCCCTCTCTTTGAGCTTTATCCTCAGAATGGGGATTAAAAAAGCCTACTCTACAGAAATATCATGAGTAAATAAAATATTTAAAATTTTTGACCCATAGGAAGTCCTCAATAAATACTAGTTTCACTCATAGCATACAATCATTCAACCAATAGCAATAGCTTATTCTGTTTTTATTTTATTTATTTTTTTAATTAAAAACTTTTTTTTTTACTTTAGAGAGAGAAAGAGAGCACATGGGGGAGGACAGAGGAAGAGAGAGAGAGGATCCCAAGCAGGCTCTACGCTCAGCACAGAGCCCAACAAAGGGCTTGATCCCGTGACCATGGGATTATGACCTAAGCCAAAATCAAGAGTTGGATGCTCAACCAACTGAGCCACCCAGGAGCCCCACACATATTTTGTTATCAAAGTTCTGTTGTCAAATACTTGCATTTTGAGAGAATAAGCTATGTCTCTCTCTCTCCCTCTGTCTCCATCTCTCTGTGTCCCTCTCCATATAAAGTTGACCCACATTCCATTGGGTTATCAACAATTTTCGATCTATGAGATTGAACAATTTCACAGTTTCACCAAATAATATAAGTCTATAGTTAATTTTGATGACCCCATATTCTCATTAATTGAGCCAAAATTTAAAGTTCTACTCATAGCTCCAACTGATGCCCTCCATTGCAAATTATAGGATATCAATGCATGTACAATTCATTAGATGTGTTTCTCATCCTCAATTCTCTTTGAGAGAAATTTTACATTATTAATAAAAAGCTTATCTTAACTTTTTTAACTGTCTCCCATTGTCAAAGCCATTTTGGACAGTTCTTTCAAATATCTTGTGTCTAGTCCTCAAAGCAAAAGAAAACCGTGGCTCTCAAAGGTCATAGGAACATTGTTCTCTGCTATCGACCCTGAAATCCAAACAACTGTCAGATTGAAAAAAAAAAAACAAACCAAAACCATCAATTCTGTCAAATGATGCTAGCCCAAATTCCTGTCAAAGGGTCAATAAATTGTGTAAAAACAGAACCCCTTATGGAATGCAATTAGAAATCACAGATCAAGGGTGAGGGCAGGCCAAAGGTAGCTTGCCTTCTGGAAGAAGGCACAGACATGATTCTCACATTTGGGCAGAGAGAGAGAATAAAGGAAGCAATGTTTAAATGGGAAGGTGCTTCTAGTGTTTATTAACAGTAAAGTGTCACAACACAAATACTTTCCTACCAGTGAGCAATCGTGCCTGGTAACCAAGGAGGCAGAAGAAATAGACCAAGTGGCAAAGATCTGTTTTCACAATACTTACTTTGAGCCGAAGACACACAACAAGGTCTTTAGACTTATTTTTAATTCTTATAACAACTTGAGGTATAATTTACAAAAAGATAGGAAAATGGGATAGAGATGGACCATGTAAATGCCTAAAATGTGACAAATTAACAAGTGAATAGTAAAAATGCATTCATCCATTGAATATTTTGTCTGAATATAAAGCCAAGTGAAATAATACTCCCAATTCTGTGAATGTGGGGAAACATTAAATTATTTGATGTTATATAAACGTTGAATATAGCTTTGCCAGAGTCAGCAAGAAGTCCAATCAATAACAAAAGGAGACAAGAGCTATTGAGCTCTGTATTTACCCAGAGGTCAGGCGTTGTTGAAAGTGTCCTCTGTTTGTTCACCCTGCCTCACCTCCCACTTATCACTCAACCCTCTGAAATTTGTGCAGTCCCTACCTCTATAGAAGCTCCTCTCATGATCACCTGCAACCAAATCCGATGACCAGTTTTCTATTTTCACTTACTGTATTCTAGTAACTGATACTCTAATCAACCTAATCTCCCCATTGCCGCCTCCTGGAACCCTCCTATGGGCTATCTTCCATGTCCCTGGGAATATTTTCTCTTTCTTTCTTGTCAAAATATTTCCATTTGCTGATATTTACCCCCTTTACATGCATCTATATCCCCAAAATGTTAATTTTTCTTCATCTTTCACTTAACAAATATCTCTCTGTGTCCATCTGTTCCCATGACTTTAATCTGTATGTTGATGACCTGTTTCTTTGCTTTGACCTCTCAACATAAAGCTCACATTTCTTTTTTTTTCTTTTTTTCTTTTTAATGTTATTTATTTTTGAGACATAGAGAGACAAAACACGAACAGGGCAAGGGCAGAGAGACAGGGAGACACAGAATCTGAAGCAGGCTCCAGGCTCTGAGCTGTCACCACAGAGCCCGATGCAGAGTTCAAACTCACGAACCATGAGATCATGACCTGAGCTGAAGTTGGTGCTTAACCAACTTAGGCACCAGGCGCCCTATTAAGCTCACATTTCTAACTCTGTGGTTTGAATCTCTTTAGTGTGCCGGTCAGCGTCTTGGCACCAGCTCCAGCTGTCCAGATGTCAACCAGAGTCACGGATGCCCTGTTCGATCCATTATAGGATTGTTTCAAAGGCCAGGGAATGCTCGCTGTCTTCACCGTTTTGGGTCACCATTCTGTTATCTCCACCTGGATGGAGTGTGGCTTTCTCATGCTCAACATATCACACACGGTGCTCTACATCCGTGTTGTACATTTGTGTTGTCTGTTTCAGGGAAAGCTGCAGTAATTGTCAAATCACCCCAAGTTGCAAAATTCATAATCATCTTACCTTCTTCCCTCATACCCCATATCTCATTGGACACTGCCTGTGTCATATCTACATATCTAAATAACTCTCATATGTATTCCCAAATCTTGATTCCTACCACTCTGGTCTTACACATCTCATCATTCCTTTTTCTAAACTGATTTTCAGTCAGTAACTCCTGTTTTTCATATACCTGGACCTCTGTTCTACTTTTAATGCTAGAGTTAGTCTCCCACATTCTTGGCAGAGGAAATATTCTAGAAGGTAAACCTGTTAATGATATTCATATTTTCAGATTTCTTCAATGTCTCCCATGGCCTTCAGCACGCTGCTTCACATATTATTCAAGACACTTGATAGTATAATCCTAAACTCTCTTGAAATCCCTACTCTTGGTATCATAATTATTTTATCCACATGGCCATGCCATCAACTCTCACAGCTCTGGTTTTCTCTCATCCCAGAACCATTTCATCCATTCCATATCAACGACCTTCACAACATGGTCAGCTCCACACCCAGCTGGGCTGCCACCTCCAGAAAGAAACCCAGTAGGTATTTGCATAATTAATTATCTCTCCTATTTGCTCACAAAGCACTTTCATCCTACTCTTTGAAGAGGATATGACATCTATTTCCCCATCCATCCCTTCATTAATTAAATTAAAAAATATATTTTTGAGTGTCTACTTGGTGTTGGCATTTTTCTACAATGCTAGGGAGCTGCTGTGTTATAGAGCTTGCCTAGACCAGCTCATAGGAGTTGACTGTGCACAATTTTCCCCAATGCCACATTCAGTGATGTCACAATGGTATTTTGAAATTGGCCATGATGGGACTATTTGCACCCCAGAAATGAGCAGACACAACAAATTAAGGCTCCTCCCATTCTCCCACTATTCACTCTGCCCTGGGAACTGTGTTACCAGCATGCCATCGGAGTACACACAGACAAAAATCTCTGTACTGGTGAAACAAATTTCTAGTGAAAGAAAGATAGACAGTAGACACGCCAAATAGGAAAATGACTCTTAAAACGTTCGAAGGTGCTAAGTACTATGGAAAATTTAAAAAAAAAGCAAGGTAGACTAATCCAGGATATTGGAGGCATCATCTATGTATAGCAATATCACCAAAAATTAAGAAAGGAGCAGTGTTGAAGGAAACTGACGAGGAGGGAGGAGGAGCCAAATTCATGCAGAAGTAAAGGGCAGGGCACCAGGGTCTATAGATGATTTCAACCATTGCAAGTACAGTATAGCATAATCTAATGCATAGAGCTCAATGAATATATTATCCGTTTTCATTTATTCCTAGTGCCTGGCAGAGCACAGTAAGTTCTTAATTGTAGTTGAGACAGAATTCTCTAACTGGAGCCCAGTAACTAGTTCTGGGGCACACTTGCTTAAGGTATATTTGGATCGGAACCAACGATTCAGAGGGATCTGTACTTCCCTTACCACATTTACAATGGCACATTAGCTCCCCTCTACCCCAGGAGGTGGAAGGGAATCCACACATCCATTACTGATTTGAATTGCCTCTGATAACACTCCCAGCCTTCGATTATTTCACTCAGGGCCTCTCAAACTTTAATATGCTTATAACTATCTGGGGACATGCCTATGACATATATTTTGACTTAGTATGTCTGGGGTAGGGCCTAAAACTCTGCATTTATCTTCAGCCCCTTCAAATAATGCAGATGGTGTTGATTTATGGGGTTTGTTTGTTCAATTACTCTCAATAGCAAAGCTCGAAACAGAATGCAGTATTCCAGGTATGTTCTGATCCTGGCAGAAGAGAGCATGGCCAGCCTGCCCCTTCTTTCAAAAGTAAGTTTACCCTACTTTGAGTAGCAGGATTCTAACTAGTGTTTGTTCACATCTTTCAGTAGGTCACTTACTCTTGAAAAAGTGTCACTCCTTCATTAGGTAGGTATGTTCTCTTCAAAAGGTCTTATTTCTTTGATCTGAAGGCTGTCTCCTGGTAATATACTCCCCTATTTCTTAGTCCTAATTCTTGCAAACACAGAGGACAATTCTAATCTCTCTTACACAAAACAGCTCTTCAGTACTTAGTGGCAAGTCTACTCCATCTGGGCTAAATGTCCCTTTTCCTCCTTCTCCTCATCCCTACAATGCAGTTCTGAGTCTTCTGAATACGGCAACCATTGTCTTCACGGCACATTCTAGCTGTCCAGATGTCAACCACAGCCCCAGTGCCCTGTTAGATCCAGCTACAATTGCCTCCACGTCCATAAGACATTGTTTGCTGTCACCATGCTGCAGTTCTTGAAGGTTTTAATAATCTCCAGTCACCTCTGGCTCTGATCCATACTTTTCCCGCATCCTTGTACTTGGCTGTCCATATTGAGACTGTTCCTTGATCCTCCTCCTGACAAAAGCGTCCACATGGGACCCATCATGTTTCCTTGATTTACGCAGAGAGACTCACACAGTCCTTTGTGCTCTTTACCTCACCCCTCTCCTTCTCTTCTCACCTCTCTCCTGATTCAGAGAGAGAAAAAACATTGTTCCCATCTGCTCTTTATTCTTTTTTCAATAAACACTGAGAACTTACTCTGTGTCAAATACAGGTCCAGGAAACAACAGTGCAATGAATGCAATAAGCAAGTCCCAGACCAGTGGAGGAGACCAAGAGGAAACAGATAACACACCATGTTGTCAATTACTGTTGAGAGGAAGAAAAAGAAAGCTAGTAGGGGATGGAATGAGGGGAGATACTCTAAGATCAGAAAATCAGGGAAGACTTCCAGGACAGGGGCTTGAGCAAGAACTATTTCCGCTCCTTCTCCCAGCCTCCTTCTAAGCAGGCTCCACTTACACATTCGAACATTAGACTGGGGGGTGCTCTCTCCTTCTGGGAAAAGGCACAATCTCTTTAATTCCTCCCTACTTCTGCCCCCACACTGCTTTCCAAGACAGAAAGAACATGATGAAGATTCTACCCCCAACTGACGGTGACCATTCTCCCTTTCCCTCACCTTTACTAGGCAGAGTAGCCAGAGCCTGCTTTGGATTTCGAATTTGGGGTTTATTTGTTAAATTACTCTCAATAGCAAAGCTCAAAACAGAATGCAGTATTCCAGGTGTGGTCTGACCCTGGCAGAAGAGAGCACGGCCAGCCTGCCCCTTATTTTAAATACTAGCCACTTAGGAATGCAGCACAAGATCACATTAACTTTCTTGGCATCTTGTCATTCTGTTGACTCAGTCTGAGTTTACAGTAAACACCAGCCTCTCAGCCTTTGTCACATAGCTTTTGTTTTCTCTGCTATCTTACAAATGGGCTTGCTCTCTTAATAACAAGCACTTCTCCCGTCTTTGTAGCCTGCAGAATACCATGCTTTAAAAATAATAGGATGATAATAAAAATCCCACATAAATGTAAATTGGCTTTCTGATTAGATTACAGGGGTGGGGGGTGGGGAGAAGCACACCTTGGCAGAAAAGGCTGCAATAAATCAGTAAAAATTTCCACATCCTGTTGTACGTGGCACTGATACCTTGTAGCATCTGAGATTAACTCTTTGACCTCCATATTGGTAAATATTCTTCTCTATACTCCCCCTTTGATTTTTGGTATGATTCAAATCCTATGCCCTAGAAAAAATTAAATGACATCTAAATGCACAAGAGGATTGAAAGCATGTTACGTACTCTCTGTGTTGAAAAATCCTCAAAATTTTCTCCTGGTTTGGTATTAGAAATAAGCAGTGGCTGGGGCATCTGCTAATTTAGGAGGGACCACATAGTGCAAATATGTAAATGTATAGAGGACAACAATCTCTGGACAATGAAAACAGGGTGAATATCAAGTGTCATGAGAAGTTCTTCTGACACATTGACTTTCATTCTGCTGTTCCTTCTTTCTCCCATATATATTATACACCTATATCATACAATCCATCACGTACCAATAACCTTCATGGTGTTTCTATTACCACATTGTAAGCTACCAGGGCCATCCAGATACCAGTCCCATTCCATTTTGTGGTCTAGACTAGCAGCCGTTCCTGTACTAGAGCATTCAACAGAGTCACCGGGAGGGCTGGTTCACACACAACACGCTGGGCCCCACCCCTCCATTTCTGATTCGGTAGGTATGAAGTGGGCCTGAGAATCTGCATTTCTAACACGTTCCCAGGTCATGCTGATGCTGCTGGACCACACTGTGAGAACCGCTGGTCTAGAGAACAGGACAGGATCTATTCATATGATGATCTCTACAAATAGTTAATGAAAGGCAAAACAAGAAGAAAAAAAGAGCCAGAAAATGGAGGGAAAGGAAAGAAGAAACAAAATATGTTTAAAGAAGTAAGGTTAGGGGCACCTGGGGGCTCAGTCGGTTAAGTGTCCGACTTCAGCTCAGGTCATGATCCCGTGGTTCACAAGCTTGAGCCCTGCGGTGAGCTCTGTGCTGACAGCTCGGAGCCTGGAACCTGCTTTGGATTCTGTGCCTCCCTCTCTTTCTGCCCCTCCCCCACTCATGCTCTGTCTCTGTCTCTGTCTGTCTCTCGAAAGAAAGAAAGAAAGAAAGAAAGAAAGAAAGAAAGAAAGAAATGCTTTTTGAATTTAGAAAAAAGAAGTAAGGTTAGATTTTGGAGCCCTCTGGGAATATCTCAAAAGACTGTGAATTGGAGCTTTACATTCAAAGTCTAAATCACAGATCCTTTATTTTTTCCCCCACCTCACAGATTTGCTGGAAATGGTTTAGAAACCAGATTTGGGTGTTTCCTATTTTAAACACTGACTGACAGCAGGAGGAAAGAGTCCAGGGTTCCATGTGATGAGGCAGAAGTTTAAAAGAACTGCATTATTTAGTCCATCCAGGGAACTTCATTAGCTTGTCTATTTCTCTCTGGGGGCAGAATAGGCACATTTTCTGAGCTATCATCACGGCACATGCCTCATTCCCATCCAAGAAAATGTCTCTTTCACAACTAAGGGCCAAGGTAGACATTCCAACCCATCTGCTACCTGTTAAACATTTCTGTTTTTCTTCAAGCCTCCCATGTTGCTTCGTCTGAAACTTCTGTGTAGTGCCACGTGGACCAAAGAACCAGTGGGTGGACGACGTCCCTCTTTCCAGGCAGTTGTGCTGGGCTGGTGCTTGCAGAGTGATAACCCAACTGTAGGGCGCTGGTAACCCTGCTTACCTACGCTTTTCACGACCACGTTTCTCTTACTGCGACAGAGATATGATAACTGTCTTTGGCTGAACGGACTACATACCATGAAAGAGGAGATCATCTGCGTATTAAACTGGGGGTCTAATTGAGCTCTTACAGAAATGTTTGTGCCCAAAGGGCATTAAAAGTTCCATGTGCCATTGGAGGAGGAGGGGGGAGGACATGGTTTTTGCTGATTTATAGCTCTGTCACTTATTTTCTGTGTGGATTTGTGCAAGGGACATGTTCACCGACGCTTTGTCTAATCTGTAAAATCGGTGTATTCAAAGTTAAATGGAAAGATGGGGCGCCTGGGTGGCGCAGTCGGTTAAGCGTCCGGCTTCAGTCAGGTCACGATCTCGCGGTCCGTGAGTTTGAGCCCCGCGTCGGGCTCTGGGCTGATGGCCCAGAGCCTGGAGCCTGTTTCCGATTCTGTGTCTCCCTCTCTCTCTGCCCCTCCCCCGTTCATGCTCTGTCTCTCTCTGTCCCAAAAATAAATAAACGTTGAAAAAGAAAATTTAAAAAAAACCACAAAAAAAAAAACAAAGTTAAATGGAAAGTTGAGACAAAGTGTCTGAAATGCAAACACTGTGTATTGTTGGTGAAATAAGAAGTTGGGTGGGGGGACTGGATGAGTTGTTTTGGTCTCCACAAGGTGCCCACGGTGGTGGTTTTGATTTGCTTTGCTGTTTTTTTCCTACAATAGTAAGTCACTTAAATTTCCTCCTCCGCTGTCTTTTTGAGACAGAAGGCCTTGTTAGTGACCCTTGTGGTAATGATTCTCACGTGCTCCTCATTTACTATGCCAAGTCATTTATTAGAATAACTGGAATTTTTTTTAACAAGGAGCTTTGCATGTGAATGAGCTTTGCATACTTGGGGGTGTTTGGCCCAATTCCGTGACCCAGGTCCACGGAGGCAGTATTAAACCCAAGAGTAAGGCACCATAAATCAATTCCTAGAATACCACATACCCTGCCCCACAGGTATCCACACTCCCTTCCACAGTTCCTTACATGTACATAAAGTCTGTGTCATCCAGGGACCAGACCTCTCTGGGCAGGGTAGTGTCTCTCAGGTGCTTCTGTCCATCTTCCACTGGGCTTCAGAGATCAACATCGTTTGATGGCTGACCCTTGGATCTCATTAACCCAGCAACCTCTACTTCCTGGGATTTCTGCTCTGAGTCCCTCCTCCATCCTGCCCTCCCTATTAGCATGCTTCTTCCATCTAGCCCTGCTTTGCAGAGAGCCTCAGATCTAGTAATCGACAAGAGCAAGGCCAGTTTTATCAATCTTTACCTGGGTAAAGATAGCAACCCCGTAACAAATGTATCTCTCCAAGTGGGTGCATGAGTTGAATCAGGCGGCAGGCAGAAAGGGAGTGTGACATTACATATTCACAAGAGCCTATCAAGATGTTTGGGCATAAATATCTTTGAACGTGAAAAAGTAATGCGCTTACAAAATTAAACTCAGGGTGCTTCAGATGTCATTTTCCACACGGCCCCCTTGAGTTTGTCAAAGAGCAACTTCTCATCAGCGAATCACCAGCAAAGTGAACCCACGCAAAGCAGAAGTCACCAAGCAGAGCTCTTGGAGTCATAGGCCAGATCTCATCCACAGACACATTTTATTAAGCTCACAGAATTTTCAAAAAAGAGGGGGGATCCATTGCCGATATTTGGAATCTAGGAGATGCCACGTGAAAATCAGATTTGCGGCTTCCTCTGAAAAGTCAGATTTGACTTGGGGCCACATTCCAGCATGTTACACCTCACTGAGCTGAACAGTTGTTGCTCTTCACAATGGGCAGTACTTTTCCAGTTTGCCACCATCTCCCACTCAGGCACCTGCCCAGCCCTGGCTGTGAATCGGGCAGCTGAGCTTCCCGTCATCTATACTGGGCTCTCAAGGAAGGTAGTTCAAAGTTCAAGGCCTTTGTTGCTCTTCTTCCGCCTCCTTTATGCTTCTCAAGATCCATGCATTTTACTTGTCAATGGGAAGTCACAAGGCTATACAGCTGGAGTTACATTTCTAGGTGTAGAGTCTTGTCAAGTGGGAAAAAGACAAGGCCATATTTGGGTGTGTTCCCTGCTCTTGTAGGCTTCTGACTTAAAACTCTGAGATTAAATCAGAGGGAAAAGAAGCTGGCCCTCTTGCCTCCTGTGGTTCCAGCCCAAGCCTGTCTCTGGCCAAGGCAAAGAAAACCTTTCCCTTACAGAGTGGAAATTATTGCAGTTTGCGACCAAAGACACGCAGTGATATTTCTGGTGTTTCTCACCAGTGAGTAAAGGATAAAATTCTCCTGGATCCCAAATAATAGACCCACAAATTAGCAAGAGTCTACTGACTTTGGTTTTAAAAGCACCGCATTAAAAATAAATTACATCACTATTGTAGTCATTGGTGTTAAAGCAATTGTAAATACTAATGGAAATGCAGGTACAGAATGTGAATGATAGTTCCTGGTTATATAATTGGTCCTCCAGCGTATCCAGCACACGGTTCTCTTATGGTTTACAGACATAATCTCAAATGACACAATGATTTGTAAACCTCTGACAATATATCCATGCACTTCCTAGATTTTGCTTACCTCAGGTTGAGAAACACGACATCTGTATAATAGCGATGAGACATAAGAAATCAGAGGCAAAGTTAACAATAAGAAAGCAAAAAAACCCAATTTTTAAAAGGGCAAAAGATCTGAACAAACACCTCGCCAAAGAAAATGCACAGATGGCGAGTAGGCATAAGAAAAGATGCTCCTGTGTCACTAGGGGATCGCAGTCAAGAGTGAGATTCTACTTCATACCTTTTAGAATGGTCCCAGTCCACAGTGCTGACACCGATTGCTAGGGAGAGTTTGAAGCAATAGGAACTCTCATTCATTGCTCCTGGGGATGCAGAATGGTACAGCTACTCTTAAAAGCAGTTTTTCATTGTCTTACAAAACTTAACATGCTTTTTCCATACAATCCGAAATCACACGCCTTGGTATTTACCCAAAGGAGTAGAACACTTATGGCCATGCAGATGTGTATGGCAGCTTGATCTGTAATTGTTAAAACACTTGAAAGCAGACAAGACGTCCTTCATTTGGGGATAGATAAATAAATTGTGGTACATCCAGACAATGGAATATTATTCAGTGCTAAAAAGCAATCAGTTACTGGGGCACCTGTGTGGTTCAGTTGGTTGAGGGTCTGACTTCAGCTCAGATCATGATTTCATGGTTTGTGAGTTTGAACCCTGCATCGGGCTCACTACTGATAGCATGGAGCTCATTTCGGATCTGCTGTCACCTTCTCTCTGTCTCTCTCAAAAATGAATAAACATTTATAATAAAAAAGAAAAGAGCTATCAAGACTATGAAAAGACATAGAGAAAACTTAAGTGTATATTTCTAATTGAAAGAAGCCAATCTGAGAAGGCTACATACTGTATGAGTCCAACTTCATGACACCTTGGAAAAGGCAAGGCTCTGGAGACAGTAGAAAGATCAGTGGTCTCCAAGGGTTTAGGGGGAGAGAGGGAAGAGCACGGCAAAGCACAGAGCATTCTCAGGGAAGTGAAAAACTTGTGTATGATGCTGCAATGTTGCATTATGTTTTTGTCATGGGTCCAAACCCATAGAATTTACAATGTAAAGAATGAAGTCCATCGTAAACTATGAACTTTAGTTAATAACAATGCTAATGTTAATAATAATTGGTTACTAACAATAATAGTGAATAAGAACAACAAGGAGGGAAGGGGGGAGAGTGTGGTAGCTCTCTACTTCCTGTTCAATTTTTTTGTACATTTAAAAAGAAAGTATTAATCAAAGAAAACAAAACAGAGCATGCTAATTTCAAGGAGATTAGAAAGGAGGAGTCAAGGGCTGCTTCTGAGTCTTGTCTCGAAACACCAGTTTATTCTTTTTATTCTCAACAAGATTTAAGGACATCAGGTAAATGTTATTTAAAAGTGAGTCATTGCAATCAGTAGGTGTCTGATACGTGCCAGACACGAAAAAACAGCTTCTTCAGACTCTTTCCCCCAAGTCTTAATTAGATGAAGAAAATGTGGGCCATCTCTGTCTTTACTGAATATTTTACCCAAACTAATTCTGAGAAACTCTAGCACTGCTGAGTGTCATTGACAAATTTATTATATAGCTCTATTTCTGATGAGTTACTTTGTTTTTTTTTTTAATTTTTTTTTTCAACGTTTATTTATTTTTGGGACAGAGAGAGACAGAGCATGAACGGGGGAGGGGCAGAGAGAGAGGGAGACACAGAATCGGAAACAGGCTCCAGGCTCTGAGCCATCAGCCCAGAGCCCGACGCGGGGCTCGAACTCCCGGACCGGGAGATCGTGACCTGGCTGAAGTCGGACACTTAACCGACTGCGCCACCCAGGCGCCCCTCTGATGAGTTACTTTGAAGGGATGTTGCCACTCTTCTAAAAATGCCTTCTTGCTTAAGCAGAACGGAGGGAATCAAAACTTCTGCCCTAGTCTTTAGAACATAAAGTGACTAATTCAGTAATTAGAAAACTTGTGCCATCCAGACTTCCTTCCTCATTTCTCTTCCTATTCTTGCTTTCTCCCCAATTCCAGCCAACACACACACACACACACACACACACACACACACACACACACACACACATCCTCTGTGCCCAGTTCACTACAATATCCACTTTTTGACATATTCTGCAGATTGAAACCTGGTTTCAACTAGAGACTAACACCGGAGTAGCAAAACCAAAGTGTTCACGCCGAAGGGCAATTTCTATATCCCATGTGATGTTAAGAAATCAGACACACCAAAGATTTGAAAAGAAAAAAAAAAAAAGGATTTACAATAGAAAGCCCACTAGCTTCCAGTCCCCAGTTGTGCCCTCATCGTCCATTTCCATTTCTCCCAGTAAGGAAGAAGTTAATGCTTAGTGCCTGCATTGTATCAAAGGATTATTTTTAGCTGCTGTACAGATGTATGGAGACATAAGAAATCAAAAAACAAATCATGCTGATGTCACAGAAAACTTAAAGATGTGAGATTCTCTTAAGCTCTTTACAAAGTCACCAACAAGACAGAAATCCTACAGTGTTTCATTTGTAATGAAAAGAACTTCTCCTTTACTTTGTAATAATAAAAGATTTGTTGTTAAAAGCTGAAAGAACATTAGCTTTATTTCTTTCAAGTAATGCTGATTACTACCTTCAGCAACCAAATTCGTTCTTTGAAATAAAGTTATTATCTATATGCTACCAGTTTTGACTGCTTGATATGAAAGCTAGAAAACATCATTGAAATTCACTGATTATTTATACATAACTTTAATTAATGGTTGCAGTCACCTACCCTCCCAACCTACTAACAAGTAACAGAGATGATTTAGCCTTCTCTTCTTTTGGGGTGGTGATGGCACAACCCAAGTGTACCGGCATTCCCAAGAGGCGAAACACACAGGAAGTAAGCCACAGAGAGAGAAAGCATATAAATAAAGTACAGGGAATCCACAAGCTTGATCAGCCTCTGTGTAACTGAGTTAGCGGAAATATAAACGATATTACCTGGCCTTGGAATCAGAAAACATGGATTGAAATTTGGGCACTGCTCTTTATTAACTGGGTGACACTGGCCAAGTCTCTCAACTTCACTGAGAACTTGGCTTTCTTTCAATCTATTAAATGAGAATATTGTCTTTTTTTCAGAGGGTTGTTGTGAGAAATAATTATAAGACACATAATATGTGTAGACTTAACATATGGTAAATACTTGATAGCTGTTGTTTAATGATAATGCTAATTGCCATCTAATTGCCTACACTTTCAAATAATTTAAAAAAAATTTTTTTTTAATTTTCCTTGCTTGTTTGTTAAGGTTCTGTTACCCCTTCCCACACAAAACTTAAAAATCACCTACTTTAATATATGCTGAGGTGGACCCTGATGTGTTAGTGACAGATGGATGCAATGTGTGTGGACCTACAATGTGTGGACCCACAATGTGTGTGGACCCACAATGTGTGTGGTAGATGGTTGACAAGTGAGCTAAGGGTACAAGTAAATGCTGTCCTGAAGGGCCAGGTTGTATGACTCTTAATGCAGAAGTATTTGAAGATGGCCCAACAGTTCTGTCTCTGGTGGCAAAACCTGAAACACCCTTTTGAAGTCTCTAAGGGACAATCTGTTCTCATTCTTCTTGGAAAGGAAAAGTGGAAATTTGCTTCTCGGGGGCTAAAGAAGAAAAGAGAAAAAACAAATGGCAAACAGACTGCTACAAATGTCCGTAGGGCCTTCTGGGTTCCTTCCACTAAAGGATAAGCTTTCACATTTTTTGGCACTTTTAGGAGACGTAATTAAACTTTGGCAACTGCCAAATCTCTCTGTTTCTCTTTTCTTCCAGATGGAGGGGTGGGAAGAGAGGGAAGGGGTCAGACTCCTCTTTTGAGAGAGTTGATTCAATGCTTCCCTCTGAAAATGATTCCTTTACTGGTAGATACTGTGCCAGCTTGATCCCATTCTTAGGCAGAATGCCCATCTTGGAAGCAACATGGATGGGTATGAGAAAGTTGGGGCTTAGGGAGAGAGGAAGCATGCATTACTGCAACTTTACACTAAGGCTTTAGCCAAGTGCCCAGATTCTGGAGGCAGTGGGGGAAAATGAGAATGTCATTTAGGAGACATCTGAAGTGAATTTTATGTCCTATTCCAGTTTCCAACTATTTCTTAAACAAGATAAGTAACATCTAAATAATGGGATACTAAAACAAACATCAGGTATGGAGTCGTTTAGAAGGAAGGGTTTATCTGTAACTTAGGAAACCTATATTTGGAAGGAAATGGTAAGGAAATCTACAAAGCAATGTGGAGAAATGGGTGGCAGGAATGGTTGGATGTTGAGGAGTAAGAGATCTCCCAGTTCTGAGAATAAGCTGAAACCAGCTTCTGTGCTCAAGCGATGCTAGAAATTTCTCCACATTCCAAATGGATGTTGACCTTTCATCCTGTCATTGCTTTTTACTGGACTGTAATTGAACCATTTGGCAAGGGGCTTCATCTCCAATTACAAGGCCGGTACACACCCAAAAATGTGTCAGCCAGAGTAAGACGCCTGATTTAAGATGTGTCACGGCTGTGAAGAGGGGTTTCCCGGGTCCACTACTGGAGTGCCAGAGACCCGAGAATTCCACTCGGGAGGAATGCCTTCGAAACTGACTCCAGGAGAACAAAACCATGAGTAAAGTCTTCCTCCCCTTCAGGATTTTCTTTCTCTTTCCTACCAACACATTTAACTTCCACATTCTCACTTTCAAATTCTGAAGACATTTCTCCAGTCAAGGCCTCATCTTTAAATAATTTCCCATCTTGTTGATAAAATAGTGGCTACCCATTCCAGTAAATCCTGATTATGATTCCACAAATGTATTGGTATCTAGATCACTCAGGCATTCCCCACTGGCTGTGAATTTTTCAACCAATTACAAATGTTCTCATATGCAAGGAAGATGTTAAAATTGAATGGGGTTTGGCCAGAGTGGCCCTAAACCAACTGATACAATACCTGCGCTTGATCTCAAATCAATGCTGTACATTATGTGACTCCATTCCCATTCTTTGAAATGAGGATGGATATTTGTCTTTTTTTTTTTTTAATTTCAATTTCACTGTTGCTTGGTGAGCATAACAACAGAATAACAACAGCTACCATTTATTAAGTCCTCATACCTCCAAATGTGCTAGAACTTGTGCTAAGCACTTCTCATAATAATCAAGTTTAATCCTTAGAATAATTCTATAAGGAGTTGTTTTTATACCACTCCCAACCCCCCCCCCCCCCACCATATCTCATATGATGAATTAAGAATGTAAAGCTCAGGGTTGCATTCAGTGGGTGTTTGAGAATTCGGTATTCAAAGCCAATAGGTATATTTAGAATGTAAAGTCCACACTAAGTAACCATGCTGCCATACAGGATGAGGAAAGAGGGATGAAAAGGAAGGAAAAGGGATGAAAAGGAATGAAAAGGTATCCCAAGGATTCCTCAGATGAAGAGATTACTAATGTCTACTAATAAGTAGAGTTACAAAAAAAGAGGGGCGGGTGCGCCTGGGTGGCTCAGTTGGTTGAGCGTCTGACTTCAGCTTAGGTCGTGATCTCACAGCTGGTGAGTTCGAGCCCCGCATCGGGCTCTGTGCTGACAGCTCAGAGCCTGGAGCCTGCTTTGGATTCTGTGTCTCCTTCTCTCTCTGCCCCTACCCACTCGCATTCTGTCTCTGTCTCTCTCAAAAATAAGTAAACATTAAAAAAAATTAAAAAAAAACAAAAAAAAAAAGAAAAGAAAAGAAGGAAGGAGGGCTAGAAGGAAGAAAGGGAAGAAAGAATCAAGATATAGTTATCTATTGGTGGCTTCAACTGGATGAAGATCATTCATGAATTTTGAGTGGCAAGGTGATCTAGTGGAAAAAGTATGTGGCTAAGCCAAGACACCTGGGTCCTGGCTTTAAACCATTTATTAACTAGCTGTATGATTTTAAGCTCATTATTTGCCCTGCCTATCTCCATTTCTTTATCTATTGAATGGAATAATAATGATAATTTGCCTAAATCACCTCAAAATAAAATGATACTGAATGTAGAGGGCTTTGGGAAGTTAAAACTGCTATTAAATGGAATATGTTATTACTGATGATTCTTCTTAAAACCCCAGTCAGAATGCCTTTCTTTCTTCTTGTTCCCAGTAGCACACCATTTAAGTCTTCTCCCTAATTAGCTAGGCAGAAATCTGTCTATCTTTCCACAGACAGAAAGTACCCTAGTCATATTTTTTAAAATCATTAATATGATCATTAATTTATTCATTATTGAATTAATTAATCCAAATTTACCTGTGTCCAAATAAAAGCATGATTGAGGCCTATCTTTATAGCCAAATTTTTATCCAATGTAATTCATATTTTGAAGCCCTCAATTCTAATTCAAGAAATGCAAATTTCAAGAAATACAAATTGCATGTATTATTAGCAATGAATAATTAGAAAGGTAAATATACTAAAATCAAACAGTGCATTGCCCAGCTATTTTCATAATACCGGGCTTAAAGATTTGATAGCCTTCAGCTGAGTGCTGGCTGTCTCTAGAAGAATTGGTTCATTTTTAACCAAATCTATATAACTTTCTCCTTTAATCAAGTGACTATCAGTGAGTAGATCTGGTTCCCCTATTATCCCCACCATCTCCTTTGACAATGGGCCTTTCTGCCAGGGTGTTTGCTCCATGGGGTCTGCCTGAAGGTTAATGCAAATAAGCAGATGGGAAGAAATGGTTTCAGTTACCACCGATTGAGCCATTTTAATATCCAGTAGAGTTTCACAAAAGGAGAAGTCTGCAGAAATTACAAATGAAGTCCAGCAGGCTCTGGACCCTTGGAGAATGTCAGAACTCAGGGAATACCGCTAGAGACTTCCTCCTTTGTACTGATTAAATTAGCATCAGCTTTCCCTG
The DNA here is from genome assembly GCF_022837055.1 of Prionailurus viverrinus. NCBI lineage: Eukaryota > Metazoa > Chordata > Mammalia > Carnivora > Felidae > Prionailurus > Prionailurus viverrinus. The sequence goes on from NC_062566.1 coordinate 4,225,083, forward strand.
GTCTACTATAAGGGTGTCCAGAATATTTAAGGTGTAAAATTCCTTGGGAGCTTGCCATTGAAAGAACAAGTCAGCTCAATTTGTCTCTCTTTCACATGCTCTCATTATAATACTGCTTAGCAATAAAAGATTCCAGAGTCGCTTTGGGGGTAAAAGTAAAGATAGGAGAAGCAGTGCTCCTGGCTCAGGCTCTTTTCAATTCAACCTCCTGTCCTAAGACCCAGTTCCCAGGCTACAAGCTTCCCTCCCAATCTGCCCATCTAAAATGCTTTCAGGGCACCTGGGTGGCTCAGTCGGTTGAGCATTCAACACTTGATTTTGGCTCAGGTCATGATCTCAGTGTTGTGGGATTGAGCCCTGCATCAAGCTCCATGCTGAGCATGGAGCCTGCTTAAGATATTCTCTCTCTCTCTCTCTCTCTCTCTCTCTCTCTCTCTCTCTCTCTCAAATAAATAATGATAAAATAAAACAAAATGCCTTCAGGAGGAAAACAAAAAGCAGACTGAGTGACGGATGGAATTCATGCCAGCACAGCCAGGAGGTGACTGTCCCCAGAACACAGTCTAGGAGACATGTACAGAGGGTCTTGACAGATAGACTGTCACATGGCAATAAGCAGGAAACCACATTATACAGACCTTTATAGGATCTTTTAGAATCCTTGGGGCACTTCATGAAGTACATTTTGGTACAATGAACATATGCCACATGTATAGGTGTATTTGTATTTCTGGAAGACTTCCTTCATGTACAAAGTTTAGTGGACAGTGAACAAATTCAAGTCTGATATTTGAAAGAAATAAACATACCAACTCGGAGTATCTGCTTTTCCAGCTTAAGTATTCAGGGTTCCAGTAGGGATGGGACATGGTTTTAAAACTCCCTACCAATTTGTTAACTTCTGAATTCATTTCGGTTTTATGGTGTTCTTCCCCAAAGACATGGCCCAGAATGGAACACAGCATTCTGGACATTCTCAGATCAGTAATAATTGGAGAGAAGCAATCACTTTTTAATGTTATGTAAGTAATTTCATGTTAAATCTAACAAAGATGATAGGATCAAGTACACCACCTTTTTGGGACCCAAAGTATAGTCACTATAAATAGCTCATATATATAACTCAGCAGGCATTTTCATAAGTTTTACTCTCAAACTGGGACCTATGTTGTGAGAAGCACCTTTTCATACACATGTAGCATCTGCTGAACCCTAATGATGATATGCAAAACAAAGCATAGGACATGGTTAACCAAGTTGTTATTAACAATTTAAATCCCATTGTTTATCACCATTATTCAGAATCAACATGCAATTCAGGCTGATGGTTATCACAATGGGAATCTATCTGGGGAAAAAAATACTTGGACATTGGTTAAAGGACAAAATTGATTGATAACTTACTAGATCATCATGGAGTATGATGACATCACTACTTACTGGCACTTACCAAGAGGAACACCAATTTGCCAAGTCATTACACATGCATCCACTTATTCATTCATTTATCCATTTTCCATCTCATTTCACAAAGGATTTGAGGTACTTAGAATAATGGATAATATAAGTAAATTCCAAACATAAAAATAAAGAGCCAAGACAATGTCATTTAGAATAGGAGATCGAGACCAGAAAGAAAAAGCATAAATATAGAGGCATTATGAAACTACACAGTTAAAATGTTTAACTGAAAGTTTGCCCCTGTGTTTCATATGAGCTAAAATAAAAATGGAAACATCTTTGGCTACATGATCCACATAGTCTTTAAAGAAAAATTATACCAAATTATTAGGGGAAGAACATATGACTATAGAATACTCTGTATGGCAGATGAAACAACATAAGGCTAGTAAATCTCCCTTCATAACTCTGGCTCAGAAACTAAGCAAAAGTCAGTTCAGTGTGAAACCAACTCTATCTATTTCTTTCATATGATTACCCTAAAATAAGTCATTCCCTTTTTCTTACAGCAGTTAGTTATTAATCAGCATCTCCCAAGAATCATTCTGAGTCATAGACTCTTAGCACTGAAGGAGACATTAAAGTTAATCTATTTCAACCTCCAATTCAAAGCTAGAATATTATACACTATCCCAAAGATGCTCCTACAATGGCTAACCACTGCTTGCAGGCACTGAATAGCAAGATGTCCACTACTTTCTCAAGATAGTCTGCTTCCTTGACATAGTTCTTGCTACTACCAAATTCATCCTTATATGACATTCAACAATGGGCCATAGTTCTACTGCCTAAAGAACAACAATCTAAGTTGGATTTTTATATTTAAATTCCATTAACATGTCTATAAGTCATCTCCACATAATATCTTAGTATAAATAGTGCCATATTTAAAATGACCCCATTGTTTATGAGAATAGTCAGAGCAGTATTCCAAACAGTGGGAGGCATACACATAAAAATGAAAACTGTAAAAAACTTACCATTAACTCTGGCAAAAGTCATTAAGGATACTGCCTCTGCCCCAGATGGAATATAGATCAGTCTCACTTGTTGACATGAATAGTAATGTACAGTCACACTGCTCTACGTTTTTTGTGGGCCAGGCATGGTGGCATTCGTATCATTGCTAATACTTTTTTTCTACTTGGATCAAATAGGCAAGATAGAACAGCCAAACCTCACATTAAAGGCTACTTAGATTTACAGTGTTGATCCCCATAGCTTCTGGGATTTGTACTCTTAGTAGTTGGGGCTCTTGGGTCCAAAGCATCTTACAGGAACTATTTATTGTTGTTTGTGTCAGAGTGGTAATAACACTGATCCATTGCATTTCATCCAGAGTTTTTAATACTTCTGCCCAGATGTTCTCTCAACAGCTCATCACCATGTGGTATAATAATAAAAAGGTCAAAAAGATCTCACAATACAGTTGATGTTGGTGACAATCCTGGAGAAGTGAAGAGATGGAGTTTGAGCCTTCTCTGAATTGGTCAATCTCCCACAAGCAAGAGAATGACCAAAACCGGCCAAGAGATTAAATATACAAACAGACAATGGCAAGACCATATATGACAATATATGGTCTGATCCACATAAGACACCTAAAAAACAAAACCATAACTTCTGCAGCAATCATCCAAAATGGTCAAAAATGGGTCAACAATGGCCAACGTCCACTGTCTCTCTCATCCAGCTAGAGAAAGACAAATATTCTCCCCAAACCAATCATATATGTTTCCCTGCTTCTGTTTACCCATTTCCCCTGTGACAACAACCTCCAATCGGCAGGCTTCCTCTTTTCTCACTGTGAAGCTTTCCAACTAGATGACTGCCTCTGAGTCTATGTAAAACATAGGTGATGGTGGCTTATTCCCTTGCCAGAGTAAGCTCCGAATAATTAACCTCTCTGTTCTCATTTGGGTGTTCTGCATTCATTTCCACCAAACATAAATATTTCAAGAGTACAGTTAAAGTATCATGTTGAGCTCTATTATATAGGAACTGTATGCTTAGGAGTTTAATGGCTTGATGACATGAGATGAGTCTTATCCTTCCAATAATACTGGTAACCTGGCTCTGTGGTTGGCATATGATGAGAAAAAACTTTGATTTGCAGAATTTTCCCATCTCTGTGATGCAATTGCTCTTACCATGACCGATTTCAAGTTATCATTGGTTTAACAGCCAGCCTGTAAAATTTCTGAATATTTAACAATCAGTTCTAACAAGCTGACATGAATAGCTTCAGCACGTCACTGACATTTCTTTTTCCCCGGTTTTAACACTGTGCCTAACAAAAAGTAAATTCTCAAAATCATATAAATAGAAAATGGTAGATATATGGATATAGGTATAGATATAAATATAGATATGTGATAGATGGATGGTTGAATGGATGGAGAGATAGACACGTGGTAGATAGATTCATCTTATTTTAGAAAATGAGAACAACCTGTCTAAATCATTCACTCAGTGTGAATTAATAGAATGTCTACCATGTGTCAGTTAGGCGCACGATGTAATATATTAGTGAACCAAACGAAGATCTTGGCTTTTGAGAAGATTAAATTTTAACAGGAGTACCAACAATAAATAATACATGTAACAAATAAGTAAATTGTATAATACCAGAAGGTGATGAGTGATATGGGAAAAAGGAAAAGGAAAGGTGGGCAAATGCAACTGGGAACTCTGAGGGTAATGAGCACTTACAGATTTCAACAGGATGGTCAAGCAAGGCTGCAGCAGAAGGGGAGAGCTGAGTGAGGGCTTAAAGGTATGAGTCACCCACCTATAGATCTCCGCAAAAAGAGGGAGTGCGAATGCAAAAGAGGGGTGCAATCCCACTCTAAGGTGGGAGTGCACCAGGAATTTCTAAGGAATTTTAAAGAAACCAGTGTGTGGAACAGTGAATGAGGAGACGACACACCAGGAGGCAGATCATGGAGGGAATTATAAATTGTTCTAAGGATTTGGGATTTTATATTCTGAGCAAATTGGAGAAACCATGCAGTGTGGTGTTTTTAAATTTTTTTTATGCTTGTTTATCTATTTTGAGAAAGAGAGAGAGAGTTTGCACGTGTGTGTGAGTGGGGGAGGGGCAGAGAGAGAGAGAGAGGGAGAGAGAGAATCCCAAGCAGCCTCCTCACTGTCAGCACAGAGCCCAACATGGGGCTTGATCCCATGCACCATGAGATCAGGACCTGAGCAGAAACCAAGAGTTGGTCGCTTAAACAACTGATCCACCCAGGTGCCCCAACTTTGCAGTGTTTTGAGAAGAGGAATGCCATAAGTGGACCTATGCTTTAAAAGGATCTTTCTGGGGCCCCTGGGTGGCTCAGTCAGTTGTGTTTCTGACTCTTGATTTTGGCTCAGGTCATGATCCTAGAGTCGTGGGATTGAGCCATGCTGAGTGTGGAGCCTTAAGATTGTTTCTCTCTCTCTCTCTCTTTTGTACCACTCTCCCCCAGCTCATTCTCTCTCTCTCTCTCTCTCTCTCTCTCTCTCTCTCAAATAAATTTTTAAAATATATAAATAAATAAATGAAATGATCCTTCTAGGAATATTTTGAGACAAGTTTTGTGTAGGAAATTATCAAGCTTGACATTAACAAGGTTGTTGCTGTCATTGGGGTAAAGAAGGCCTCAGCAGAGTGGGGGGTTAAAAAACTAAGTGTGAGTACACAAGTAGAGAAATCAGATAAATAAGTTGCCATATACGCACAAAATGAAATGCCCTAAAGTACTCTTGTGTATTTATTAATATAGAAATATGTTGCAATACATTGTTGAGTTTGAAAAATTAGATTTTACTTTGTTATGCTTCTGATAATGAAGGAGCAGTGTGTATCATACTAACCTGCCCCAAGATTATAAATTTCAATATTAGAATACACACACACACACGTGTGTGTATGTGTGTGTGTGTGTATATATATATATATATACACACACATGTATATACATATATATATATATATGTATATATACATATACACACACACACATTTGAAGGTACATGAAAGTGACCAAAGCCTAATATCATTATAAAAAAGCATTTCCACAAATAAAATCCAGGTTTAGATGATTACATTGGTGAATTTTATCAAATATTTGAAGAATTAATAACATTTATATTCTCTAACCTATTTAATGAAATAGGAGAAAGAACATTTTCTACCACATTTTATGTGACCACCATTATACTGTGTACAAAACTTAAAGACAATAAAAAAATAATATTAAAAACAAATATACCTCAAAAACATAAATGTAAAAATCTGTAACAAAGTATCTTCACAATGACTCTGGAAGCATATACAAAGAAAATTAATCACAAACAAGTAGCGGTTTATTATACCAGGAATGCAAGGTTGGTTTATCACTGAAAAAAGCAATGTCGCATAAGATGAATAATTGCAAAAGCATCACACTAGGCAAAACAAGCAGCAATAAAAGCCCATATTTTATGAAAATAGAAATGAGAAATATAATTGACCTGCAGTGGCAGGTTGCAGGTGCCATAGTGCCTGACCCCAGGCAAATGAATTCTATGTGTTTGCATGCTCAGGCTTTCTAAAAATATTGAAAAGACAAAAACAACACACCCCGACAATCTCTGCCATAACTTCCCCCAAGCAGGACATAAAAGGTAGGCTTGTCCTCTGTAGCTACTGCTGCCAATTTTCTTCTCCTGGGACATGTCTCTTTGTTTGGGACAGCAGGACTCCTATGGGCTGCATCCTCTTCAGACAGCAGTAACTGGAAAAGCCCCACTGCATCAGTCTTTGGTAACACCATTAAGAGACCAAGGCCCCTAAAGCTCAGATTCTTTCATCACCTTCACTAAAGGGATGGACTATGTTCCATATCAAGTGAGTAGTCATCTCTAGCTCCCTCTGACTTCAAATATCACAACATTCTTTTAATGCAAACTTTTAAAATTCTCTTCATAAACTTAATTTTCTCCCTAAATGTAAACTTACTCATTGTGGCAATTAAACATAAGAATTACTGAGGTCTTTAAATGAGTTACTATTTAGAATCACTGACTATAGTGCTGAGAACATACATGTTATTTATTAGTAACACTTTTCATATAAATACATGTATATACCAGTTACTTGTTTCAGAAAAAGGATTGTGACTAAAGACAGTTCTGGCTTTCTAGTGACTCCTGAGGGCCTGTGAAATAGTTAGAAGCTTCCTATGGGCTATAACTCTCATACTGGGATTTTTTTTACCCCAATGGCCCCCACTTTGGGGGTAACCCAGGGCAGGCACAGGTCCCCATATAGCAGCACCTTCTCTCCTCCTGGTGACTTTCTGAGGCTGTCATTGGTAATGGCTTTGATAAGCATGCCCTTTTCTCTTTTGAACCCAAACTTTTTTCCTGAGACCTGAGATTCCCTGAATTGTTGTGCTTTCAAGAAAATCTTTAGGAAAGGCATAGCATGTCTGTTTTCAGAAAGGGTACACACCTCTCACTGCCCTAAACCTCTCCATGACCAACTGAATAACATTTCCAGGAGGGCAGCTTCTACGCCTTTTCATATGCTGTTTTTTCCCCACAACATGCTCTCTCCTCAATCTCTGCCTATAAAATAAGGCCATTTCCCCCAAACCCTAATACCACCCCCTCGGTGAAGGCTTTTTGCATTTCTCTTCCTAGCAGCCGGATGTAACATCTTCCTCTGAACAAGGAGAGCATGCTACCATACGAGCTATTTGCGACTCCGATGGCATCAGCCACACTGTGCAGTTGCCTTGGAAAAGCCCTTCTAGCTCTTCCAGAGGAGGCAAAAAGCACAGACGTCAGAGCAACGGTTGAGGGTGGCCCAACCAAGTTTGAATCCCTGATTCCTTACTTTGTTCCTACGTGACCTTTGACAGATGATTCAACCTCTTTGCACCTAGGTTTCCTCTTCTGTGGGAAAAAGATACAAATAATACCTACTCATAAGGTGGTGGTTAAGATGATATAAGACCATGCTGGAGCATGCTCAGTGAAGTGGTAGGAGAGAGCAGTCGGGAGCAGACTCCAGGAGGGAGTCTGATTGGGCTCAGATCCCAGTTCTTTCAACTTACTCTCTGTGTGACTTTGGGACATGTTACCTAATTATTCTCTGCTCTAATTCCTGTATCCTAAGAGGTAGCAACTACCTTATAGGTTTATATAGACAGTTAATCTAACACATGCGAAGGTAAGAGCTTTAACAAGTATGATGAGTTATTATGAGGTCAAGTACTTAAATAACATTACTTGTTATTATTCACAGTCATGAATACTTAGGGGGTGACTCTTAAGTTTCCCTGCCTAGATAACTTAGAAGTAAAGGGTTAGGAGGAAGAGAGAGAGGGAGAGAGAGAGACAGAGAGAGAGAGACAGACAGACAGAGAGAGACAGACAGAGAGGGAGAGAGAGAGCACAAAAGACAGAGATTTAATATCCTTTCCCCTTCTTTCTGATTAGATTTTGTCAGGAGCTATCTCTCAGATACAAATGTTCTTGCCCATGAAGTTGAACCCAAATCCATTGGTGTTATTCAGTGCACAGGGTGTGCTGACAAGACTGTGTCCAAATAGACACTGAGCATTACAAAAGCCCTTTCCAGGGTGACGGCAGAGTTATGTGGAACACAGCTAGGTATTCTCAGTCACTTTATTCAGTGCCACCCACCGTCACAGCTATCGTAGAACTTCAGAGTTTCTACTTCTCACCAGGGTCTTGAATTCATTAACCACTCCTTCCCATCTGCCCTGAAACCAACTGATGGATTTCACACCTAGTCTCCAGTCTTTGTGAAAGTTAAGTAACAAAATGTCGAAAGAATTAGCCTCCCAAAGCAAACAATGTGCTTTTAGGAAATCAGTTCCTGGACTCCTTGATTTTTTTTTTTTTTTCTCTTCCCATTTGTTTATGTTATGTTTTAAAAAAAAAGTGATGTGCATATTTTCAGACTTGAAACCTATTGGCTTTTCATTCTTTTCTATTCATTCTTGGTTTGAGCCACTTTTCTCCTATCTTCTGATTCCATCATACCCCAGCTTGCTTCCAATCTTGAAACTTTAGGGCATTAGCACAAACAAAATCTCCAGTCTTGGTCTGTAAAGATTATTTTCTTTTCTCCTTAGAGACAACAGTAGCCCATTTTGTTTACATTCCCCAACTAATAGCACCACAGTGTTTCTTTGAAAACATTTTCAAAACATTGTTGTGATTTTTTAACTTGAGGAATCACAAAAGACTAGGGTTTGGAAAATCATGTAGACATGAAACCTATTTGTCTAGCTCAGGCATGGTCCAGTAATTTTATGATTGGAGAATGACTTGGATATAATCCAAGTCAGTCTTCTGATTTTTTTTAATGTTTACTTATTTATTTTGAGAGAGAGACAGAGAGAGAGCAAGTGGGGGGGGGGGGGTAGAGAGAGAGGGAGAAGGAGAATCCCAAGCAGGCTCCTTGCTGCCAGCACAGAGGCCAATGTATTACTCCATCTCATGAACCATGAGACCATGGCCTGAGCCGAAATCAATAGTCAGATGTTTAACTGACTGAGCCACCCGGGTGCCTCGCAGTTGAGGAAACCAAGATGCAAAGAGGGGCCTTGGGAAAGAAAACATCTGTAGTAAGGCATGATTCTCAAGAACAGTGGTTCTGATCCATATGGGGACAACTGACCATGTCTGGATATATTTTTGTTATCATGACTAGCAAGGTGTTACTGGCATCTGATGGTGGCCAGGGACTGAAAACACTCTACAACACAAGGGACAGCCCCCATAATCAAGAATTACTCAGCCCCAAAATGATAGTAGTACCAAGTTTGAGAAAGTCTGAGCTAGAGAAATCATTCTTGCTTTAGTAATCATTTTAATGCCTCATGCCAGTGTATATTTATCATCGTTGCATATGAACCTGGTAATCCAAATTAAACTCGTATCCTGAATCCTTAAAGAAGTCTTTGGAGTTCCATTCTCCAGAAGAAAACTTTCCTTGGTAATCTCTTTAATGTTTTGCAACTGAAATTACCAAGGTCTTATCTCTGCACCAATGCTGATCCAGTGAGGAAGTATCTCTATCACGGAGATTTGGGAGAGAGGAAGGTTTTAGTTCTAGGTTATATTACGGGGTTGATTGTGAACAGCTGTACTCAACCCATTCATGGGTAACTGAGGAGTACCTTAAGGAATGTGAGGACGCAAAAATTGATTTGTTATGATAATTGGCAGTGATTTTCAGTGGTAAATGAGATTTCAAATGAATGACACAATGATGATCCAATTTGGAAGTCAACCTGATGGTTGTTTCAATGGTTTCTTTTAGGATACCATTTCACAAAAGCTAAAAACTAAATTGACAAAAAAACCCATGAATTCCTTTCTATGACAATATATGAAATAAGAAAACTTATATGAAACATTGGCACTAGATCTTCCCATTAACTGATCTGGGGGAAAAATTAGTAAGAAGGAATAATCAAAATCAAGAGATGCCAGAGTTTGAGAAATACATTTAAAATAAAAGTAGCCATTCTATTTGTATCTTGTCTTCCTTCGTATGCTGAGTGGTTCTCTCATTTAGTAAGTGTGCTATGTATATGGTTAAACTAATAAGCCCAAGTGGAAATTCAACTTCTCAACATTATGAGAAAGGGGTCAAGGCCAAGTCCAAACTCAGTTGGGGTGAATGATATCTTGAAAGATCAAGTTCCATGTTTTCAGAAGCACTTTAACCTAAAATTCCCCTTTGGAACTCTAACCTATTAGTTGAAAATATTGGTGGTGACTGGGGAAAAATTATACATAAACAACTTACACCCATAGTTTGCATAAAACAGACAAAAGTTTGGAAGCAACCTAAACGTCTAACAATTTTAAGTAAATTGCAGTGTGATAAATGCAATATTGGGGGAAAACTGTTCAAAGTGTAGAGTCTTCAGAGAAAGATGGAAAACCCTTAAGCTGTAAAGTTAACTAAAAATGAATAATATAAAAAAAGGAATTATCTACAAATATAGGTACTGATTGATGACAATTCTAGAAAAGATGTACATATGGCCAAAGTCTAGAAAGCAACATCAAAATGACAAAAACAATGGTAGACATAAGTATACTTCTGGGCCTTACTGTTTTTATTTTTTTCTCTTGATTTTACTGTATTATGGTTAGAAAAATATATATGTTTATAACATATTATGTATATTATATGTGTATACAAATGGCCAAGTTTGTATAGTAAGTTTGACCCAGAACCCCTTTCTTCAGTCAAGACAGCATTAGGAAGTTGATAGCAATAAGGACATCTATAATAAGCATTTTGGAGTGCACAAATGAAATAAGCTTGAGAATTTAAATTAGTCTGCAAGCTAGATAAGGTCAGTTGTGTTGAAGTAATGAGTGTGTGTTAGAAAGTCCCTCATAAGGGTAACGTAGCAACTTCACATTCTCCTCCATTAACGTTCTGATTACAGAATCAAGAATTTCACAGAGAGAACTGGCCATAGAGTGTATCTACTAAGCCAAACTGAGTGTTTCGTGTCTTCAGTAACACCCAAAGAAGTAGTCAGTTTCCCTGCCTGTGTTTCACTTCCTGATGCATATAATCACCCTTTCTCTCTCACACATGCCCACAAGACGATTTCCCTTACATTTCTTATCTTGAATCCAGTCCTAAAATCTGGAAGTCACCTGAGTTTTTCCCCACTTCTCCATCCCCCACCACACCATCCAGCCATTTACCAGACCCAGTGAGTTCCAACCTTCTGAATCCCTCTTGAAGGTGTTTGTCTCTCTCATTTGCTTCCAAATGCCTCTGCCCTCCTTCCAAACATGGCCTCCCTGTCTCTAGTCCCTTTCAGCACACAACTGTTAAAAAACAGATAAGACCCCATCACATCTCTCCTTTAATCATATGGATGGACACCTAGTATCTTTGAAAATAAACTCCATCCTCCTTAGGATGGCTCAAAAGGCACTTTTTACCCGACCATTGCATACTTTTAGCACAGTTCTCGAAAATCGAGTCCTGTTGCTGATGGAACACATTTTTTTTTTTCAGTGCAATTACACAGTTGGAGAAGACAGAATATCAGCTCTCTCATTCTAAGCAATTATGATAATTTTAATGTAGTCCAATATCACATTCACATTTGTAACGTACTTCACATTTTAATCATATTACATTACCAGTAAGTAAAACCTCTAAATATTTTTTTATAAACCATCTTCTACTTGAGCGATGTTTTGTTTTAACCAAAAGTAGGAATTCCCAATTACCCATATGAAGTCTTTCTTTTGATACTTTCCAGGATTCCATTTTGCTAAGATCGTTTTAGACACAAATTTTGCCATGTAACACAATAGCTGCTTGCCCGAGCTCTGTGACGCCCGAAATTTTCATCAACGTGAGGCAACCTGCCGTAACATAGGATTTTGTGTGTTCCGATTCTAATTAGAATGGTTTAAATTCAAATCCCACTACTGACAAGTTGTCAAGCATTAAGGAATAACATTTAAGGGGTGGCACCTGGCTGGCTCAGTCAGTGAAACACTGGACTCTTGATCTCAGGGTTGGGAGTTTGAGCCCCGTGTTGGGTGTACAGATTATTTAAAAATAAAAAAAAACTCAAAAAAAAAAGAAAGAAAGGTCCCTTAAATTTTCTCCATCTCAGCTTTCACATCAGTAGACTGAGTGTAACAATATATAAGCGATGATGACAATGAAGATGAGGATTAGCTGGTATTTGGTGTGAGATGCTCTCCCAAGTGCTTTGCATACAAGCATATGCTGAGGGGGGTAAACTCATTATCCCCATTTTTCTGATGACTACACTGTTAAAAAGACTAAATAATTTTCCCTAAATATTGGCCATAAACGATGGAGCTAGTGGACAGAAGTGCTAAAGACCAGGTGAGTGCAATTATCTTGTGCCTTCTGTCTGAGGCATCCATTGTTCAAACAGACAACTGTGTATTTCACTGACCCTTGGGTGATGGGAGTTAAGGTCATGTCTCCTTGTTCACCATGAACAGGCAATGACATCTTTGTACATGTATCTTCACGCACTTCTGGACTTACATTTCTAGAAGTGGGAATTTTAGGATTAAGGGTTATGAATATTTTACTTGCATACTGTCACTTTGTTGCTCTAACTTTATATTTTAAAAAATAAAAAAGACTTTTCTTGGTAATTGTATAGGACAGATCTTAGGCACCTCCTCAGATTCCCTTGGTGATGCCAACTCCTGGACCCCCAGGGGTGAGCCTTGCCTCGGGTGCCACCAATTCTGCTGGGCTCTTCACATTTCCACATACTGGGGCTGACCAGTTGGCATCCTTGGGAGGACTTCCTTCATTGCTGCTATTCTAGAACCAGGTCCACCAGCCTTCCATCCTGAGTTTCTGGCCCCATCTACCATTTCTGGACTTAGATGAATGGCTACAAAAAGGTCGCAATGGTGCCACCTGGACATATGGATTCACTTCTCTGGAGACACATTTTGACTAATGGGAACCAGGAAGGGGGGCATGCATAGCTGGCAGATAAGTCTTTCTTCCATCTCAACACCTCATCCCAGAAATGGCTCTGCACCATAGCCTTATCCAGACACATGTCACATAGCTGAGCAAGCCCACCCAACTGCTTTGACCAGCCCAATAATCAGCCACACTTTTCACTGTTTTCTGTGCCATCCCAGGCTCACTTTTTTTTTTTTAATCTTTCATTTCCATTTCCCCTCACACTTGATCTGTGGTGGTCTTCTGGCTCACCTGAGATAATAGTTTATGAAAGTGTTTTATGAGTTATAAACCACTAGGCAAAGGGTATTTTCCTACTATGATTTTTGTTGTCTTCAGGAATACTTGGGGGGTAGAGCCAGACATTCAATTCATAAAATAATCAAGATTACCATTATTTAACTTTCATTACTCAGTACCAGTTGAAGGAGGATTTGGAAACATTTCTGATCTTTCAATTCTGTGTCTGCCTTCAGGGAGGTGTGGTTCACTATAAGCTCCATAGAAACACCTGCGGTAGGTTCCTGTGTGTTCCTAGGGAGGGAATGCAGGAAGAAGGGATAGGAGAACACACTTGCATGCTCCAGTGTACTCAAATTCAGCATAATATGCATCCCCAATGTGGAATTACAGGGTGCAATGTAAAAATATGAAATGAAGGGCACCTGGGTGGCGCAGTCAGCTAAGCATTTGACTCTTGATTTCAGCTCAGGTCATGATCTCATAGTTCATGAGTCCAAGGCTCATCATCAGGCTCTGTGCTGACAGTGTGGAGCCTGCTTGGGATTCCCTGTCTCCCTCCCTCTTTACCCATGCCCTGCCCCCCAACCTGCGTTTCTATCTGTCTCTCAAAATAAATAAATTAAGTTAAAAAAAAAAAACTTTAAGGAAAAAAATAAGAACTATGAAATGAGCCAGAAGTAGCATGAAAGCAAATGAGGATGAAAGAAAAATCAAGAACTCCCTGACCTTAGCCGACTTTCAAACAAGTGTCTTTTCCTTTGTCAGGTGAATTACCTTTTCCAATTTCACACAAAAAAAGTAATTTGTGGATAATTCATATTCAACTCAACCAACAGTTAGCAAAGCCCTAAATTATCTCCTTCTGTGTTCTATTATAACACCCAGTTGTTTTCACACTACTCTCTGCTGTTATTGCTGACTTAATTAACTGCCTTTCTGGCTGGACTATAAACCCTGAGAGAGTAGGAAGCTGTCAATTCCACTCTGTCATATTCTTGGCACCTAACATATTGTCTGGATTTTTTTTAATGTTTACTGAATGATGAATGAAAGAATGAATGAATGAAGATGAATTGACCATGTGCCTGGTCTTTGCTAAGTGTTTTTAGATTTCTGTAAACATCCCCAGTCACAAACTTCAGCGTGAAACAGAGTAGATGCCTAACAAATAAATGTTAACTAATCAATGAAGAAAGGATGTATAAATGTATATAAAAATATCTAATGCCTACCTCCTAATACCATGGTTCAAAATATTCTAAAATGTCCTTTTCTCATTTACATTCGGGGAATACAGGCTTATAAAGATAATTACTGCTTAGTTTTTAAAAAGAGAAATCTTGGGGCGCCTGGGTGGCGCAGTCGGTTAAGCGTCCGACTTCAGCCAGGTCACGATCTCTCGGTCCGGGAGTTCGAGCCCCGCGTCAGGCTCTGGGCTGATGGCTCGGAGCCTGGAGCCTGTTTCCGATTCTGTGTCTCCCTCTCTCTCTGCCCCTCCCCCATTCATGCTCTGTCTCTCTCTGTCCCAAAAATAAATAAACGTTGAAAAAAAAAAAATTTTAAAAAAAATAAAAAGAGAAATCTTGGAGGCCACTCCTTTGGAGGGAACACCTGGTAGAGAATTTAAAAATTGGCTGGAGGAAAGGATCACCTTTCACAGTCATGGTCTGGGGTCCACTCTAGTTCACAGAGAATATATCCTGCGGATTACTCTCAAGAGTGGGACACTGCTTTCTCAGCTCTTGTGTTAGGAGAAGCTACTCCAAGGAACTCGGTCACGTAGAAAAAACCAAAGAAATGTATCTCAGGTTTGGCCTGTCCTTTTCCCCTATGATACAAGCTACATAAAACCCCGGATTAAATTAATCCTTCCTTTGGTTTTATATCCTTTCCTTTAGGGTATTTGGTTGATTGCACTTACATTGATCACATGGGGAGAGTGAGATTTACAGAGATAAACCATCTTTTCTTCTTCTTGGTCCTTTGAAGCCACATATTTTTAAAGGATCAGAGGTCATTTGAGGCTCACTGGATGATCCCAAGGGCCAGATTCTATCCTTACTTTTGAAACAATGAACCATTTTCTACAATGGGCATTTAAAAGTCACAGCTCCCAAGGCATTAGTAATCCCAGGAAAGACCCCTGCTGGCAACCTTATTAGCATCTCTGCCTCTTGATTTTTATTTAATTCCTTTTAATATTCTATCATAATGCTGACATACATTATGGAATTGAGGGCTAGAGGATGAGGACAATATTTCACTTCATCATTAAGCCCACATTGAGTTAATAAATGGCTCAGACTGTGTTTTGAGATCATACACAATGAAGCTTAAAAAAAAAAAAAAAAGAACACCAAGGCAACACTTGTTGAATCACAGTTAATAAGAACAAAAAGGGCATAGACGTGAATGGTTCAAATAGTGGCTAATACTAAAATGATAGATTAGAGCTGTGTTTTACATTTGTATTTACAAAGGAATGAAGTGGCATTCTGATGGCCAAACGGACTTTTGGAAAGTTGTCCTTCTCTTTTCAAAGCCCTAGAGTGGAGAAGGTGAGAGCATATGGGGGGGTGGGTGGCTAGGGGGACAAGAAGAGACTCATCTAGCATTAAAATGTTGGCACAGATCACAGTATGTCTCATATTGAGGGCCACCTTCAATTTTTAAATCCCATTCATAAACAGCAGCTCATTCCAGTTCACAAAAATTTGGGGAACAATGTCATTGCCCCAGTAGAAAAGGGAGAACTCCCCAATTTCCCTTTGGTGAGCCCTAATCCTTTCTCACCTCCCTGCTGACCAAGGCTGCTCTGAATCAGTGCTTCTCAGACTTTCCTAGGGACACGGGTCACCTGAGGATCTTGTTAAAATGTAGATCCTGCTGCAGTCAGTGGGGCCTGAGACTCTCTTTGTTTCTAACAAACCCTCAGTCGGAAAGACCACCTGTGAGAAGCATCATCCTGAAAAGATTAGTGTCCTAATCTTTTAGTCATCACACAAGATTTAGATGGAAGTAACTCCAATCTACACTTAATGAGATACATCATGGTTCTTGTGCTAAGTGATAAGCAGGCAGAAGGAGTCAGTGAGTGACAGACTCCTGGATGATTTTCACAAAGTCAAGTCAAACGCTTCTAGAGCTGACCTAAGAGCAGAGACCAAGGGGCGCCTGGGTGGCTGAGACAGTTAAGTGTCTGACTTCAGCTCAGGGCATGATCTCACGGTTCATGAGTTCAAGCTCTGCATGCCCTGCATTGGGCTCTCTGCTGTCAGCACAGAGCCTGCTTTGGATCCTCTGCCCCACCCCCTTTCCCTGCTTGCCCTCTCTCTCTCAAAAATAAATAAACATTAAACTTTTTTTTTTTTTTAAGAGAGCAGAAACCAAGAAGCTGTAAAGGGCTTCCAGACATCTTGGATTCAGTAAACTAAGTCATGAGCTCTTAATTATTTGGGGGTCATCCACTCTTTTAACAATGTCTTAAAAACTATAGATTTTCTCCCCAGAAAAATGTATACATAGACCAAAAAACACTTTTGTATGTAATTATATTTGTTCCTCTACTCTTTTGTTCTATAGCCAATTTAAGAAATTTTGACCTGGGGATGCCCCAGGAGCTAGAAAAACAAACAGAAACATTTTAAACTCTCATTGGGATATGGACAGTTTTTCCATACAACTCTTGTGAGAGAACTAGGCCAATCACCTAAAAGCACAAATGAAACACACACACACACACACACACACACACACACACACACACACACACACACAAGGGTAGGGAAGGCAGAGAATTTGAGACTTTATGACAAAAGCCATGGAAGATCACCTATAGCCCAAAGGAGACCAGAAGCAAGCAAACAAAAACAGAAACTGCAAAAACTAGTAACCTGCCCCATTTCTCAGTCACTGGCCTCTGGGTCACCAGAATTTGAATCTTCAGGGGCACTTAATAAAATGCAGATTTCTGGGCCATACCCCAGGTCACATGGATACGTGGTGCAAACATCTGCATCATATAAGATCCCTAGGTAATTCCTATGCTCATTAAAGTTTGAGAAATCCTATTCCTCAGATTACATTAGTGAAATTAACAGGATTCTCCCCCCCCCCGCCCAATTCAGAGCTTAAAAAGAGTCATATTCTAATTTGAGGCTGCCCATACGATAAGGAAATGGGTTCCAAGAGAATAGTGATCCAAAATATATTCTTGAGTTGTGCTCATAATTGGGATAGACTTTTAAATTCAAGTATGTTTCCTGTCCCGACCTCTACTCCTTGCTCTTTCTTTCCCTTCCCCTAGACTCAGGCTCACAAATTCCCCTTCTCTTTTCTAGGACCTCCCATGCAAATTGGCTATAATATGGGCTAGATTGTGTAGGAAGTTTGATAGAATAAAAGGCAGAGGAAATGTCAAGGTAATACACACAGAAGTTTCTTTGATGTAACTAAATCTATAAATATTGCTATATGGATATTGGTCTTTATAAAAGCCAAAATCTATGGCTATTTTGAGGTTTCTTTCTAGGCTTTGACCATGTGTACATCTTTTCTAGAATTGTAATTAATCAGTACCTATATTTGTGGCAACCCTGGCTGCCTATTAAAGTTAATAAAAATCACAGAGACCTGATGTCTAACCTCAATGGTTGTACTTAAGAAAGTATGAATAAGACAATTATGGCTGAGGGTTGGAGTCTAAGTATCAGTACTTAAGATGAAAAAGAAAACCACCATTAAAAATTCTTATATACAATCAATAAGAATACAAACAATAAAAGGTATTGAGTGTTTAGTATGAAAATAGTGATACACATTTTACAGGCAGTAGCTCACTCAGTCTTTACAACATTTCTATAACTAGGAACTGTGAGGAACATCACCGTTACAACCAAAAGTCATAGAAAACAGGTCAGTGTCTCGAGGTCATGGCTGCTAAATGCAGAGCTCTCCTTGGAACTCTGGTACAAGTGCCCACACTACACAATAAACTACACCTCCCACATGAAGCTGTCATTCAAAACTGCTGGTATGGACATCCGTACAACTGTGTACATACGTGTGATACACACACATGCGTGGCAGAGAGAGAATATATGTGTAGACCCTGGTAGAGAGGTGATTCTGTGGCTTAGGACACTTGGGGGGAAAAGAGATGTCCTCAAATAAAGACTCAATGAGTTGTTGAGAGCAATCATTCCCTATGGGAAAAATGCGAAAAGGAGAGGAGACTTCAGGAAGTGAAGTGAGTATGGAAAGCAACATAGGAGGTTGACTAATACAAACTTAAGCTGATGTTTTACTAAAGATGAGCTGTGCTCTTCCCATTTTCCCTGCCTGATAGACAGCTACCAATACCTAGGTATTGTATTCCTCCAATTCCTCTTTGTTTACTCTGGAAAGATAAAAAAACAAAACAGCTCAGGATAAGATGGGGGGATGTGAAGGGTAGAACAGATCTCCTGACATTAGCTAATTGGTGCTAAACGCAAAATACTTTCTCCCTAGAAAATTGGATCTACTCAGAAGGTGCCATAGAAGGTTTTTGGGGGTTTCAGAATTAAGCGAGAGCGCCCTGATCTAGATGATCCAGAAGCTCCTTAGATACCCAGCGAAGGCAACCCTTTTCAAGCATGATTTTGGCAGAGACCATGTCCAATTTTCAGTTCTAATTACATTTTCCTATTATACATGAGAAACTTGTTGCTGCAGATCTATTTGGTGATGGCCAAAAGCAGAGGCTAGTTCTCCTGTTTCCAAAGCCCAGGGATACCTTGACCGATGACATCCTATGAAGCAAAAGGCATGAGGGTAAAAGCAAAGATTCCAGTGCCAGACCTGTCTGCGTTCAAACCCTGATTCTAAAACATACTAGCTATGTGTGTGACATTGACCAAGTTACTTAGACTCTCTAAGTGTCTCCATTTGGAAAATAAGGACGATGATGGTAATGATAATAAAACCAACTTTGCAGTATTTTGTCACATGGTAGCAAAGATGGAATAATTTAATATATGAAAAAGGCTTGACAAAGAGTAAGTACCATAAATGTGTTTATTACCATTATCACTGCTTTACGGTACTATATATTATAATCCTCAAGCGGCGCTAATCAGCATTCATCATACATGGAATGTCCTTCAAATTTGGATTCCAAGATGTTCCAAGAAAATCTGAAACTTCTTATTTTCTTGTTCAGGAGGTACAGTGAAAACAAGACTGACTAGAATTTGTTTGAAGCTTCACAGCATAGAAATAAGAAGAAAGAAATAAAAACTTCTTTCTGGTTCTTGGATCTGTATATTCTGTACCTCCTTGCCTGACCCAGTGTACCAGGTTGAATGGCATCCCCCCCAAATTCATTTCCTTCTCAGAACCTCAGAATGTGACCAGATTTGGAACTAGGGTTGTTGCAGGTGTTAAGATGAGGTCATACTAGAGTATGCTGGACCCTACATCCAATATGACTGGTGTCCTTAAAAGAAGAAACCAATAATGTATAAGTTGTTGAATCACTATATTGTACACCTGATACTAATATAACATTGTGTGTCAACTAAACTTCAATAAGAAATAAAAATAACAATAAGTAATTTAAGTGAGGGAAAGATAACACAGAGACAGAGGCATACAAGCAGAGAAGGCCATACAAAGATAAAGGTAGATATTGGAGTGATATGTCTACGAGCCAGCAAAAAACGGAAGCTACGAGAAAGGTATGGGACAGAGTCTCCTCTGAAGCTTTAGAGAGAACATAGTATTGTCGGCACCTTGATTTCAGGCTTCTAGTCTCCAATGCTGTGCAAGAATAAATTTATGGTTTTAAGCCACCAAATTTATGGAGATTTGGGATGGCAGCCACAGGAAACTAATACACCCAGCATCCCTTCTGGACCACAATGGAGGTAGAGCAGCAGTGCAAGAGTCCCTGCACTGAGCTGAGGTCTCCCAATCTGTGTGGGGTTACGTCCTAAAACAGCTAATGATGCAGAGTGTGAACTGGAGGACACTGGGAGCCCTGCAAGCCAAGTGAGATGACTTAATTTTTCATATGAAGTTCAACCCTCTCAAGCCATCTTCAATAGCCAAGCACTTAGTTGCAATGTTTTTGTTTCCTGATCTCAGGGTTTTTGTTTGTTTGGGTTTTTTTTTTGAAATACAGTAGTAAGTTGTTTTGCAGAAGGACTTTTGGGGAGCACTCACCAGCACAACACCTGTGAGTGGTGAAAAAAGCAGAAGTGGTCAGAGTGGGAAGCTGAATCACAGTGCAATTGTGACAGAGGCCCCAGCCAATCCTACAGAGAGTTCTGGAGCTGAAATGGCCCTTTGGAGCTTTCCCAACTGGGGCTATGAGGCCAGGCCTCTGTACCCACACTCAGAACAGCTATTGGATGCAAGCTGCTCACACTAAGAAGCCAAAGCTTTGATCAAGGCTACTTCTATCAGCTGCAGACAATTTCTGGTGATGAACACAGCTGTGAGCAGCCAGGAAAATGAGTACCTTGGTCCGAAAGGGGATCTGGCAGGTGCATTGCAGCATCCCCCCTGTATACTGGTGGAAGTCCTTCCATTGAATCATCATTTTTTATTAGAATGTGGCCATGTGAGAGTGCACCTGGATTAGAATCTCCTTACTCTGAGAAAGAATCCATTAGGTGCTCTCAAATCATGTGTATAGTGACAGATTCGAGAGGACTCAACATTGCATTCTTACACATTTCCCTCTCTCACCCACACATTTTCCATTACTATCCATTTCAATTACTCTAAAAATCTCCATTTCTGGGGCGCCTGGGTGGCTCCATTGGTTAAGCATCCAACTCTTGATTTTGGCTCAGGTCATGGTCTCACAGTTCTTGGGATCAAGGCCTGCATTGGGCTTTGTGTTGACAGCACGGGGCCTGCTTGGAATTCTCTCTGTTCATCTCACTGTCTCTCTCTCTCAATTAATGAATAAACTTTAAAAAATTAAAAAATTTAAATCTTCATTTGAAAGTGGCTTCTAATCACACGTGACCATGGCAATTCCTTCTCTTTTTCTAGTGATCTATGGACAGAGAGGATAATCATCTGACTCTACATGGAAATCGCCATCCATTTGTTCACTTATTTTTCCATTCATTTGCCAATCATCACACATATTCAACACGTACTCTATGCTAAACAAGGGATTGAGCATTACACAAATGAATTAGGTTGTACAAGGCCTTACCTGGCATGATAAGGAGCTGGACTTGCTCTGGACACAATGAAGAATTATGGGCAACACTGTGACTTGAATAGGTTTGGGTTACTGGAAAATCTTTCTGTTGGTGGCATAGCAAATGGATTGCTGGAGGGTCCATAGGATGCAGTGCGAAGTGAGGGGATTTAAATATCAGTTGAGTTACTCTTCAGACCTCAGGTGCTCACTCTGTCCTTCCTCTGACGAAGACCCGTTTTGCCCACAAGTCAGCAGCATTGCCGAAGGGCATGTGGACAGCCTGCTTGGGTGGCAGTGCTCACACTGTCCTAAGTTACAAGCAGCCGATGGGGCCCAGGCACATGTCTTTGAATGTGCAAACACACCATGTATGTGACCCCAGGCTGCAAATGCTAGGTGTGAAATACACAGCTATCCACACAGACTGGACACCTCTAAAACATGAGCCCTGAGAGTATGCCTGATTCCATTTTGACTTTTCCCCTCCATAGCCTCGATAGTTTTGGACCAGTCCCTAATAGTTAAAGTAAATCACTCAGTGGGTGAGACTCAGAGATTATAGGTCTAAATGTATAACCTAGCAGTAGAGACTATATTCCAAAGACACAAAAGCAAGAGAATTCTTTTTTTTTTAAATTAACCAACTATAGATTGGAAAATAGAAGAGAAAATACCATATTAGTAATAATTATTTGAAGGTAATAGCTTATGTTCTTTAATGCCGTTCCAACATAAATGTCATTGTAAGAAATGATATTTCATTTCCATACTAACAAATCAGGTACTTAGTGTGCTGGGGGAGAAATGATTGGAACTACTTTAAAGCTGCATTAACCAGAGAAACTGCAAAAATATTGATATTCTTATGAAGGAAGGAAGGAATGCCCCTCATGGGTGTATTTAAGTACCCTCCATCTTTTGGATAAATGGTAATGCTAAACAAAAAATGGAAAGATGACCTTAAAATAATAACCTCAGGACTCAACTGGGACTGAGCTTCTCAATGTACAAAAATCATTTGCAATATGTTCAGGATGGAAATTTCTATACTGCTTTATAGCTCATAGACTGCATTATATACCTCAAACAAAAATCACCAAAACTCCCAATTCTGGGCTGGCTTCCTTCCCTTGGGGTGTTCTCCCTACCCCTTTGTAAAATTATTCATCATACTCTTACTCACTGTCTGCAATTTTGCTCAGTTATTCAACAGCATTTGTAAGGACAGAAAAACAAAGGGAAGGAGAAAACCAATCCATTCGGAGAGGTGTTTCATATAGAGGATGGGATTGTTAAAGCAAAACCAGGTCTGGCACCATTAGGGCTTCCTCTAGCCAATTCCTTCTCCATCCTTTCTTACAAAGATCTCATGCAAAGGCCACGTGGACAATTTCACAGAGGAAATGCTGAGCTGGTATGTGAAAGCCACCCCATTGGGCAACTCTGTCATTCCGTGTCATTTGTAACAGCCCATGTGTTTGTTACATGGAAGATGGAGGGTTGGTAGGGGCCTGAATGTCTGAGTCATCTAGTTCTCAAACAACAACTCCAGAGGTTTGAGTTTCTAGTTGATTTATCATGAATGGCACTGATACTTATCTGACTGGAAGCTGTTAGCCTGAATTGCTACTTGGAGAAACAAAGTCAATGAAAGTCACCACTCCAATAGATCTGTGAAGGATGCATGGAGTCCTCCTTTAAATAAGTGTCTGGCCCCTATCCATCAAAGGGCACACAACTAGAGGGATACAAGTCTATAAGTCCTTAGAGTCAATAATACTCCAGGCTTATTTTTCCCAATCATATAGGTTTTGAATGCCAAGGGACTGAACATATTCCTGATGATACAACCTTCAAATGCACTCATGTCTACATTCTCTTTTGGCCTTTATAAAAACTCTTGTGCAGTAGGGAGGAATGGAATCCTTATGAATATTAACATTTGATATATGAAACATACACAGGTTCATAGAGGTATGTAGCTTGCAACACTGCTGATAAGTGGGAAAGTGAGGTCTTGTGATGCCTAATCCCATGCCCCTCCAATGATCTCACTCTTCTTTTTCTACATCGACATTAATTTGGGTAAACTGGATTAATTCAATCTAATAATTTATTAACTCAATAACTGAACATTTTGAGCAAACTGTTTGGACTGATTGGCTATTTAACAGAATTAATAGGTTAGAACGGGTGGTTTCAGTAGCCCTGTGTTAAAAAAAAAAAAAAAAGGAAAAAGAAAAAAGTCTTTGGCCAGGTGGGAAGTTAGGTAATATTCATCACCTGTCACTCCCTGTCTTCCCTGAGAGCTACCAGATTTCCACAAGCACAGGACCATGTAGGCGCCAAGTGCTTCCTGGCTGTTCCAGGACATCAAAGCCAATGTAATGAGCTTTAATGTTGGTAAGGTCCAGGTATCCTTGGGATTGAATAGAAGACTGTCAGCTTGCCTAACAAATTTAAAAGAATCTACTACCATGGCATTGTCGCAATGTCCCTTACTTATGCTCCTCTAGTGGGGACAGGGAAGAGCAGCTAAAGCAGGCTGCCTTAGTAGCTATCCAGCTGCTCATGCAGTTAACAGAGCTGTAGAAAAAAAATGTGATTTATACGAGCCTTTCCCTTGACACTGGAGCATGAGTCCCAGATCCACTCATGTTGGGGAGATACATGTCATGAACACACTTCTGTGTGCTCTGGTGATAGCAGGGCAACAGAGAGCTGCTGATTTAGATAATCACATAAGATAGAGCCACACAATACACGGATGTAAAGGGCAATATCTATGCACCAACCTACACTCTTTATGATGCAAGGGGAACCAGTCGAGTTGTGCAAAAGGTAACAAGAGATCCCCATGCATATAACAGCGCCAGGCCGAGGTTCCATAAAAGCTGGGGGTGCATGTCTGAGGGAGGCTCCCTGCCACTTGCTGGCCAGGGCACATGATTGAGAAACCAAACCAACGGGCACGTACAAATTGCTTCCAGGATAAACACAGATTGTGCTGCCAGTGAATGCAATCATTGATTAGTTCTGCAAGATCAGGTAGCGAGGCCAGACTACCTGGAGACTTCGTCCACGTTCAGGAGAGAAAGAAGAATGGAGAGGTCTTTAATAGTGCCCCCATTACAGTACATAGCTGCTGGACAGAAAGTATGCATATGCCGGAGCCTCACATACCTGATAGGGCCCCTGGTTGCAGCCACAGTAGCTGCTCTCCATTGTGTAACTTCTGGACACCCCCATCTCTCTCCACACCACCACCCGGGCTGTGGAGGCTCGGGATTTCTCCACGAGGAAACTGCAGCTGCTCATCGTGAATGCTGGAGCTAGCT
Organism: Prionailurus viverrinus; assembly: GCF_022837055.1. Classification (NCBI taxonomy): domain Eukaryota; kingdom Metazoa; phylum Chordata; class Mammalia; order Carnivora; family Felidae; genus Prionailurus; species Prionailurus viverrinus. The sequence goes on from NC_062566.1 coordinate 4,249,852, forward strand.
TATCAAGGATTTTGGGAAGAGTCTACAACAAAAAAATAAAATCATGATGAATTAGGGATATGCATCATAAAAAATAATGTCCCAACATTTATTAAGCATATCAATATATCAAACACTTAATATATGCTCCTGCAATCTTCTATCAACCCTAAGGAATGGATACCAAGGGTTTGTTGTTTTGTGCTCTCAAACGAGGAATCTGAGACTTAGAAAAGTAAGAAAGAAATAGCATAAGTCCAACTACAAAGTGGTTGGAATGGGATCCAAATGTCAATCCGGCCTACTCGAAAGACCATGATCTCCCAGTTCCGTGTCTCTCCATCACTGTGGACTGATGTTGTACATGTATACATTCAGCCTCACACATCACTGTGTTGAGCTCCATGGAAAGACACAGATTTCATACGGACTGAAAGTTAGAGAGTGACTCCACCCAGGCTCATGGTTTTCTAGCTCCAAGAGTCAAACTAAGGACTTCTGACTTATCCCAGATATTCAAATCATTGATGATCGCTGAGGGTCACATATAAAGTTCCCTAAAATAGTACCACTGCCAAAATGAACTTGCTAGTCCCATCTTGTAAATCTCATAAATCTGAGGCTGGACCATTTATAAAACTAAAAATCCATCCTCTCTGAGTTCTTATATACCACTGTTTTCTAGGGTGGAAAAGCTTTAGGTGAGACAACTTAATCTATGGTTAGAGAGCATCTGTATGCAGATCCTTGCCACTCTCTGATTGACAGAAAGGGGACTTCTAGTCACCAGACCTCCCCACTTCGAGGACGATGACTCAAGAATTCATAGCACACCAGGTCCTTGGGTTAGCAGAAATCCTGAGCCTAGACAGTCCCAAACTTTTGTGCCATTAACAAGAAGGGTTCTTTACTTCACTGCTGACAGAATACTAGCACATAGTACAAAATTATGCATATTAGATAACAAACAGTGAAACTTCAGGCTTTGGACAAATTGCAAGGAGAAGGAAGTGTTCTTTCCTCAGAATGAGAATACAAATTAAGAGTACTTTTAAAGAAATGCAATTTTGTTAATTTCTAGAACACTGAGCAAATCTCTTAATAACCTGGGTTCTTACTGTCCCCATGCTTAACATAACTTAATCACATTAATATAAAGATTAATACAAGTATTAATTATATTATAAATTACCTATGATATATGTATATGTTAACATAATTATTCATATAATTTAGTATGATCGTTAAGTTCCCAACATAGCCTGCAGACCTACAGCATCATTTGGACAAGGGAAATGAGCTGTTATGTCCTCACTTGAGTTTCTATAATTGTCCCCTAATTGATTTCATCTACCCACTTTTGTCCCTCTCTCCCAGTGATTCCTTCACCCCATTTTTCTCCTTCAAAGTGTCATCGCAATCACAGTAAAATTAATTTTCATGTAATTAGCTGTTTATTTTCTATCTCCTCTGCAGCTCAGAAGTTCCATAAGGGCAGGTCTGCGTCTTGTTCACAGGAAAATCTCTGCACACCAAGCTGGGTGGCTCATAGGGGGCACTCCATAATTATTTGCTGAAATAAATAGAATCTGCTAGTCCAGACCCTTAGGGGACTGCTTAAATATATCTCGCACACACACACACACACACACACACTATATATATATATATATATATATATATATATATATATACACACACACACACACTATATTTATACATACATACACTATATATATTATTTATATGCTATGTAAAAATGTATTTTGTTTTATGTATTACATAAAATATTTATGACATATACATAGCAACTAAAATGATTGAAAATACTTGAAAATGGTCTCAATTTATCAATATTTTACCTTGCTATAAAAAGGTTAATTGGACATTATTTAAATGATCTCTTTTTTCTTACTTAAGTGAACCTGGTTTTATTAGCTCATATAGCCCATACCCAAATGACCACATGTTCCATTTAATGGCGTGTATCTCAGAAAGCTTTATAAGCTATGATCCCCTTGTTGGAGCCTGGAGAATAAGGGGTTTACAAGGTGCAGTTGGAGCATGTCTGTTACATATCCACAGCAAGAGTTTAGCCATTAAATAATGGACTCCAAAACTACTACAGCATTGGTAATAAAGTCCTGAACCCATTTCCCTTTTGATCTCACACAAATAGATCTATGTCAGAGAAATGAAGATAATTATAGCGTTAGTATTTGGAGATTGTCTTGTCTTGTTTTGTAAATGAATTAAGATATAGATAAACACTGCATGTGAATGGAGCCAGTGGACCCTTATTGTGATGCTCTCAGGGATCTCCCAGCTCCAATGGAAAAAGACTTGGGACTTTCAACTTTTTCTCTCCCACTTGCTCTGTGCCCTTAAACTTAATCTCAGTTTCCAAAAGTTGAAAATTATAATAGTTTGTTTTGGTTTGGCTCCCTCCCTCTCTTTTTTTCTTTATTTTTTTCCTTTTCCCCCCCTTTTTTTTTCCTTTTTTTCCCCTTTTTTTTCCCTTCCCCTTCCCCATGGTCTTCTGTTAAGTTTCTCAGGATCCACCTAAGAGTGAAAACATATGGTATCTGTCTCTGTATGACTTATTTCACTTAGCATACATAACACTAGAGACTCTTAAAAACTGAGAACAATCTGAGGGTTGATGGGGGGGTGGGAGGGAGAGGAGGGGGGTGATGGGTATTGAGGAAGGCACCTGTTGGGATGAGCACTGGGTGTTGTATGGAAACCAATTTGACAAAAAATTTCATATTTAAAAAAGAAAATTATAATAGCTGCCTTTTCACTCAACACTTGCTATGTATTTTACATGCATTAGTTCAATTAATCATGAGTCTTTGACATAAATTCTGTTATTATCTCATAACATAGAGGCTAGATGAGTAACTTTTCAATGGTCACACAGCTAGTAAGGACAAATCCAGAATGTCAACTCAGATATCCTAATTCAGATCACATGAGCTTAGTGTAACCACTGTAGGACAGAACTTCTTCAGTAGGTATTATAATTCCATAGGCACGTAAAGAAATACAAGGAACGAATGACATAATATACATACACAGCATGGTCCAGGAGCTGGCATTTAGCATGGTCTCAACAGAAACCTAGCAGGGACTTAAAGACTAGACAAGAAACAGCCCCGAGAATGAGTATTCTGCATCCCCGTAGACACTGAATCCCATTTGTCTTGGAGCAGCTGGGTCTGGAGCACCTCAGCTGATGGGGGAAGAGGTGGTCCTGAATCATTAATTCTGGTTTTGGGGAACATTGTAAAAGCTTGAGCTGCATTTCAATTCATCTGTTTTCTGCTGACTCTTCCAAGTCCTGCCTGGTTTCCCAAATTCACAGAAGATAGAACTTTCAAAGATATGCTGACTATGAACCCACTAGACATCTCCTAGCTCCCAGCTCATTTCCAGGGAGAAGCCCTCTGTGGGGTGCCGGTTCCCCACGATCACCTCTACAGAACTCAGACATCTTCTCTTTTCTCTGACTTAAGCATGTGGCAAGGGCATAGCTGGGACAAGGAGTCAAAAGTATGAATTCTGGATTCACACTACACGATTTGACATGGAGAAAGTCATTTAAGTCTGCTAACCCTCATTTTTGTCATCACAGAAGGGGGAGGGGTAAGAATAGCTTCAACCTTGAGTGAAGTGGTAAAGTCAAGAGAAGCCTCAGTAACCATGCAGTGTTGTTACTATGCTCTTCAGAGGTTTAGAGGAAAAGAAGCGTCACTCTGCTCCAATATTCAAACTTCCATGATTGGAAAAAAAAAAACAAAACCAGCTTTTTTTTTTTTAATTTTTTTTTCAATGTTTTTTATTTATTTTTGGGACAGAGAGAGACAGAGCATGAATGGGGGAGGGGCAGAGAGAGAGGGAGACACAGAATTGGAAACAGGCTCCAGGCTCTGAGCCATCAGCCCAGAGCCTGACGCGGGGCTCGAACTCACAGACCGCAAGATCGTGACCTGGTTGAAGTCGGATGCCTAACCAACTGCGCCACCCAGGCGCCCCCAAAACCAGCTTTTAAAACCTCTCTTTACCTTGTATATTTCCCTTCTCTTAACTTAGATAATCCCTGCCTACCAAGTGTCCAACAAGGACTTATTCCCTCTTCATTCTGCAGAGTAGTTTAACTCAGGTTTTTGTTTCTGTCTCATAGAACACATGCTTTAGAAGATCACTAAGGTCAGAATCTGAGGTGTGGTCTGGTGCTGAGTCACCTGGGTCCTAATCCCAGCTCTTGCTAACTATATGACCTTTAGACATTTTACCGCATTTCTGCAACCTCCCTTCCTCATATATGAAATGGGATGCTATTAAAAGTACCTATTAATTTCACAAACATTGGTTAAGCATATCCTATTGCCGTGCACCATTCTAGAAGATGCAGTAGTTGGGAAGATTAAATGAATGAACGTATACAAGGTGCTTTGAACAGTGCCTGGCACATGCTCATTACTGTAGAAGTAGTATCCACAGTTGTTATCTTTGCCACTCCTCAAAACTGGAAATTTATGAGGAAGACCAAGGCCAGGAAATGTCACTAACAAGAGACACTTCCCAGGCAGGACTGCCAAAGAACTGATTCCATCCACCTCTCTTCAGTTCACTGTGATCCACAATAGGCAGTTAAAATTCTTTAAGACTCAAGGTTTTTTTTTTTTTATGCATTTTTAAAATGTTTATTTTTGAGAGAGAGAAAGAGAGTAAGGGGGGAGGGGAAGATAGGGGGACAGAGGATCTGAAGCAAACTCTGCGATGATAGCAGAGAGCCCAATGTAGGGCTCGAACTCACAGACCATGAGATCATAACCTGAGCCGAAGTTGGACACTCACCTGACTGAGCCACCCAGGTGCCCCATGTGTGTATGTGTATATATATATATATTTAAAATAGTCTCTCTATACTACATGAAAAACTCCTCCTCTCTCCCTCACTAAGCCTCTATTTAATTTTATTAAAATGATATTTGGGGTTTTTTTGTTTGTTTATTTGTTTGTTTGTTTTATGAAATTTATTGACAAATTGGTTTCCATACAACACCCAGTGCTCATCCCAAAAGGTGCCCTCCTCCATACCCATCACCCACCCTCTCCTCCCTCCCACCCCCCATCAACCCTCAGTTTGTTCTCAGTTTTTAACAGTCTCTTATGCTTTGGCTCTCTCCCACTCTAACCTCTTTTTTTTTTTTCCTTCCCCTCCCCCATGGGTTCCTGTTAAGTTTCTCAGGATCCACATAAGAGTGAAACCATATGGTATCTGTCTTTCTCTGTATGGCTTATTTCACTTAGCATCACATTCTCCAGTTCCATCCACGTTGCTACAAAAGGCCATATTTCATTTTTTCTCATTGCCACGTAATATTCCATTGTGTATATAAACCACAATTTCTTTATCCATTCATCAGTTGATGGACATTTAGGCTCTTTCCATAATTTGGCTATTGTTGAGAGTGCTGCTATGAACATTGGGGTACAAGTGGCCCTATGCATCAGTACTCCTGTATCCCTTGGATAAATTCCTAGCAGTGCTATTGCTGGGTCATAGGGTAGGTCTATTTTTAATTTTCTGAGGAACCTCCACACTGCTTTCCAGAGTGGCTGCACCAGTTTGCATTCCAACCAACAGTGCAAGAGGGTTCCCGTTTCTCCACATCCTCGCCAGCATCTATAGTCTCCTGATTTGTTCATTTTGGCCACTCTGACTGGCGTGAGGTGATACCTGAGTGTGGTTTTGATTTGTATTTCCCTGATAAGGAGCGACGCTGAACATCTTTTCATGTGCCTGTTGGCCATCCGGATGTCTTCTTTAGAGAAGTGTCTATTCATGTTTTCTGCCCATTTCTTCACTGGGTTATTTGTTTTTCGGGTGTGGAGTTTGGTGAGCTCTTTATAGATTTTGGATACTAGCCCTTTGTCCAATATGTCATTTGCGAATATCTTTTCCCATTCCATTGGTTAAGGCTCAAGTTTTAATTGTCACAGAATTCATGTCATTCTATTTCTTCATACTTCTTTTTTATTTTAAGTTTATTTATTTTGAGAGAGGGAAAGAGAAAGAGAGAGAGAACATAAGGAGGGGAGGGGCAGAGACAGAAGGACAGAGAGAATCCCAAGCAGGTTCCACACAGACAGCACAGAGCCCGATGAGGGGCTCAAACTCATGGACTATGAAATCGTGACCTGAGCTGAAGTCAGACACTCAAGCAACTGAGCCACCCAGGCGCCCCAAAGAATTTTTACTTTTAATAACACACGTTATTGATATCAGCTTTATTGAAGTAAGTGAACAGTTTGATGATTTTTAGGAAATGTATATAGTTTTAATTGCTTATTTATTTTTGAGAGAGAGAGAGAGAGAGAGAGAGACAGAGCATGAACTGGGGAAGGGCAGAGAGAGAGAGACACACACACAGAATTGGAGGCAGGCTCCAGGCTCCAAGGTGTCAGCACAGAACCCCATGCGGGGCTCAAACTCACCAACTGCGAGATCATGACCTGAGCCAAAGTCAGATGCTTAATCAACTGAGCCACCCAGGCACCCCTAGGAAATGCATATATTTTGCAGTCCTCACCACAGTCCAGCTTGGGAACACTTTCATCACTGTACAAACATGTCTTTCATGCTCACTTCCAGTCAGTCCTGCCCTAGGCAACCTCTGATCTGCTTTTTAACACTATAATTTTTGCCTTTTTCAGAAATTTCATACAAATTAAACCATACATCTTGTGTTAGTTTCTGACTTCTTTTTTAAGTGTATGTTGTTGCATGCATCGGTAGTTTGTCCCTTTTCATTGGTGGATAAGTTTCCATTGTATGAACATACTGTGTCTGAAGATTCCATGTCCTGTGTATCCATTCACAAGTTGGCGGACATGTTTGCATTGTTACCAGTTTGGGGATATTGTGTAATGGTACTTCTATGAGAAGTTCATAGTCCACATACTATGAGAAGTATGTCCATTTTTGTGGACAAGTGTTTTCACTTCTCTTGGGTGGATACAGAGGAATGGCGTTGCTAGGCTGTGCATTAAAAGTGTGCTTCACTTTGAAGAAACTGTCAAAGTGTTTTCCAAATTGGGCACACCATTTTGCACTTCCACCAATAATATATGAGGGTTCCAGTTTCTGAACACCTTTTCCCAACACTTGATATTTTGTCTTTTTTATTATAACCATTCTAGTGATTGTGTGGCGTTATCCCATTATCATTTTAATTTACAATTACCTGATGAATGATAATATTGTTAATATTAACCATGCATACATTGTTTTTGTTGACATAGTCAAGAACAATTTTTGGGTTTTTTTATGTGTGTGTTTATTTTCTTATTATTGACTTGTAAAAAATTGCACATTCTGGATATATGCCTATTATCAGTTACATGATTGGCAACTATTTTTCCCAGTGTATGGTTGGTCTTCCACTTACTTATAAGGGGATTTTTAAAGAGTAAAATTCTTTAAGTTTGACAAAGCTCAATTTATCAACTTTTTGTTTTATAGTTTGTGTTGTGTGGGGTTCTATGGAAGATAGCTTTGACTAATCAAAGCAGACAAAATACAAAGATTTTCTAGTAGGTTGCATTCTGTAAGTTTTATTGTTTTGTCCTTACATTCAGGTGTATGATCTATTTTAAGTTACATTTTGTGTATGGTGTTAAGTAAATATCTAAATTCATATTTTGCCTTGTGGCTACCCAATTGCTTCAGCACTGTCTGATAGACAGTCTGTCCTTCCTCCCTGCTGTACTGAAGTGCTTTGACATCTTTTCAGGAAATCAATTGCTTTAAATGTGTGAGTATTTCTGTGTGTATTTATTTTCCCTCTATTCTGTTCTACTGACCTATAGGTCTATCCTGATGCCAACACCAGACGTTCATGATGACTGTAGCTTTTTAGTTTTGAAATTTAAAGTCTTCAAATCATGTAGAGTAAATCCTGTAACTTTTTTCTTCTCTTTTAAAGTTTCTTTGGCTATTCAGACTCTTCTGTATTTCCACATAAGTCATAAGATTATCTTCTCAATATCAACAAAAAAGCCTCCTAAGATTTTGATAGGAAATGTACTGACTCTATAGAAAAATTTGGGGAGAGTGGCCATCTGATGATCATTGAGTTTTCCAATCCATGAGCGTGGTACACTTCTTCATTTGTTCAGGTCACCTCTAATTCCTCTAAACAATGTTTTGTGGTTTTCAGTGTACACATAATGCACTTTTTATTTAATTTCTTTCTGTTTTTAAACTTTTAAAGTTTATTTATTTATTTTTGAGAGACGGCGGAGAAAGTAGGGTAGGGGTAGTGAGAGAGGGAGAGAGAGAATCCCAAGCAGGCCCTACACTGTAAGCACAGAGTCCGACACAGGGCTCAAACTCATGAACAGTGAGATCATGATGTGAACCAAAATCAAGAGTCAGACGCCTAACTGACTGAGCTACCTAGGCGCCCCTGTTTAATTTACTTCTAATTGACTTAATCTTTTAGAAACTATTGCAAATGGATTTTTTCCTTAATTTCATCTCTGGATTACTCATTGCTAGTATATAGAAATAGCATGAATTTTATCATTGATCATGCATTTTGTTACCTTGCTAAACTTGCATATTAACTCCAGTACTTTATTTTGTAAAATTCTTAGAATATTCTACCTATGATACTATACTTTTGAGCAAAAGCAGTTCCTCTTTTTTCCCAATATACTTCTCTTTACGGCAGAACTAAAAGGCAACCAACAGAATGGGAGAAGATATTTGCAAATGACATATCAGATAAAGGGTTAGTATTCCAAATCTATAAAGAACTTATCAAACTCAACACCCAAAAATCAAATAATCCAGTGAAGAAATGGGCAAAGGACATGAATAGATATTTCTCCAAAGAAGACATCCGGATGGTCAACTGACACGTGAAAAAATGCTCAACATCACTCATCATCAGGGAAATACAAATCAAAACCACAATGAGATATCCCCTGACACCTGTCAGAATGGCTAACATTAACAACTCAGGCAACAACAGATGTTGGCGAGGATGTGGAGAAAGAGGATCCCTTTTGCATTGTTGGTAGGAATGCAAGCTGGTGCAGCCACTCTGGAAAACAGTATGGAGGTTCCTCAAAAAACTAAAAAGAGAACTACCCTACGACCCACCAATTGCACTACTAGGTATTTATCCAAGGGATACAGGAGTGCTGTTTGGAAGGGATACATGCACCCCAATGTTTATAGTAGCACTATCAACAATAGCCAAAGTGTGGAAAGAGCCCAAATGTCCATTGATGGATGAATGGATAAAGAAGATGTGGTATATATATATACAATGGAGTATGACTTGGCAATCAAAAAGAATGAAATCTTGCCATTTGCAACTACGTGGATGGAACTGGAGGGTATTATGCTAAGTGACATTAGTCAGAGAAAGACAAAAATCATATGACTTCACTCATATGAGGACTTAAAGAGACAAAACAGATGAACGTAAGGGAAAGGAAGCAAAAATAATATAAAAACAGGGAGTGGGACAAAGCATAAGAGACTCATAAATATGGAGAACAAACTGAGGGCTATGGGAGGGGTTATGGGAGGGGGGATGGGCTAAATGGGCAAGGGGTATTAAGGAATATATTCCTGAAATCATTGTTGCACTATACACTAATTTGGCTGTAAATTTAAAAACTAAAATTAAAATATATATATTAAAAAAAATATGTGTGTGTGTATATATATATATGTGTGTGTGTGTGTGTGTGTATATGTGTGTGTGTGTGTATATATACATATATATACACACATATATATATATATATATACACACACACACATACTTCTCTTTACTATTTTTGTCTTATTGTACTAGTTAGAATACATAGTAAAATGCTGAACAGAAATGGTGAGAGCAAATATTCTTGCCTTATTCCTGATCTTCCAGAAAAAGCATTTAATCTTTCAGCATTAGGCATGATGGTAACTACAGGACTTTTTCTTTTTTTTATGCTCAGTTTCAAGTTGAAGAATCCCCTCTCTATTCCTTGTCCATTGTGAGATTCTGTTTTGAATGGATGTTTAATTTTTTCAAATGTTTTTCTCCACATCACTGAGATAATGATGTAGTTTTGCATTGTTTATTTACAGGGAATAGAACAGTATTTGATTTTTTAAGGGGAACTAACCTTGCATTCATGAGCTAAACCCCCACATTATCACAGTGAATGATGATTTTTATATGCTTCTGGATTTGACTTAATATTTTGTGAAGGATTTTGGATAGGTGTTTGCTGACAGATGTTGACTTTCCTTGTGACATCTTTTCTGGCTTTGGAGTCAAAATAGTAGAGCTCTCATAAAACGAGTTGAGAAGTCTTTTTCCGCTATTTTTGAAAACTAATTTGTTAATAATTATTACTATTTATATCTTAGGAGTTTAACAGAAGTCACCAACAAACCTATTGAGGCCATATTTTATTTGTGCGGAGATTTTTAATCAGTAATATAATTTATTTACTTAAAATAGGCCCTATCAGATTTTACATGTCTTCTTTAGTTACTTTTGGTAATTTTTGTCCTAAAAATTTATCCATTTATTGGCATGTGATTGTTAATAATACTCTTTTACATTTTGGAAAGTATGTTGCGATGCCCCCTTTCATTCCTGATTTTGGTAACTTGTGTCTTCTTTCATGAATCTAACTAAAGGATTATCATTTTGTTGACTATTCAAGAAACCAAACATGTATTCATGCATCCTCTACCCATTGTATGTTTTCTATTTCATTCACTTCCATTTCGGTTTTTTCTTTCTTTTTTTTTCTTATTCTTGCCTTGAGTTTGATTTGCTCTTATTTTTCTTCGTTCCAGAGGTGAAAGATTAAATTACCAATTTTATTTTTTTTTAATTTTTTTTTCAACGTTTATTTATTTTTGGGACAGAGAGAGACAGAGCATGAACGGGGGAGGGGCAGAGAGAGAGGGAGACACAGAATCGGAAACAGGCTCCAGGCTCTGAGCCACCAGCCCAGAGCCCGACGCGGGGCTCGAACTCACGGACCGCGAGATCGTGACCTGGCTGAAGTCGGACGCTTAACCGACTGCGCCACCCAGGTGCCCCTAAATTACCAATTTTAGATCGCTCCACATTTCTAATATAAGCATTTAAAGCTACAACTTTTTGGGGTGCCTGAGTGGCTCAGTCAGTTAAGCATCCTACTTTGGCTCAGGTCATGATTTCATGGTTTTTGAGTTCGAGCCCTGCTCTGTGCTGATAGCTCGGAGCCTGAAGCCTGCTTCAGATTCTGTCTCCCTCTCTCTCTCTGCCCCTCCCCTGCTCACACTCTGTCTCTCTCAAAAATAAATAAGCATAAAAAAAAAAAAAAACCCTGCAACTTTTAATTTTTTTATTTTTTTAAATGTTTTTATTATTTATTTCTGAGACAGAGAGAGACAGAGTGTGAGCAGGGGAGAGGCAGAGACAGGGAGACACAGAATCTGAAGCAGGCTCCAGGCTCTGAGCTGTCAGCACAGAGCCGGATGCGGGGCTTGAACTCACGGACTGTGAGATCATGACCTGAGCCGAAGTCAGATGCTTATCCGACTGAGCCACCCAGGTGCCTCCAACTTTTTCTCTAAGCACTAGTTTAGTTGCACACCAGAAATTTTGATATGCTGTGTTTCTGTTTTTATTCAGTTTAGGACATATCCTTATTTCCCTTCTGATTTCTTCTTTGGCCCATGAGTTATTTTGGAGTATATTGTTTAATTTCTTCATATCCCGAGAGACCCTAGAATCTTACAAAAGTTGATTTATAATTTAATTCTGCCATGGTAAGTGAACATACCTAGATGGTTTCAGTGCTTTAAAAATATATTGAGACTTGTTTCATAGGCTAGCATATGGTCTACCTAGGATAATTTTGATGTGTACTCAAAAACAATGTATATTTTTCTGTTTTGAGAATTGTTACATATGTATCAATCAGATCAGAAAATTACTAATTTTCTGTTTGATTGCTCTATTTCTTACTGAGAAAAGAGTACTAAAATATCCAACTATTATCTTTGGATTTTTAAATTTCTTCTCTCAATTCTGTTAATTTTTGCTTATATGTTGGGGTATATACATTCACTTTCATTCATTATATTTTCCTGGTTAATTATTCTATTCAGTATTATGCTGTTTATACTATCCTGCAGATCTCTAAGGCTACTGAATTTTCTTCAATCTTTTTTCTCCATAATTTAAATTTAGTAATTTTGGATTGATCTTCAAGTTTAGTAATTGATTCTCCTGCCATCACATATCTGCTGAATGATCCCATCCAGTGAAATTTTCACTTTGGTTGTGGAACTTCTCAGTACCAGAATTAATTTCTTTCCTTCCTTCCTCCCTCCCTTTCTCCCTGTCTCCCGCCCTTTCTCCTCTCCTCTCCTTCCTTCCTTCCTTCCTTCCTTCCTTCCTTCCTTCCTTCCAAATTCTAATTCTGTATCAAAATCCCCATTATTGTGGTTGGGACTTAGAGTAAAAGGAAACTAAAGATAACTCGTTGGTTCTGCTCTAATCATTTTGGGGAACTATCTACTGATCAGTAGTACTCATGTTTCTAGAGGACATGGAGGGAGAGAGTGAAGAGAAACTAAGGGAGAAGGGGAGTTATTTTGAAGTGAAATAGTAGTTTGGTGGATTTTGATCTCTTTTGGTACTCATTAACCCAGGGAATAAAGCTATTTTTTATAGTAAATTCATATATCCAGAATAATAAAGAATTTGTAGGTACCATGATAATTGTGATGTTGTGATTTATTGTAGAAAATTTGTTTTTGTTCTTCATCCCCAGTCCTTGACATGGAGTTCCTAAAACCCCTGTAAATTCTTAAGTGATAAGAGCATTAGAAGCATCTTTTGTTCTAATGACGTGATTCTGGGTGAGGTCCTGGATCAGGCTATCCCCACTCCTTTAGAGTGGGGAGAGGGGCTGGAAATGAGTTAATAATTGATCACAACTACATTAAGAAGTCTCCATAAAATCCCAACAGTATGGGGTTCAGAAAGCTTCCAAGTTGGTGAACACATCCACATACCAAGAGGATGATACCCTCCCCGTAACTCCACAGGAACAGAAGACCTTGTACGTGGGACCCTCCCAGTCCTCACCCTATGTATCTCTTATTTATCTGGCTAACATCAATGTCCTTTATCAGACCCTTTACCAAACTGGTAAATATAAGTTTAAGTGCTTCCCTGAGTTCTGTGAGCCACTCTAGAAAATAACTGAATCCAATGCAGGGGGGAAGATCATGGATCCCTCAAACTCATAGCTAAGTCAGACAGAAGTTGTGCGTGACCCAGGAATGACTCCTTGTGATCGACATCGGAAGTAGGAAGCAGTCTTGTGGGATGAGTCCTTAACCTGGGGGATGTGACACTGTCTCTGGGTAGGGTTAAATTGTAAAACACCCAGTTGGTATCTCAGAAGTGTCTGGTGGGGTGAAATCGCCACATATCTGGTGACCAGAAGTGTCAGAGATGAAGTGTCCCATGTGAAAGTAAAGGAGAAAGACACAGGAGAACTGTAGTTCTTCCAATTCAATAATTTTTCTTCTTTTTCCATTTACATTTGAAACAAAGGCCAGTTTTTATTTTGTGTTTGGACAATGTTGCCTCATCTCCTTCTATCCTGATTCCCTTTATGCTGACAGGAAGAAGTCCTTTGTTCTTTACCCCTCCTTAACTTCCTCTTTAGTTCAGTGGAGGAAGAGTTGAGCTCTATCCACTGGAACCCAGATAAAAAAAGAATTAGCTACTTATAGATAAAATATATCCACTATACAGGAGTAGTGGATCACTGCTCTGCTTTTCAGAGCGTGTTCACACAGGGCATATGGATGGTCTAATGTCTTGCATTTTTGCATTCCTTCATACTAATTTAAGATCCTTTTGTATTCAGCATCATTTTGCTGCTCTCATAAACATGAAACAGAGGCAGTATTTTCACTGTCCCCACTTCCCAGGTGACAAATGGTGGTTCAGAGAGGTGATGTTAATGACTCCTCGGCACACAGTTAATAACTGTAAAGCCAGGCATTAAAATGAGGTTTCCTGTCTCTGATTCTCATGCCCTTTGCACTGTATCATATCACATAGAAAACAAAGCAGAGCCACCAGGTAGTATAGCCATTATGCATCAAAAGTGTAGAGGGGTTACACATGCCTCCAACCTGCTTGTATTATAACCCTAGAGTTAAAATAATCAAAATGCTTATTTAGGGGGAAAAATGGGTGGAGCGTGTGTCTCAAAGGCAAGAATGTGGACACAAAATGTTTTGTGTCATTCTCCCCAGTGACTTACCCTGTAGCTGACATCTTCCAAGACAGTAGATGTGCCCATAGCGGACTCTGCTTGCCACAAGGTCTCCTTGATGCTACAACCATAAAGGAATACATTCTTCTTTTGAGAGTGGCCATGAAAATCACAGAAGACCTACAATGGCAAAGCGGGGGGAAATCTAGGTCAGTTATACTGGCCTTTTAAATCTTTTAAGTCAACTTTCTCAGGTAGAATACTGTTCACATAGCAGAACCAGTCACATGAGGATCATTGGGTGATTTTGGCAAGAGCTGTATTGGTAAAGCCCACCACTAGACCTGTAAATAAATCCATTTGAGAACTTCCAGCCCTGGCCATGCTGTCTCAGACCCAAAGAACCACCCAGTTTACCTGGATGATTCTCATGCAGTATCATTAGAAATAATACATAGTTTTTGTTTAAGACACTAAGTTTTGGAGCACTTGTTATCCCACAAAAGCTGACTGCTACAATAAGTTGTATTCTTAATTTGAATATTTATTCCCACGTATAAAATATACTCATCTTCTCCCCAAGGAAGACTTCTTTAACACCCATCCTATCACAGTATCAGACCTCAGTACGAACTCCCATGATGGTTTCCAGACCCCATATGTGCCTCCTCCTGATCCAGGAACTAAAAAGGTCAATCATCTGCCTTCCACCCACCTACATACAATGGTAGAGTGAGGAAACATTACTCCCAACAAACACTCATGTTTGAAAGAGGGTGAGTAGGATGGGCACAGCAGTCACTTGTTTGTAACAATTCTGAAATAATAATGAACAGACACTATGAGGTTCCTGTATGCTGTAGTATAATTTAATGAAATTAATGAAATGTTTCCTCCCTGAAATCAGAAATGGACCTGGCATTGACCATCAGTTGTACTTGATACAATGGAGAAGAGAGAAAAATAAACCTAAGAGAAAAAAATAAAAGGTGTAATATTTAAAAGGAGTAAATAGCGGTGTCTTTATTTTCCTACATAAAGACTGTAAAATGTAGACTATCAAAAATCCGTATGTGCATACAAAATCACAGGTTAGAATGTCAATATCTAAGAGTCAAGTCCACTTACATACACTATCAGTATAAAAATCTAAATTTAAAAATAGTATTGGGGTGCCTGAATGGCTTATTCATTTAAGCCTCTGACTCTTGATCTCAGCTCAGGTCTTGATCTCAGGGTCACGAGTTCAAGCCCCACATTGGGTTCTGCACTGGGCATGAAGCCTGCTTGAAAAAATATCATTAAGGGGCACCTGGCTGGCTCAGTCGGTGGAACATGCGACTCTTGATCTCGGGGTTGTAACTTAGAGCTCCACATTGGGTGTAGAGATTATTTAAAAAGAAAGTCTTTAAAAATAGTACTTAAAATAGCATCAAAGCACCAAATTAATAAAAATAGCTTTAAAGATGTGTAAGACACATTGTTGAGAAAAATGAAAATTTTCCATCTCAGCGAATGTATGTATACAGGTCCAATTCACTCTCAGTCAAAACCCACAGAAGGTGTTTTGTTTTGGTTTGGTTTGGTTTAGTTTGTTTTGGTTTGTGTTGGTTTTTTTTTTATTTTGTGGAAACCTACAAGCTAATCCCAAACCAAAATAGAAGTGCAAAGAGCCAAGAATGATTGAGGCAGTCTCAACAAATGAAAAAACTGGACAAATTATGTAAAGATATAAAAACTTATTTTGAAGTTATAGTATTTCGTACACAGTATTATTGATAAAAGAATACACAAGTCAATCAGTGGAGAAAAACAGATATTCCAGAAAGGGACTCCCATATATGGTCGCTTGACTTATGATGAAGTTGATACTCTAGCACAGTGGGGGAATGATGGCCTTGGAAGACTTATGGTCCAGTGTAAACAATGTAGAAAATAAAAATAAACGTGTATCCCTACCTCATAATATGTTAAAAAATAAATGATACACATGTGGCAAATCTTAATATGAGAGATGAAATAATACAGCTACCTGGGGTAACCACATAGGCTACCATGTACAACCTTGGAGTTGAAATACAGTTTTTTTGAGGACTCAAACAAGGAATACACCTAAATTCAAATATTTAAAATTAGATATAGTCCATTAAGAACTTCTGTTCATATGAAAGGGGTGCCTGGGTGGCTCAGTCAGCTGAGCATCTGGGCTCAGGTCATGATCTCGCAGTTCGGGAGTTCAAGCTCTGCACTGGACTCTGTGCTGAGAGCTCAGAGCCTGCAGCCTGCTTGGATTCTGTGTCTCCCCATCTCTGCCCCTCCCCCCACCCCTCTCTCTCAAGAAAATGAATAAACATTAAAAATTTTTTTAAATAAAATAAATAAATATGCTATGAAAAACGTGAAAAGGCAAACCAAAAAGTGAAATAACCTATTTGCAAAAAATATATCTGGCACACACATGCATTTCTGTACATCAACAAGAAAAAGAGGCAACTCAATTTTTTTTAATGGGAAAAACTCAGGCACTTGGATGGTTCAGTTGGTTAAAAGCATTGGACTTAGGCTCATTGGACTTAGGTCATTATCTCACAGGTCGCAGGTTTGAGCCCTGATTGGGCTCTGCTGACAAAGCCTAGAGCCTGCTTCAGATTCTGTGTCTCCCTCTCACTCTGCCCTTCCCCTGCTCATGCTCTGTCTCTCTCTCAAAAATGAATAAATGTAAAAAAATTAAAAACTGGGTAAAAATCTTCAATTGACATTTCACAAGACAAAATGTCCAAATGGCTATTAAGCAAATGAAAGTGCCCTCAGCTGCATTAATATCAAGAAAATATAATTTACATATCACAATGAGATGCCACTGCTTCTAAGGGGTTTTCAGGACTGCTAATATCATGAAGACAGACAACGTTAAGTGGTGACCATGATATGGAAGAAGTGGAATGCTCAAACCCAGTTTGCGGACTCTAAAAAGATACCATTCCTTTGGAAAACAACTTGGGAGAGTCTTCTAAAGTTGAACATGTGCATATTCTAACCTCCCCCCCAACAGAAATGGATACACTGAGCATCAGAAGATAATCAAGAATGTAAATAGCAGCACTATTTTTACTAGCTTAAAACTGTAAACTGTACAATGGATTAATTAATTATGGTACAACCATTCAATAGAATACTATCCAACACTGAGAATAAAAAAGCAGGCTAGACACAAAACAGTGCATGTAAGGATTTCCTTTCTATGACGTTCAGAAACAGGCAAAACTAATATTGCGGTGTAAATGAGGGTAGTGTTTGTTTTGGGGGGCTAGATATTATTATCTGACGTCTCTGGGTTGCTGGACATGTTCTTTTTCTTGATTTAGCTGGTGGTTACATGGTGGGTGCATTTTGTGATGATTTATCAAGCTGCACAACTGTGATCTGTGTGCTTAAAAATTAACAGATGATACCTACACATTTTCTGTTTCAAAGAGACAGAAGTCCTTATATTTTAAGGAGGTATTTCCTCACATTCGTTCCTTAGTTTCTAGAAATGTAGCCTTTGCATACTAAGTTAAGGACACTGAGTAGGTAACTTAAGGTGTTTTTCAAATTTAATATTGATGCAGAATCGAGGAGAATTGATAGGAGAATAAACAAGAGTGGAAATTGTAAGTGACAAAAGAGCAGAATTAGCAAAAATAGAAATACTTAAATTGGAATGAATGTAATGTCCTACAATTGGATTCAAACAGTGGCCAAAGTGAAAGGTAGACACATTTAGCTAAGAAGTAGATTTTGAATGAGAGAACCAGAAGTTTGGGCTGGCAGTTTGCTCAAAATAAATCAGAGGCTGCAGATGCCAAAAATTAATCTAATCATAAATTGCTTCTGGAGAAGTAAAGTGCTCATAAATTAAGACAACAATCCATCCAATGTACCTCATACTGGTCAATTTTTATCTAATATCGTGTTTTTTATTTCTGAGTGTGGCATTTTAGAACAAGCCAGGGCACCTTAATAAAGAGGAACCAGAAAGCCCGGAAAAAGGGGAATGTTTGTAAACAATTAACAGCTGAAGACATTGGAGATGCTTATCCCAGAAAAAAAGAAGGCTTAACGGTATCTGGATAGGAGTCCCACAAATTTCCAAATTCTCCCAGTTGGGACATGAATAAATGTACTTGCTATCATTTCAAAGAGCACACAAAGGCAAAAGGAAGGATAATGTGGACATAGACTCCAGCTCTATGTTAAACTCAACACTTGTTGAATATCTATTACTGGCAAGAAATAACTATGGTTATCGCTGTCTTAATATGCTGTGTCACAGCTTTAAAAATTTCCATTCTCTGAAAATGTTTCAGCAGAAGCCAAATGAATGAATACCAGCAATGTTGTTGGTTGAGAAGTTAGACTAGATGATGCTTTTCTGGTATGCAATAAAGCCTTCAAGTTCACTGAACAGGAAGCTGTTGACAGCAGGAATGCAGCCCAGGACACTCGCGGTACATGGATGGGGCCATAAACAAACACACATGTCAAAGAAAAAATAAAGGGACAAGTGAGTTAATGGTCTGCTTACTCATGATAGGAGAAGATGAAGACTAACATTCCAATGGCAGGTTAGAGCTCATAAGCCATGCTGCTTTGTTGGTGGGTCACAGAAGCGGAGAAGAATCAGCAGCGTCAGGATTGATTTTCTGGAAACAAGGTTATTGCCGGACAAGGAGCACGGACTTGATCAGGAGCCAGAAGGCAGGTTTGGGGACAGACCAAGGATCTATGAGCTGAGGGTTTTAAGGACTAAAGGACTTAAAACCGTTCTGTATGTTCACCTTCCTGTCCTCTCCCTCTTTCTCTAAATTGTCAATAATACATTCACACTGTAAATTCCCTGTTAGCAGAAAAAGTATTTCTTGGGGTGCCTGGGTGGCTCAGTCGGTTAACCATCCAGCTTTGGCTCAGGTCATGATCTCACAGTTGGTGAGTTTGAGCCCCGCGTCGGGCTCTGTGTTGACAGCTCCAAACCTGGAGCCTGCTTTGGATTCTGTGTCTTTCTCTCTCTCTGCCCCTCCCCCACTCGTGCTCTCTCTCTGTCTCAAAAATAAATAAACTTTAAAAAACATTAAAAAAAAAGTATTTCCTAAGTATTTTTTCTCTCCAATAAAACAAGAAAAGAATTTTATTTTTCTTTAGGTGGAATCCTTTATTCTTGTTTCAGGTTGATGTCTTCTGAGAAAATAAATCTCCCCAGCTTCCACATATCACTGAGCTGTGGGTGCCAGAGCCAGAGAGGGTGATAAGCAGATCTGGGAAGAGGGAGTCGGTCCAATGACAAGTCAAACCACACACAAGACACAGAATGAAAGCATGGAAACAGTGATGGAGCAGAATAAGTTGTTCCCTAAAGAGGGGTGTAGTTAGGCAAATGCACAGAGAAAAGAAGAAAACAGAAAATGTGGCAGTAGAAAGAGAAACATGAGAGATGGGAAGAAGAACTGTCCAGACTTTTGGTGCTTTCCAGTTCCTGTAAGATTAAGGGACTTCTTTCCTCCAAAACTATCTTACTACTTGGGTTACTTTGAGCAAGATTCTGTCATTTCCAACAAATACATCTCCATCAATGGGTCAGTGTTTCTCCATCCTGTCCCTGCATTAAAATCCCCTGAGATTATAAAAATATCAATGCCTGGAGCCCACCTCCAGAAATTTTTATTTAATTGGTCTGCAGTGACAACCAGGGCTATGGGATATTTTTTCAGTTTTCCAGGTGATTCTAATGTGCAGGCAGGGTTGAAAACCACTGTTCCTGTCAAGGGTTTAGAGCAGTGATCTCACATGTTGTTGAGTGTCAGAATGACCTAGAAGGCTTGCCAAAGTTCAGACTGTAAACCACTCAGCAGCAATTGTGAGATTCCAGTTAAGATTGGAGCAGGCCTGGGAATTTGCATTTTTAGCAATTCCTGTGGTGCTGATACCTGGGTCCCAAGCCCATGCTTTGAAAGCCTCTAGCCTGGGGCGCCTGGGTGGCGCAGTCGGTTAAGCATCCGACTTCGAGCCCGCGTCAGGCTCTGGGCTGATGGCTCAGAGCCTGGAGCCTGTTTCCAATTCTGTGTCTCCCTCTCTCTCTGCCCCTCCCCTGCTCATGCTCTGTCTCTCTCTGTCCCAAAAATAAATAAACGTTGAAAAAAAATTAAAAAAAAAAAAAAAGCCTCTAGCCTAAAGGAACCAATAGACTTGTTGGAGGTTTAATCCTCTGCCAGAATGAACTTGCCACCAACCTTTATCTCTTACACCTCAATGTCTCTCTGTGAATTAAATGCCCACCATTCTTATGGAAAGTGTGCAAACAAATGAAGACTGTGTCTTAGCAACAGATTTCTCCATAAAGCCAGAAGCTTTGCCTATGTGGTGACAGGCGCTCCTTAAATGCTGAATTCAACCAGAGTAAGGAGTTTTTTTGTTTTTGTTTTTGTTTTCTGATCCTTACGGATTCTGGAAGCTGATGTCAGTGAGAAAGTATAGACTTAGTCACCTGTGGGAATAAGCACTGCTTAGCCCTGGGACTTCTAGTGGCCACTGGAGACTCAGAATAGAGGAGAGGCAGACATTGCCCAGCTTTTTGCTCAAATGATATCCCTAAAAATAAATGCTTATTAATGATAAGAAACGTGTGTTCTTCTAAATTATAGGGGGCAATTACAAGTTAAATTATCAAGTTATTTCCGGTGAGGGAGTTTTTCTCTCCCATGGGAAGAAGTAACACTTACGCTTCCTTTCTGTAAAATTCTGTGCCAGGTAAGTAGGAAGTCTGCCCAGGTTAACCTATGGTCCTATCTTGCTTATTCTTCAGTGGATTCAACAAATATTTACTGAATGCCTGCTTTGGGGGCAGGAGAAATTAAAATTTTAATATAATACAACAACGTCCTTAATAACAATGGCAACAATGGCAACAATGGTTATTTTATCGAAGGCTTATGACGTTTCAGATCCTGAGCTAATAACTTAATATAGATTATCTCATGATGAAACAGGTGCTACCATTATCCCATTGCAGCCGAGGAAACTGAATTTCAGATAAAATGAATAACCTGTCCAGGTGCGCCCAAGTTTGCACTGCTTTTAAGTATGTGAGTAAATATTTGAACCCCAGCATGTTCTAATCCAGAATCCATGTTTCAAAAATGCTTTTTAGATTTCCATATTGCCTCTTCCAGGAGCTGTTTTGTTGGGATGATCCCGTGGGTATACTGGAAACCCTCTCGCGGTGAGAGGAGGGTGCAAGCAGAGGTAAGTACGGGGTCTCTGGGAACCCAAATAAGGGCACGTTGCAGAGTCCAAATGAACAGCAGTCTTGAAGATGCACGATGTAGGGGTCCTAGGATTTGCTGGTGGGCAGGGTATCCTACCTTGAGTCCTACTGAGTGAGAGCTATCCAAGCAAATGGAATGAGAAAGAAACCGCCCTGGATCTGAGGAAGTGCAAGCATTCAGAGTAAGTCTGCAGAGGACAGTACCTTGGGGTCTGCAAGCGGGCAGCAGGCAGTGAGTGATGCCCCTGCGCACCGCTCTGGGATATTTGGACATTCTCCTGAAGGCAGGGAAGGAGCCGTTAAAGTGCTTGCGCAAGGAGGAGCAGCACGGTCAGACCACCACAACAGGAGCTCCAGGAGTTCACCAGAGAGACTGACACCAGGCACCAGAGGTGACAGGGGCCTCACTAACGCAGAAGTATGGAGCTTATGGCAGCTCAAGTATGGAGAGAAAGGACATTGGGTGACAGAGGGAGGAAGGAAACTCTACAGGAGTTGGAGACTAAATGTATCTAGGGGCCAAGTGAGGAAGAGGTTACGGATACTCCCTAGATTTCTGGATTAAGTGAATATAGGCAAGAGGATCGTGCTTTCCCCCAAGGCAAGGAACATAGGAACACAGGCAGAGATGAAGATGTGGAGGTTTCTTTTCATTAAGTTGTGTTTTGTTTGAGCTGGAGTGGTAAGTTTTGAACTTCTCACCCCGGGTTAAACCCACTCCCCGGTGTCTCGCTTTCTCCATCAGCAAAGTGGATGGTGTTGATTGGATTACGATTCTGAAATCAGGCTCTTATGCATCTCCGCAGTACCTTTTCCAATGAATTCTTGTCTGAGCCAAATTGCAAGGTTAATTTAATTCATGCACAACATGAGTTCTATCATTTCTCGGGCAACAAAGAGGCTGTTCGGGGCCACATTACTATGCTCCTCACATGCCTTCCCCACCTTTCCCCTCCCTCCCTAGTCCCATTCCTGGTCCTCAGCAAGCTAATTGGGCCCTTATGCAAGAGGTTAACCCCCATCTCAAACACAGCTCCCCTGGCTGACTCTTACCCCCACAGCTCACCTATCCCTGACTGTGTTTACTCCTCTGCTCCACCAGCTTTAGGCTGCTGTGTTTTCCATTCCTGACATCTGGGTCTCGTTCCTGCTTCCCAGCAGTGAGACCTCTGCATTATTTATGCCACCGCCACAGGAAAATGAAGGTGAGGCTGGAGCCGTGAGAAGGCAAATTCTGGGGTATGTGATGAAAACCCAAAACAGCAATGCTTCCAATTAAACCGAGCAAGGCTCACTGAAGCCCTGGAGATTCCAACTTGTGCACATTATGTTGCGGACAGCATTCAGCCCAAGCTCCTGAGTGCAGCAAACATCTCTATGAGGGAAATCATCTTGGTGGCATATTCAATTGTCCTCCAAGAGCCCTGTTTGCAAGACCAAATTTTCCAGTCCTTTTACTGACAGTCATGCTCTCTCCTTTGCGTTTCACCTGAGAGAGAGCAATGTCCAGTCATGGCTGAGTTTAACCACAGGGGGCCTGAGCAGAATTTATTCCTACAACTATCTGAAAAGGGGATTTTATGCCCTATTCCCTTTCTTAAAGGGAGAGACTTCTACTTAAATTGGGCCATTATGGGCTAAAGTTCCAACATGGCCTTAGCAAAAGCAACCTTTACTTACAAGTCAGTTTGACCCCCTCCCATGGCTAGTGTGGGGTGAATAATTTCACATTAAACTCAGGAGATGCTTCAATAACTAACCAGTTAGGAGACCACCCAGAGTGGGACCCTTTACTACATGTTATGAAATGCCAGAGGAGGTTTTCTGACATCCCAGTGTTATGCATTATATTGTCCTTTGTTCCAAGATAGTTTAATTACATTGAAAGTGCCCACATAAATTAAGTCAAAACATATAGTCTAATATGTGGCTCTGTTTTGTATGTAGCACCCTTCTGGTAAGTAATAATAAATTTAATGTCTGCCATTAATTAGACTGCTTGATATGTGCCAGTCACACCATAAGGCTTTATGCACATCTACAGTCAGTATAAAAGTCCCGCAAGGAAGATATCACCCAAACTTACAGATGAGGTTCAACTTCTCCTAAGTAGAAAGAGGTTAAATGCTTGCCCATGGTCACCCATTAAAAAGAGATGCTCTATCTCATACTCCGATCTGTCTGGGCTCCAAAGATTTTACACAATAAAATATTTCAAATCATTGGATGTACCAGTGATGAAGAGCAGTATGGGGAGCCTCGATGGCTCAGTCGTTTAAGCCTCTCACTTTTGACTCCAATTCAGGTCACAATCTCATGGTTCGTGAGCTCGAGCCTTGTGTTGGGCTCTGTGCTGATAGTGCAGAGCCTGCATGGGATTCTGTCTCCCTCTCTCTCTGCTTCTCTCCCACCTGCTCTCTATGTCTCTCTCAAAATAAATAAAAAGAAACTTTTTTTTTTAAAGAGCAGTATAACAAGATTGTCAATTAATGAAATTAAGATTGAGCTACCAGGCTTACCCTGGGGCCTCACCTTAGCTGAGTTTTACTCCCCGTCTCTGATTGGCTGGCCCTCTGTGAGTAGCAATAAGCTTAACACCCTGGCAGGGCACTTGAACAGTGAGGCCTTGGGAGGTTCCTCAGGAGTTAAAATTGCTTCCTTCCCCAGTTTTAGAGGTTGAAGGGAGAGAAGCAGCAGCCTGACTGTCACCTTTGGACACAGTCCCAGTGACCTGTCAGCATGGGTGAGGCCCCTACTGTTTGCCTCACTCAATTGCAGGTACTGAGGCTCTCAAGGCAGGAGTGTTAATATACCCATTTTGTGTGCCAATCCCAATCAGTGCAGAAGTGTTACTGGGACTCATGTCTTCCCCAAAGGTGGGGCCAAGACTAATGTTTTTGACCCATGGCAGATGTCCAAGTTGTCTGGATAAACCCAGGGGGCAGAGTATAAATGCTGACCCACCACCATGCTTACCCACTCCATATAAGGAGGTTGCCTCAGTTTCCTGATGTACATTCCTGTCTTCAAGAACTGTTGGCTGTCTTGGCCTCCTAGACTGAACTGTGCTTTATGGTTGGCAACCCCTACTTTCTGGGACTAGTGCTTTGAGCTCTGTGTCCAATGCCGTTGGCCATGATCATTGCTGCCCTGCTCAAGTTCTCCTTGAGCATATGTATTGAACGGATGAAGCACAGGTCTCCAGCGCCTTCATTTGAAGCCTGTTTTTACCTGTGGCCCACCCTCACAGAGAACAATCTTGCAGTGTGGCTCATCCATCTGGTCCTGTCTTCACGCATTTCTTGCCTTCTCCCCATCCCACCAGCTCTGGGCAGAGGCACCTTCACATTGGTTTATGCAACTACCCTCCTGTGTTCCCCTCCACTCCACCTCCCAGCTTTGCTCACAAAAAGATGAAAAATAGGGAATTGGCTCAAACTTCTTTGAAAAATCTGACTGGCCTTCCCTGTGGCATATGGAGAATCCAGATTTCCAGCTTTGTAATACTCAAAAGGTATATCAGAGATACTAGCAAGGGAGAAAGAAGAAAAAAATTCTCTGCTTTTCAACATAAATTTATGCAAGAAATGTTAGCAATTCACTTAAATGTGGAGTACTTGTGCCTATAAAAATACCTCTAAGACATGACTTCTGGTATGTTAGAGAAGCACTGTTTAATCTTTATTCTGATAGAATGAGAACAATTTTAAATAAAAGAATATGGAATCAAATTTAAATTTCTTTCACCCAGAACCTCCCCATTTCCCAACTATGGCAGCAAGATTTTTTTTTTCCCTACCACATCCTTACACAGGAAAAGAGGGGAATTCTAGATGTGTACCTTAGCATGAATCAATGAAAATAAGCAAAAATAACACTTGTCCTTCTGCCACTTCTGAGGAATAAAGTGGAGATAAAATCAATAGTGTGTATAGAGTATCTTGAGGCTCTGGGGACAAGGTTTTAGGAAGACACATGCCATCCCTTTTTGCTCTCTCCTTTTGTCTCTGAAAAGAAGCTGATTAACTCAAAACATATGCCAGAGGGACAGTATAAGACCAAGAAAATCATTTAAGTAGCTAAAAATTCTGTTCCACTGGGCCCCAGAGAAAGATAAAACCAAAATATGCCCACCCTGTCCCTTGGCAGAAGGCGGCCTAGTTTGTCTAAGTTGTAAGTGGGAATCAATGAGCTCTTCAAAGAGCACTGAAATCCCTTTACCAGCACGCACTCCTACAGAGAGAGCCAAGAGGATGAGAATCGATAGCACTCCTAATTCCGAAGCCCAGATTCTCTGCAGTGGCACAGGGGCCAGGCCAGCTGCAACACAGCAGCCTGGAAGAGGCTGTGGCCTGGGTTTCTGGAAACCTCATGGAGCCTGAGAGCTTTCCTCCACTCCCCTTAGCTATGCCTGTCTCCCCCTAGGCCTCAGGCCTCCTACCTCTGGTAGGGAGTTCTACAAAGTGGAATGGGCTCAATGCCTCCTACCAGCTGACAGTGGAGGCTGTCTGTTCTTCGGGCTTCTCTGCTTGCATGCCTTTTCTCTGGCTGGACCTTTCTGACTAATAAATAGATCTTCTTCTACAGCTTTCTACTCTGCTGTGTGCTCTTCCTTGGCTTGAATTGCATGCCTGTGTGTTGGTCGGTCTCATTATAAGCAGGACCCTTTGCTTCCTGGTTGCATTTCAAAGTCCCTGTGACTATGCTTTGATTTATTTATCTTTAATTTTTTGTATTTAGGTAAATATGTACCTAGAATGACATGCATAGACCTCGAATGAGTCTTTAATCAATGGGTTTTGGTGTAAGTGACTCTAATTGAGATACAGAACATTTGTACTAACCTCAATAGTTCCCTCCTGGCCCCTATTATTGAATCCCTTTACAGAGGCAATCAATGTTCTGTCCTTCGATCTTGAACTTTACCTAAGTAGAGACATAGAGCACGTACTTTTTAGTGTCTAGCCTATGTCACTCAACATACTTCTGAAATTCATCCATGTTGTTGCGAATTTCAGTTTATTATTGTATTTTTTTCTCTGAATAGTATTACAATGTGTGAGTATATCTATATTTACTGTGTCTGGGCTTTGAATCCAACATCTGGAAGAGAATTCGTGACCCTCTCATAAATTAGAGACAGAAAATAAAGGCTCAAGAAAATAGGAAAGAGACTATAATATCTGTGGGCTATCAGATGAATCTATGCCACCAGTTAATGAGAAGCTTCCTTTCCTTTTCCCCATGCAGTGATCCCAAGTATTGAAAACTTGACAGAACACCAATTTCACAAGGCACAAGATCTAAGAGATCACAGGCAGGCCTTAGACCCTCTGAGGAAAGAATACTTTTCTACCTTACTGTAATAAAAACCAAGAAAAACCTTTACTAATATTTTAAGCCCAGTTTAAGTGGCATCTCTAGTCTCCAGTTTTTCCATAACCTTGAGGGAAAATGATGCAATCCCTCATTTGTGTTTCTACAACTCATATGAACTTTTGCTGCAGTTTTTACCATTTTGTACTACCTTGGTGTCTTTGCAGACCTGACTGCACTTTCTAATAAAGTAAACTATAGACTCTTCAAAAAAAGGGGGGGTGGGGTCATCCCTTTCCTTTCCAGTGATTACACACATGATGTAAAGGAATGGGCACATGGATGAATGCCCAGATGGATGACTGGGTGGATGGATGGATGGATGGATGGATGGATTACAGATGGATGAGTGGATAGATGGGTGGATGGGTAGGTGGATGGATAGATAGATAGATAGATAGATAGATAGATAGATAGATGGATAGGTGGATGGATGGGTGGGTGAATGGATGGATGGATGCATGGGTGGTTGGATGGATGGATAGGTGGATGGATGGGTGGGTGGATGGATGGATGGATGGATGGATGGAAGGATGAAACTGTATGTAAATACTGTCATATTGCCTATAAACTGGATGACCTGTCTGGTTTTTAGCAACCCTCAGCAGTATCAGGATACTGCTTTCTCTCACGATCTCACATTCTCATTGGTTCTGGGAGTTCATATTATTCTATTCACCAATAGGCAAATGCCTAAGTACCATCTAGAACTGGTTAAATCTCCTAGCCACCAGAAAGTGGCTTCCTGATGCTTCAGTAAATATTTTTATAGGAGCTAGAGGTTGGACAGGGTCACAGTTAATCTATAACCATGTAGCCCAAGAGTCAATCTGGGCACCATGAAAATCTTCTCCGTATAGGACAGACCCGAGTACAGACGAGTGGCAGTGCTTGTGCTATCAGCAGGAAGCTGGTTAAATACAGCCTCACGGGTAACTAAAAGGTGATGCTGAGCCCATTAGAGAGTTTTTGTAATACTGTGAATAGCATTTAGTACTCAGCTGTTTCTCACCCACCTCTCAGATGGTCCCAGCAGGAAACAAGTCTGTGGCTGTCGTGTTTACAGTTAATTAATGTTTATTTATATTTTAAAACAAGGCATTCACCTGTCATGCTGTAAAATAAATGTTCTGCTCTTCAATTAGAGGTTGTCAGAGTAGAGAGGAATCCTGTTTGCTAAGGGTTGAATGCGTGTATATTTAACTGTGTATCAGGTAAGGACCTCTTTCCCTGTAAGTCTCTGTCTCTTCTCACAGAGGCTAAGATTTCTTCCTCAAAGAATACACTGTTTCCAGGCCTTGTTCATAAGACTGGTGTTCTGCTGTACAGGCCATGAACTTGCTTCTAGAGGGAAGACAACAGAGGTACAAGTGTTTCCTTAGATGGGGAGCGTGGGGGGTTAGCATGAAAATATCACACATTTTGACCAGTGTAGAACAAGGATTCTTAAGGGAAAAGGACATGCTTTATTCTCTTTGCAGTAAAGTAGTGACTCACTAAGTGTGAAGTGTTTAAACGCTACACATTCCAAAGAAAGGTCTGGCTCTTGGTTGGCTCCTGGTAGATCACCTTGGCATTCTTGGAATAGTCTGCTAGTTAAGAGTGTCTTTCTTTACCTGGACCTTGGGTCATGCCAGATGATTGATGCTGACAATGTGACCTCTGGTGGTAGTCTTGGACCATTAAGTG
Source organism: Prionailurus viverrinus (assembly GCF_022837055.1). NCBI lineage: Eukaryota > Metazoa > Chordata > Mammalia > Carnivora > Felidae > Prionailurus > Prionailurus viverrinus. Next base: position 4,278,518 of record NC_062566.1, read on the forward strand.
TCAGTTTGATTTCTAAAGGGACTGGAGACTGAGTAACTAAGATCAGACATCTGGGGCACCATGGCTATAACTGAGCTTCAATAAAACCCTGGTCATCAAAGTTCAGATGAGCTTCCCTGGTTGGCATACTATCCCTGTTATCACACACCACTGCTGGACAATGTAGCACTGTCCATACAACTCTACTGGGAGCAGACACACCTGAAAATCCACACCTGTCTCCTGGATTCTGCCCTATGTACCTTTTACCTTTGCTGATTTTAATCTGTATCCTCTCACTGTAATAAACTACAGTTATGAGCACAACAGCAATTCTGAGTTCTGTTTGTCCTTCTAGGGAATCAGTGAACCTGAAGATAGTCTTGGGGACACCCTCTCTCTCAAAGAGTAAGTGATAAAGAGAGATTGAGTTGCAGGGTGGAAAACAGGTCAGAACCGAATGCCAACTCTGCTATATACCTCCTGGTGACCTCAGGGAAATCACTTGATCCCTTAATTTTTTTGAGATATCAGTAAGATTCTATACTAGATATTCATCTATTATTTCAATAGATATTTACTGAATGAACCACTGTTTTCATTTTTGTATTTTGGGGAGAAGGGCAGAGGGAAAGAGAGAGAGAATATGGAGACTGATATAAGCCTCGATCCCATGACCCTGGTATCATGACCTGAGCCAAAATCAAGAGTCAGATGCTCAACCAACTGAGCCACCCAGGTGCCCCAATGTGCCACTGTTTTTATCACATAGTATATGTTCAAAAAGTGGTTAATGGTAGAGGTGATTGCTTGACCCATCTGTAAGCTTATACACACTATTTTAAAAGTTCCTTACGTTAGGCAAGCAGTCTAAATTTGGACATATGCCCCTCCATGCTGTTGCAGAGAGTATGTTCACAGTTTGTAGTCAATAAATGATTATTTTCCTACAGTTACTTGTGTACCATTGCCTCCTTCATTAATCTTGGGCCTAGGCCTCTTGTCTCTAGTAAAGATCTTCATCAATTTATGATGAGATTGCAACCTGTTAAACCCATCATAAACTGAAAATATCACACACTGAAAATGCATTTAATACATCTAACCTAGGAACATTGTAGCTTCGCCTCACCTATCTTGCATGTATGTGCTCAGAACCCTTACCTTAGCCTACTGTTGGGCGAAATCATCTAACACGAGGCCTTTTTTATAATAAAGCGTTGACTACTTGATGTAATTATATTGAACACCATGCTGAAAGTGAAAACCAGAATGGTTGTATGGGTACAGAATTCTGGTATGTGTATGGGTTGTTTATCCTCCAAATCGTTTGAAAGGCTGGAAGCTGCACCTTGCTGCCACAGCCCAGCAACACAAAGAGGTGCCTGGGAGAGGATCAAAATTCAAACTTTGAAGTATGCTTCCTACTGAATGTGAATCACTTTCACAGCATCGTAAAGTAAAAAAAATGGTAAGTGGAACCATCAGTAAGTCGGGGGCCAGACTGTCTATCATCTGTTTTCCTTCTATTTTGCAGTTGCTATAAGCTTGGGAGTAAAGCCTGTGTATAAAAGTACCTGGAATAGCGCCAGAATCATCTTTGGAATTGAATATATACTAGGTGAACATGAATATTAACAACTAGAGGATTTCTTTCAATCACTACTTAATAGATAAATAATATTCTCTCTTGACCAATAACTGAAAAAAACAGAAAAATGGGTTAAAGTGCGATTTTTGCACAGCTTTCACCAACGAGTATGGTTTGAGCCAATGGTTTGCCCCTATGATGGGTTAAATTGTGTCTTCTCCCTCGAATTCTCAGTAGCTATGAATGTGACCCTATTTGGAGACAGTTTTTCGCAGATGTAGTCAGGTCATACTTATTATGGTGGTCTCTAATTAGGTCACCTTAACCCAGTGACTGCTGTCCTTAGGAGAAGAGGGAACTCTGTACACAGACACACACAGAAAGAAGATGGCCATATGAAGACAGAGACAGAAATTCGAGATAGATCAGCCGCCACCAGCCACATTCGGGGCTCCTGGCAATCAGTGCAAGCTAGGAATGGGCAATGGAGGGTTTTTTTCTAGAGCCTTCAGGATATCATGACCTGCTGACACCTTGATCTTAGATGTCTAGCTTCCAGAAAACTGAGAGAATGTGTTTCTGTTGTTCTAAGCCACCTAGTCTGTGGTACTTTGTTATGGCAGCCCTAGCAAATGAATACATCCCTCTTTAAAGCTTATCACACCCAGGTCTTTGGCTGGTATCTGGGTTTCCTTCCTTGACAGAAAGGAAGTTGCCTCCTGAAAGATGGAAGGAACCAGCCAAGAGTGTAGAGGCACAAGAAAGTGACTCACCCTGGGACTTCGGCCAATACTGCTCAGGTAGTACAGGAGTCCTTTGGCATGGTAGATTGTTGGCTGGAGATGGGCACTGGGAGAGAGCCATTGTCTGTTCAAATCCTCCCCTTTCAGTGAGCATCTGTGACTGCAGGAATAAACAAGCAAATAAATACTCATTGAGAAGAAAATAACTTGAGAAAATAAAGCTCGACAAGACAAACAAACTAATGAATCCAATGTCCTTCTGACTTCTGTCCAATTGGCATCAATTGCAGATGTCCAGAAATCTGCAGATCTGTCATTTAAGCTCCCAAAGTGTTGTGATTATTCACAGTCCCGGAAAGAACTGGAAGCCATATTTGACTTTTTGACTTAATATTGGGTTATCACAGTTTTAGGGCGAAATTGGGGAAATGTAGTTCCCCACAGAGAATGAATTCGATAAATTTCTTGAGGCTCTGGGACCTTCAATTCTACAAATAATTAAGTTGAGCTCAATCTGTCATGCAGGGTGTGTTACATACGATATTTCCAGCTGGCCCAATAGCTCTGCCAGGTGGATATTATTCCATCCCAATGAAGAGACTGAAGCTTAGAAATGATTACATAAATGACCCGAGATCACAAAACTAACAGCTAGGCTTTACATCCAGGTCTATTTGCCTCTAAAAAAAGCATAAGGCTCTTTCTCCTATCACTGTGCTTCCTCCCTATCCATACAAATGACACAGAATGCTTGACATTTACCCAGAGAGCCAGAGTATCTTTTTCAAAGACATCATCATGGGATGCTGGCGCTAGAAATGAGCTCAGAATCATCCATTGTCTCATTTGGGAAATGGAGACGTCCACATTTGAAAGTATCACGTTACTTTACAAAGTTGACACAGCTGGTTAAGATAGTGCTGCCTGCAATTCAGAGGAAAGAAAACTAAGAATCTGAGCTGTCAGGTAAGATCATCCTAAAAGAGACTCCCAGAGATGAACAAGAGACCCCCAGGCTCTGGGGAAGCCCCCGGCAGTCCTGCTAAGATGCTCCTTACTCAAGAGAGCTAACAAGAGAGATGCCAGGAATTGAGGGGAAGCAATACAGCATCCTCATCAGCCTTTCCCCACCCCCAGCCCAGATCCCCTGCTGCCCTGGTCTTTCCATACTCCACACCCATCAAACTGGTCACAGATCCCGATGAGCAACTGTGCCTACTGTCACTTTGCCAGGACTCCCCACAGCTCCATCCCTTTCCACTCCTGCAATTTTCAGGGGATCAGCACTGCAGGGAAATTTCTGATCCCCAGGACCTCCCATTCTGCTCCTATTTGGTGCAATAGCATCCAGGGATCCCCTTCACCCGAGTTCTCATAAAACCATTTTGGGTGAGGTTTTACTGTTCTTTAGTTATCTTTACATCTCTTTCCTTGGACTGTGAGCTTCCTGGGGGCAGGAACAATCAGTTTTTTCCCATCAAAACCTTAATATAGTAACTGTGTCAGAGTTGGTATCCAGTAAATAATTTGGAATGAATAAATGCACTAGCATTTCAAATGTAGAACCGGATACATTTTCTGTGTGTGTGCTTTTTTTTTTTTTTAATCACTATTTTCAATAAATCTTGGAGGTGGAAGGAAAAAGGTTCAGCCTCCTTCTTTTACCACTTTCTCATCTTCGTGTTTCTGAAATTATCTTAAATATTAGTTTCCTGCTGCTTGTCAGCCTCCTCTTACAGCTCACTAGAAACCAAAAACCTTTAGATTAATCGTTTATCCCGATCGCGCCATTAAAATATTTTGACTTGAGAAATGGTAGGTTTTTTCATCTTCCTTTCTGACTTTTTTGTTCCTTTCTTGCTATTTTTTCTCCCCTCCTCTTTTTAACAGCCATGACATACAGAAATAGGGCTTATCTGTTCCGCCTGGCGACCAGGGATAGAGGTAAAATATGAAGGAGATCTTTCATGCTGATAGTGACAGAAAGAAGCAGGTGTCCCCAGACTTGCTCCTGAGCATATTTGCTGTGTTTAAATGAATTTCTTTTCTCAAATCAAGGTACTTGCAGTAAAATATCCCAGATCCTCAAGACCCTAACTGCTCTGTGACTCTCCTTGACTTGACCTGGATTCGCATCAACACTAGGGATTTGTTTTTGCTTTTGTTTTTGTTTTTCCTGTTGGTAACATCTGAAGTGATAAAATCAGTCAAGACCCCTTAAAAGCATTTCTGTTTGTGTAAATGAAAATGCAGACATTATATGTGTCCAGTAGCCATCAATTCCATGTCAACTCTCTTTTTCCATATGCTCCATGGAGACCAAGTACAGAGGCAATGTCTATGTGGGAAAAGCTCATAGGCCACCACATAGCAAAAAAAGTCATTCCAGATTACAAGTTCCAAAAACAGAAAAAAGTAAAGTTTGTGCTCCAATCATAATAAGCCCTGGGTTTGGGTTAAGAAGTCCCAGTCTCGAATTCCAGCTCTGTCAGCAGATAGGGGATTTGGTGTCTCTTTGAGAGTCAATACTCTCATAGGAAAAAAAAAATATATATATATATGTATATACATATATATATATAGACAGAGAGAGAGAGAGAGAAATAAAGATAGATAGATAGATAGATAGATATGCCTAAACTGCTTCCGAAAATTATTTTGAGGATCAAATGAAATGATATCTCCATGGAGAAGTATCTATATAACCCAATCTCTACCCGTGTCTACATCTGTCATGTCCATACCTATATCCATTTGCACCTCTCCATATTTATCTGTTCTTCTATCTTCATCCATATCCGTAATGTTCAGGGATATACAGCAGTGTTGCACTATATTTATTGATTCCTCATCTCATCCTACTTTTCTTTCCTTATGAACAATAATGAAGCTGTATTAAGGTTGATCAGAAGAGATAATCTTGGCTAGGAACCCCAAATAGGAGGCTGTGGTCAGTTTCAATTACCAGTTGATTCAAGCAAACGTAAACGGGGAAGCAATGAGACTAAGAAGAAAGGAATTCATCTAAGAAAAAATGCAAGGCAATAACACTATGAATTGCTAATTGGACTTTGGGCTGTGAAACAGGTCACAGGGGGCTGGTGGAGAGCACCTGGGATTATTTAATTGTATTAGATAATCTTGTAAACTTGCAGAAGAACTTGGGCCAATGTAAGACTGTCAGAAGCTGTTACTTTGGGGTAAATTTTGTTTTCCAGGGCTGGAGACAACGATGCATTCCCTTTGTACCCATAGGCTGTGTGGATTTGGAAGCCCACATGGTTGTATTTGTACTCAGGGCTCTATGTATGGCTAGGATTTTGAGAGTATCTCTGTGTATGCCTAGTGTTTCAGACGCTCCTCTATCTATGTGATTGCAGATTACACAATATGTACTACACATAATTTGAGTGCTTTTCCTTTTAAAGCAAATCCATTTGCTCCCAATCTCCAAATCCGTTTGGCATTTTGTGTTAATAATATCAAAGATTCATGCAGTCAGAGAAACTGTTGCTATTCTTCCCAGAGATTTGTTTTAAGCGTTTGAAGATGAAACGCACCCCATCTTATTATCTACTGTAGCATTTCTGAAGTGACAGCTGCTCCCTCTATGTGGAGTGAATTAGCAGATGGACAGCTATGACTGGCTGGCAATAAATTCAGTGCCTCTAATTTCTGAAAAGGGGTCAGCCCCCAAATAGAGTTTAAAGTCCTGCTTTGTTATTAAGAATAAAATGGTGAGCATTGCTACATTTTCCCCCATTGAAAACTGCAAACTTGAAAAAAATATATTAAATTTTAAATGAAAAAAAAAAGAAAACTGCAAACTTAAAAAACTATATTTTAAATTTTAAATAAAAAAAAAAAAGAAAACAGCAAACCTACAGAGGGAAAACAACAACAACAACAAAAACCAAACAAACTTCTTCTTGGTTTTAATAGGTTGAAGCTATGTGACCCAACTAGTCTTCGCTTTTTTTTTTTTGTTTTGTTTTAGTTTAACTACAGTCTAGTTTAAGGCCATGCTTTTATGCACTAAGAATGCTAGGTATGGGGTGACCAACCATCTGGTTTGTTCAGGAATGTTACAGTTTTATTTTATTCATTTTTAAATAATTTTTTATTGTTCATTTATTTTTCAGAGGGAGAGAAAGAAAGAGAGAGAGCAGAGGAGGGGCAGAGAGAGAGAGGGAGACACAGAATCTGAAGCAGGCTCCAGGCTCTGAGCTGTCAGCACAGAGCCCGATGCAGGGCTTGAACTCACAAACCGCGAGATCGTGACCTGAGCTGAAGTCAAACACTAAACTGACTGAGCCACCCAGGCGCCCTTAGACCTCATTTTTATTTTTTATTTTTTTAATTTTTTTGTTTAACGTTTATTTATTTTTGAGACAGAGAGAGACAGAGCATGAACGGGGGAGGGGCAGAGAGAGAGGGAGACACAGAATCGGAAACAGGCTCCAGGCTCTGAGCCATCAGCCCAGAGCCCGACGCGGGGCTCGAACTCACAGACCGTGAGATAGTGACCTGAGCCGAAGTCGGACGCTTAACCGACTGAGCCACCCAGGTGCCCCTAGACCTCATTTTTAAAACAGTTTTAGGTTCACAGCAAAATTGGGTGGAAAGTTCACAGAGTTCCCATATATCCTCCACCTGTGCATAGCGCCCCCTATCTCCAACATCCTCACCCCTCAGAATGGTGTGCTTGTTAAGGTCAATGAATCTACACTGACTCATTATTATCACCCAGAGTCCACAGATGACATCAGGATTCACTCTTGGTGTTGGACATTCTACGGGTTGGATGAGTGTATAATGGCATGCATTAACTATATACTATTACACGAATTAGTCTCACTAAAAATCCTCTGTGTTTTTCCTATTCTTCCTTTTATTTTTTAAAAAATTTTTTTTAATGTTTATTATTTTTTGAGAGAGAGATTGACAGAGTGTGAGCAGGGGAGGGGCAGAGAGAGAGGGAGACACAGAATCTGAAGCAGGCTCCGAGCTGTCAGCAGAGAGCCCGACGAGGGCTCAAACTCACAAGCCGTGAGATCATGACCTGAAACGAACTCCCAGGCGCCCCAAGGCATGTTGCAGTTTTAGACTTGAAAATCTGACATCCCAGGAAACCCCTGAGTCCCTGGTAAACCAGAGCAATTGGTGCCCCTCCAGCTAGATCTCAAATTCTAAAAGGTGTTTCAAAGGTTCCAGGCCAGAATTTGGCTTGTTTCGCATTGACTTTGAACTTTTTAGGTGAGGCCAGTGCCCTCCCGCCAGCCTGCTTATTTTTACCTCTGACTGCTTTACATATACATATTATGTGCCTGCTCTTTCTAGGCATTAGCAGTCTGTGCCCAGGAAGTCTTAAACCTGTGGGTTTTGGTAGGACATATTTCTTCCCTTGGAAAAAATAAAATACCAAAAAGGCCTCTGATCTCCTGAAAATATGGCCAAGCAAAAGCATCTTGGCTGAAATTATTAAACAGTGAATCAGTAGCGTCAGTCCTGAGAGGTCACTGAACAAGAGCAATGGCACAGAACCCTAAGTAAAGTGTAGCCTCAAAATCTAGACAACCTAAAGGGAAATGATGTCACTAGATTGCATTCTTTTAACATTAATTGCGTATTTATGTATCTGCTAATAACAGGGATTATGACCCTGGCCAGAGACTGGGACACGAGTGACATAACCGAAGCCTTGACAAGCAGACTCTGAACTACCAGGACCCCTAGAACAAAGAAACCATCAAAAGTCAGAGAAAGAAAGAAGAAAAGTGAGTCACTTCCTTAAAGAGGATCTATCAAGCTTCAGTCAGGCAATAAAATGATACAAAAACTCCCCCATCCATCCATGGCTGATAAATGGAGAGATGGGGCCCATCAGACTGAATGAATGATGCCGGGCTTGATAATATTCGTCCCCCCTGGCACAGCAAGCTTTGAAATCTAAAGAGAAGCAGTGTATTTGAAATGTAGCAAGCAACTTCACTATTCAGTGCACATCCTAGGAACAGGAGGCAGCATGGGTGCAGGAGGAGAATATTTATAAAGGTAAAGAGATACATGGAAGCTTCAGGAATAAGACAGAACAGCATGGGGTACTATCAGCTGGACACTGCACCCAGAACTTTCTAAATAAACACCGCTTGGATAGAGAAAAGGAGGGAAGAAGGGGAAACAGATGGCAGCTTCGTCTGAAGACCACAGTTGCTGTACAGCTACAGACAATCAGGGTGGCCAAGGCCATGCTAACATGGTCAACGCAGTTTTTTGGTCACACAAAATGCTCAGAGAGTCAATGATCTAGAGAGCAGGGGAACAGAAGAGACCAAACCAGGTGTGCCTCAACACCTCCAACATTCAATGTTATGTCACTAAAGGACTGACCATCCCAGAGCCCCGGTATAGGAGCACTTGAAAACTGGTCATCCAGTAAGTTACCCAGAATTGACGCTTGGACCTAGGTCAGTCCAAACCTAAACAAACTTGTCTTTATACTCTTGTTCCTCAAAGTATGGCCACCAACCTGGGAGTTTGTTAGATATGCAGAACCTTGGGTCCCACCCAGGATCTTAACAAGATCCCCAGGGAATTTGTATGCACATTTAGGGTGAGAAACAGTGTTTTCTACTATACCTTGAGGAAAGAAAGAAAATTAACACTTACAAAGAAACCATGTACTTTACAAAGGACTGTGTTGCCACCATACTTTCAGAAGCCTAGAACACATAAATAAGGCATCTTGGGATGCCTGGGTGGTTCAGTCGGTGGAGGGTCCAACTTCAGCTCAGGTCATGATCTCATGGTTCGCGAGTTCAAGCCCCGCACCAGGCTCACTGCCGTCAGCAAAGAGCTTGCTTCAGATCCTCCTCTGCCCCAGTCTCTCTGTCCCTCTCCTGCTCACACTCGCTCAAAAATAAATAAACATTAAAATATATATATATATATATATATATATATATATATATATATATATATATATATATATATATTGGGGCACCTGGGTGGCTCAGTTGAGCGTCTGACTTCAGCTCAGGTCATGATCTCATGATTCGTGGGTTCAAGCCCTGCGTCGAGCTCTGTGCTGACAGCTCAGAGCCTGGAGTCTGTTTCAGATTCTGTGTCTCCCTCACTCTCTGCCCCTCCCCTGCTCTTGCTCTGTCTCTCTCTCTCCCCCACTCTAAAAAGTAAATAAACATTTTTAAAAAATTTTCAAAGAACGAATGAACGAAAGAATGGAAGGAAGGAAGGAAGGAAGGAAGGAAGGAAGGAAGGAAGGAAGGAAGGAAGGATCTTTAGAACCTCTAGCATCTCACCTGGAGCAGCACTGGCTCCAAAAGTCTGGATACACCCCCATCCTCCCTGCCCATCCCATTTGCCCAATTGATGTATTAGTCTCTTACATGTTTTCATTTGAAAACCAATATAGAGTTACTATGAAAATGCATTTTCTCTAGGGTTTTTTTGGGTTTTTTTTTTTTTTTTTTTTTGCCAAGTCTGATTTCATAGTACCTGATTCAAACATCCAATGGAACAATTCAAAAGACAACAAGGTAAGGACATGTTCAGCTGAAATCAGACCAGATTAAGGGGTGGGCCAGCTTGGCAAATAGAACGAGCCCCACAATATCACTTGTCAAAATCAGGAACATATAACCAGTTAATTCACATTTCTACACAGCATTCAATCCCATATACAACTGATTCAATAAAAATAGGTATCACTCCCACTGTTAATACTAAGTTAATACTAGGTTAATACTAAGGTTGAGGTTTTAAAGCTATGTCTTGAGACCAACAACTCTCTGTGACGAACTAGCCAAACACAGAAAAGTCAACGGTAAAACCTTGGGCCGTGCCAGCAGCTCTCAGACCACCCAGCTGACAATCACTTGAAGTCACCCATTCAGACTGGCTACCATTTTGGACCCCATCACCTTTTGGACCACATTACTTAACAGATACGAGTAAGAATAATTTAATTTCTGAGATTATAAATCCATTAATAATCTTGGCAAAAAGTTGTCAGAATGGGAAATTGTAAAAGAAAAAAATTTAAAGCCAAGAACTAATGATTATCTCCTTTAACGTTAAAAAAAGAACAAAGAAATCCTTTGACAGACACTTCAACACTCATTCCTGACAAAGACAATCAAGAAAATAAGGATTGATGGATGCTGCCTACTTTACAAGTCACCGTAAGGTGTAAAGGTATATTCCAAAGACAAAAGTATTGCAGAAAAACATGTTCATTAATTCATAAAATATTTATGGTCACAACATTACTCTTCTCCTGAGGAACTCAGCAGTTAACAGGTCCTACAAGGACCACACAGTCCAGGGATCATCATCAAGTGGCAGCAGAAGGCAGATGCTATGTATACCTTGTTCTGTTCATTTCTGAGCGCCAACCCAGCACAGAGATCAGCATGTGGTAGGCAGCTATCCATCATTAGCCAAGAAATAAACGAAACCAACCCCTATTTTACTGCTGTCAGAATATTTCTTCTCTGGGCAGCCAATATCTAAATTAAAACTGTGTCTTTTTTTTTTTTTTTTTTTTTTTTTTTTTTTTTTTTTTTACTGTCAATTCAACAGATTTAATTATGGGATATTGATTTTTCCTATCATCTCTGTCTTGGCAAGGGCTTCTGTACTGCTGCTGTCTGCTTTGGATTAAAAGTCACTGTACTTTCCTTGTTAGGGAGAAACCTTTAATGAAAAAATCCCATGTAAATCTCAAAGCCATTAACACTGAGAAAAATAAAATATTGCGTTTTTTTAAAATTTTAATGTTTATTTGTTTTTGAGAGAGAGGGAGAGCGATAGAGTGCGAACAGGAGGCAGGGGGAGCAGAGAGAGAGGAAGACACAGAATCCAAAGCAGGCTTCAGGCACCCACTGGTCAGCACAGAGCCCGACCCAGGGCTCAAACGCACTAGCCATGAGATCATGACCTGAGCCAAAGTCAGCCACTTCACTGACTGAGCCACCCAGGCACCCCCCAAAAATTTTTTAAATAAAATTGCAGTGGGAGTTGCATTCTTATCTCAAATGTAGGAGCTGATGAAGAAATTTATAGCTGAGGCCTCCCAAAGAAACTCAAAAATTAGGTTCTTTAGTGGACCATAGGATTAAATAACACCCCAAGCTTCTCTTCCTGAATGGAAAGAATTCATAGCTCTTTCCTTGTTCTCTTTTTCTGTCCCTCAGACACTTATTTTATATTAAGGTCATTTATCCTTATGGACCAGAAAGCAGACCGTGCATTTACATCTCCCCAGTGAGTTCATCGAGCCAAAAGGTATCTCTAGCGAGTAACAACTCCTCCCTTCCCTGCTAAGTAGGAAAGGTAACAAGAAAGGTGATTCTCTGCTTTCTCTAGAGAATGTCAGTGTGTTTAACTCTGGTACATAATAAAATCTAGATGAGTCTCTTGGGGCAAAGAACACAGATGTAAAAAAATAATTTCTGCTCATTGGTCTTTATAGGTTCCTGGACCCAATTCTAACACGGGTGAGTTCTCCCAGACAAAACACAAAACCAGCAAGGTATCTGAGAATTCACCTCAATTCTGACACTACCCAGACATAGCCTCACATCCACAAGGTGAGGCTTGAGTCCTACAAGACTGCCCCCATCCCACTTCAGATGCCAGCCACAAGCCCTGGGCTAATCTATGCTACCGACCCACTGGCTCCAGCCTGGAGATTCTAATGATCTCCTCCTCAAGGTTCATTAATTTGCTAGTGGTGCTCACAGAATTCAGGAAGCACTTGTGTTTACCAGTTTATTCAAGGATATGATAAGGGATGCGCATTAACACCCAGATGAAGAGATGCATAGGGTAAGGTATGGAGAAAGAGTGTAGAGCTTCATGTCCTAACCAGTCTCCACCTGTTCACCAACCTGGAGGCTCTGCTAACCCTTCTGGGTCTCTATGGAGGCTTCACCATGCAGTCATGATTGACTAAGTCACTGGCTGTTGGCTGATTCAACTTCCAGCCCCTCTCCCCTCTGCTGAGGTCTGGAGAGAAGACTGAAAGTTTCAGTCCTCATGGTGTATTCTGCTGGCAAGCAGCCCCAGCCCCAGCCCCTGAGTGGGGTGCAAAACGAAATACACTCGTATAGCCCTTATCACAAGAAATTCTCACAGTCGTAGGAGCCAGGAACCCTGGGCAAAAACCAAGCACATCTGACAGACACATTTTGGTCAAATGAATGACCATACATATATTTCTTCTAAATCAAGATACTGCAGGGTGTTTCAGTAGCTAGGAACATTAACCTTATCCCCTAAAAGCAATAGGGTCACCAATACCATCCTGGGTAAAAGAACTGGAGAAAATTATCTGGGAGCTCTGGAGTTCCTTTTCCTTGAAGTCCTGGCAGGAGAAAGTGGAGACAGGAATGATAACACTTACAGTGCTGAAGAGAAAGTCAGAAAACAAATTTAATTTTAGTCTTGGCTTTGACACTTGTTACCATGCGATCTCAGGCAAGTTTCTTAATTTTGCTTGGCTCAGAGTCATGTTAAAGGGAAAGAAAAAAAGATTAGGACACATGATCTCTATCCAAGGTGATTTTCTTCTTTAAAAATGCATAATTCTAGAAAAGAATTTCAAAAGAAAAGAGAAAGAAATGCAGAGATACACAGGGGAGAGGAGGACCAGGAGGTGGGCTAAACAGCTTTATTTTTCAAAACACAGATTCATAGGAAGAAAAATTGTCCGTGATTTATCACCTCCTGCCTGAATTGCAGCCATGGCCTCCCCACTGTTTTTCTCATCTCCTACCTCTCATAACGTTTCTCTCCCAATTTGATATAATTCCAAAATGATATCCAAATTCTTTCAATGGTCTTCCATTACCTAAAAAGAGGATGTGTGAACCACTTTGGCTGGCACTCAGCTCACTAATCCAACTTAACCTCCTTTTACCACCCAACAAAAACCCCAGTGCAACAGGCTAGCCAGATTTCCTCCTTGTTCCCAGAACAGTTTGGGCTCGCCAACCCATTAAATCCTGTCAACTGCTCATGGAACCATGTCGGAAATCTGATTATTTTCTTCTCTTTCTTTTTCTTAATCGACCATCTTTCAGAGAAGTTCCCAAGCCTGCCCCTTCTAGGAGACTTTCTTTGACTACTTCAATCCATAGCAATCTCTCCAGCCTCTGAAATCTCTTAGGAAAAGAAACTGGTGAAAATGTGTGCATCTAGTCACCAAAGTCAGACTGTGAGTTCAAATCCAGTTCTACCACTAACTCCACTAAATGTAAGACTCCTCAATATCAGATGAGAAATAATCCTGCCTCTCAGTGTCTACGTAAGGGTAATATCAGTATCTAATTTACAGGATTGTGTTCCTTTTGCTTCTTAGAATTAAGTAACATAACACATGGAAGGCACTTAGCAAAACGGTTAGTACATAATTCGTGATCAAAAAATGTTTGGGTTTTTTTAAAGCAATTCTTCACAGAAATCATGTTTGCATCATCATCAAATACTGTCCTGAGCTCTCAGTTATGTAAACTACACATTTAGATTATAAATCATTGGAGGAAAAATGAATTTTGTATGTTTATTGAATCCGCTGCAATTCTTGCCATCATGCCCTACATTTAATGACTCTCAATAACCACTTGTTATATAAAAGTTCAGAGATAAATTAAACCATCAATATAGGATAATTTTCCTTTTTTGATACTTAAAGCAAAGCATAAGAGAAAAATTAAAATAAGAAAGGAAAAACAAAACTGCAGTTCTCACTTCATCCTCAAAACAGCATCCATTTCCTTCCCCAAAGAGACTGTAGCACAGCAGGTGTCTGTAACTATCCTTACTCACATATTTCCGGCAAGAATTTGAACCCAGGTCTTTCATCAAATTGAAAATAGGTGGCCTGGAGGAAGTATAGAAATTTCGTTACCCAAAACACAATCTTCTAGTATCTTCTTTTTCCTCCTTGGTTACCCTCATTCTCCCTTGACATACTCCATACCGTTTTCTTGTGGAAAAGGTTTTGTTTTGGCTTAAATCTTATCCACTTCCTCTGCATCCCATTTACATTCTTCATCTGAATCTCTCTCTCTCTCTCTCTCTCTCTCTCTCTCTCTCTCTCAGTTCCAGAATGTTAAAAAAAAAAAAAAGGCAAAGGAACTATTTATCGGTCTTCATAGACCAAGAAGGAGTACGGACAACCTTCTCTCTATTCTAGTAACTGGCTCCCCGATTTCTTTGGTTGTTCTAACCAAAACCAAATACCTTGTAGTCACCTTCAATCTTCAATGCCTCCTTATTTCACATCCCTAATCCCATTCACTATCCCATGCTGTGCCTTCAAAATATATACAGAAACCAACGACAACTCACCACTGTCACTACTACCATCCTGCCCAAACCACAATCATCTCTTACCTACACCGCTGCAAAACCTTCTGATTTTTTACCACACCAACCCCTTTCCTCATCATTTATTCTGCATAAAACAGCCTGAGACCCTTGTGATTTCTCTGCTTGAAACCTTCCAGTGACTTCCTAGAAGGCCTACTCCATACAACACCCTCCAGTGACTTCCAGTCTCCTTCTGAATGATATCCACCCTAGAAGGCCTACTCTTACCTTTCACTGTGTTCTCCCTTCCCAGGGCTCACTTCACTCAATCCACACTAATTTCTTTGTGCTCCAGGCACACTTCACCCTCAGGGCATATGTGTTTACTGTTCCATCTATCTGACAGTCTCTTTTCCCAGATATCCATGGCTTTTTCTCTCAGATTTGTGCATAAATGTCATCTTATTAGAGATAATCTTCCCCTTACCCCACCCAACCCTGTTACTCTCTATTCTCTTATTTATATTATTTTTCTTCATTGCACTTAACATTATCTGCCATTCTAGTATGTAGCCACTTGTAGTTGAGTTTGTGTTCTATCTTTCCACTAGAGTACAGGTTCAGTGACGACACGGACCCTCCCTGTTCTTGCTCAACCACTGTATCCTCAGCACCAAGAACAATTGTTGCTACGTGGTAGGCACTTTATCAATAGATAATGAATGAACAAAAGAATGAATAAATGAATGAATGAATGGCCAAATGAATGAATTCTCCTTTATCTAGTTCTTGAGAAACATATTTGTTTGGTCTGAGTATATTTAACTTTCAGAATGGGTATGACTGAGTATGGATGTCATATTAATGTTTCCTCTCTGAAATGCTCAGATCCCTATCTTTTTACTGATGAAGAAGTAAGTTCAATCCTTTTCAATGGCTTAGTTCTCTCAACACTACTGGATACTTTAGCTTATTTCCACTAAGACCCATAATAAAATCAAACATATTTACCATTAGTCACCTGGTTCCATTATTTTATTCAGAAAGTCATCTCAGCAATATATAAAATCAAACCATCCTTCTAGCTAGCTCTTATGGACTGGGGAAAAAAAAGTGATCTTTGATCTATTGTGTATTTTAAACTAAAATATACACTTCAATCTAAACATATTTAATATAACTTTCACATCTCTTTATCAGAGAGAATAATTGTCAACGTTATATTTCACAGGAAAATTTTCTATAAGAAAATACCTGCTCTTCTCCTCCCTCACTCCTCCTCCAAAGTGAGAAAAAACCTCAAAAAAAAGTGGGGGGGAATAAAATGTACACATTTATTCATTCAATGCCAGTCCTTTTAGCCTAAGACAAGAAGATATCCTTTGATACTATTGTCTCACCTCCCTCCCCCGGGATACAGATTGGGTAACCACAATTATCAGGAAGGTGTTGTTTTCTCCTTTCACTTTGTCATCTGCTCTAAATTTACATTTCACTGGTCTCTGACAAGGATAGTGCAGCAGATGGCTAGTGAAATCTAATTAGTGATGTCTTACAAGTTGTGTCAAGACTCTTCAATAAGGTTGTTTTGTTGAAAAGCCACTGCCTGCGTGTTAGCTCTGTTCCCTGATTATTGGCAAAAGGAATCAGAAGTACCGGTCTTTATTCTACCTAGTTCAGAGCTTGCCAAGGGGAAACAACCTTTTTCCCCAAGGCCATTTGTCAAAAAAACACAAAAAACAAAACAAAAACAAAAACAAAAACAAAAACAAAAACGAGCAGAGGCAATTGTTGAAGGTCATAGCTATCTGAGGTAGTGGAGAGCAGTTAGGCAAATGATGGACTAACCACAAAATTTAAAACTAAAAGCTGGGGAAAGAAATGTTTATAGGGGGATTTTAAAAGCTCTCACCCTTTGCTTGGAATGTAAATGGTTAGGATTGTGTGCATGCCTAGATCTTTGTGCATGCTCCAGAAAAGACCTGAGAAGGCCCTGGGTCTCACCTATCACCAAGTATGAAGCTCTGCACAAGCAGGAAGTGAAGACTAAGGCAGAGCTGCAAATGCCCAGACCGAGTGGTGTTGAAGGCATGCCCCCTCAGGACCACATGCTCTGAGGAGAGGCTATGGGACTTATTAGTTCAAGGCACCTAACAAAATCACTACCTAATAATTAAATTTATCATGAAGCTAGCCAAGTAGAAGCTTCAGTGGTCACACATGACAAACATTATAGACTTTATAGAATTAGTTTAACAAAGTTACTAAACAAACAACAAACCCCAGTAGAGAGGAAGGACCTAGTTTACAGAATTGCAACATTATGCTATTGAAAACTTCTAGCTTTCAGCCAAAAAATTATGAGACATGCCATTTATACACACACACACACACACACACACACACACACATATATATATATATATATATATATATACACACATATATATGTGTGTATATTTTAGTTTAAATATATATATATATATATATACACACACACACATATATATGTGTGTATATATATATATATGCAGTAAATAGAAACTATCCATGTAGAAGCCCAGATATTGGACTTACTGACAAAGATTTAAATCAGGATTGTAAATATATTCAAAGAACTAAAGAAGACCAGGTCTGAAAAACTAAATAAAAATTATGAAAATCACGCCTCCATAAAGATATTATCAATAAAGAGATAGAAATTATACAAAAGAACCAAGTAGAAGTTTTAGACTCAAAAAGCATTATAAATGACAAATTCACTAAAGGTGCTCAACAAGATCTGAGCAGACAAAAGAAATATCCAATGAACTTGAAAATTCATGCAATTGAGATTATTCAGTCTCAGGAACAGAAAGGAAAAGAAAAATTAATGAACAGTCTCAGACACCATTAGGGCACTCCCAAGTACACCAACATGCACTTAATGGGAGTCCCCGAAAGAGAAGAAAGAGAAAGACAAAGAAACAGAAAGAATAGTTGAATAAATAATGACCCAAAACTTCCTAAATTTAATGGAAAGCATTAGTCTACACATCCAAGAAAGTCATCAAACCCCAGGATAGATAACTCAAAGTGTGCAACTAGATACCTCATAACCAAAATGTTACAAGACGAAAGAAAGAAAGAAAGAAAGAAAGAAAGAAAGAAAGAAAGAAAGAAACAATAGAGAAGTAACCAATCCTATATGAGAGATCCACAATGAGATTAAAAACTGATTTCTCATCAGAAACACTGGAGACAAGAAGGCCATAAGATAACACACTCAAAGTACTGAAAGAATAAGACTGCTACCCAAGAATCATGTCTAGCAAAACAATCCTTTAGAAAATGAAGGAGAGGGGGTGACAGGTGGCTCAGTCAGTTAAGTGTGCAGACTCTTGATTTGGGCTCAGGTCATGATCTCAAGGTTCCTGAGTTTGGGCCTGTGTCGTGCTGACAGTGCTGAGCCTGCTTGGAATTCTCTCTCTCTCCCTCTTTCTCTGCCCTTCCCCTGCTTGCTCTCTGTCCCTCTTTGTCAAAATAAATAAATAAACTGAAAAACTGAAGGAGAAATTAAGAAAAGTCCAGATAAACAAAAACAGAGAATTCATTGCTAACTGATCTGTCCTACAAAAACTTCTAAAGGAAGACTTTCAGGCTAAAATGAAAGCAGATTAGATAGTAATGAGAATATGTGTGAAAAAAATAAAAGCACTGATAAAGGTAATGATGAAGGTAAATATAAAAGGCAGTATGAATGTATTTTTATTGTAACTTTTTTCTCCTATCTTATTTAAAAATCAACTGCGTAAGTAATAGTTGTGAACTGTGTTGATGAGCATACAATGTATAAAGATGTGATCTGTATGATAGCACAAAGGAAGAGGAAATGAAGCTATATAAGAACACATTTTTGCATGTTATTGTAATTAAGTTTGTATTAATCTGAACCAAATTGTTACAAATGAGCATATTAATTATAATATCCAGGGAAAATTCTTAGAAAAGAGTTTTTAAAAATTATAAAAACAGGGGTGCCTTGGTGGCGCAGTCGTTAAGCGTCCGACTTCAGCCAGGTCACGATCTCGCGGTCCGTGAGTTCGAGCCCCGCGTCAGGCCCTGTGCTGACAGCTCAGAGCCTGGAGCCTGTTTCCAATTCTGTGTCTCCCTCTCTCTCTGCCCCTCCCCCGTTCATGCTCTGTCTCTCTCTGTCGCAAAAATAAATAAACGTTGAAAAAAAAATTAAAAATAATTATAAAAACAATGACAGATTAGTTTAAGTATCATACTAGATAATATTTGTGGAACACAAAATGTGGCAGGAATGAGAGGACAACAAAAAAGACACAGAA